>NC_060141.1:594946938-596146938 GCF_021461385.2 Schistocerca piceifrons
CTTCATCCAGTCCCAAACATGCTCAATGGGGGACAGATCCGGAGATCTTGCTGGCCAAGGTAGTTGACTTACACCTTCTAGAGCACGTTGGGTGGCACGGGATACATGCGGACGTGCATTGTCCTGTTGGAACAGCAAGTTCCCTTGCCGGTCTAGGAATGGTAGAACGATGGGTTCGATGACGGTTCGGATGTACCGTGCACTATTCAGTGTCCCCTCGACGATCACCAGTGGTGTACGGCCAGTGTAGGAGATCGCTCCCCACACCATGATGCCGGGTGTTGGCCCTGTGTGCCTCGGTCGTATGCAGTCCTGATTGTGGCGCTCACCTGCACGGCGCCAAACACGCATACGACCATCATTGGCACCAAGGCAGAAGCGACTCTCATCGCTGAAGACGACACGTCTCCATTCGTCCCTCCATTCACGCCTGTCGCGACACCACTGGAGGCGGGCTGCACGATGTTGGGGCGTGAGCGGAAGACGGCCTAACGGTGTGCGGGACCGTAGCCCAGCTTCATGGAGACGGTTGCGAATGGTCCTCGCCGATACCCCAGGAGCAACAGTGTTCCTAATTTGCTGGGAAGTGGCGGTGCGGTCTCCTACGGCACTGCGTAGGATCCTACGGTCTTGGCGTGCATCCGTGCGTCGCTGCGGTCCGGTCCCAGGTCGACGGGCACGTGCACCTTCCGCCAAGCACTGGCGACAACATCGATGTACTGTGGAGACCTCACGCCCCACGTGTTGAGCAATTCGGCGGTACGTCCACCCGGCCTCCCGCATGCCCACTATACGCCCTCGCTCAAAGTCCGTCAACTGCACATACGGTTCACGTCCACGCTGTCGCGGCATGCTACCAGTGTTAAAGACTGCGATGGAGCTCCGTATGCCACGGCAAACTGGCTGACACTGACGGCGGCGGTGCACAAATGCTGCGCAGCTAGCGCCATTCGACGGCCAACACCGCGGTTCCTGGTGTGTCCGCTGTGCCGTGCGTGTGATCATTGCTTGTACAGCCCTCTCGCAGTGTCCGGAGCAAGCATGGTGGGTCTGACACACCGGTGTCAATGTGTTCTTTTTTCCATTTCCAGGAGTGTATATGGTACTGAGAGGTGCTGCAGCCTAGCAGAAACAATATAAGACTGCGCTTCAGGCTACAACAGTTGTTCTGTGAAACCGCCACGATAGTTCATTATCGTACGCTATTGTAGTCAACACAAATTCAGTTTAGACCATTTTAAAATGTTCTGTAGGTATGTATTCATTTGTGTTTCACATAATTTCTGTACTCCTGCTTAGTCTTATAGAAACAGTAATCCTAGGTTTTAGTGCAGGGGTGTCCAACCCGCGGGCAGCATGCGACCCAAAGCAAGTATCATTGCGGTCCATGAAGTGAGTATCTATCACACGATCGAAAAAAAAAAAAAAAAACAACTGTTTACGTATATCTACGATAAACTGAATATTTTCAATTCGAAACTCCCTGCACACGATGCTGTTCTCTCATTGGTCCATTCTGACCTCAACATTGCGGCCTGCGCTACAGTTGAACCACGAGGGTCTCGTTCTTAAAACATGCCAACTCATCAGAGGCGCTGGTCTGGTATCTTACTGTTACTTCAGCTTCAACTGCGAATCTAGATATTTATAGACATTATCCTAACGATAGGATGCAATATACAGGCACTCTTTTAGATTTTCCTAAAGAATTTGAATACCGATTTCAGGATTTTCGAAAAAAATAATCAAATTTTTTTGTATTCAAGCCACATCGTTTACCAAAAATACAGGAATGTTGTGAACAGATTTTCAGGTGGAATGCATAGAGCTGCAGTCTGACATTCAACTACAAGAAATACCTGATCACACTTTTTTGTTGAACTTCTACAAATCATTCCCGTCCAGAAGGAAATATCCGTTGCTACAGTTATGCGTCATACATGTCTCTTTGTCTGGAAGCACATACGTTCGTGAAATGTTATTTTCAAAAGTAAAGCGCACAATGTGCAGAAACAGAACCAAAATCTCACATGAACACCTTGAGAGCACCCAGAAAATTGCAGGCACTTCCATCCAGGCTCAAACTGTTAAATAAGTTTTCCAAATACAATATGATTTATGTATAAAATTTGTAATGAAATCTCAAAAAAGAATTGTCCAATCAATTCCATCTTGCTTTTTTTACATTTATCAGAAATTAATAAATTATAAATTACGTAAATGTTTTAACAATACTGTGTACCTCTGGGCGTCCCCTTTCTCGTCTCACAGGTTATTGTTAATATTTGGCATATTACGTCTGGTCCAGAAAATACTCGACTTCCTTCAGTGTCCCCCAGGTAAGATAAAAAGTTGGACGCCCATCTTTTGGAGTATAATTTTAATAGTTACAACATTTTTGTTTTGTAACATAAAAATTACCTAGTAGTAACGAATTAAATTCAGTCGATTTGCGTATGGTCTAAATTAGGGCTATAGTCAGATTCTGAGGAATTTTCGAATTACGACTACCCTGTTCCGTTTTAGTTCTAGAATTCCAGAATTCCAAGCACAAATCACTCGAAAGATATATGACAAAAGTGATTCGTGCAGTCAGATATAAAACAATGGGGACAAATTTGTCAAGACCTCCCATCCTCCTCGGATAGTCTTCTTTTTTTTCGTCAACAGTCTTCTTACTGGTTTGATGCAGCCCGTCACGAATTCCTGTCCTGTGCTAACCTCTTCATCTCAGAGCAGCACTTGCCACCCACGTCCTCCATTATTTGCTGGATGTATTCCAATCTCTGTGTTCCTCTACAGTTTTTGTTCCCTGCAGCTTCCTCTAGTACAATGAAAGTCAGTCCCTGATGTCTTGACAGATGTCCTATCATCCTGTGCCTTCTCCTTGTCAGTGTTTGTCACACATTCCTTTCCTCTCTTCTGCGCATAACCTCCTCCTTCCTTACCTCACCAGTCCAACTAATTTTCAACATTCGTGTGTAGCGCCACATCTCAAATGCTTCAGTTCCCTGTGAACATTTATTTTCAGGAGTAAAGCACACGAAGTTTAGAAACAGAATCAAAATCTCAGATGAACACGTTGAGAGCACCCTGAGAGCTGCAGGGAGTTTCATCGAACCTGATACTGATAGATCAGTTCTCCAAATTCAAAATCAAATGTCACATTACTTCTATGATTTGTAGATTATTGATGAAATCTCATTTATAAAATATCAAACTAACCCCATCTTTCGTTTTAGTCCCTTTGATTCATGCACCTCAGCCAAACTGATCTTCTTAACCGGCTCTTAGTCGTTATGGCCATGCTCCTGTTACTTCGGCAAACAAAGCAAAGGACAACAACCGACGTACAGTCGTAGGATGTGTTCTGATAACTGGCACTCCCTATAAAACAATGTTATAAATACACCCGGTTCCTAGTGAAGAAAAAATTTTTACTAACCCTCCCAGATGAAACGATGCGAAAAATAAAAGAGAAGTTTCATAAAAATAACTGTGAAATCTCATCCAAAAAAAGTACGTATGGAGAAAAACGTAAAGAAAAGAAAAAACCGAAATGGAAATGGACGAAAAAATCAAGAATATAGCTCAGAAGAGTCACAGTTAGATGAACGGACTACACACTCGCTGATGATGAGTGTTTTAGACTTTCCTGCTGGAAGAAAATAAGCCAGACACTGGTAACGCAGAATGCATTTTCCGTGATGGTAGCTTCTGTGATGAGGTACAAGAAAAGCTGCGTGCTATGTACATCAAAAAATTAAAAATATGCCTTATTATTTTTTGCATTCTGTAAATATACTGTTTTTCATTCCTTTTAGTGACTTTTCTCAATGATTCCTCAATATTTGTAGGACTAGCTCAGGTTTAGGCCACACTTCTAAGTTGTGTCAACATTTCAATATTTTTTAAGTCCAAACTACAGTTTACGTGAACGTGTTTAAATTTTACAATAATGGTTCTGAAGTGGGACACTTCAAAGTAGTATTTACTGCAACATTCTTTAATTTATTTGAACATCAGTTATTTATTGAAAAGTAAATGACAGCATAAATTTAGACAACTTACTTTACTATATTAGTTGAAATACAGTCATCAGGGACCACAGAAATGTATCGAAGAGTGAGAAAGGTTCTAAAATTAACATCTTTTTTTATAACTGATTCAATGAATTTGAGAACGTTTCATGCACCAATAATTAGACTTTACAGGACGTACATAAAGTGTACTGCATCTGAAATGATAGATATCCGGGCCTTGGTGCAAATTTTCATTCCTCGCTTCAGTCTGCATATGTACACTTGACAGCAAAAAAAGTGGGTCACTGCCGAATACAACCAACATAACGTAGCTGTGTTGCAGGTCCTCTAAACACCAAACCCCGTGGGGTACGCTCGTTTGACTACACACAATGGGTACCGCAAGCGACTACTAGAGACCAAAGGTCTTTATGGCAGTCAGTCTAAGCGTCAATTAATATCGTCATACGAAACATATTAGAAAACACTTTCTTAACGATGAGACACCCCATAACACTAATAAACTAACCTTAATTATAACATGTGACATTCCAAAAGTTCTGAGAAAACGGATTATTTTCCATATATCGTACAGTAATCCTTAGTCAAAATGAAATACTTGAGACAATTTATTGAGTTAAAAAGCTGTATGGCAATTGGAAAAAAATTTTTCGCTATCGAATAGGTTTTCCATCCACGTGCTGGAAGTCGCTCAAGGGCGAGTGGCTCTGGAAACTGGATATTGGACGAACCAGTAAAAAAACGCGATTAACGGCAACAAGCAGTCTATGGAAGTCTCAACATTAACCGCGAATCACCAGTAATATTATTGTTCTCGTAGCACATCAACAGCTACGTGTACACAAATTTGAACTTAAAATGACTGAACCTGGATTCAAACCCAGCACCTACAGCCTTTGCTAACTAAGCTAAGCTTTGTTTGTGCCTTATTGAGGCCCAATCACTAGGCATAAAGAGACGTGAAGTATAGACGTTTGCACCAGTATCAGTTATCAATTCAGATCCTGAAAATAAATGCCGTAAATGTTTGTACTGAACTGGGAATCCTGTCATAACAGTTACCTTCCTGCGAACTACCCCTAACGACGTTTAATATGGTGTCATTCACAAGGAACAAGATATGCTCATGTTTAAAATTGAAATACCATCATGAAAAGTTTGTGACAGGGATGCGAACCCAGCACCTAATCGGATTGTTAACGAAGTACGTAAAATCAGAAGTTAAATATCAAATGTTTTCACCAATAGCGAGATGTTGGAACCTTAAATGACAATAGGACTGTTTTGCCTGACTGGGATTCGAACCCACCATCTAGCGCCGTCGTTTTCTAGCCAGGAACAGACGATAAATAGCTATTGTTGGTTCACCAGTAGCGAGATGTGCGCATGTTTAGCTAGACATCAGGCGACGAAAAGTTCTGTACTGAATGGAATTCAAACCCCGCACACGTGGTCATGAAGACATTTTCACTATCAAATTCTTTTCCGATAAGCATTTTTTTAATTTCAATGATGTGATGGAAAGTACTTTGCTGGCTAGAAGTTGAATCCACAACATATCGTCGTTGGTGATCACAACGAACACAACTTCAAACCCAAATCCGTTTCCGCCAGTAGGATGGAGAGGAATGTTTGAACTTGAAAAGACGTAAGGAAACGTTTGATCTTGTAATGTTGTAATAAAAAGCTCGTCATGTGGCTGTGAGTTGAAACGAACACGTTACAGCTGACAACGCACGAAGAGACGTTGAAAATGTAACTATTTTTCACTAGTAGTTCGGAGTGTACATGCTAGGACTTGAAATAATGAATATTTGTGCTGATCAGGATTCTAAACCAGATAGGTGCCCTTCGAGGAAGCCTATAAAAGTTTGCAACCTTGGGGAACACAGTGAAATCTAATTCGAATCCCAGTTCAGCACCACAATTTTCAACGTCTCAGTTGCAAATAAAGTAAGAGCCTTGTGAACTTACATGGCCATTGGTTCATTAAATGAAATACGTTTTCTAGTTTACGACGGCTTGCTGGTGACGGAGTCTCTGCCTTCCGGGGTTTCTCCATCTGTCACAGCTCAAACGAATGCCGCTCTGCCCCAGTCGGCAGCGAAGGGATTTTATCTTTACTGTGGATATTGAACTACGGAGCTTACTGGCGTTCTGTACTTGGCGTTACTAGGGGTGAAGGGGAGTTACTTGTGTGTGTTAAAAATCTACGCCTGACGTGAGATGTGAACCTACACGTTTTACACATCAATACAAGATTAATCCACCAGACCACATAACCCCCTGCCAAGCAATAATTATGAATTGCAGAGTATTCATTTAAATGTAGATGCAGATGTCAAGGGATGGGTAGCAGGAAGAAGGGCGGGATCTGGGAATGGATAGAAGTGCAGAAGTGCAAAATATTAGCATGAAATGCTTGCAAAGTATTGCTTACTTAGATGTGTGCCTCAGCTCGTTTTATCTTAGCACCGAGAGATAAGGAAGGACTGTTTTCAGAATGAAGCATGGGCTATGGAAAGGGGAGATCAAAGAATACGGTTTCATAGGTGTTGAGAGGAATGATAAACAGTAAAGACAGCAGCAATTAAAAGAGAAAATGTAGCGTCAATGGAAACCGCTATATTTGTTTATAAAGTTTTGGGGGAATGGAACAGAAGGGCACTTGCGGCGATAGTGTCAGAGAGAGAGTGTGTGAGAGAGAAAAGAGGAGATATTAACAACTAGTAAACATAATATGAAGTCGTTTGCGTATTGTGTGGAGGACGGAGAGTGTATTCATGGATGGAGGGGAAGAGAGAGATGTATTTGAAATAACAAAGCTATTGTGACAGAGCCCATCTACGCTGATTAGTCTCTAAGTATCTAGACAAGGTATAAATGAAATCAAAATAGAATATTTAACAAACAGTATATTCAAAAGAAACCCACTTGAATTAAAAAGGCAACTCAAAGGAAAACTAACCCATATTGTATCTTTTTTGTTGCCACGCTATCTTCCACTAGCTCCCAATGAGGAAAAATGACGAAAAAGAAGACATAACAAAACATTTTAAGGTCTCTAATATTTTATCCAGAGTCCTTCATTACTTTGCACTTCTGTTATGCGTCTTGGCATAGAATGTATAAGCCGTCGGACGTAACAGCCTGAAGAAGCAACCTCCTCCCAGGCTTGCAGGACGCAGTCCCAAAGAGCGTCCGCAGTAGTTGGTTGGTTTCGTGGCCAGTTCTCTGTTAATGTTCTGGCGACCTCAACCCACAAGTTTTCCATGGGATCCATATCAGCCGCCCGTGGCGGCCAGTCCATGACGTTGACGCCAATAGTGGAGAGCCGCTGCTGAACAAATGCAGACTTGTGAATGGGAGAATGGTCCTCTTGCAATGTGACGTCCCCTTCTCCGTACAGCATTCGCACTGACGAAAGCATCACATTCTCCAATATGTGGGCATACTGCACGCTGTCCAGAGTTCCTTCTATCCTGTGAAGAATTCCCGCCCCTCTCGCAGAAATCATACCCCAACAGGTAACAGATAGCCAGCCACTTCTTCTCGTCGTGGTTACATATTCGCGTCGATGGCGAGTCCCTTGCGGCCTGTAAACGATTCGTGGACCGTCGTTATTGGTGGAAAACACCTTCTCATCAGTGAAAATGACGTTGTCCCACGACGCCCTTAGATGGAGCTCTGCTAATGCTAGCCGGTATAAAACGTTGTCATCTCTGAGCTCTTGTTTCACGGCGGATCGTCGTGCATGCAGTCCAGCGTCCCTCAGCCTTAGGCGAATTGTGTCACTGCAGCCGGGGAAGTTGGTCTCCCGCCGCAACTGCTTCGCGTTCAGAAAGGGATTTTCTTTGCTCCTAGACACCAGGTCTGTGTCTTACTGTTGTGAGCTCACTCTCTTCCTGCCTGAGCCAGGACTCCTGTTGGTGGTGCCTCTTTCAACGCAGATCCTCCACCATCTCGTTGCAGTGGTATGTGGTACGCCCTGCCATCTGCCAGCTTCTCTGATGGAACATCCTCCTTCTTCAATGAGAGCAACGACTCTATCTCGAATAGACCTCTCCCAGTGAGCCATTACGGCAGACAGCCTGATGTGTATTTCTGCTTGCCGCTCTTATACTGATGTCAGGAGAGAGGTAAACATATTTGCGCCAAACGGAGCGGCAGAGAGAGAGGCATGCGGCTCACCCGTGCTGGCTCGTCCAGGGCTGTTGGCCCACCAACGCCACCGCCAGCTCGCTCACTTCCGTCTCGCCTCGGCCAGCCTGGCTGGCCCGTAGCTCGCGAGCCGCGGCTAGTACAGACCCGGGCCGCAAGGCCACGATCGCCCCTTGAAGGATCAAAAGTTACACCTAACCTACCCAAGTCTGTAGATAAACTAACGCAGTTGCAGCTATTATGCTATAACATGTGCAGCCACACCTACAGTTGACGATTTATTCAAATATTTGACGAACAATACGTTCAAAAATACATTAATTTTAAACATAGCTACCACAAAATATTTCACATAGCTAGCAATAGCATGATGCAGGAAACTATTCTTTCTTGTAAGCGTTCTGCATTAGATGTAGCCTTAAGAAAACGTGTATACAAACACGACAAATAAGCGGAATGTAAAAGCAAACAGGTTTGGCGGCAGCTTCTCAAAATAATAGTATATACGTAGTATATAATGTATGTTTTGTGCACTTATAACATGTACACAGTGTCTCTGAAGCAATACATGCTGCACGACGGAAATTACTTTCTGCTGACGCACTTCATTTACATCTCAATGATACACGACTACTAGAGAACATTGCTCTTTGCGGCAGTCAATCCACTTGTAAATTAACACCATGACATCGCAGATATTTGGCAACACGTTATTAAAGGCCTTAAGTTTTGCAACTAAACATACTACTCCTAGCTACTACTGAATAAGAATCTGATTATTAACGTGTCTTCATAACCGTGTGTGCGGCGTTCGACTCTCAGTCAGCATAGACGTTTTCGTCGCCTTATTTCTAGTTAAATGTGCGCACATCTCGCTAATGGTGGCCCAACATTGGACATTTCTCGTCTGTTCCAGGTTAGACAACGACGGCGTTAGGCACCGGGTTCGAATCCAAGTCACGCACTACAACTTCAGTCGTCATTTCAGGTTCCAACCTCACTACTGGAGACAAACTGTGATATCTACATTCTGATTTTACGTACTTATTCAACAATCCGATTAGGTGTTAGGTTCACATCCTTGTCACCAGCATTACATGATGGCATTTCAGTTTTAAACATGTGCATCCTTTGTTCCTTGACAATGCAACAATATACAACGTCTTTTGAGGTTAATTACCAAGAAGGTAATTGTCATGTTAGGATTCCTGGTTTCGTACAAACATTATCGTCATTTACGTTCAAGTTGAGAATTGATAACTGATACTGGTGCAAACGTCAATATTTGACGTCTCTTTCTGCCTAGCGATCGAGTCTCGATAAGGCACAAAGCTTTGCTTGGCTAACAATGGCTTTAGGTTCTGGGTTTGCATCCGGATCCAGAACGAAGACGTTGGTCATGTCATTTAAAGTTCAACTTTGTGTACAAGAAACTGTTGATGACTAATGTGAACAATGATATAACTTGTGATTCGCTGTTAATTTTGGGATTTCCGTAGAGTACTTGCCGCCGTTAATCACGTTTTCTTTTAACTGCTTAGTATTACATAAAGTTGATGCTAAACCACTACTCAATGAACGTTGAACGACGTTCAGCATGTGTTGGGTAAACCTTTTAGACAGCAAAGAACTTGTTTCCAATTGTCATACAACTTTATAAATCTATACACTGTCTCAACTATTTAATTGTGCCTAAGGATTACTGAACGATTTATGTGACAAAATTAGTTGTCCCATAACGTTTGAAATGTCACTTATTGTAATGAAGTTTAGTTTACAGACGTTAAGGACTGTCTGATCTCTTCTGTACTGTTGTGATGTTACTTTGCACCTGGACGGACTGTCATAAAGACCGGTGTGGGTACCCACTGCGTATCTTACAACGACTGTACTGTGGAGGGTTGCGACGATGTGCAACACAGATATACTATGTTGGTTGCATACATTCAGGTGCAGGCTACACGTTGGAATTCAGGCGTGACCCAATTTTTTTTGCTGTCGAGTGTACATGATAGATATGTGTCTGCTCAATTAGTTTAACATAGGTTACTTTGATATCTAAGTGTTAACATATTTCATTAGTATTTGCAAAGCATGTATTTTATAGCAGGAGAAGAGTGCTGTATCCTGGAACGTGTCAGACCTTCCCCTGCAGTAGAAGATTAACATATTTGCTTATTACGATTTTAAATTATGGTATTCATTTTTTGTGTGCTGCAGTTCTTTTCTGAAACCACAAAATTTGCTCCAGAACAGTATTTTTTTCTGAATGTGAAAAAAGGGCTCCGAAATACAACTTGGTCAGGTTCCTGGGAATAAATATTCTACGGATACAGTGGTGACATGATTTTCTCTACTATATTTCGCAGTCTGTCTGACACACATTACTCTCCTACGCACCAAGAATCAGAGAGTGAAATAAATTTAAATAGAAGTATTATTAAAAAAACAGTTGAAAGTTAAATATATTTTGAAATACAAGCTATTGGAGAGTAACAAAAGTTTCCATTTCCAAGACAGGTAAAATTGTTATGACTTCAAAGAAACTCATTTCATTTGCAAATATCATACGTTTCATGGGAAAAGACGTTCTTCCGTTTTAAGGTATCGAGGTGGTACACGACCGAGGCACCGCGGCTGAATCGTCGACACGTTATACAGCTAGTTTTCAAGCTAAGTCCAATGGACAAAAAGTTAGTTAGTCAGTGCGCACGCACTGATGAATCGTTAAGCCTTTACAAATAGTGTAGTGTTCGATTCACGTGCTCAACCGCGCTCGCACTGCGTCTATGTGAATAGGTAACTGCAATCTGTGAGATACTTACCATTCAAAAAGACATTGTATGTAAATATGGCTAAACATATGGACGCGACAGAGTGGCAAAAGGTGGCAATTCTATTTGGCCATGCCGATGGTCAAACGATGTCTGATGTTGCTTGATTTGTTGACATTCGCGGCAGAGTGTTCAACATTGTACAAGCGTTGGTGTAACGCACGTGGCAACGGAACACGACGTCAGACTTGTGGTTGGAAGATGATCTTGACTGAGAGGGACCGGACGCGTTTCACGGATTGTGATCCATAACCGCTTTCAAACCCGACATGTATTGCTACAGGCCGTGAATAAAGGTCCATCCCAACCTGACAGCGAAAGAACATTGCGACAGGAACTGCATGCAATAAATATTTGGAGTCGGTCACTCACATACACATACACACACACACACACACACACGTGGCCGTGCAGTTCTTGGTGCTACAGTCTGGAACCGCGAGACCACTACGGTCGCAGGTTCGAATCCTGCCTCGGGCATGGATGTGAGTGTTGTCCTTAGGTTAGTTAGGTTTAAGTAGTTCTAAGTTCTAGGGGACTGATGACCTCAGAAGTTGAGTCCCATAGTGCTCAGAGCCAATTTAGCCACACACACACTCACAAACACACACACACATAAAGACGGCAACTGCAAAGTTTGTCGGGCTGAAAAAATATGTGACTGGTTTTCAAACACTCTCCCATTCTGTTACATCTCGACTGGGCTGCAGAATCGTCTGATTTGAACCCCATACAGAATTTGTGGGACATGTTGGAACAGCAGATAAAACGCCGACTTCAGCATCCCCTCATTTCGGTCGAATTGCGCTGTCAGATCCTCAGTGATTGGCTGAATCTGGATGCGATGTATCTGCACAATCTTGTGGACTCTTTGCCAACCGAATCCAGACGGTTATGAAGTCCAGGGGCGGAATTACACGGTATTGAATGATGCTTGTGCTGGTTTCTCTAGGGGTGACAAATTTTTTGCCTTGTGCGCTTATATATAGAATTTCGGTTGCTATAAAATTTATCACTGAAGACTTAACAATATCTTCCAAATAGCTTTCATATATCGGTAACTAGATGGAAGTACTGAATAAGCAACATCATATGTTCCTATACACATTATCCCCGAGGTAAAACACTCTGCTGTAAGAGATGCGATTCCTGGTGTCCAGTTGGCACGACTGCTCAATGGCGTCCAACAGTGGAGATGATCAGCAACATAATTCAATCCAAGGCCGTCAAAAATATTTTCGGAAGGTTTCCCACGACCATGTAATCGAATGGGCCCTGTGTTAAATGTTATCCAAACAACCCATTTTGTTCAGTTCTAATTACACAAGTCAATATTAAATAACAAATATCATGAAAATATTGCACTAAATCCATTAAAATTATCAAGTGTGAAATTTTTTTCTGCGAACAATGTTAGAAACGGCACCTTAGCGGTTCTTAAATTTATTTCCTTTTACTGCACTCTGAGGTGAATTAATGTGACATTTGCTGCAGGCTATTGCTAGTAACACGATTTTCTGTCGTTCTTATTCTTTAATTTCAATGTATTACTTTTCATGGTCACGTAACCTAAAGCTACCGGGTTAAGAGTAAAATAGTGTCGGCAAATAACTCTTTGCTTACTCGCGATTTAATTGTAAAAACGATGGAATAATGTTGTTGAATTATACATGTGCCGTATATATCAGTAGGAGCACACATAGAGTTTGAGGACGTCCCGATTTCTGGAGAGATATTTTCGAACTTCAACATTTACACTGTATTTTTCATTTTCTCGGTTGATGCATTTGGGTTCAAAGATGTATCGATCTACACAGCTGCTATATAGCATATTATACTAAATAGAATATACTATATTATCTCTGCATCTGTGTAAAACTGAACCTGGACTCAGGAGGACGTTACGTGTCTTTCTTCTTTCTTCACAGTTTTACACATAGTGGTAAAACACTGTTGTTATTAACCCTTGCCATATGGGCAGTAGTGGTCCTTGTGAATGGGGACGGATGACGGGCAAGTATACGACTGCCTTATTTATACTGCTTATTGGATCAGTCCATTTCCTCTCTGCGCAGCACAGACAGACCTAAACCGCCTTCGCAACATTGAAACGCCATAATTTCACGGGGTCTACTTGACAACCAAGCAAAAGGCAGAGACGACCGAACAAACTGCTGACAATTGTTGCCAGAACAATGTTGTGAGAACCCGCAAGTTGAAGACAGTTCACCCGCTTTATTTACTTTGGAAACCAATGTCCCCCTCCGCCTCCAGAACAGGTGACTATGTTCATCTGTACTCCCGGAAAGGGATCTTCACGAGGTCCTTCTAGCCGGGTCAGCGGGACAAAGGTTTTCTGGGGAGGTGTTACTCATCTATTAAGATTTACCCAGGCTGGCGGCAGGCAGAGCCTGATTTCCCAATATTGGGAAAATGTTGGCGGGTTCAGTGATCTCGGCTCTTAATAAATGGGGATCAGTCGACGTATCACATAAAGGAAATCACAGGATATTCAGAAAGATTTTATGCAATAGATAGATTAGTGGACATATATGTGTCTGGTCAAATGAGGAACTGTACAGAAAGACAGAACCAGTAACATGAACGATTTGAGAGAAACTGTGTTTGTTCTATGTGAATATTTTCAGAATTTCCGATGATCGCCTAACAAAGGAAATTTCATATGGCCCAAGGCAAAAAGAGGTCCAAGAAAGTGGCAAACATCTTTAAGAAATAGGTATCCCAGAAGGCAAAATCTAGGATTTTAGAAAATGGTGGAAAACAACAGGGGTTTTAAACTAGGAGGAACCAACTCAAAAGAAGAAGGGCTCTCTGTCAGAAGACCAGAAGAAGGCAGTGAGTGATGGGCTGATGACATACTGGCAGCACATTGAAGCTGGCAGACGGAAAAGAGCTAAAAATGTAAAATGATAGTGACTGTTAACTCGTAGCACACAGTGGCTCCATACGAATGTAAAAATATCTGAACTGCCCTTAAAGCACGTAAAACATTATTTCCGTGCGAGTTAGGATGAGCGATCATAGTATTAATTACCAGATGGGATGTTTAATTCTAACAGCGGTTTTATGGACATTAATCATGGTGCATGAGACTACCGCAGTTGGAAAATTATTTTTGCTATTGTCGAAACAAACTGTGCACACGTACGTATTTTTTTTCTGCACAAGCCACAGCGGGTTATGGCTGAGGATTGCTGTTCACCGAATTGGCCACAGTTCAGTGGCGAAAGCACTTCCACTTTCTCTAACACAGTCGAATTTCCCCACAGACACAAAATATATAATTATATGGGCAGCCGTAGAGAGAGAGGAAAATTTCTGTTCGAGGTAAAATGTAGGTGACTCTGCCAGAAGTCAAAATGCCTACAGCAATAGTAGGGGCAAAGATCAATCCATCTGATTGGCTAAATCCCTAAGCGTTCAGCAATTTCAAGGAGTTGCTATGCAGTAGAACAATCGAGGGGTGTCTTCGGCTGTCGGACAAATCGTTCTGGCGTCTTCACAAGTATGGAAATACAGTCGCAGATTTGGTCAGTTTTTTTCTTTTCTCTCTCTCTCTCTTTTTATGACGGGGTTGTTATTAGCAGTGATCTGAAAAATTATTTTCGAATGCAGGAAGCTGCCGTGGAATCGCAGTTGAATGCCTATCTCCTTCCGTGGGCGAAGAGTTTTCTCGGCAGTTACAAATCCTAAAGGCGAATGTTGTGATGTAGTGCAACACTGGAGTACTTTACATATAGTGTATACGTAACTAGATAATTTTTATCGGAAGATAGTACCAAAATCTGATGACGGCTACTGACTGAAATTTGGAACGTTATTCAGTATAGCTGCCACCTCGACAATGTTTTAACATAACATGTTATTAAAAGAGATCAGGTGTTCTAGTCCAGACTAGGTCTTCAATTGTTGACACAAGGGTTTATTAATCCACACATGGTAGCATAATGCTCACAAAGCTGCAGCAACAAAGCGGAATGGTTCTCTTTCTGCTTCGGCAAGATAATGCTGCAGTTGGCAAAGCAAGAAGCACTGAAACTTCGACAAAAATAAACAATCCAGTCTGCTACTGTTGTAGTGAGTATAAAGCGCCGTTTGAGGAGAAGATCTGTACCCTCAGGACCGGCCGGAGTGGCCGAGCGGTTCTAGGCGCCACGGTGTGGAACCGCGCTCGCTACGGTCGCAGGTTAGAATCCTGCCTCGGCCATGGACGCGTGTGATGTCCGTAGGTTAGTTAGGTTTAAGTAGTTCTAAGTTCCAGGGGACTGATGACCTCAGATGTTAAGTCCCATAGTGCTGTGAGTCTTTTTTTTTTTTTTTTTTTTTTTTTTTTTTTTTTTTTTTTTTTTTTTTTTGTACGCTCAGGAAAATTGCATACAAATTCGTTTTTAAGTGTAAACGAATTTTGTGGAAAGGTTGTTCAAAGATTAAGAGCAGTAACAGTTGTAAAAGGCAGCTCTAGACGTTGTTAGTCTTTGGATCATAGATGTTCGAGCACATAATGTCCTTCTGTTACACAGTTTTGGAAGAAGTTCAGAGAAATTTACTCCTTTATCAAGTAAAATGCAACGAAATCTAGTCTTTCTGTTTAGACGAACAGAAGAAGTCAGTTTATAACTTAATGCTGTATTTTTGCATTCAGTTCGCTTAAACACAAATACCAATTCGATACAATGTCTTCATCACGTACTACCACCTTCTTTCCATCATTCATCAATTTATTGACGATTAAAATCCCCCGAAGCGAGGTTCATGACGCTAAGTAATTTAATATAAGACACATGGGGACGCAAATATCGGGAAATACCCCAAAAGTGGGCGATTAATGCTGCACATGCGACGTCGCTGCACGTGCAGCGGTTGAGCTTATCGGTTTGCCGCACCTGATTATCGCAGCCCGAGTCAAGCGTTCACGTCGGTGTAGTGATGCTAGGCCCAAGTCGTCGATTTTAGCGTGTGGAGCCCAGGGCTCGGCTTTTTCGTCTGGCAGTTAGTATTTTTTGAATTGCGTTAGACCAGTGATTCCCAATCTGAGGGTAATTATCCCCTAAGGGGTGAAATAAATTTTTCAGAGGGCTCCAGAACAAAACAATTCGATTCTGTTTCACTCACGAAACTAAATTATTTTCAAAAGATCGTTACTACCACCACAATTTTGTAAGACTCTAATACTGATTATATAAGTTATAAATAATTACTTTTTCTCAATAAGTGGCATTCATGCGGTGGAAGTTACAGGTTCCTCACATAGTCCACCCACTACGCAATACGTTGTGCTTTGTCCCGTACATCGCAGATAATAGAAGTGAGACACATGTGCAACAAAAGCTAAATATATCAAGAAAATGTGTTCTCCAAATTGTAGATAGTATCTCTAGTAGTCCAGAAATTAATTCATTACTGGCTTCGGAACAGATAAATGAATTACTTGTCAGCAAGACACAGCAGTAACTACAGAAGGGCTACTATAGTGCTGTAAATAGCATTGTTATTATTATTATTATTATTATTGTTATTGCTATTGCTACTACTACAATTAGTGGCTGTGGTCAGACACAAAGCATTAATGACCTGAAGTCTTCCAATTTCTGTAAGTTCATAAGTAACGAGTGCAGTAAACAAGTGATTTTCGAACAAAATGGTTCAAATGGCTCTGAGCACTATGGGACTGAACTGCTGAGGTCATTAGTCCCCTAGAACTTAGAACTAGTTAAACCTAACTAACCTAAGGACATCACACACATCCATGCCCGAGGCAGGATTCGAACCTGCGACCGTAGCGGTCTTGCGGTTCCAGACTGCAGCGCCTTTAACCGCACGGCCACTTCGGCCGGCGATTTTCGAACAATAAGCGTAATGCACACATTTTAACTGGGTTGTGTTTCAATGGCATTTCACTGACCAAGTCAAAAAAGTGCCGCAACAGAGAGGAGTAATGCAGGGGAAGTTTGTTTTCTGAGACGTGTCTTCCCTGACTGTGGATAGTTGCTTTCTTATCTGAGAAGGTTCGAATCCAGCCTCGGGAATGGTTGTGTGTGATGTCCTTAGGTTAGTTAGGTTTAAGTAGTTCTAAGTTCTAGGGGACTGATGACCACAGATGTTAAGTCCCATAGTGCTCAGAGCCATTTGAACCATTTTATCTGAGAAGGAGTTGTGGGTAGCACTTGGCTATGCACTATGAATTCCTGTGTAAGTACCTTCACAACACTGAAACCTGTAGAGAATGCAATGAAAAAACGTACAGGACGCAACTCAGAGTAATGCAACAACGCTCACATACAAATTTTTGGTAATCAGGTTGCCTTCGGTGCGTAAACAGCCCGTCATAGTGTAGTTGTCTCGATCTTCCATTGCATTCAATGAATCCATGCACGACGTATTTACCGGCCAACTCCTCTCATCAGTAAACCTATGTATGTTACTTACGCGTACCACAACTAACGCACAACTGCGAGGGCGTGCTGAAAAGTCTCTGATTTTTTGTGTGAAAACTCTTAAACCTTTTTGAATACAACAAATTGTATTAAGATTCTACATCTGTGGCCGAGCGGTTCTAGGCACTTCAGTTCGGAACCGCGCTGCTGCTACGGTCGCAGGTTAGAATCCTGCCTCGGCCATGGACGTGTGTGATGTCCTTAGGGTTCGTTAGGTTTAAGTAGTTCTAAGTCTAGGGGTCTGATGACCTCAGATGTTAAGTCCCATAATGCGTAGGGCCAGACGGGGCCACAACCTCACCTCTGCTTGCAGAGCTTCTTCACTGTCGAATGAGTTCATTAAGTTTTGGAAACAGATGTAAATCGGATGGGGCCAAGTCTGGACTGCATGCAGGATGGTCGATGGGAATAAACCCAAGGCGTAGGACTGTTGCAGATGTCACAGCGCTCGTTTGTGGTGTGCTAAAGGAGATGGTGCTCAATGTGTGGACGAACTTTTCAAATTCGAAACTCGATTACAGTACTCTGTTTCTCACGCACCGACATAGTATCTTTACACACTGTTTTGATACACATCACTACTTCGAGCCTTCTAGCAGCAGAGGGCTGCAAATATGTAGACATGAAGACTAATGATACAGAACGTTAATAACGCTTGCTTTATTTAAACTTTAGGAGTTTTCACTTAAAAATTCGGAGGCATTACTTTTCAGGATGTACTCGTAATACTACCGGAAAACAAAACACATCCTTATCGATAGTGTGTAAGGGTTCTGAGGGTTGCCCCATTACTCTTTATTACGTCTTATACGTTTTGGTGATTGCGTATTACACGAGTTTTCAGTATCGTCCAGGAGTTTTCACAGAAACAAAGATGAATGGGGTAACAAACCGAGTATATCATAATTATATTATTATTCACAGGAGAGCACGGGTCCCACAATGCAAAATATTCAGGAAATATCCCTGAACCAGCTCCCAATATTTTCCGTGCAGTTCGAGTTCACTCTACATACAAGTAAACACACACACACACACACACACACATACATACATACATACATACATACGTACATGAAGCTTGTATAGATGTTGCATGGTAGTTTGAGCTGAAAAATAATAGTAAAAAGAAATTCGATGTGATGGGCTAAGTCCGAGATAATTAGCATTAAAGTCACTAGTCAGCCCGTTGGGCGTACAAATTCACGCGACCCGCCAGGCAGGGTGTCGCCAAACGAATGCTTCGTTTGGTTTCCTAAAACCGGATAATAGAGCGATACAGAAATTGTATTTGGGACGGTACCAAGGACCGAATCCGCGCCAAAGTGGAGCAGTCTCGTGCACTATCATCGCTGTGAGAACAACTGACACTAACTGATTATGGTGGGCCGCTTGAATCTGTGACCAAACCGGCGATTCACTAACTGCAACGCTAATTAACTTTAGCATGGTGCAACACATAGAATTTTTTTTAGCAATTGTTTCTCAGCACAACATCTTCAGGGAGAGCTCTAAGCCAGAACGCCCTGTACAGTGCATTTCACTGACGCCAAATCATTGCCCTTTGCGACTTCACTGGTGTCGAACGAGAGTTCACTAGAGGACAGGGTGGAGGTCTGTTGAGTTTTCTGGTGAAATCCACTTGTGCCTTCGTGCCAGTGACGGTTTTCTGTTACTTAGAAGAACAGTTGAGGGTCTGCAACCAACCTGTCGGCGTGCTACACACACTGGACCTGCAACTGGAGTTGTGGTCTGAGGCGTGATTTGGTATGGCAGCAGGAGCACTCTCGTGGATATCCCAGGCACCCTAACTGTAAATCCGCACTCCAGTCTGGTGATTCGACCTGTTGTGCTGCTATTCATGAACAGCATTTCAGAGGGTGTTTTCCAACAGAGTGACACTTGCCACCATACCGCTGTTGTAACCAACATGCTCTACAGAGTGTCGAAATGTTTCCTGGTCTGCTTGATACCCAAATATGTCTTCAATCGAGCACGAATGGGACATCGTCGGACGACAACTACAGCGACATCCTCAAGCAGCATTAACCATCCCTGTATAGACCAACCAAGACATGGATCTCCATCCCACAAACTGACGGCCGGCACCTGCACAACACAAAGTATGCACTTCTGCATGCTTGCATTCAGCATTCTGGCGTTTACATCGGTTATTAATATACAAGCATTTTCATTTACAGTGGCGCATCTCGCACCGACATTAACATGTGAACTCGCAATGATAATCACTTAAATATGTTACCTAGACATATGTATACACTAAGATCATTACTCTTCAGTAATAATTTTTTGGGTTTGCGATGTTTTTTCGACAGTGTATTTAATTCAGCAGAAGAAATGTGTTTCAAAGTAGCGAAGATCAACAAGCGCTCGTAGCTATGAAAGCACGCACTTTTGAGCACATGTTTATTGGAATTTTCTCTCCTTTTGGTCCATAGCACCACGTCTCAAAATATAGAAAGCAAGGCGTTTGCAGTAGAAGAGATTTGTTCCACAGTAAAGATGGGGAAATGCTCATTACTCTTCATGTGCGCATTTTACTACCAATGTTTGAGACATCCTGTGTATCTGCTTCAAAGTCTTTACACCCAACGTCTCCACGTGATACATGACGTCATGGGGAACAAACTTTCTTTGGAGACAAAACTTCCGCTAATGCTCCCCAGTGACGCTAGGGCTCCTATTGTCTCGTTTATGCCCGTGAGAGTGCCGGAGGCAGGCAGCCTCCAGCGTGCCTGTGCCCTGTGTATTGCCCATAATCGAGTTAACTGTCCCGTATGAAATAGGGTTGTTGTTGTGGTCTTCAGTCCAGAGACTGGTTTGATGCAGCTCTCCATGCTACTCTATCCTGAGCAAGCTTCTTCATCTCCCAGTACCTACAGCAACGTACATAATTCTGAATCTGTTTAGTTTATTCATCTCTTGGTCTTCCTCTAAAATTTTTACACTCCACGCTGCCCTCCAATACTAAACTGGTAATCCCTTGATGCCTCAGAACATGTCCTACCAACCGATCCCTTCTTCTAGTCAAGTTGTGCCACAAATTTCTCTTCTCCCGAATTCTATTCAGTACCTTCTCATTGGTTATGTGATCTACCCATCTAATCTTCAGCATTCTTCTGTAGCACCACATTTCGAAAGCTTCTATTCTCTACTTGTCTAAACTATTTATCGTCCATGTTTCACTTCCATACATGGCTACGCTCCATACAAATATTTTCAGAAATGACTCCCTAATACTTAAATCTATACTCGACGTTAACAAATTTCTCTTCTTTAGAGACGCTTTCCTTGCCATTGCCAGTCTACATTTTATATCCTCTCTACTTCGACCATCTTCATCACTCAGTTTGCTCCCCACATAGCAAAACTCATCTATGACTTTCAGTGCCTCATTTCTTAATCTAATTCCCTCAGCATCATCCGATTTAATTACACTACATTCCATTACCCCGTTTTGCTTTTGTTGATGTTCATCTTATATCCTGTAAGAGGTCCGAGCAGATGTAATTTCGATGTATTGCTCATGCGCTGCCTGCGATATGCAAGGTGTAAGAGAATCGCTGACCAGAGAGCAGTGTTGACTCAGTAGGAACTGTGTAGCTGTAGCAGTAAGTTGTTGATAGTCTGTGTCTGGTCTGGAGTCTGCTCTGGTCTGGTATAGTGTATCATGTTGGCTGGGCCGGTCGCGGTGCAGCGATGCCGGAGCCTGAGTATTATTGTATAAGATAAAAAGCAGCCTCGCGCATATCTAGTAATGTTACGTGAACTCCGATGTAAATGTTTTAAAACTGTCCTAATAATAATCTTTGTCATATAAAGTAATTTCCAACAAGCATTCATTTCAATTTAAAGAATTTACTGATTTCTCCAATCCACGATCATTCCGATTGTTGCAAAAGAAAAATCAGTTGCTTCCTTTCATAACTGACAAATCTATCGGCCAGCATTGCACAGAGCTGTGCCTGAAAAACTTATTGTAAGAGCAGATAGTTGGCGACTTTTTTGCGGTAAGAATTTTTGCTTTTTACTCAGAATGATCTTACAGGGCCATGACGCAGCACTGCTGTCGTCCAAAATTTACCAGGTTACTGAATTTATTTTTTATTACGAGGTTTAGGAATTTTTCTGTTTCGAGCTTACATTAAATGGGAAACAAATTTTGTGTGGAGGTTAAATGTGAATGAATTTCTGTAGGGAGGTTATAAATGGAAACCAATTTTGTTCTGAGGTTACACAAAAAATAGAATCATGTTATTATTATTATTATTTATTACATTTTGTGGGGAGGTTAGGCTTGGCGACAACCGGCCAGGATCGTATTTCTTTCTGAATCTCTGAGAAGTAGTCATATATCTGCTCTTATTTACTTAAATGTAGGTTGCATCTGGCGCAACGCATTTACTAATTTGTCACTCTTTCTTTCACAGATCAACGGCAATTTATTGCTCTTTGTTGCTTTGCCTTTGTTTCATTTTTGTGCTTAATTTCGATTTGTGAGAAAATGCCGCGAAAAACTGTTAACACTACATCGCGATGTGCAATGAGTGAAATAGCGGACTCGAATAATTTGACGGATAATACTTGCGACACTCAGTGTAATAATGATAATCCCCTAATTACAGATAATCAGTGCCTGCCGATCACTAGTATTGAGTCAAAACCTAATGATGGGCAAATAAATTCAATTTTGTCCGCAGTAAATTTAACAATTGATGACGCGGCACATTCAGATACAATGGACGCTGCCCAGTTTGACACACCCGGTTTGCAAAATTTGAATTGTGAACAGATAAATTTTTCTCACGAAGATGAACAATGTAGTCAAAATACGTCAGATTTATTTGATTCCGAGGTAGTGACCCACAGTGCACACCCGATTGGCAAACCTTTTCGAGAATCACAGAATGACCAAATGGTTACACAAAACGTGACAATAGCAGGTACGCCATCAAACACCACAGAGAATAGAGTAGGCAATATTGGCATGGATTAAGTTATGGCATTTTTGCTACAACTTAATGAAAATCTCAAACAACAACTTAATGAAAACAACGAGAAACAAGACAACAATTACAAACAACTTATTGAACAGAACAAACAACTTAGTGAACAGATTACAGCCGTTGCCGCGCAGTGTCATGATACTAAAGAACAATTACTCGAGGAAATTAAGCCTTGTGCTAGGAGCAGTAGTGAAGAAATTAGATCTGTTGCTCAAGAATTAAGGAATACGCAAGCAGCTATAACGAAATTATTTAGAGATGAAATTAGTGCAGTCGCTAAACAATGTTCTGAAAACGCAACACAGTTACCCGTCGAGTTTAAATTAATGTCAGCAGAACTTTCACGTACACTGGATGCAAAAGTAGACACGAAATTTGACCAACAGAACAGCCAAATTGACGAACGTTTTAATCACCACCTACAAAACAGTGAAACATGTTACCGTAAATTTATACAGGAACAGAATAAAGTAAAGCAACAAGTCATGGAAACAATTACTGCACAGAGACAGGAAGATAAGCGTAAATTGTTTACGAAAGCAAAAACATACGTAGACAACAATATTGCTACAGTATCAGACGAAATTAATACTATCTAACAGTTGAACACCGAATTACATGACGAAATCTCTGATCTTAAAACAAAAACAGACACACACAGAGTAGACTTTCAGACAGTGACCGACAGACTTGAATAATTAGAATTAATACAGGATCCCGGTGCCATCAAAGCAGACTTTAAGCAACTGAACAAAATCACACGTGAAATACAAAAACAAATTAATGCTTGTGATACTAAAAACGATGATCAGGTAAAAGCACTGACTGAAAAATATGATGAATTGGCCAGCCGTGTTGACGTTATCGAAAGTAATAATGACACCAAATCAGACGATACGTCACCTGTTTCGTTTAATCAAACACCCGAATTCCAAAATTTACGGCAGACGATCAGAGAGATAGGTTCATCTAATAATACATTACGTAGAAAATTGTCATCTTTACAGCAAGAGGTGACGGAGATGAAAAATATTTCAGCCTTTAACCCATCACAGCATACGCCACTTTGCGAACATTTGTCAGACTCACACAGCCAGTATAATTTAGGTAATTTACAGAGAGTACGTGAGTTAGGTTCCGTACAGTCACAGACAAACAGATTATCATACATTCTGAACCTGTTCAGACATACAAAGACGATAATTTTGATTACAAGCACTTTCTATCCGTTAGGAAATTTAAAGTAGTTAAAAATGACAGAACACAGATTCACGCTTTGGACTGGATACGACAATTTGCTTTTGTATTTTTATCAGCTTGGCCTGTAATGCAGAAACTAGAACTGGCCTGGATACAATAATTTGTTTTTGAATTTTCACCGGCATTGCCTGTAACACAGAAACGAAACTTTATTTGCAGCGCGTAATTGACCACAGGGGATTCATTACACTTCGATGAATATGTGCCGTAGCGTGCACAGGGCCCCGAGCTGTAGTAGTGCTATTTTATCTTTAGTGTTCTGCACTGCTGCCTTCTCTTCTAATATCCTTTATATCTATCAAAACAGCTCTTCAACTATCGATCTATCTAGAATTAGGAATGAGTAAAGAAAACCTGATACGACAAGTTTGACCGAAAGTCACAGTTTTCATTAGACACTCCCGAAATGACAAGAAATAACAGCATAATTTTAATAACAGACAAAATTTTAATTATCAGTATCGTCAAAATTATCAGCAACAGGAACCACATTTTGGTAACAATAGAGGTTTTTCCCAACAACAGCAACAAAACCAACCGGTTAGCATACCAAACCAACAATGCAGCCTGCAAGGTCAACCAAGCTTTAATGTTTCGCCGCCTACGCGTATAGCGTCGGCTCCGCCAAATAGTAACGCACAGCAACAAGGAAATCACTACGTGCAGAAAGCACACCATTTCAACTCATATCGCAATGCACCGTATAGAAATGACTATCATGACAGACGTAAAAGTAATGAGCACAATTTTCAGCGTACGTTTAATAACAGTCGGTCTTACCAGCAGCAAAATCATCTGCAACAACAGATTATCATGAATGAACCAGACAGTAGGTATCATCCCGAACCTAATATATCAGGAAGAAATAACAGAACAGTACAAATAGTCGAAATGCCACAGCATCCTCCCGCAAATAATAGCAAGTCAGATAGAATTTGATTAGATACAGTACAGGTTGCATCTTCCACCAACGCAAGCAATACTTTTGACACACAGAATCTTGTTCACGAAAATGTTATTACTTTTGACGACATTCGAGACGCTCTTTTGCAGGAAAAACCAGTTATTCAAAAAACCATTTCACATCCTGTCATTGAAGTAAAGATTGGGTCATCCAAATTTTCAGCAGTAACCGATTCTGGATCACCTATGTCAGTTATAAATGAGGAAACTTTCAACGAATGTAACGAAGAGAGTACCTATCCTACATTACCATTAGGCAAAAGGTGCAGTATCTGGTAAAGGAGTAGATGTAAAATTACAGACACACTTATCATTTTGTATTGCAGGTCATACGTTTCACTCAAATTTTTGGATTGTTTCCTTATTGACAACACGTTATTTTAGGTACGAATTTTCTGGTACAACACGACGCAATTATTGACTTTCAAAACTCCTATTTAATGTTAAAGGATGAAAATGTACAACTGGCTTTAGAATTTCAGCACTCTTTATCTGAAGAAGAACAAACAATTAATCGTACAGAGGTCACTTCCGCATCACGTAACATAGACTGTCATTCCACATTGTTCACAGATACGTACGTACACAACTATAATACTCCAGACGAAGCCGACTATGACGTTATGCAAATGATTTCTGATAAAGTTAAACAGAGCAGTGCAAATACAGACGACGAACTCACGCAACTACTCAAAATTCTTATACAGCAAGCTCGAGTTTTTGACAAGGTCCCTGGTACTATGTCCGGTTTTATGTATGAATTTCAAGTTAAACAGCACGACACATTTAAAGCCAAACATTATCCTATTCCGTATATTCACAGAGAACAAGTTAAGAAAGAATTGCAAGCTATGCTTGACCAAGGAATTATTGAATCGGCAGTTAGTCCGTACATAAACCCGCTCCATTTTGTTAAGAAAAAGCATGGTTCACTTCGACTCGTACTTGATTCGCGCCGCATCAATGACATTATTATCAATGAAACAGATCGCCCTCAGACACTAGAAGAACTTCTACAGAAATTTCATGGTACTGCTATTTATTCCACATTAGATTTGAAATCGGGATTTTGGCAAATTCAGCTCCATCCGAATTGCAGAAAGTACACAGCTTTTCTCTGTTTTGGTGACTGTTATCAGGTTTGTAAATTACCGTTCGGTTTAACTATTTCTTCAGCAGCATTTATTCGCGGATTGAATACTATACTTCCAACAGAATTAAAAGACAGAATCACAACGTATGTAGACGACATTCTTATTGCAGAAGCTAACTGGTCTGAACACAATCTGATTCTTGAACAACTGTTATGAACTTTTCGTGCACAAGGACTCACAGTTAATCTTAGCAAATCGCACTTTGGCAAAACTTCTATAAAATTTCTTGGTCATCTAATTTCAGCATAAGGCATTGCGTCTGACGCGGAAAAACTTCAAGCTTTACGTGACATTACTGTTCTTGCGACGAAGAAACAACTACGCAGCTTTTTGGGTTTAATTAACTTTTTTCGTAAATTTATTCATTACTCTGCTTTAGACAGCCCTAGATTATGTCAATTGACGGGTAAAAACACTACTTGGCCCTGGGATAGCCAAGCACATTCTGAATTTGTGAATCTGAAAGAAGCTTCGTTGAATACACCACTTTTATCACATCCAGATCTTACTAACAATTTTTCCATTGCCACCGACAGTTCTAACATCGCTTCAGGCGTACACATTTTTCAGGAAATTGAAGAAGATGGTACTACAGTAATTAAAACATCGTCTTTGCGAGTCGCATTCTGTCACCTGCTGAACGCAATTATTCTGTTACAGAACTTGAAACATTATGTGTTGTATGGGCATTTGCGAGATTTAGGCATTTTCTTTATGGAAGACATACGACCGTTTACACAGATCATAGAGCTATACAGTTTTTACTTTCCGCTAAATTTACACACGACATATTAAGCAGAAGGAAACTTTATTTACAGGTATTTAATTTTACAATTGATCACATTCCCAGTACACAAAATATTGTAGCAGACGCACTATCCGGTTCTCTCAGCAACAATCAGCAAGACATCGCAACCAACTTCTGCAAAGCAAATTTCAGCGTCATGTATATTCAACAAGTTGCATTTGAAAATTTCATTTCGTCGTCATTACGAGACATAGCACAAGAGCAGAGTAAAGACAACGTATGGAAAGAAATTATACACCTTTGGCAAGATAGGAATAATGTTAACATTAGAAGCCATTACACTGTACGCAATAATAATCTGTTTCGCCGCTCTCATCCTGACAGCAACAACTGGTTATTATGCATTCCTGACGAACTTGTTAACAAATTAATTTGGTATACTCATTTAAGTTACGCACATTACGGAGCCAGAAAATGTTTTCTTGTACTGAGACATAACTGCTATTTTGCCAACATGGAGAAACGTATTCGACGAGTTTTAGCGTCATGTAAAATCTGCCAGAAAGCTAAGTCAGACACGACTTCACATATTCCTTCACTACATCCCATTGTACTTGTTAAATTGAGACACATGGCCGCTGTCGACTTTTTTGGTCCGCTTCCCAGAACTAACAGAGGTTTTGGCTACATCTTTGTCGCTGTTGAACTCACTTCGAAATTTGTTACCTTCACTCCGTTACGCAAAGCTACTGCTAAATCTGTTTCGCATGCATTTGTAAAACATTTTTTATTCCATGTAGGGCATGTATAGAAAGTAATTTCCGACAATGGATCACAGTTTCGATCTGATATATGGACACGTATGTTATGAACAAGAAACATTTCTCCAATTTATATATCCAAGTATCACGCTTCTTCGAACCCTTGTGAACGACTATTGAAAGAAATTGGTAAACTATGTAGAATATATTGCAATAAAAAACATATTGATTGGGACACACACATACTGTCATTCCAGAATGTAATTAACTCGATACCAAATGAATCTACCATGCTAACTCCGACTGTTATACTGAAAAATGTTGAACCACCTAACAAAATTGAAGAATTAGTATCCTTTCCTACATCTCGTCGACTACGACACTATGAAATAATTGACACTGGGCTGAACAACATCAAACGTGCCGCAGAGCGCCGGAGAAGACAGCAAAAACAGGTTGGTACACGCCGTGACTTTCACATTGGACAGAAGATATTAGTACGCACACATTATTTATCCAACAGAGGAAAGAGTAAATGTAGCAAATTTGTGCTTCTATACGAAGGTCCATATCGAATTCACATCATTCCTCACCCCAATGTAGTACACGTCGAAACTCTGAGAACCAGAAAAAGTAAAGGCAATCACCATGTCTCCAATATTAAACCCTTTATTGAATGAACATACTTTATGATTTATCACACTGTAATGCCATTTCCTGATTTTTATATGACCACTTATACAATTATATTTATATGAATACTTACTGATGATTATCATATTTTTTCTTGGGGAGTGCCCTGCAAGGTAAGGTTAGCAGGTCGCTTTTCTTGTCGTTACACATCAGACCGTGCACATATTTTCAGATAAACTTACATATTTTATGACCAATTATGCAATTGTATCTAGTGACATATTAATTTTATCAGATTCTTTCTCCATTAAAGTCTTCAACTCTCGCCTCCATCAACTAAACAACATACAATCTGAACACAAAGAAAGTCATTTGTTGTCGTTATATATCAGACCGTGCACATTTTCTATTTTTCATGTATGTATGATTGTTTTCCTGTTTTGTGTGTATGCACTACGAAATCTTTAAGATATAACAAACACCAGTTGACTTTGACATTTTGCCTTATGATATCTCAACCTCGTGACTGTTTTACATTTTTTTTTTTGCTACTACATTATGATACTCTGTGTACATTTTTGCACCTGAACACTGTCTATGTTTTTGACATAATACGTTTTCTGTCATGCTATGCTGTATGCTTAATTATACCACTAGAAACCAGTTTTTATTTATTGGGTATTTGATTTAAATGCAAGATATTAATCCTTATTCATCATTTTCAGAAAGCAATAATGTGCAAAAGAAATAAATTAAACAAACCACAGTGGATTTCTATGAAATGGGAATTTCACCTTCGGAATGAACGAAAGAAGATGCAATACCTCGTCATGAAGAGTAAATGGATCTGAAATAAGAAGCGTTAACAAGAATATACTATACACATCGTATGATAGCAGTCTTAACTAATTATTTTTCTTTCAGAATACGAGGCGACTGATGCAGGCTGTCAGACAGAACCACACATCTTAGTTTTAGTGATGAAATATGCTAGAAATAAGAAACTCTATACTATGAATAGTTGTATGAAGTAAATGGTGATATGAATAATGAAGTGTCTTTTTTGCAGATGATAATGAATAGTGATGAATAGTTATATGAATAATGAAGTTTTCCTTTGCAGGTGATGATAGTAATGAAGTTATGGCAATATGAATAATGAAGTTTTTCCTTGCAGATGAGAATAATGATGAAGTTTATATATTTACTATTAGTTAAGAGATGCTATGTAGTTATTTAAGTATTTGTTGCAGTTCGTTTTGACAGTATGTCTTATGTCGCATGATATAATGACTGAATGTTTTGGAAAGGACAGCTAGAGTACATACATAGTGAGTACACGTTTCATTACCTGTTAATTCGAAGTTCACTACTCTTCAGCATAATATGCGTTTCTTTTCTCAGCTTAATAATCCATTTTGTATTTTTCCAGGAGAAGCTATTCATGAAATTAATGTGCTATAAGCAGTTAGTCATTAAACCTGTTCTAGTACTTGCATTTTTTTTACCCATTTGTGTGTGTCATTCATGAATGTGATCACATATACTCCACTTGTTTCATAACCTTGCTACAGCTGACTCATGACGAATGACGTTACTAGTCGTTATTTGCAGCAATAAGTCAAAAGCAAATATTTTCATGCCCCAGCAATTAATTATCGATCCCAACGCAATGCATTGCTAGCACAAAAAAAAAAAAAATGTATTACCACTCCCAAGTAATGCTACCAGTTTAAGAGAGTTCTGAGTAATGCTGAATGATGTTTTCTAACCACAGACCTTGAGTAATAGTTACAGTGTGTTACATTTTAAATATGTCCTATGTCACTTGAATGATGAGTTCTGAGTAATACTGAATGATGTTTTGTAACTATGTATAAATGCTATGCCAATAATTTCTGTAAATAATATTTTTGTAATACTCTATAAATGCTATGCCAATAATTAACTCTCATTTTGAGTGATTACTTCTGAATAATACTGAATAATGTTTTATAAAAATATATGAATACTTTGTAACTGGCCAATCAGTGCCAATAATTGCCGCAATCACATGAGTGATGAAAAATGTTTTTTAATATTCAATACTTGCTATATGTTTGGTAACTGGCCAATGAATGCCACTGTTTCTTGTATTTTAAATTTGTCTTATGTCACTTACATGCTATTATATATGAATACCAGTAGCTTGATGCTACACTCCTTAGCTCCTGTTCTGAATTATGACTTCTGATGGTTTGTAACTGGCCAATGAGTGCCAATAATTACCACAATCAGATGAGTTATGAATAGTGTTTTGTAATATTCAATACTTGCTACATGTTTAGTAACTGGCCAATGACTGCCAATGATTAGTATAACTAGATGAATTATGTAACTGATATGCCATTAATTGACTCTTGTTTTGAATGATCACTTTTGAATAATGCATAAAAATGGTTTGTAACTGGCCAATGAGTGCCAATGTTCACTGTAATCAGATGACTTATGAATATTATTCTGTAATACTTCATACATAGTACAGAAATGTTTAGTAACTAGGCAATGAGTGCCACCAATTACTCAAATCGGTTGATAGACTAGTGTAATTCTCAATGATGACTAGCATAAAACTTAATGTCCTTCACCTTCTGACCTAATTACCAGAAATTACTGCAATATCCGTTTGCCCTGTCCATCCTTATGATCATGGAGCACCATATTTGGTTTTTGCACTAATTCTACGTTGGTGAAAGAGTGTGGTGTTGACACATCATGCTGTCCACCACCCTGAACAATGGAGATGTTATTATGATCCCACTGTTTGGTGTACCTAATGTACCGCCAAAATGATAACATTGAATATTAATACGACATTTCAGTGTCTTGGCTGCACTGATTAATACTTCAGGGAAGAGAACTTCAGATTGTCTCACTTGGTGTTGTGCTTCTGTAGAAAGATATGGACTTTCAGTGCAGCTACGTGCAACCTACTGTGCTACAACCATGATGCAATCCTTCCACTTCCTATCCTAGTTCTTGTAAAATGGTAAAAAAATACTACAGTGCGTATGCACTTTATGTCATTTGTTGATATGTTTTGTACTCATTGCGTATACATTTTGTCATTGCTAGATATGTTCTGTACTACAGTGCGTATGCACTTCATGTCATTTGTTAATATGTTTTGTACTCACTGCGTATACATTTTGTAATTTCTTGATATGTTCCGTACTCAGTGCATGTGCACTCTATTTCATTTCATGTTCTGCACTTATATATATGTATATACTCTGTGACTGTAAACTTAGTTAATTAAGAAAAATTTGTTGCTCATGGCAAGTCCAATTGACTCACCATCGCTGCCAAATTTTTGCCCCCCCCCCCCCCCCCAGTGGGGGCTTATCTAAGAGGTCCGAGCAGATGTAATTTCGATGTATTGCTCATGCGCTGCCTGCGGTATGCAAGGTATAAGAGAATCGCTGACCAGAGAGCAGTGTTGACTCAGTAGGTCTGCTCTGGTCTGGTATAGTGTATCATGTTGGCTGGGCCGGTCGCGATGCAGCGATGCCGGAGCCTGGGTATTATTGTATAAGGTAAAAAGCAGCCTCGCGCGTATTTAGTAATGTTATGTGAACTCCGATGTAAATGTTTTAAAAATGTCCTAATAATAATTTTTGTCATATAAAGTAATTTCCAACAAGCATTCCTTTCAATTTAAAGAATTTACTAATTTCTCCAATCCATGATCATTCCGATTGTTGCAAAAGAAAAACCTGTTGCTACCTTTCATAAATGACAAATCTATCGGCCAGCATTGCACAGAGCTGTGCCGGAAAATGTTACTGTAAGAGCAGATAGTTGGCGACTTTATTGAGGTAAGAATTTTTGCTTTTTATTCAGAATGATTTTACAGGGCCATGATGCAGCACTGCTGTCGTCCAAAATTTACCAGGTTACTGAATTTATTTTTTATTACGAGGTTTAGGAATTTTTCTGTTTCGAGTTTACATTAAATGGGAAACAAATTTTGTGTGGAGGTTAAATGTGAATGAATTTCTGTAGGGAGGTTATAAATGGGAACCAATTTTGTTCTGAGGTTACAAAAAAAATGGAATCATATTATTATTATTATTATTATTATTAATAATAAATTTTGTGGGGAGGTTACAATCCTCCTTTCAAGACACAGTCCATTCCGTTCAACTGCTCTTCCAGGTCCTTTGCTGTCTCTGACAGAATTACAATATAATCGGCAAACGTCAAAGTTTTTATTTCTTCTCCGTGTATTTTAATATCTCGAAATTTTCATTTGTTTCCTTTACTGCTTGCTCAATATACAGACTGAATAACATTGGGCATAGTCTGCAACCCTGTCTCACTACCTTCCCAACCCCTGCTTCCCTTCCATGCCCCTCGACTCTTTATAAGTGCCATCTGGTTTCTGTACAAATTGTAAATAGCCTTTCGCTCATTGTATTTTACCACTGCCACCTTCAGGATTTGAAATAGAGTATTGCAGTCAACATTGCCAAAATCTTTCTCTAAGTCCACAAATGCTAGAAATGTAGGTTTGCCTTTCCTTAATCTATCTTCTAAGATGAAATACGGTAGACCTGTAAAAATTAAGAGATCCTGATACGCTTCTGAAATATCTTCCTGGGCTTAGATTTTGTTGCTGCAAATTGCTCTATCAATTTATTGGCGTGGGTATTGCGCAGCACACATGGTTAGTAGACCCTGCTAGTTAGGTGAAATCTCGTCATGCCTGGGCCGGCGAATACTAAAGGACGCCTAGCATCAATGGGACGCATCATCGAACATTTTGTCTGTAACAAACGTTGTTGCCCATGACGTGATGTATCACCCCTACACGTTTGAAACACCGTGCATGTAATCAAACATCCGTCGCCGACCTGTTACCAGAGCAGATTTCCCTGAATAAGTCGGCCTACACGAAATTATACAATTCGTCCAGCTTGTACAACGAGACAGCCGATAACATGGATTGGCCACGGCCCGTTTCCAGGTGCCCTCCTAATGACATCCTCTTGCTGGAACTAACAGCCGAGACCGCCTCCCGACGTGTGGATCCGTGCTTAGCGCAGCTGCGTCTGCCATTGCTGGCACTTCGTCTGATTTAATTTGTGACGGTTCTCTCCCTTTTCGAACTAGCCGCGGGACAAAAAAATATGAATAAAAGGCGACAGAAGTAAATTAGAGTGATTTACAGAAAATCGTTAAACCAGTCTCCGACACTCTGGTCCATCTTGTGTTTGGAAGATAGGTCTGCGTTAATTGAATTTTCCAGGTGAGTTTTTGAAAGATCTGTAAGTATTCAGAAATACGTAAAAAATACCGTAATTCATTGTGATAAAATAACATGGTCGTCACCCGGATTGTGCGCTTCCCATTTGTTGTGGCACCAATAAGTGGGCTACGTATGTATCACAGTCGTATACGTGTCCAGATATCAGGGAAATAATGAAGATAAAGCTCTTGAATGAAGTAGTTTTTCGACTGCAGTATCTTCAAATTTGAGTAGAATATTTGTTTCTAGGAACACGGCTAAATTATAAGAAACTTCGGAACATTTTTGACGTTTGGAAAAACCTTGCTTTTCTGGAGCAGTTCTTGTAATTTCAGAAGAAAGACTGCAGCACAGAAGAAGTGAAAGCTATCATTTAAAAATGAAATTACAAAACATCTATAGCTCGCTTTTGTTTTGGACGAAGAGGTGCACGACGGGATACAATCATGGTTCCGCAGTCAATAGCACACATTTTTCTATGAAGGCATCTACCAAGTAGTCTCCCAATAGGATAAAAGTATTAAAAGTTGTGGTGATAACTTTTGAAATAATTAACAGTTTACTTATTATTTTCCCGACTGTCTCGTTTACATTTGACTGCCCCTCATATACATTGAAGTGTCACAGAAACTGGTATAGGCATGTGTATTCAAACACAGAGATATGTAAACAGGCAGAAAACGACATTGAGATCGGAAACGTCTTTATAAGACAACAAGTGTCTGGCGCTGTCGTTAGATCGGTTACTGCTGCTACAATGGCAGGTCATCAAGATCTAAGTGAGTTTGAACGTGCTGTTGTACCGTGAATATCAGAAACCCGGTGAAACGTCAAACATCCGACATCGCTGCGGCCGGAAAAAGATCCTGCAAGAAACGGACCAATGACGACTGAAGAGAAATGTTCAACTTGACAGAAGTGCAATCCTTCCGCAAATTGCTGCATATTTCAATGCTGGGCCATTAACAAGTGTCAGCGTGCCAACCATTCAACGATACACATCGATATGGTCTTTTGGAGCAGAAGGCCGACCTTTGATGAATGCACGACACAGAGCTTTACACCTCGCCTGGGGCCAACAACACCGACATTGGACTGTTGATGACTAGAAACATATTACCTTGTTGGACGAGTCTCTTTTCAAGTTGTATCGAGCGGATGGACGTGTACCTGATGAATCTATGGACCCTGAATGTCAGCAGGGGTCTGTTCAAGCTGGTGGATGCTTCCTAATGGTATGGGGCGTGTGTATTTTGAATGATATGGGACCCCTGATACGTCTATATGCGACTCTGACGGATCACCTGCATCCATTCATTTCCATTGTGCATCCTGAGGGAGTTGGGCAATTCCAGTAGGACAATGTGATACCCCACACGTCCAGAAATGCTACACAGTGGCTCCAGGAACACTCTTCTGAATTTAAATGCTCCCGCTCGCCATCAAATCCCCAGACATGAATGTTATTGAGTACATCTGGGATGCCTTGCAATGTGCTGTACGGAAGAGATCTCCACCCTCTCGTACTCTTACGGATTTATGGACAGCCCAACAGGATCCATGGTGCCAGTTCCCTCGATCACTACTTCAAACATTAGTCGAGTCCATGCCACGTTGCGTTGTGGCACTTCTGCGTGATGTAGACATCTACATCTACATTTATACTCCGCAAGCCACCCAGCGGTGTGTGGCGGAGGGCACCACACGTCCCACCGTCATTACCTCCCTTTCCTGTTGCAGTCGCGTATGGTTCGCGGGAAGAACGACTGCCGGAAAGCCTCCGTGCGCGCTCGAATCTCTCTAATCTTACATTTGTGATCTCCTCGGGGGGTATAAGTAGGGGGAAGCAATATATTCGATACCTCATCAAGAAACGCACCCTCTCGAAACCTGGACAGCAAGCTACACTGCGATGCAGAGTGCCTCTCTTGCAGAGCCTGCACTTGAGTTTGCTAAACATCTCCGTAACGCAATCACGCTTACCAAATAACCCTGTGACCAAACGCGCCGGTCTTCTTGGGATCTTCTCTCTCTCCTCTGTGAACCTGGCCTGGTACAGATCCCACACTGATCAGCAATACTCAAGTATAGGTCGAACGAGTGTTTTGTAAGCCACCTCCTTTGTTGATGGACTACATTTTCTAAGGACTCTCCCAATGAGTCTCAACCTGGCACCCGCCTTACCAACAATTAATATTATATGATCATTCCACTTCAGATCGTTCCACACGCATACTCCAGGATATTTTGCAGAAGTAACTACTACCATATAACATATAACCATACAATAAAGGATCCTTCTTTCTATGTACTCACAACACATTACATTTGTCTATGTTAAGGGTCAGTTGCCACTCACTGCACCAAGTGCCTGTCCGCTGCAGATCTTCCTGCATTTCGCTGCCATTTTCTAATGCTGCAACTTCTCTGTATACTACATCATCATCCGCGAAAAGAGGTATGGAACTTCCGACACTATCTACTAAGTCATTTATATATATTGTGAAAAGCAATGGTCCCATAACACTCCCCTGTGGCACGCCAGAGGTTACTTTAACGTCTGTAGACGTCTCTCCATTGAGAACAACATGCTGTGTTCTGTTTGCTAAAAACTCTTCAATCCAGCCACAAAGATGGTCTGATATTCCGTAGGCTCTTACTTTGTTTATAAGGCGACAGTGCGGAACGTTATCGAACGCGTTCCGGAAGTCAAGGAAAATGGCATCCACCTGGGAGCCTGTATTTAATATTTTCTGGGTCTCATGAACAAATAAAGCAAGTTGGGTCTCACACGATCGCTGTTTCCGGAATCCATGTTGATTCCTACAGAGTAGATTCTGGGTTTCCAGAAATGACATGTTGTTGTGGTCTTCAGTCCTGAGACTGGTTTGATGCAGCTCTCCATGCTACTCTATCCTGTCAAGTTTCTTCATCTCGCAGTACTTACTGCAACCTACATCCTTCTGAATCTGTTTAGTGTATTCATCTCTTGGTCTGCCTCTACGGTTTTTACCCTCCACGCAGCCCTCGAATGCTAAATTTGTGATCCCTTGATGCCTCAGAACGTGTCCTACCAACCGGTCCCTTCTTCTTGTCAAGTTGTGCCACAAACTCCTCTTCTCCCCAATTCTATTCAATACCTCCTCATTAGTTATGTGATCTACCCAACTAATCTTCAGCATTCTTCTGTAGCACCACATTTCAAAAGCTTCTATGCTCTTCTTGTCCAAACTATTTATCGTCCATGTTTCACTTCCATACATGGCTACACTCCATACAAATACTTTCAGAAACGACTTCCTGACACTTAAATCTATACTCGATAATAACAAATTTCTCTTCTTCAGAAACGCTTTCCTTGTCGTTGCCAGTCTACATTTTATATTCTCTCTATTTCGACCATCATCAGTTATTTTGCTTCCTAAATAGGAAAACTCCTTTACTACTTTAAGTGTCTAATTTCCTCATCTAATTTCCACAGCATCACGCGACTTAATTCGACTACATTCCTTTATCCTCGTTTTGCTTTTGTTGATGTTCATCTTGTATCCTCCTTTCAAGACACTGTCCATTCCGTTCAACTGCTCTTCCAAGTCCTTTGCTGTCTCTGACAGATTTACAATGTCATAGGCAAGCCTCAAAATTTTTATTCCTTCTCCATGGATTTTAATGCCTACTCCAAATTTTTATTTTGTTTCCTTTACTGCTTGCTCAGTATACAGATTGAATAACATTGGGAAGAGGCTACAACCCTTTCTAACTCCTTTCCCAACCACTGCTTCCCTTTCATGCCGCTCGACTGCCATCTGGTTCCTGTACACGCGAGCAAAAAACATGTCCCATAATTCTACAACAGATCGATGTCAGTTTCTTTGGCTCTTCACTGTACAACACTGTATTTAAAACCTTTATTCACCTCACTCTCGTCTGGCATCAGAAGCTTTCATGCACAAATTTAACTCGCAAACACGGTTAATTAATGGGAATGGGAAACTTGACCTATTTGTTCTACTTGTTCGTCATGCAAAACTTCGCCCTGGATACTGTTGACCCGGTGTGAATGTCATATGCACGTGCCAGGAGACCAACTGATGTATATTTCCCCTTGTGCCTCAGATCTAGGAAGAAGTTGTGCCACGATCCACTTGTGGAGGGAGGGATCGCGCCGCTCTGGTCGGCGAGCGCGTTCAGCCCCTCTGCCACCACTCCACGCAGAGAGCAGCGATGCGGGAAAAAGGCAGTCCCTCCGTCCCCAGCGGGGGCATGTTTATCGCGTCCTGCCCAGGAGTGATCTGCACCCGTCTCCGGCTGAGTAATGCCGCCTGAGAGCGTTTCCGTGTAGGCCGCTTCTCTTCTGCGGGGCTGCGGCCCGAAAATGACGGATGCACCCCCTGACCCCTCCGCCGGATTCCTCAGGGGTCGCCGGCCGTGTGCGTTGCGTCCACTCACAGCCCCACGAGGTCCTTGCCGGCTGCAGCTCTGGGCCCGACTGACCGACAACTGCTTCATTTCGGAATCCTGCAGGTTAGAGAGAAACGACCTGAGAATAACGTCAGAACAGGGTACGGGGTGTCGAATGGAGCAAAATATTCCATGTAACAACCGTCGGGATGTCACCATTGCTGGCCGTTGTGGCCAAGCGGTTGTAGGCGCTTCAGTCCGGAACCGCGCTGCTGCTACCGTCGCAGGTTCGAATCCTGCCTCGGGCATGGATGTGTGTGATGTTCTTAGGTTAGGTAGGTTTGAGTAATTCTAAGTTTAGGGGACTGATGACCTCAGATGTTAAGTCCCATAGTGCTCAGAGCCATTTGAACCATTTGATAACACGATTCTGGACCTGTGGCCAGAAGCGATAGGTGGTCAGAGAGAACCGGACGGAAGTGTGCCCATTTAAACTAACTTCAACATTTAATTTTGCCGCTCTTATATTGGCTGTCTTCGCAGATAACATTACTGAATATAAGGTAGGCCTGTTACGTGTTTTTTTCTTGCAGACCCAAACATGCTTCAGCACATTCGTGTCATTAGTGGATTTTCTTGATTGAAATCTGTAAAATGCAAACTTTTAAAGCACTAATTACTCTACGAAAATTGGGCCTAAAACATTTATTATTTGTTGTTGTCATGACATTAATTTTACGTTATAGGATTATTCGCAACCCTTTGTACATTATCGGGTACTTGTAACTCTTGATCTGCAACATGATGGTAATGCGAATTTGATCAGCGAGTTAATACATTACTTTGGATTTGAACGTAATTTGGATTTGAACATTATTGCAGTAAGGTATTTCGCCACTATATTTGCGATTAGTTAGTTTATCTTTCGCAAAACGTTTTTCTCGTGCATCCTCATGAGTTGTTGAGAAGTACACACAAAAACTACAGGTATGATGTGCAACTATGTTTGTAAATAACACTTTTCGGCTTTGCTAAAACACATTTTAAATGTTGTGATGTATCCAGTCCAGTTTGCGCTCACGTGTCCTCAAGTGAGTTTGGCCGCAAATAACCAAATTTTAATTCTGCTTACATTTTCCCTCTCCTCTCTCTCTCTCTCTCTCTCTCTCTCTATATATATATATATATATATATATATATATATATATATATATGTGTGTGTGTGTGTGTGTGTTTTTAAATGTTTGTCACCTTTCCTGTAAAGTTCAATATCATAATCTGCTTTCCTTCTGCTAACGCATTCAAATTTGGCGCCAAACTCACTTGAGAACAAGTGAACGCTAACTGAGCTGGACACACCACGACATTTACAGTGCATATTTCCCAACCTTAAAAGTGTTATTTACAGACGAAGTGTAGTGCTTTTGTGTGCTTTTCGGCAACACACGGGAATGCACTTGAAAAAAGGGTTTGCGGAAGTTAAACATAAGTCATCGCAAATACAGTCGCGAAATGTTAATTTTTATTTTGATAATCAACAGCTTCAGTTGCACCGTTTACCTAAAATTTACCTAGGTTTCAGTCGGGATAACCCAACCTTATTCAGAATAATAGTAACTAACGTTTGTCCAGTACAGCATTCGTGGCTGCCGCAATCGCGGTCGCGAAGTGGGGCCGAGGCAGTTCCAGGTAAGTTTTATAGTCTGACGATAATTTATGGATTTGTAGTTTTAGCCCGACGATGTCCACTATGGACAAACGGTAGTTACTGTTATTCTGAAGAAGGTTGGGTTATCCCGACTGAAACCTAGGTAAATTATACGTAAACGGTGCAACTGCGGCTGTTGATTATTAAAATTAAAATTAATATTTATACAGTTGCTGACAGGGCCGCGAAATGTTGAAGATATTTAAGTCGCGAAATACCTTTATACGAGAAAATTACATTCATATATAATGTATTAACTGGCCCACCTAATTCAAATTAACATTATTTAGTTGCAGATCACAAGCTACCAGAGCCAATAACATACAAAGTGTCCTGCATAATTCTATAACGTAAAATTAATGTAATAACAACAACAAACAATACTGTTTGGGCCTCATTTTTTTAGATTAATTGTCACTTAAAACATGTTCAAATTTTTAGATTCGAATAAAGAAAACCCACTGGCAATGACACACATGTGCTGAAACGTGTTCGTGTCTATATGAAAATAAAGTGTTTTGCATAACAGGCGGACATTATATATAGTAATTACGCTAATTTGCCTCAGCTAATATCTGTTATGCTAGCGTGCACAATTGCAAATTAAATTAGCTGAAACAGTGGCTTCGGCAGCAAAGTCAAAGCTACGCAAACTTCAATTAAACTTTAAATTCATATCCATAGTAACTTACGTGCTAATGTTACCAGCTGCTCTATTACAGCATTTGTATTACATTCCACGTCTTTCACAGTGACCCTTGTGTGATCTACAAAGAGAAAATTTTTTCAATCGTCCCTCGTGTTTAGTGGCCGATCACTGATGTATATCAAGAAGAACAACGAACCCACAACAGCACCCTGTGGCACTGCTCACTTTACTTCACTCTGGTCACATACATTAATGTCTTCCCTGGTTGTTAGCAAAGAACAGCTTTCTGCTGCCTAATTTCCCTTTCTCCTTAACACCACGGCGTTTCAACTCAATATGGTCCACATAATCAAATTAGGTTAAATAAAAAGAGAAATACCTACTGCCATAACAGTTAAAACTACTGCAATGCTCTTGATTTGGTAAGATAATAAGCTGTAACCAAGAAACAATTCCGGAGTATGGCTACATGGGACGCTAACACGCAATGTTATTAATAGCAAGATCTAAAGGCGATATGTTTTAATTTAATGTTCTCAGAGCGTGAATGAACTTTTATTCTCGGAAGAACAGTAGATCAGTTAGCATGAAGTAAGATGGTGGGGGGAAACCAAAACATAAATTAAACATTTTTCCTCTCAAATCATATTTTTACAGCAGACGCTCGAAATTTCTGCTTCCGACATCGGTACAGAATGGACCACAACAAACACAGCATAACTCAGCAGCAGCAACAGAAGCACAGTCGGACGAAACGGTGAGGCCAGCCACAGCCAAACAAATTCATTTACCGGAATAACGTCGGTAGTTACTCCTCAGTGGGGTATTTTACAGCTATGGTTATTTGTAAAATTTTTCTCACTACGTTTCCTGCCCCGACCTTATTATCAGACTGCTTTTGTTCACCTTGTTTACGAAATGTGGCAAATTGGAACCTAGAAGCAATATTTCTGAGACAGGGCGCTGTGGGGAAAATAACATACTGTCTTGGAGATGGCCTGCCTTCCTTTCTTTTATTTTTTCATATTTTTATCTACGAAGTCACAAGCGCATTTCACAATCCTGTAACCGTTTTCGACGAGTCCTTTGTCATCTACAGACTGTCGACAGATGAAAGAGGGGAAACAGAGAAATCTTGCGTAATCTATAAAATCTGCCAAACAACTACGTAATGGTTTTACACTTTTTATCATTGCGTAGATTGGTACTTGTTAGATATTATGGATTACTGGCAGGTCGAAACTGGTTATGGTAATGTGAAATGTTCATGTAATTGTGTCACAAGGAACGTAGAAAAATAGAAGAAGCCATTAACCACGGGAATAAAATGGATAAGCAGTTAAATGTCAGCAGTCGACTATTTTAGCAGCCACTGGTTTCAGAAGAGCGAGCAGTGGAAGCGGCTAGAGCATTATTGACTTCTGACACCAATATAAGCAAATGTTCATACTGAGCGGTAACACACCGACGTTTGTTTTAGTTTGCAATAGTCGCAGACCTAGGCGTGCACAAGACAGTATGTCTTGGAACGACCACATAATACGTGCAGATGAATAACGTGAAGCCGAATGGCCGATAGAGACGAACCGACGGAACCCTAAGTGGGACAAGTTAGTTAGTTCACTCACCAACATGTTTATTCAGCAGTGTACAGCGAAGTAAAAGAGATTGTTGTTTGATTAACCATCAAATATTTTGTGGTTATAGGTTTTCCTGTCGTATAAAGATTTCAAAATGTTCTTTGGTGGTCAGCTGAATGTTATTGTTCAAACCGTGCGATATTCGGGCAAGCTGGCTTGTTACTATCTTTAGACGGTCCTGATCATTGATTTGTCTTCTGCTGTTTTGAGATATGTAGTGTTTCATAGCAGCACTTTTCCCGGCACTTTACTGTTATAGGATGTAATTGAGCACTTACTGTAATGTGTCCGCCGTTAATTGAGAGGAAGTGGTAACTGCTGAGGATAGCTTCAAAACTCTCTTCAGTCTTTCTCACACATTGATGAGATAAAACTATATGATGACGTGCTCAACAGACCACCTCTGGAACCCAATAGAGTAGTAATTCTCCATGGCGTGAATTAGACAAGTGTTGGTAGGTTTCCGGAGGTAAGCCGCTCAAGACGTCTACGCACAGATCACATAAATTACAGACCTATGGTTGCGGTTTGTGGACCCTTAGCTGGCACCCGATAGAGTTTCAGATGGTTTACGTCCGGCGAAGGAGGTGGCTAAGACATCAATTCTCTTCATTGTTAGTGTTTTCAGACCACTGTAATACGAAGCTGGCCTTTTCAAAGGGACAATTATCCTACTCGAAGGTGCCATTGCTATAGGGGAATACATCAAGAACGTAGGGATGCAAATGCTCCGCAGTACTGTTCAAGTAGTCGACAACTGTCATAGTGGATTACTGCCACAGGTCCCATAGACGCCCAGGTGAATTCCCATCATAGCCTGCGTCCGTGGTATTGTGTGTTTCAAGCAGCTCGTATCGTTGTTGTTGTTGTGGTCTTCAGTCCTGAGACTGGTTTGATGCAGCTCTCCATGCTACTCTATCCTGTACAAGCCTCTTCATCTCCCAGTACCTACCGCAACCTACATCCTTCTGAATCTGCTTAGTGTATTCATTCCTTGGTCTCCCTCTACGATTTTTACCCTCCACGCTGCCCTCTAATACTAAATTTGTGATCCCTTGATGCCTCAGAACATGTCCTACCAACCGATCCCTTCATCTTGTCAAGTTGTGCCACAAACTCCTCCCCAATCCTATTCAATACCTCCTCATTAGTTATATGATCTACCCATTTAATCTTCAGCATTCTTCTGTAGCACCACATTTCAAAAGCTTCTATTCTCTTCTTGTCGAAACTATTTATCGTCCATGTTTCACTTCCATACATGGCTACACTCCATACAAATACTTTCAGAAATGACTTCCTGACACTTAAATCTATACTCGATGTTAACAAATTTCTCTTCTTCAGAAACACTTTCCTTGCCATTGCCAGTCTACATTTTATATCCTCTCTACTTCGACCATCATTAGTTATTTTGCTCCCCAAATAGGAAAACTCCTTTACTACTTTAAGTGTCTCATTTCCTAATCTAATTCCCTCAGCATCACCCGACTTAATTCGACTACATTCCATTATCCTCGTTTTGCTTTTGTTGATGTTCATCTTATATCCTCCTTTCAAGACACGGTCCATTCCGTTCAACTGCTCTTCCAAGTCCTTTGCTGTCTCTGACAGAATTACAATGTCATCGGCGAACCTCAAAGTTTTTATTTCTTCTCCATGGATTTTAATACCTACTCCGAATTTTTCTTTTGATTCCTTCACTGCTTGCTCAATATACAGAATGAATAACATCGGGGATAGGCTACAGCCCTGTCTCACTCCCTTCCCAACCACTGCTTCCCTTTCATGCCCCTCGATTCTTATAACTGCCATCTGGTTTCTGTACAAATTGTAAATAGCCTTTCGCTGCCTGTATTTTACCCCTGCCACCCTCAGAATTTGAAAGAGAGTATTCCAGTCAACATTGTCAAAAGCTTTCTCAAAGTCTACAAATGCTAGAAACGTAGGTTTCCCCTTCCTTAATCTAGCTTCTAAGATGAGTCGTAGGGTCAGTTTTGCCTCACATGTTCCAACATTTCTACGGAATCCAAACTGAACTTCCCCGAGGTCGGCTTCTACTAGTTTTTCCATTCTTCTGTAAAGAATTCGCGTTAGTGTTTTGCAGCAGTGACTTATTAAACTGATAGTTCGGTAATTTTCACATCTGTCAACACCTGCTTTCTTTGGGATTGGAATTATTATATTCTTCTTGAAGTCTGAGGGTATTTCGCCTGTTTCATACATCTTGCTCACCAGATGGTAGAGTTTTGTCAGGACTGGCTCTCCCAAGGCCGTCCGTAGTTCCAATGGAATGTTGTCTACTCCGGGGGCCTTGTTTCAGATCTTTCAGTGCTCTGTCAAACTCTTCACGCAGTCAGTAGTTCCAATGGAATGTTGTCTACTCCGGGGGCCTTGTTTCGACTCAGATCTTTCAGTGCTCTGTCAAACTCTTCATGCAGTATCGTATCTCCCATTTCATCTTCATCTACATCCTCTTCCATTTCCATAATATTGCCCTCAAGTTCATCGCCTTTCTGCTTTCCCTTCTTTGCTTAGAACTGGGTTTCCATCGTATCAAGATATAAGATTCGTCCAACCTTCGATGCATAGTGCAGTCTCGATAACAGTGTAGCCACCGTAATCATAACTGGCAATGTAGCTGGGTCAGCATGAGAACACATAGGGATCGTCTGCTGAGGAACTCCATGTCCAACAACGTGCAGTGAACGGTGTGCTCCGAAACCCTTGTTCCTCTGCCGGCCGGTGTGGCGGATCGGTTCTCGGCGCTTCAGTCTGGAACCGCGCTACGGTCGCAGGTTCGAATCCCAACTCGGGCATGGATGTGTGTGATGTCCTTAGGTTAGTTAGGTTTAAGTAGTTCTAAGTTCTAGGGGACTGATGACCATAGATGTTAGGTCCCATAGTGCTCAGAGCCATTTGAACCATTTGAACCACTGTGGCTGAGCGGTTCTAGGCGCTTCAGTCCGGAACCGCGCTCCTGCTACGGTAGTAGGTTCGAATCCTGCCTAGGGCATGGATGTGTGTGATGTCCTTTTGGAATAAGTAGTTTATGTCTAGGGACTGATGATCTCAGATGTTAAGTCCCATAGTGCTTAGAGCCATTTGAGCCATTTGATGTAAATTCAAATTAACCAATTTCTTATTTTTTCTCCTTTATTTGTACTGTAAACCTTTGCTTCATCCAAATTTCACAATTCTAGGTCAATTGGAACTACAGGTTTTGCGAAGTGAGTTTGTGGATATCAAAGTATATGTCATAAATGGCCGTACGTTTAGACTGCATTGACGTACAAGCTTAAATTTTTACTTCCCGTGGGAGCATAGTATGCGATATGTGACATAAATTTCAAGTTGATACATATACCCGTTCATGAGAAAACGGGTTATCTACAGTTTAGCAGACAGATAAACGGAGCCGCGCGGGTTTAGCCGAGCGGACTCAGGCGCTGCAGTCATAGACTGTGCGGCTGTTCCCGGCGGAGGTTCGAGTCCTTCCTCGGGCACAGGTGCGTGTGTTTGTCTTTAGGACAATTTACGTAAAGTAGTGTGTAACCTTAGGGACTGATGACCTTAGCAGTTAAGTCTCATTTTTGAACAGATAAACGGACAACAAAGTGATCCTTCATGATTTCTCTGTTTTACCGTTTGAAGGACGGAACCTTAACAAGCACGAAGTTGTTGCATAGTACCCTACTTGTTAGTAGTTCTTCTCACTTTTTCGTCCGTGGCTAAAGTGTTCGCCTTCTGTTGATTGGGAGTGTTGAAAGAAGCCAATATGCTGTGCTCACAGGAAGAGGATTTTTAGGCTGCCAAGAGTGGGAGAGTGGTGATAGTGCAGCTGGCTGAGTGGTGTGGTGAGCTGTGGTGTGGGACGGGCTGATGCGGGGTGGAGGGTTGGGGGTGGGGGTGGATGGCGCCATGACGCGGCCGCCGCCCTGCGTGAGTAATGCGGGCCGAGAGCGTTCCCGTGTAGAGCAGCGAGCGTCCCCAGCACACACCTGCCGCGGCGCCGCCTCCTGGCTGGACACCTGTGACGCTCTCACATTAACTAACGGTGCGGCTAGGGACACACAAAACTCTCCTCACTTACTTACACCACACAGCTACACGTATCTCTTCTTCTTCCCCTCCCCCCCCCCCCCCTTCTTTTCGACGATACAAGTTCCATGGCTAAACTCATTCGAACGCTGTAACGCTCAACTACACGCAGTTGTTGTCGTCTTCAGTTAGAACAACTCATCAGCTGAGCAGACGTCGTTTGCCTTTCGCTAGTCTAATGCAAGTGCTAGAGATGAAAAGGTTGGCAAAGTAATTCGTGGCATCACATCAAAGCAGTCAGAAGACTGGAAAGAAAGTGTAACGGATAATTGGCAACTATACTGTCGTTGTCGCCTACAACACGAACAGCTCAAGATTCACATCAGCCGAGCAACCATTGTCTGCCAGTCGCTAGTCTAATGGAGAATAGGTTACATTGTAATATACCTTTGGCCACTATGTTTTTGTCTTCGTTGTTGTCGTCTTTAACACGAATAGCCCAAAATTTGCTGAACAAACGTTTTCTGCTGGTCGCTAGTCTAATGGAGAATTGGCAACATTGTAGAATGCGTTTGGCAACTATGTTGTTCTTGTCGTTGTTGTCGAATAGATAAAAACTTGCTGAGCATTCGTTGTCTGCATGTCGCTAGCATAAATGCAGAATTGGTAGCTTTGCACAATACGTTTGGCAGCCATGCTGCTGTTGTCGTCTTCAGTACGAACAGCTCAGGATTCACAATGGCTGAGCTGACACTGTCTGCTTATCGCTAGTGCAAGGGAGAACTGGCAACATTGTGGAATACGTTTGGCAACCATGTGGCCGCCGATTTACTTCCTGGTTTGGTGCATAATGATCCTGGTAAGTTCATTCTATTTTTTTCTTGTCATTTAGATTAAATATTCTGAGTTATTCTCACTTAAAGGATGTCACAGACGTAGCGAATTTATGGTTTTGAGTCTAGGAAGCACTTTCTAACAGAAAGCGCAGCTTACTTCGCCATTTATATCGCGAATTCTCTGCCTTAGCCATCATTCGAACAAGGGAGCGCTGTTAGACGTAGTTGCATGCCAGCTTAGTGGACTGAACTTTTTGTTCAGTTTAGTACAGAAGTTACTGACGGCAGTTTAAACAACTTTTTCTCACAAATACAATACCCACATCAACAAGAACACAGACAACTCAAGTACTGTGTTCTCTGGCGTGACTCCCATATCAGAATTTTCTTCCTGGAATATACTGTATGATTCTTGCAGAAACCGCTGTATTTTTTCTGGCACTTTTATCTTTATGAAAAATTTGTAAGTTATAGAAACACTAATTTCTAGTTATGTGGAAAATTTTGTAGTTTCTCTCAAAAGTAACCACAACAATTCGTCGTCTTCTTAAAATTATTTATTAAGAACCCTGCTGTTCAAAACTCGGTATTTGGACAGGGAGACTATTGCCTGCGAATAAAGTACTTGTGTAACTGATTAATGTTTAAATACTGAGGCAGGTACAGATGCTCTAGTATCTGAGATGCAAACTGATGTAAATAGCTGAAGACATTTTATAAATTATTTGTTCCTAATTTACTCGTAAAATTGGAAATAAAATTTCTTCGCTTTCCCACAACTGTACTTCGCCATACTTGTGTATCCGGTTGAAGATGCGTGTATATTGCTGTCAAAAAGGAAAGTTTCCTAGTTCATATAAAGACTGATACAGATCTGGTTTATCTTCTCATCTTCCCATAGTAAATTTCCAATACTGTGCTGAGGCTGTGAACACTTGATACGTGTTATAGAAACTCATTCCTGATATGCAAAGAGACTGATTTCAATTACCACTGCAAGAAACTGAGTACTTGACTCTGCACACAAAAATATTGGCACTTTGTGTATTCAGTCTTGATGCTTCAAATAAACATAACTTCAATAATTTAAAAAAAAAAAGTGGTCAATCGTTCGACCTTCATGTGGAAGAGTGCTTTAGTTTTCGGTTCTAATCTCGCTGAACACAAGATTTTTACCTCTTCGATGACCGGCACATCGACAATTACGAAAGAAATCCTAAAGACAACTTTTGCCACATAAGTTTTGTCGGTGCCTTTGTTCTGTACCTTGTAGATCTAAATGTGAAAAACTTGCTGAATTGCACAGTTGTTAGTGCACGCTTTTTTTTTATTCTGACAATTGCTTTGACTTACTTGTAACAGAGTATGATCTATTAACTGGATTTTGTTATGTAACTCACCCTACTACTACATCTGTATATTTCCGCTGCAATTCTGTAACGGTGCTTCAGTATGACTGTGGAATGAACGTAGACACGGACCGTTTCGAGCCGACAGTGTGTATTACAATGCTTAATCGCGATAATTTGGAACACTTTGTTTTACTATAAAAGACTTTATTCCTAACGTTATCATGATAAATTGTAATTTTTTTGTATTGGTATAGTGCATACTATATAATGATTCCTGTTTAGTTTATTAAATACAGCATATAAACATAAGAGGCAAATAAATTATCAGCAATGTAGTCTCCTACATTATCTAAAACAATCTCAGAATTTTCAGATAGTTTTTCGGCTTCACACCTGTAGAAAATATGTTGGTAGCACTTCATCTCCTTGCATATATTGTGTTAACAGACAGTAAAGCCGTGTAATTCGGCATAACAATGAGCCGAAGGATCTCGAGAATTCTGTCACTGACCGAACAACTCAGTGTAACAGTTAAAACGAAACCACAAATTTCGTGGACAACGTCTTCAAATGACGCCAACTGTAGATTTATTTCAAATGTGAAATTCTCTGTTGTTACCTGTGCGCTGGGCTCCACTGCATAGTTGTGCTTGGTCTTACGTGCATAAGCTATGCGCGCACATTCACTACCATTTTGCTTATTTTATATTGTAGTTTCTTTCAAGTGCGTATCATAACCACTCTCCACTGATTGTTGGGTTGCGTTGATTTGGGGGGAGGAGACCAAACAGACAGGTCATCGCTCTCATCGAATGAGGGAAGGATGGGGAAGGAAGTCGACCGTGCCCTGTCAAAGGAACCATTCCAGCATTTGCCTGAAGCGATCTGGGGATATCACGGAAAACCTAAATCAGGATGGGCGGACGCGGAATTGAACCGTCGTCCTCCCGAATGCGAGTCCAGTGTGTTAACCACTGCGCCACCTCGCTCGGTCCCACTGATTGTGTTTAACTTCTTTGTGTAGTTATGGTAGTTTATATGTGTTTTGTTTATACATGTGGTATGTGTGCAGGAACTTTATAGCAAGATACTTTTAATAGCTCTCAGCCCAAAACAGTTACAGTTCTCATAGCTAATTTGAAGCCTATTTAATAGCGCACTATCAACAGCCAACTAAACAGAAAAAGATTTTAAAATTCTAAAATACAGCCACAAACTGTAGCAAAAACTTACAACAGAAAAAATGTCCACATACAAGAAGGCACTAGCAGATGGAAAATAATTCGTAAACGGTTACATTACATACACTAAGTGCAGTCCTATAAGCATCGATTTTACACCGACCAGCGCAGCACCGCGAAACAACATCAGGAAGTCGCTGACCCGCCACCAATGGAAAGAGCTGGCAGCGCCACACACTGGTGGTCGCAGACTTCGAGAGCATCAGTACTGTCAAGAGAACCTCCCCATCGCACACCCCTCAGATTTACACTCCTGGAAATGGAAAAAAGAACACATTGACACCGGTGTGTCAGACCCACCATACTTGCTCCGGACACTGCGAGAGGGCTGTACAAGCAATGATCACACGCACGGCACAGTGGACACACCAGGAACCGCGGTGTTGGCCGTCGAATGGCGCTAGCTGCGCAGCATTTGTGCACCGCCGCCGTCAGTGTCAGCCAGTTTGCCGTGGCATACGGAGCTCCATCGCAGTCTTTAACACTGGTAGCATGCCGCGACAGCGTGGACGTGAACCGTATGTGCAGTTGACGGACTTTGAGCGAGGGCGTATAGTGGGCATGCGGGAGGCCGGGTGGACGTACCGCCGAATTGCTCAACACGTGGGGCGCGAGGTCTCCACAGTACATCGATGTTGTCCCCAGTGGTCGGCGGAAGGTGCACGTGCCCGTCGACCTTCGGACCGGACCGCAGCGACGCACGGATGCACGCCAAGACCGTAGGATCCTACGCAGTGCCGTAGGGGACCGCACCGCCACTTCCCAGCAAATTAGGGACACTGTTGCTCCTGGGGTATCGGCGAGGACCATTCGCAACCGTCTCCATGAAGCTGGGCTACGGTCCCGCACACCGTTAGGCCGTCTTCCGCTCACGCCCCAACATCGTGCAGCCTGCCTCCAGTGGTGTCACGACAGGCGTGAATGGAGGGACGAATGGAGACGTGTCGTCTTCAGCGATGAGAGTCGCCTCTGCCTTGGTGCCAATGATGGTCGTATGCGTGTTTGGCGCCGTGCAGGTGAGCGCCACAATCAGGACTGCATACGACCGAGGCACACAGGGCCAACACCCGGCATCATGGTGTGGGGAGCGATCTCCTACACTGGCCGTACACCACTGGTGATCGTCGAGGGGACACTGAATAGTGCACGGTACATCCAAACCGTCCTCGAACCCATCGTTCTACCATTCCTATACCGGCAAGGGAACTTGCTGTTCCAACAGGACAATGCACGTCCGCATGTATCCCGTGCCACCCAACGTGCTCTAGAAGGTGTAAGTCAACTACCCTGGCCAGCAAGATCTCCGGATCTGTCCCCCATTGAGCATGTTTGGGACTGGATGAAGCGTCGTCTCATGCGGTCTGCACGTCCAGCACGAACGCTGGTCCAACTGAGGCGCCAGGTGGAAATGGCATGGCAAGCCGTTCCACAGGACTACATCCAGCATCTCTACGATCGTCTCCATGGGAGAATAGCAGCCTGCATTGCTGCGAAAGGTGGATATACACTGTACTAGTGCCGACATTGTGCATGCTCTGTTGCCTGTGTCTATATGCCTGTGGTTCTGTCAGTGTGATCATGTGATGTATCTGACCCCAGGAATGTGTCAATAAAGTTTCCCCTTCCTGGGACAATGAATTCACGGTGTTCTTATTTCAATTTCCAGGAGTGTAGTTATAAGTTGGCACAGTGGATAGGCCTTGAAAAACTGAACACAGATCAATCGAGAAAACAGGAAGAAGTTGTGTGGAACTATGAAAAAAATAAGCAAAATATACAAACTGAGTAGTCCATGCGCAAGATAGACAACATCAAGGATACCGTGAGGTCAGGAGCGCCGTGGTCCCGTGAGCAGCAGCGGAACAAGAAGTCCATGGTTCAAGTTTTCACTCGAGTGAAAAGTTAAATTTTTTATTTTCAGACAATTATTATCTGTCGGTCCGTCCGTCCGAAAGATTTGAAAACGTTAAAAACATATGTTTTGACAGAGCACAGGGAAAACTGTGCGACTGTGAAACTGTTGCATTCATTTGTTGCAGTTTATGTGACAAACTCTTATGTTTTCATCACTTTTTTGGGAGTGATTATCACATCCACAAGAAAACCTAAATCGGGCAAGGTAGAAGAATCTTTTTACCCATTCGCGAAGTGTACAAGTTAGGTGGGTCAACAACATATACCTGTCATGTGACGCACATGCCGCCACCAGTGTCGTATAGAATGTATCAGACGTGTTTTCCTGTAGAGAAATCGGTTGACCCGCATCTACATCTACATCTACATTTATACTCCGCAAGCCACCCAACGGCGTGTGGCGGAGGGCACCTCCCTTTCCTGTTCCAATCGCGTATGGTTCGCGGGAAGAACGACTGCCGGAAAGCCTCCGTGCGCGCTCTAATCTCTCTAATTTTACATTCGTGATCTCCTCAGGAGGTATAAGTAGGGGGAAGCAATATATTTGATACCTCATCCAGAAACGCACCCTCTACAAACCTGGCGAGCAAGCTACACCGCGATGCAGAGCGCCTCTCTTGCAGAGTCTGCCACTTGAGTTTGTTAAACATCTCCGTAACGCTATCACGGTTACCAAATAACCCTGTGACGAAACGGGCCGCTCTTCTTTGGATCTTCTCTATCTCCTCCGTCAACCCGATCTGGTACGGATCCCACACTGATGAGAAATACTCAAGTATAGGTCGAACGAGTGTTTTGTAAGCCACCTCCTTTGTTGATGGACTACATTTTCTAAGGACTCTCTCAATGAATCTCAACCTAGTACCCGCCTTATCAACAATTAATTTTATATGATCATTCCACTGCAAATCGTTCCGTACGCATACCCCCAGATATTTTACAGAAGTAACTGCTACCAGCGTTTGTTCCGCTATCGTATAATCATACAATAAAGGATCCTTCTTTCTTTGTATTCGCAATACATTACATTTGTCTATGTTAAGGGTCAGTTGCCACTCCCTGCACCAAGTGCCTATCCGCTGCAGATCTTCCTGCATTTCGCTACAATTTTCTAATGCTGCAACTTCTCTGTATACTACAGAATCATCCGCGAAAAGCCGCATGGAACTTCCGACACTATCTACTAAGTCATTTATATATATTGTGAAAAGCAATGGTCCCATAACACTCCCCTGTGGCACGCCAGAGGTTACTTTAACGTCTGTAGACGTCTCTCCATTGATAACAACATGCTGTGTTCTATTTGCTAAAAACTCTTCAATCCAGCCACACAGCTGGTCTGATATTCCGTAGGCTCTTACTTTGTTTATCAGGCGACAGTGCAGAACTGTATCGAACGCCTTCCAGAAGTCAAGAAAAATAGCATCTACCTGGGAGACTGTATCTAATATTTTCTGGGTCTCATCAACAAATAAAGCGAGTTGGGTCTCACACGATCGCTGTTTCCGGAATCCAAGTTGATTCCTACATAGTAGATTCTGGGTTTCCAAAAACGACATGATACTCGAGCAAAAACCATGTTCTAAAATTCTACAACAAAAAATGGCTCAAATGGCTCTGAGCACTATGGGACTTAACATCTATGGTCATCAGTCCCCTAGAACTTATAACTACTTAAACCTAACTAACCTAAGGACAGCACACAACACCCAGTCATCACGAGGCAGAGAAAATCCCTGACCCCGCCGGGAATCGAACCCGGGAACCCGGGCGTGGGAAGCGAGAACGCTACCGCACGACCACGAGCTGCGGACATTCTACAACAGATCGACGTCAGAGATATAGGTCTATAGTTTGGCGCATCTCCTCGACGACCCTTCTTGAAGACTGGGACTACCTTTGCTCTTTTCCAATCATTTGGAACCTTCCGTTCCTCTAGAGACTTGCGGTACACGGCTGTTAGAAGGGGGGCAAGTTTCTTCGTGTACTCTGTGTAGAATCGAATTGGTATCCCGTCAGGTCCAGTGGACTTTCCTCTGTTGAGTGATTGCATTTGCTTTTCTATTCCTTGGACACTTATTTCGATGTCAGCCATTTTTTCGTTGGTGCGAGGATCTAGAGAAAGAACTGCAGTGCGATCTTCCTCTGTGAAACAACTTTGGAAAAAGGTGTTTAGTATTTCAGCTTTACGCGTGTCATCCTCTGTTTCAATGCCATCATCATCCCGGAGTGTCTGGATATGCTGTTTCGAGCCACTTACTGATTTAACGTAAGACCAGAACTTCCTAGGAATTTCTGTCAAGTCGGTACATAGAATTTTACTTTCGAATTCACTGAACGCTTCACGCATAGCCCTCCTTACGCTAACTTTGACATCGTTTAGCTTCTGTTTGTCTGAGAGGTTTTGGCTGCGTTTAAACTTGGAGTGAAGCTCTCTTTGCTTTCGCAGTAGTTTCCTAACTTTGTTGTTGTACCACGGTGGGTTTTTCCTGTCCCTCACAGTTTTACTCGGCACGTACCTGTATAAAACGCATTTTACGGTTGCCTTGAACTTTTTCCATAAACACTCAGCATTGTCAGTGTCGGAACAGAAATTTTCGTTTTGATCTGTTAGGTAGTCTGAAATCTGCCTTCTATTACTCTTGCTAAACAGATAATCCTTCCTCCCTTTTTTTATATTCCTATGAACTTCCACATTCAGGGTTGCTGCAACGGCCTTATGATCACTGATTCCCTGTTCTGCACATACAGAGTCGAAAAGTTCGGGTCTGTTTGTTATCAGTAGGTCCAAGATGTTATCTCCACGAGCCGGTTCTCTGTTTAATTGCTCGAGGTAATTTTCGGATAGTGCACTCAGTATAATGTCACTCGATGCTCTGTCCCTACCACCCGTCGTAAACATCTGAGTGTCCCAGTCTATATCTGGTAAATTGAAATCGCCACCTAAGACTATAACATGCTGAGAAAATTTATGTGAAATGTATTCCAAATTTTCTCTCAGTTGTTCTGCCACTAATGCTGCTGAGTCGGGAGGTCGGTAAAAGGATCAAATGTTTTTGGTTCCCATTGGAGGGGCACGTCCTTTCGTGTATTAATCGCACTAAACTTATTACAGTGAACAGAGACGTCAATGAACGAACGGACAGACCATAACTTTGCGACAATGAATACAGTAAACTTTTCATTCGAGAGAAGACTTGAACCAAGGACCTCTCGTTCCGCAGCTGCTCACGCTAACCACGGGACCACGGCGCTCCTAACCTCATACTATCTTTCTTCATGTTGCCTGTCTTGCGCATGGACTACTCAGTTTGTATATTTTGCTCATTTTTTTCATAGTTCCACACAACTTATTCCTGTTTTCTCGATTGATCTGTGTTCAGTTTTTCAAGGCCTATCCACTGCGCCAACTTATAACTAAATCTGCGATATGGAGGTTCCCTTGTGAGTAATAAGAATACGATACTTAGCCTGCATTCTGCGAGTAGCAGTAGAGTGTAAAAGTAATTGCATGTAAGAGACACGGGAAGCAACCTCATCACGAGAAGTTGAGTTACGTTTCTTTCATTTTTAGAAACAGTGTTCTATTATTATGCAAGTGTTATGAACGGATCATTTTGGATTCCTGTCACCTGCCATCGCAACTTCTCTCCTTCCTTGTTTGTGTCGGTCCTCACTCACACAGTAATCGACACAATGCACTACGTAATTACACGCTACTGTCTGGCACATTACTAGGCCGATTCGAAAAAGTAGATTCAACAGATAAAACTAAGACAGACACACACACACACAAACATACATGCAGAGAGAGATAATAAAGAAAGTTCAAATTTGGCGCCGCATTGATATGAAAACAAGTAAACATCAAAAGCAACACATGAGGAACGCAAAAATTCTCTTTTGCGAATTGCTAAAGTGTAACGTTCGAGTGGAGTTCGTTAAAAACATGTATCGCGTTTCGCTATACATTCCCACGACAATAGCTGTAAGTAACTGCAAAATATTTGTGCGCAAATAAATTAGATTTATATGTAAAATCATGAGTCAACTCGCAATCCAATCTCACAGTGACACAATTTAGTTGCAGATGACAAGCTACCGGTATAGGTTCCTACTGAACTCAGGTATGCAGAAAATAAGGTAATAGCAGCAATGGATATAAACTGTTTTTAAGTCTAAATTTAATTACAATAATAAGAACTTAATTTTTTTTTTTTTGCTTTTCACTGAACTAAATAACAGTACCTCGTGATGATGGCAAAAAGGTGCTGAAACATGTTTGGGCATTCATAAATGACAGTTATTTGCTTAATAGGCGGACATGAACTCCTACAAATGGCTCAAATGGCTCTGAGCACTATGGGACTTAACTTCTGAGGTCATCAGTCGCCTAGAAAGTAGAACTGCTTAAACCTAACTAACCTAAGGACATCACACACATCCATCCCCGAGGCAGGATTCGAACCTGCGACCGTATCGGTCACCCGGTTCCAGACTGTAGCGCCTACAACCACTCGGCCACCCCGGCCGGCTGAATTCCTACAATTTACTCTGCCAATACAGTTGCTGCTGTTGATAGAGCTTCGAAATTACACATTGATAATCTACGAACCTTATTTATTGTTAAAGCAAACATAGATACAAATATTGTGCTTCCATAAAGAAGCAGCACCTCAAGACGGAGACGTGAAAGGAATTGTACAGTTCAGAAGGAAGTGCAGTACAGCACGAAGGAAGTAATAGAGCTGATGACTACAGAATAAAGAGAAGGAGACCCGTGGAGGGAAAATAAATGTCGACAGTTGCCAAGTGTATGTTTATTACCGCGTGCCGAGCTTCAGCATAAGTAATGACGTTAGATAGTTGCGGCTGCCGAATACAGACAAACATTTTCCAACGCTAGGGAGAGAGGCGTGAGCAGGTTTGGTCTGGCCTGCACCACGTTACGCAGCGGACGCTGAAACGAGCGTTTATTGGTTCTGTAAACACTGTGATTCTGTTTACGGATGGTAACTGCGTCATAATTAAACGAAATCAATTAATATGCAGCAGTAGAGGCAAACAGTCTCTCCATTCTGTTTGACGTGACCAAACATTGCAGAGCTTTATTTATTGACTTCTTCGGTTGGGCTAGCGTGTGACGTCGACGTTCGTGAGGGCGAGAGATGGAGAGAGAGTGTGGGAAGGGTTCGCACAGGGGAAGGTGTTCAATGGTCATGTTAAATTGAGCTCGGATTGTAACGCAATTATTGGCTTGTCTCAACACTGTAGACGAATCTCTCCTGTCCACTGATATAGTGACGATTCAAAAAGCACGTGGAATTATGTATCATTACATAGGCCTATATCTCGGAATAGCTCGTTGTGTTTTTCCTTTAGATTCGCATTTGCATATTCCTGACACTACGCCTTGAATAAGAAATCAATGTTGTGCCAGCAAGGCCATCTTATCAAATACTGTGCATTAGTGCATTCTGTTACAAGTTACTATAAAGGTGTTGAATATGTAAGTTGCTGTTATTTCGTGAGGCAGGCAGAGAGAGAGAGAGACGGACAGAGAGAGAGGGGGGGGGGGGGGGGGGAGGGGTGCGAGATTGTATCGTTATGGAAGAAATACTCATAACGAGTACTAAACTGGTAATGGGAGAACATAATGGATAAAGAAATTTTCTGCACATTAGTGTATGCGTAAAACAACTGGTTTAAATTACATCTCTCTGCATATTTTCTCCTTGTTTGCACTGTACGCCTTCTACAAAATGCAAGATACACTATGTGATCAAATGTAACTGGACACCTGGCTAAAAATGACGTAGAAGTTCGTAGCGCTCTGCATCGATAATGCTGGAATTGAATATGGTGTTGGCCCACCCTTAGCTTTGATGACAGCTTCCACTCTCGCTGGCATACGTTCAATCAGGTGCTGGAAGGTTTCTTGGGGAATTGCAGCCCATTCTTCACGGAGTGCAGTACTGAGGAGAGATATCGATGTCGGTCGGCGAGGCCTGGCACGAAGTCCGCGTTCCAGAAGACCCCAAAGGTATTCTACAGGATTCAGGTCAGGAGTTTGTGCAGGCCAGTCCATTAAAGGAATGTTATTGTCGTGTAACCACTCCGCCACAGGTCGTGTATTATGAACAGGTGCTCGAACGTGTTGAAAAATGCAATCGCCATCCCCGAATTGCTCTTGAACAGTGAGAAGCAAGAAGGTGCTTAAAACACCAATGCAGGCCACGCAAAACAACAAGGGGAGCAAGTCTCCTCCATGAAAAATACGACCACACCGTAACACCACCGCCTTTAGATTTTACTGTTTGCACTACAAGCGCTTGCAGATGACGTTCACCGAGCATTCGCCATCCTTACATCCTTACATCGGATCGCCACATTGTGTTCCCTGATGCGTCACTCCACACGTTTATCCACTGTTCAATCGTCTAATGTTTACTGTTCGGAGTTGATGATTGTAACACCCTGTCGTAAAGAAGCATCTGTGAGGCTGTGGTTGGGGATAATAACATTTCTGAAATGGACTGGCCTCCCTGAAGTATTAGTCACTGCTTTAAAAGAGCATCCTGTTCACTTTGCAACACTACAGATGGTGTAGAACTGCTACCACGTGATAATATGACCCTACATTGCTGACATAACTGACGGCAATGAAGTGGTGTGTATGTGCCTGTCGATTGTATGGAACAGCGCATTAAAAATAAGTCGAAGAGGAGGCGTGACATAAATGCGCTATGTGTTTCAATGTGCTGAGAATGACACCTTGAATGAAAGTGCCTGATTTGGTTGCGTAGGGTAACAAATGGTGTACTTCTCGCACCCATGAAACACGGCGCAAGAAAAGTGGTGATAAAAATGTCCTAACCGACAAAGACCAGAGACGAGTGGCACATCCTTGCCATCCTTGGCTTCCTTGCCAATGAAGTCAGTTTCAAGCCCGACAGGAGTTTCTGCTGTCAGTAAATTCAGAGCCCTCTTATCTTAACCCGATTTCGTACAGACAGTGCGAAGGAAGCTGCATGCAATGGACATTACCAGTCGGGTATCACGCAAAAGGCTACAGCTCACAGCGCCACATATGGCTGCAATCATGCACGGTGGTGAGATTCGTTCACCGGGCAGGGGGGAGGGAGGGGAGGGGGAGGGAATTTTATGACTCTAGTAAACATCAGGCTTATACTGTGTAACGCGGCCTCTAGCCTTGAGAAACAATACAGAACCTGGACAGCAACCGACTGGGGGCGTGCAACAGGGGCCGACGAGTCAAGGTTTTTCCACTTTACAGATGATGCGACGGCCCAAGAAGGCTTTTAAGCAACGGCGTGGAGAGGGTGTAGTTCCTGCTGGAGATGGTCTGTAATGTTTTGGCCGGCCGGAGTGGCCGTGCGGTTAAAGGCACTACAGTCTGGAACCGCACGACCGCTACGGTCGCAGGTTCGAATCCAGCCTCGGGCATGGATGTGTGTGATGTCCTTGGGTTAGGTTTAAGTAGTTCTAAGTTCTAGGGGACTTATGACCACAGCAGTTGAGTCCCATAGTGCTCAGAGCCATTTTTTTTTGTAATGTTTTGGGGGTGTCGTAGGTACCGATAGTGGTGGTCTCTCATTCAAATTTCGCGAACATGCACTAGCATGTTTGTGTCAACATTGTCGACGACCAAGTGTTACTGTTCCTTCTGCATCTTCCTTTTGAGTATGTTGCACACCCTCTTGACACCCTGCTGGTGTGCCTAACAATCAGGCATCCTATCGCTTTTAGACTCAGGCGCTAAATCTCCCCGTTTTCATGCCATAGAATAGCGTGGTATTATTTGGAACAGCATGTGAAACGTACCATCAACATCCACGCAGTGTAGTATATCTATGGGATCTTGTCATGAGCGAGTGACTTCAGCTTGATATGACCTCTCCCTTCCTCACGGAATTGTGGCCATTATCAAGGCTAGAGGCCGTGTTACATGATATACACCTGATGTCTACTGGAGTTATTTAAATTTCCCCCCCCCCCCCCCCATGTCTTGTGTCGTAATCTCATCTCAGCAACGTGCATGGTTGTATCTTGTAATATCTGCCCAGCTGGTGGCAAACTGCCTGTGAAAGGCACGTACTGTCCACTCTCGAAAGCTGAAGTTCAAAGGATCTCAGTAAAAATTCAGAAGTTTGATTACTCAAGGTGGAATCAATAAATAGAGGAAATAATAAGGGTAATCAGTACAAATAGATAGTAAAATAAGAAATCACTAATCTGTCTTCTGATTCACTGACCACAAGGGTGCGTGGGTAAGCGCGATCACAGTCGGAAACACATTTTCGTTCTAAAGAAATGCGCTATACACTGAGAACCAGAATTCCACCGACAAACTTTCAGAAGGTGTTCAGTGATACCTTCTAGGTACTGTGCTACAAGGGGCGATCAATATGTTTCCGTTTGAGGACGCTACTGCAGCGTGTATGCAACGTAGCGCCACTCCAATGTGGATATACACTGAGCAGACATATGTCGTGAGAGAGCGATATACACACATAGATATGGCAGTAGTATAGTGCGCGCAATGTGTATACAATGTAATATGGCGGAGCTGTCATTTGTACTCAGGTGATTCACGCTGAACGGTTTGCGGCGTGATTACGGCCGGGAATTAACAGACTGTGAACACAAGACGCATTTCGCAAATCGTTAGTGAATTCAAAATTCCGAGTCCACAGTGTCAAGAGTGTGCCAAGAATACCTATATTCAGCCATTATCTCTCACCATGGACAATGCAGTGGCCGACGGCCTTCACTTAACGACTCAGAGTAGCGGCGTTTGGGAAGATTTGCCAGTGCTAGCAGACCAGCAACAATGCGTGATTAAAAAAACACAGATATCAATGTGCGACGCTGCGAGAAACGTATTCGTTAAGACAATGCGGCAATATCAGGCGTTAATGGACTGTGGCAGCAGGCGACCGACGCGAGTGCCTTTGCTAACAGCATGACATCGCAAACAGCGCCTCACCGTGTCTCGCAACATATCGGTTGGACCCTAGACGACTGGAAAACCGTGGCTTAGTCAGATGAGTCTCGATTTCAGTTGGCAAGAGCTGATGGTAGGGTTCGAGTATGGCGCACACCCCACGTATAGACACAAGTTGTCAACACGGCATTTTGCAAACTGGTGGCGGCTCCATAATGACGTGGGCTGTGTTTACATGAAAGTGTCTGGGTACTTTGGTCCAATTGAACCGATTACTGACTAGGAATGGTTATGTTCGGCAGCTTACAGACCATTTTCTGCCATTCACGGACTTCTTCCCAGAAAGCGATGCATTTTTTATCGATGACGATGCACCTTGTCAGAATTTTTCGCAACTGGGTTGAGGAACATTCTAGACAATTCGAGGGAACTATTTGGCCACCCAGATCGCGCGACACGAATCCCACGAACATTTGTGGGACACAATTGAGAGGTCAGTACGTGCACAAAATCCTGCACCGACAAGACTTTCGCAATTATGGATGGCTATAGACGCAACATGGTCATTCTTTATGCACTGGATTTCCAACGACTTGTTGAGTTCATGCCACATGGAGCTGACGCACTATGCAAGGAAAAAGGAGCGTCCCATGACTTTTGTCACCGCATTTTATAAGCACTACATTATCAAATGCGTCCAAATAGGACCAACGTGCTGTTATTCCTTTCTTAGACATCCATCGGAGATTGAAGAATGTGTATGGGGCAGCATGTCTGTCGAAGACCGCCGGTCGATCTGGGATGCCAGCCTCGTCCATTACGCCAACTCAAGTGGGAGACACTCGAGCCCCCGCCCCATGGTTCTGATCTCTTCCCACGCGAGTGTCACGCCTTCGGTATCTCGTAAAAGATCCTGATGTGTCGACGGTTCCTGTCCGACGAGGAGGCAGACACGGACTTCTGCACGCAGCAGGACACGAGATTTTAGCAGACGGGTATGGTCAACCTCGTGCGTTGGCGAGACGATCATCTCAATGCTCACGCAGATTTACCCTGATTGGCATACTGTTCTGGACTGTACCGCCTTCGAACGGAAACTTTCTGATCGCTCCTTTTATAAGCGACACAGAGACTCCGGCAGCTCGTTACTGAGTAACGATGCATTTATGATTTGAACTGACTGACTGTTCCGTCGGCTCTTGGCAGCATACTTCGTACTTTGTAAATGAAAACACACATGACACTGGTATAATATTCTACAATATTTGTTATTTTACAAACCGGTTTTCCGCTGTTGCCCTACGACAGGTTGCAAAGATAAATATGTGTTAAAACTTTTACTTTGTGGTATCACAGCTGTTTCACTTACCTGCACAATCTCACTTGTCTATCTATCTGTTTGTAATACTGGACATCTTAAAGATAAGATTATGTTGTTCAGCTATACGCTTGGAACGTATCACCCAAGTTTAATTTATTTTCGTCCCAGAACAATTGTTTTATTTTGATGTATAGTTTATTGTTCAATGTGTCACATATTTTATTTAACTTCAATAACTTTACACAGCACTTTCGCTAGCACAGTTGCTCTCGTTTTAGTTCTAAACCAGATACAAGCGTTCTCCACAAAGTAAAGCACAGCATTCTTTTTCTAATCCGAAAACAATGCTACCATTACGAAACGTTACGTACGTATTATTTGGAGTTTCCTGAGTGAGCGCGCCAAGTTTCCGTCACTTCCGGCAGATAGTGTAGCCGCAGGACAGTTTCAAAATGGTGTCTGTAGGTGATGTACATTATGAGCACGTGCCATCGTTGAATTTCTCACTGCGGAGAAAGAAACGGTGGGGAATATTCACAAACGCTTGTGCAAAGTCTATGGAGCATCTGCTGTCGGCAGAAGTACAGTTAGTCGCTGGGCACGGAGGGTGAAGACGTCAGTAGGCGGTTCGGCGGAGCTCCAAGATTTGCAGCGGTCGGGGCGACCATCCACGGCTGTCACAATGACCTAGACACCTCGGATTTCCACTTTTCCGGGACATTAAAGGGTGCCATTCGTGGAAGACATTTTGAGGACGATGAGGAGGTGATTCACACAGTGAACCACTGGCTCCGCCACGAGGACAATGGTTGGTACCGATAGGGCATACATGGCCTTGTTTCGCGCTGGTCAAAGGCCGTAGAATGGGATGGAAAGTACGTGAAAAAATAGGGTGTATAGACAAAACACTATTCTTTCGTGTGTGTAGTTCTCATTATGTTCAGTAAAGAACTGTTGACGAAAATAATGCGGTGCATTACTTTTTGGGCAACCCTCGTATTACGAATTATCATCTCTGGAAACCTAGTAAGATACTCTGTGACGGACTAGTTTGAAATCTTTGATCTTACAAAGTTTCACAGCTACATGTTTTTATCTTTGCACCTGATGATGCCATAACAGCTGAAAATCTGTTTGTAATGTAATTAATATCGTAGAATATTACATCAGTTCAAAATGGTTCAAATGGCGCTGAGCACTATGGGACTTAACATCTGAGGTCATCAGTCCCCTAGAACTTAGAACTACTTAAACCTAACTAACCTAAGGACATCACACACATCCATGCCCGAGGCAGGATTCGAACCTGCGAACGTAGTGGTCACGCGGTTCCAGACTGAAGCGCCTAGAACCGCAGGGCCACTAGCGGCCGGCCATTACATCAGTGCCAGCCGCTGTGACCGAGCGGTTCTAGGCGCTTCCGGCAGCAACCGCGCTGCTGCTACGGTCGCAGGTTCGAATCCTGCCTCGGGCATGGATGTGTGTGATGTCCTTAGGTTAGTTAGGTTTGAGTAGTTCTAAGTCTAGGGGGCTGATGACCTCAGATGTTAAGTCCCTATAGTGCTTAGAGCCATTTTTTTATTACATCAGTGTCATGTGTGTTTTCATTCATAACGCAATTAAGATTTATTCGGTTTGTTACTGGATTGAGTCTTTTTCTGTAAAAGTACCTTCACAACAGAGGTGACGCCTAATGTATGCAACAATCAAACCGAATGACGCACAAACCACAGACATGCAAGAACCCTGAGAAGCTGCTGTCGCAGTGGAAAGAGCTCAGCATAGTGACGTTATGCAGGAATTCCACTGCATTCACGGAAACCATACTCGTGGTACGTACGAAGCACCTTTGCATCAGTAAACCTGTCCATAGTACAGCACAAGAAAAGCTTCCAGTAATTTCGGAATCTTCGAAAGTCTTTCCAAACATTTTGTTGGTACAATCCATCGAGCTAAAACTCTAGTGGGGTTCAGGGTATGAAATCCACATAGTGCCTCAGCTGCTGCTATCTACAGGTCGCTTTCACTGTAGGTTTGCGGGAAGAGCTCGCCAAGTCTTCGCGATGTGCGTCGTACTTGTTCACTTTTTTGTGCTTTTCGATATTAACACTATCCATGGTATCTGATGTGCCACCGTGCGAAGCACCTAGAAGTAAATAAACTTAAAATGAGACTAGTAATAAGCTACATATAAGATACCAGTCACGCATGGACGCAAGGCGCAGGGTGCGAAGATGCAAATCTGCACTTTCTGCACACATTTTTTTGTGCACATGATTATAATTATTTACATTTGAAACTTACCTGCACATCGAGCATTCTGCCTAGTAGACGGTTCTTCCTTCTCTTTGAAATGGACATTCATTCAGGAAATTTTCTCAAAATACGCATTTATAGGTTATCTTTACGCTTATTCGAAACGCCCTCTGGTAATCATAACAGGTAGTATCAATGACGACGCCACGACTGCGGATGACTCGATGCGTTGTACGCTATTCTAAAAGAGAATCTGAAGATCAGTCGCGTGTCACGACAGTCGATGATCGCCTGAGGTATTGCCAACCTTCTTTTACCTCTCCCAATTTATTCCCGGTTTCCCTTTCAGTCCTCCAGATGACACACAACAACAGCTTGGCATGGAAGTCCCAAACTTGTTATTTTTTTACTGTTTTACGAATTTGCAACCGTGGATTGAAATAGAGCATTACAAAACGGTTGGAATCTGGATAAGCCGGCCGCGGTGGCCGAGCGGTTCTAGGCGCTTCAGTCCAGAATCGCGCGACTGCTACGGTCGCAGGTTCGAATCCTGCCTGGGCCATGGATGTGTGTGATGTCCTTAGGTTGGTTTCGGTTTAAGTAGTTCTAAGTTCTAGGGGACTGATGACCTCAGATGTTAAGTCCCATAGTGCTCTGAGCCATTTGAACCATTTTTGAATCCGGATAAACCGAGTGCCGGGTGATTTGCTAACACCACATTTCCAAGATCGTAATACTTTTAGATCACAGATGCCTCTAAGACAAAAGCTTTATTAAAACGTGTGCTTTGCTAATTTTAACATCGATAAACGAAGTAACAGTCCCGTAAATTCATGAAATGGCTCTGAGCACTATGAGACTTAACTTCTGAGGTCATCAGTCCACTAGAACTTGGGACTACTTAAACCTAACTAACCTAAGGACATCACACACATCCATACCCCAGGCAGAATTCGAACCTGCGACTGTAGTTGTCGCGCGGTTCCAGACCGTAACGCCTAGAACCGCTCGGCCACCCCGGCCGGCAAATTCATGAAATCCTGTGTATTTTGGTACACTAGGTAAATGAAAACGACTGTCATTAGTACCGCCTAAAAACACTCTATATTTAGAAGACAGCGGCAATACCCAGTAATTTAAAAGTTTCATCAATTGTTTCGGTAAGTGCTTCCACACTCATATCATACAGTGCATAAATCAGTTACAAAAATGGCTTCAATCAATCAAAAATCCTCAGTGGAGACGTTGCGTGTGGAAGATGAACCAGAATTACACCGACAAACTTTCAGCGGGTTCTCAGAAATACCTTCTGGATATTTTCATATGAGGGACGCGCGGTCTCCGGCGGTTCGTTACCGAGTCATTGCATTTCGTTTGTGTGGGATCCTGCCCCCTCGTCTCTTATAGCGTGCGTAGGAATCTGTTTTCTCGGATAGCTAGACAACATAGAAGCAATTCATATTAACAGAGTTTATTACAGTAATTGAATTGACAATACTTGTGTATGTAGACAATGTGATCAAAAGTATCCGAATATCCCCAAAAACAAACGCTTTTCATATTAGGTGCATTGTGCTGCCACCTACTGCCAGGTACTCCATATCAGCGACTTCAGCAGTCAGTAGACATCGTGAGAGAGCAGAATGGGCCGCTTCGCGGAACTCACGGACTTCGAACGTGGTCAGGTGATTGGGTGCCATATGAATCATGCGTCTGTACGCGAGATTTACACATTCCTAAACATCCCATGGTCCACTGTTTCCGATGTGACAGTGAAGTGGAAACGTGAAGGGACACGTACATCACAACAGCGTACAGGCCGAATTCGTCTGTTGACTGAGAGAGACCGCCGACAATTGAAAGGGTCGTAATGTGTAATAGGCAGACATCTATCCATAGCATCACACAGGAATTCCGAACTGCATCAGGATCCACTGCAAGTTAGTTGACAGGTGGGACGTGAGACAACTTGGATTTCATCGTCGAGTATGACAAATCACGGTTCACATTGTGGCGATCCGATGGCATGGTGTGGGTATGGCGAATGCCCGGTGAACGTCATCTCCCAGCGTGCGTAGAGCCGACAGTAAAATTCGGAGGCGGTGGTGTTATGGTGTGGTAGTGTATTTCGCGGAAGGGGCTTGCACTCCTTGTTGTTTTGTGTGGGCGGCCGGTGTGACCGAGCGGTTCTAGGCGCTACAGTCTGGAACCGCGCGACCGCTACAGTCGCAGGTTCGAATCTTGCCTCGGGCATGGATGTGTGTGATGTCCTTAGGTTAGTTAGGTTTAAGTAGTTCTAAGTTCTAGGGGACTGATGACCTCAGAAGTTAAGTCCCATAGTGCTCAGAGCCACTTGAACCATTTTATACGGGTCAAAGTAAAACATATGTGTGTAGTGGATGGACTATGTGAGGAACCTGTAACCTCCAGCGCATTAATGCTAATAATTGAGAAAAAGTATTTTATTGCTAACATATATGATCAATATCAGAGCCTTACAAAAGTGAGAGAAAAATGAAAATAATTTAGTTTCTTGACTGAAAAAGAATTGAATCGTTTACTTTTTACCTCTCAGAAGATATCATTTAACCCCTCAAGAGGTAATTACCGCCCCCCCCCCCCCTCCCGGTTGGGAACCACTTGTCTTGGGTTTTGTTGTCAGAGCTGTGCTTTGGTAGTGATTGTACCAACAAAATCGTTGGAAAGACTTTCGAAGATTCTGAAATGACTGAAAACTTTTCTTGTGCTAGACCGAAATGTGAAGGAATAGTCAGCAATGTCTTAACCCCTGTCTCACTAGATCAATTAAAAGTTCAATCAGAAGGAGTTAATTTTCTTAGTATTGCTACTGATGCAGGCAACCATGCTAATATTAAACTTATTCCTGTATTTATTCAGTTCTTTCTTCCAGCCAAGGGGGACACAAGCAAGCTAAACTTCTGATACGTCTAATCTTCCAAACGAATTGTCAGACACTATAGACAAGTAAATATTGGAAGTGCTTTAGAAAGTGCAATTGGCAGTGGTAACGCCAATTTCAACTTTGGGGGACTAGTGCCATCTGGTTCGAACAATGTCTTCAGTAAACTTAAGAAATAATTGAGGCACAACATTTTAGGAAGTGGTTGTTCATGCCATATTATACGTAATGAAGGTAGAATTGTTACATGCATTCTGAAGAGGGATATGGAAGTCTTCGTCCTGAACGTATTCCCCCTTTTTTCAGTTCAGGAGAAGTCAAAACCTGGGAGCGCAAAACTGATCGAATTTTGTAATTTTGTGAAAATAAGACGATACATTATCATTGTAAGACGAGGTGGCTATCGCAACAGCAGTCAAAAGGATTTTGCAGACGTACGACGCTCTTACATCTTACGTCATGTCTGAAACTAATGTCCCCACTAAAATTAGTTTTTCCTGGAAAAATCCTCTGGCTGAAAGATACCTGTCGTTTCTTCATAATGTGCCCAGTTACCTGCACAAACAAATATTGTGCAATTAAGGTGAAAAAGGACTGTAATGGAAATGTATTGTGTCCTGAATGATACTGTGTGAAGTCTGCATGAGAGAGCTAAAAAAAAACATCGTCCCCATGAAAGTAAGACGTAGCATCTCTAAATGTAATGCTTGTTAATGTGTTCAGAAAAGACATGAATGCTTTTTTTGTAAGTATTATATTAGGAAATTGACGAGTCAGTACGATGAATTAACAGTGTTCGATTGGCTAACTCTTAGCTAAGAACTTGACTGGGAAAGTGTGGAAAATATTGTAGCCTGTTTGAGAATTAGAAATGTACATGGCAGTGAATTGTCTGTTGAAGTAAATCACTGAATGATCACAATGGTGTGATCTCATGAAGAACCGGAGATCAATATTCAGAAGTTCTGGAAACTGTGCAATACTTTTTTCCAAATCCTTCCCACAATGCAGCGGTGGATACGAAAATTTCCTAATTAAATATACATTGGATGGATGAAAACAATATACATTCCATAAAATGTGTAAAGAATTTGTTGATCGTCAGTTGCAACTCTAAAGATCTCAAAAAATGGCTCTGAGCACTATGGGACTTAAAATGTGAGGTCATCAGTCCCCTAGAACATAGAACTACTTAGACCTAACTAACCTAAGGACATCAGACACATCCATGCCCGAGGCAGGATTCGAACCTGCGACCGTAGCAGTCGCGCGGTTCCCGACTAAAGCGCCTAGAATCGCTCGGCCACCGCGGCCGGCCTCTAAAGATCTCCATTGCTTCTCAGTACTGAGATCAGATCCAAGAAAGAGTTCGAGGAAGCGAGAAGTATGCTTCTGTTAAAAATGAGACATTGTGTTTCAAATGAGGATTGTTTGCTCTGCCCCTCCCCCCCCCCCCCTTATTTTTCATTTGGAAATACCTTAAGGAACTGAACTGAAGAGTGGCGATGAGGCAAATGCAAGGATTTCTGTTAGAATTTTCAGAGTAGTTGTTAATTCCTTTAAGTAAACATCGGTATTTCCTCCCATTAAAAATCACAAACTGCGTTTATGGTACGATAATAAAAAGACAGCCTTATCTCTCGTACAGCACGCCGAAAACGACTCCATAAAACTGCATGGAAACTGCAGATTGGCAGTTACATTTATTTTTTATTACTTCAGGTAGCTTTGGTCTTTCACGTTGAAGACAATTTAGTATCTGCAGTTCCCGAGTTAAGTCAGATGGAGTTACAAGGGGCTTAGAGCTGTCGCATCAAGAAAATTATCTACAGGCGCCAGGCACATTAAGAGTGGAAGTGGATTTGGCGAAAGAGTGAGAGCAGGAGAGAGAGAGTAGGCAGGAGAGGAGGGGGCGACAGAGCAGGTGAAAAGAGGACTGCACAGAGATAGATAGAGAGAGAGAGAGAGAGACGGGTAGAGCACGGAGCAGGTACGTCGGCAAGAAGGGACCGCTGCGAGACTTAATCGAAAAACTAATTGAAATTCTAGGCCGGCCGCCGTAACTCGAGACTCTGCGACAGACATCCTGATTCCCGACGTGGACAGCGATTCTGCTGTCTGCGCGCGCGACGGCTGAGCCGGCTCGGTAGGATCCCTCGAGGCCGGGCCCTCATAATAGCGGCCGCGCTGCCACGCCCTTCAGAGCGCTCAAGACTGCCCGGCATGCGCGCGTGGGCGCCGTCAGCCCCGTGCGTGTGTGTGTGTGCGTGTGTGTGTGTGTGTGTGTGTGTGTGTGCGCGCGCGCGTGTGTCGACGCGGCTCTCAGGTGAGACTGCCAAGCTGTCAGCCCGGCGACGCATAACTCTTCGGACCACTCGGCTTGAGTCACCACGCCACGATTATTGCCCGCGCGCACACACGCACACGCGTACGTACGGGAGAGAGGCGGCGCCCACGGAGTTGCCGTCCGCTTCGCGGAGCGCCGGTGTGGTCTCGACGTCCGGTTGTCCGCACGTGGGCGGCGGGCTCTACTTGCTCTCGGATCCCAGTCTCTCTCAGACCCTTTTACGCCGTCTTACCTGCAAGCGACACGAGACGCACCGGCCGCTCTCCGCGGAGCTATAACCGGACAATGGCAGACAGATCGTCCGTCTGGTGGGCACTGTTGGCGCAGCTCTCCCCTGTCTGTCTGCGCAAACTCTTCAGCGGCAGCACTACCTCTTGAGTATCCTGCGAGGCCTTAGTTCGATGGGGGTTCACAGAGACAGCTATACCACTTCCAACGGAAATTTGGACTTTGTTCCTTTATGTTCGCATGCCTTCCTCATTTCCTTGTATCAAAAGGATGCGTTGAACATAGATTATTCGATCAAAAGTATACGGACACATATTAATGGACATTACTACGGAGGAGGGTAATTTCTCTCTTGGTATTGCTAGTGCAATGTTGAAATTTCACGACCATATACACTACTGGCCTTTAAAATTGCTACACCACGAAGATGACGTGCTACAGACGCGAAATTTAACCGACAGGAAGAAGATGCTGTGATATGCAAATGATTAACCTTTCAGAGCATTCAAACCGCCGGTGGCGACACCTACAACGTGCTGACATGAGGAAAGTTTCCAACCGATTTCTCATACACAAACAGCAGTTGACCGGCGTTGCCTGGTGAAACGTTGCTGTGATGCCTCGTGTAAGGAGGAGAAATGCGTACCATCACGTTTCCGACTTTGATAAAGGTCGGATTGTAGCGTATCGCGATTGCGGTTTATCGTATCGCGACATTGCTGCTCGCTTTGGTCGAGATCCAATGACTATTAGCTGAATATGGAATCGGTGAGTTCAGGAGGGTAATACGGAACGCCGTGCTGGATCCCAACGGCTTCGTATCAGTAGCAGTCGAGATGACAGGCATCTTATCCGCATGGCTGTAACGGATCGTACAGCCACGTCTCGATCCCTGAGTCAACAGATGGGGATGATTGCAGGACAACAACCATCTGCACGAACAGCTCGACGACGTTTGCAGCAGCATGGACTATCAGCTCGGAGACCATGGCTTCGGTTACCCTTGACGCTGCATCACTGACAGGAGCGCCTGCGACGGTGTACTCAACGACGAACCTGGGTGTACGAATGGCAAAACGTCAAGTTTTCGGATGAATCCAGGTTCTGTTTACAGCATCATGATGGTCGCATCCGTGTTTGGCGACATCGCGGTGAACGCACATTGGAAGCGTGTATTCGTCATCGCCATACTGGCGTATCATCCGGCATGATGGTATGGGGTGCCATTGGTTACACGTCTCGGTCACCTCTTATTCGCATTGACGGCACTTTGAACAGTGGACGTTACATTCCAGATGTGTTATGATCCGTGGCTCTACCCTTCATTCGATCCCTGCGAAACTCTACATTTCAGCAGGATAACACACGACCACATGTTGCAGGTCCTGTACGGGCCTTTCTGGATGCAGATAATGTTCGACAGCTGCCCTGGCCACCACATTCTCCAGATCTCTCATCAATTGAAAACGTCTGGTCAATGGTGGCCGAGCAACTGGCTCGTCACAAGACGCCAGTCACTACTCTTGATGAGCTGTGGTATCATGTTGGAGCTGCATGGGCAGCTGTACCTGTACACGCCAGCCAAGTTCTGTTTGACTCAATGCCCAGGCGTATCAAGGCCGTTATTACGGCCAGAGGTGGTTGTTCTGGGTACTGATTTCTCAGGATGTGTGCACCTAAATTGCGTGAAAATGTAACACATGTCAGTTCTAGTATAATATATTTGTCCAATGAATACCCGTTTATAATCTGCATCTCTTCTTGGTGTAGAAATTTTAATGGACAGTAGTGTGTTTTGAAGTTAGCGCTTCGGAAGGTATTTTGCCTTCTTGTGCAGCTCTAGCGAGAGAAGCCTTAACTAAGGAAGAAACGTTAGTCATGTTACTGTCGTCAACTTGTACAGAGGAGCGAAGTGTAGTTCGATGTTTGTGGTCCAAAGGGCATAAACCGAGAGCAATTCACAGGGACAGGAGTAGCGCGTATGGGAACAGTTGTACGGACGGCACCAGTGTTTCCAGGTGGTGTTTACTCTTCCAAGAGGACCCGGTGAACCACAGTGATTCGCCCCGCTCCGGGCGGACGGTAACAGTTGCAACCCCGCAGAATGTCGGAGCCACTGAGGTAGCAATTTTGAACGACCGACGTGTGCAATTGCAGGCCTCATCGCAGCAGTTCAACATATTCTATGCTGCGTTGTAGAATACTATTAACGACGCGTTGAAATTTCTTGAAGTTAGTGCTCGCTGAGTTCCTAAGAACCTGTCAGAGAACCAAAAGATCCAGCAACTGACGACAGGCTTGGATCATTTAAGGCGTTACGCCGCAGAAGGGCATGACTTTCCGTAAGGAATCGTCACTAGTGATGAGTCGCGGGCATGCCACTACGCGCTCGAAGCCGAGCAGGCCTCTGTGGAGTGGAAACATGCTGATTCTCCAGTACGAAAAACATTCAGAGTGACACAGTCTGTTGGGAAAGTGCTTGGGACACTGTTCTGGGATATGCATGTTGTAGTTTCTGGTGGACTATCCTGAACACGGAACCACTGTGAATGCTGCAGCCTACAGTACGACTTCGGTTGATCTGCATCGTGCGCTTCGTGACGAACGCCGCAACATTGATGCTGGCGGTGTCAAACTGTTCCTGATCGTGAGAAAATTGTGTAATTCGCGTGAGATGTGCTCCAGTGTTCACCATACAGTCCAGACCATGAATAGCCGGACTTTCATCTGTTTGGATCCACGAAGAAATTCCTGGCCGGCCAACGCTCTGTGACTGATGTGGAACGGAAATCAGCAGTCAGCAGGTGGCTATATCCAATGAAACAGACTTCTACGAACGGGGCATACTGAAACGACGGAAAAAATATGTTGAGAACGCTGGTGACTATGTAGCAAAGTAGACAAAAGATACAAATTCATATGTGATTTTTTTTCTTTTGGTACCTATTAAACTGTTTGGTAACAAAATTATTCTGTTTCTCCCCGATCTTCCCTCGTATGCTGCCTGTCCACACTTCGCCATTATGTATCTACTGGGGAACACTTTAATTGACGTGTCTGAATGTCAGTGCAGGAATGGTAGCCCATTCTTCCACAAGAGCCAACACCAGAGAAAGTAGTGATGTGGTACGCTGTGGTCCGGAGCGAATTCGTCGTTCTGACACATTCCTAAAGCGCTGTTGACCACGCACCATTGCCCACAGATGCTACTTTACGACAGAGTACGTTTTTATGAGGATGCAGTCATTGTCTACGAACATTTCCTCTGATCGTCTTTCTACTATTACGAATTTAGCTCCAAATAGCTTATTTCTTGTCTTTTTACACAGGTGCACGACAAGCTTGTATCGGAATTTCTATCATTTTCAAATGTTCCTGTCAACATAAGATTTACGTATCATTTTATTCTACACCTGTGTAACAGTGCTATGAGATTTTAATCTTATACTTAAGTCTAGATGGAGTGACGTCCATAAAGCATCCTGGAGCGTAATTTCTTTTATTTACTCGTTGTTAATGTAAGTCAAGCATTTACTTCCTACAGAAATTTCGTGTTTTCGCTGTTGTCAAATGACAGATCCTTCCACTTCTGAGGTCATCAGTCCCCTAGAACTTAGAATTATTTAAACCTAACTAACCTAAGTACATCACACACATCCATGCCCGAGGCAGGATTCGAACCTGTGACCGTAGCGGTCGCGCGGTTCCAGACTGTAGCGCCAAGAACCGCTCGGCCACTCCGGCCGGCAAGTAAATTATATTTCAAATGGTCAGGGATACTTTACTTGTGAAGATAACGTATCAATGGAACGATCAGTCATTCCACAATTCTAAAAAAATAATACGAAATTTCTATAGAAGTAAATACGTTACCTATATTAACATTTGCCGTCCGGCGACATCACAGTGGTGTCGTGAGCATAGAATCGCGCAGTGGCCGGTGACAGCAGTTCAGTATCTTTTTCATTCTGTTGGTGTTTTGTTTAGGTAGCAATAAGTTACAAACGTCAATAAGTTTTCTGTTTTTATAAGTACTTGTGCACTTTCATCATGGAGGACGAAAGAGACAATAGGATTATTTACGATGAATGCGCGGACGTCTTGTCTGTCGTTCCGGACGACTTGGCCGGTTGGGAAGAAGATATTGGATATAAAAAAAAATGAAGGTGAAGAAGAATCGCCTGAAGCTAGTGAAACACGTCCAAGAAGAATCCGGCGAACGCTACGGTTGCCAACTGATTCGGATGAATCAGACGAAGAAGAAACACTATGATTTACTGAGGACCAATAATAAATCTAGAGGATCTCTGGGTCCACACATATTTCCCAAAGACACACAGAGCGTTGTAGATATCGTAGAATTATATAATGGGGATGATCTATTTGAATATATTAGCAACGAAAGCAACAAGCATTACAGTCAAAATTGCAGTAGAAGGAAACTGGATTAAAAAAATGCCAAATTTGTCGACACTACGGGAACCGAACTTATAAAATGGTTTGGGCTTGCTATCCTTATGGGAATTGTAAAATATTTAAAGAAACGTTTAATCCAAGTCAAAACATCTCAACTGATTAAGGAATGATACCGTGGCGAGGAAAGTTAAACTTTAAAGTTTAAAATCCGTCGAGAATTACGAAATATGGCATACTCATTCGGATGCTGTGTGATTCGAGTACGGGATACATTTCCTCATTCAAGATATATTCCGGCGATGGACAACCTTTACCAACAACAGTGAAGGAACTATTGACACCTTCTTATGGAAAGTGCCATCACCTCTACATGGATAATTATTATAACAATGTAGAACTTGCAGAGAAGTTACTTGAAAAGAAAATTCGAGTTTGTGAAACGATACGGCGAAATAGAGGATTTCCGGAAAAATTAAAGCGCCCAAAAGTCAATGTGTTTAAAGCTAGTCATCAACGGAAAGGCGACAAGCGGCCGGTGACAAACCAAGTAATCCGAATTAGCGCTGCTGGCGTCAAGCGAATAAATTTGTACGAGACGTGCGGACGGCCAAGTGTTAACAACGTAGTAAATAAAAGAAATTACGTTCCAGGGTGTTTTACGCACGTCACCCCATCTAGATGTAAGCATAATATAAGTTTGAAATCTCACAGTTCTGTTACACAGGCGTAGTATGAAATAATACGTGCCGCGCGGTGTGACCCGGCGATTAGAGGCGCCGTGTTACGAATCGGGCAGCCACTCCCGCCGGAGCTTCGAGTCCTCCCTCGGGAATGTGTGTGTGTGCTGTCTTTAGCATATGTAAGTTTAAGTAGTGTGTGCGTCTAGGGATCGATGACCTCAGCAGTTTGGTCCCATAGGAATTCACACACATTTCAACATTTTTTGAAATAATACGTAAACCAATGTAATGTCAACAGGAAAACTTGAAAATGGCAAAATGCCGGAACAATCTTGTCGTGAACCTATGTAAAAACAACGAGAAATATACTATTTGGTGCTAATTTTGTAAAAGTATAAAGAAGATGTCGTATTATGACCTGATGCAAGCTGAGTATCGAACAGGGAAGACGTGTTCTTCTGATGTACGCAGTGCTATAAAAGGTATTCATATCCTTCCGCATTTAGCGTTTTCTTAAGCACAATAAGGGGCCCATACTCTTACCAGGGAAAACGCCATCCGCACCGTATTACAAACGCCTCAGTACTTCACAGTCGGGACTACAAATGATGGTGGATATTGTTATCCAACCATTCGCCAAACCGACACTTCGATCCGTTTGGCAGTGGCTATATCGTGATTTATAACTGCAAGTCACTCTTTTCCTGTTATGCCCTGACCAGTGCCGTCGCTGTTTACACCACATCAGGCGTCGCTTACCACTGACTACACACAAGTGGGGCTCCTGAGGAGCTGCTCAACAATTGTACCGTACTCCATTCTTTTTAATCCTTACGAACAGTCATTGTGCTAGATGGGCAGATGGTAGCACTCGGAATTCACGGATGATTGTTTCTGTTGATTTCATGTGACTGGTCACAGATACCCTCCGTGCTGTCCGTTAGCACACGAGGTCTTCCAAGCTGTGGGTGTTTCTTCCCGTTTCCACTTCAAAGTCACATCGCCCAAACACTCGATTTTGGAAGATCTAGAAGGGTTGAAATGTCACTGATGGATTTGTTATGCAGTTGACATCCAGTGACTTGTTCACGTTTGAAGTCTCTGAGCTCTCCTGAAGACCCAGCCTGCATCTCTACTGACTATACAATACTTCCCACCTACTTTTATACTAGGAGGTCTGCGTCCGCCTCTCGTAACATCTAGTGGTCAATTTCGCATTAACACGAGGGTGTCCGGACTCTTTTATCAAACAGCGTCCTGGTATCGCGCGCTTCTTTCTCTCCCGTGTTAAGTTTTGGAACCAACGCTTAAGTCACCTGACAGAGTGTAAGAAGTCTTGTATCTCTAGTTACGCAGTATGCAAAGAGGAGCCGACATGCACAGTTGTTATTTTAACAATTGAACGACTTTTTAGTTGTACTGCTATTACACACGTAGTAGTGCAGATAGAGAAATGTCTCTGAATTTCTCAGTATCAGTGCTACGGTTGTCGTTTTCAATTTTGCCTGGTGAAAGGGTAACCAACAGTTGAAACACCATATTGACAGTTCTTCTTTTTGATTCAGTGAATTCTTGTATTCCGTTTCTTAGCGAGCCATTTAGTTTACTGCTTCCACGCAAGTAGAAGGCAATATACTATTTCTTGGCGGGAAGCGTTTAATTTTCTGAAGAATCCTCAATTATACGCGTTACTAATGTCATCTGTTTCTGTTCATAACATCTGGTCTTTATACAAAGTAAGGTTTTATGTTTTATGACTTTTGCTTAACCCAGTACAGATATCGAAACAGTTTCAAGACAACGTTGATTGCTGAGAAAATTTTTATATTGCGTCAGGTAATATTCGCTGAAGGATCTTCGTTATTCATTATACAGGTTCAAATGGCTCTGAGCACTATGCGACTTAACTTCTGAGGTCATCAGTCGCCTAGAACTTAGAACTAATTAAACCTAACTAACCTAAGGACATCACACACATCCATGCCCGAGGCAGGATTCGAACCTGCGACCATAGCGGTCGCTCGGCTCCAGACTGTAGCGCCTAGAATCGTACGGCCACTCTAGCCGGCCGATAAATAAATAAATAAATAAATAAATTCTTTGAGATTCCCTACAATGTGGTGCATTTTTCACTGTCGTATTCACTGTGTTTTTCTTTCCTTGGACTTTGAAATGAGGGAGGTTTGAGTGGGACACCCTGTGCTATTTACATCTGAGGACCAATGCACTTTTACGAGACAGATATACAGGGTGTTACAAGAAGGTACGGCCAAACTTTCAGGAAACATTCCTCACGCACAAACAAAGAAAATATCTTATGTGGACATGTGTCCGGCAACACTTCCTTTCCATGTTAGAGCTCATTTTATTACTTCTCCTTAAATCACATTAATCATGGAATGGAAACACACAGCAACAGAACGTACCAGCATGACTTCAAACACTTTGTTACAGGAAATGTTCAAAATGTCCTCCGTTAGCGAGGATACATGCATCCACCCTCCGTCGCATGGAATCCCTGATGCGCTGATGCAGCCCTGGAGAATGGCGTATTGCATCACAGCCGTCCACAATACGAGCACGAAGAGTCTCTACATTTGGTACCGGGGTTGCGTAGCCAAGAGCTTTCAAATGCCCCCATAAATGAAAGTCAAGAGGGTTGAGGTCAGGAGAGCGTGGATGCCATGGAAGTGGTCCGCCTCTAACAATCCATCGGTCACCGAATCTCTTGTTGAGAAGCGTACGAACACTTCGACTGATATGTGCAGGAGCTCCATCGTGCATTAACCACATGTTGTGTCGTACTTGTAAAGGCACATGTTCTAGTAGCACAGGTAGAGTATCCCGTATGAAATCATGGCGGTGAATCGAGGAAGTACAGTACATACTGGCGCAACTAAAATGAGCTCTAACATGGAAATTAAGCGTTTCCGGACACATGTCCACATAACATCTTTTCTTTATATGTGTGTGAGGAATGTTTCCTGAAAGTTTGGCCGTACCTTTTGGTAACACCCTGTATAATGATCCTTATGATTCCATTCATAATATTTAGACACAACTAAAAACAAGGCAATTCACATCTACTTGATAACGATGTCAATCCTTGGCTTCAAATCGTAGATGCACTGACATAATCTGGAAATTGTATTCGCATATTATTTTGCATTTTTAAAACAAATTTTACTGTGGAACGAAATATTACTTAGTGTAAAACGTTAACTTTCACGACCGGAATTATCACAGTTAATAAAATATTCAGGGGTATTATGCCGTGGTCTAAGGGAATTCACTTCAAAACCCGACGTTTAGTCCCTATCTGCGGAGGACATTTTCAAGGGGGATCGTAGCTTCGTTGAACGTCCGATTCACACCCTGGCGCGCTACTGACTACAGCAAAATTCCGCTTCCGCGAGTTTCGGCGCAGTGGCGTGACGCCACATGTTTTGAATACGCGAGCGCAACCGGCCGTTGTCGACTGCAGTCGTCCGCTGTTACTATCATCCGACGGTGGAAGACTGGTACACATCTTCTTCAGCATCGGCATCAACATTTCATTTATTTTCACGCCCTCCTCCTTCCTTTCAAAATTCCTAGGGTGTTCCACAATCTCTATGGCCCTCTGTATAGTCTTTCGTGGTATCCGTTTGTGGCTGCAAGTACTTGAGTCCAGCCAAAATGAATGTGATGGTCTCGTGGCTGTAAAGCTTGTTCCGCAACAGCTTATCTGTCAATCTCCCCTCTTCTGCAATTGCCCTTGTGCTCTTCGAGTCGTTTTTTGACACTTCTTTTTGTAGTACTCACGTACACCTCCCCACAACTACACGGAACCCTATAAATTCCAGCTTTTTTTCAGCGGTTGGCAGGCATCCTTGGCCTATTTTAGATTATCTTGTATCTTCCGTGTGGGTGTGTAAACTACCGCGATTTTCCGCATTCTCCATATTTTTCCTACGCGGTCAGTCACGTCCTTAATGAATGACAGGAAAACTTTCGATTTCACCAGCGCTTGAGCATCACTATGACTCCTACGCGGTGGCCGGGGTGGCCGAGCGGTTCTAGGCGCTACAGTCTGGAACCGCGCGACCGCTACGGTCGCAGGTTCGAATGCTGCCTCGGGCATGGATGTGTGTGCTGTCCTTAGGTTAGGTTTAAGTAGTTCTAAGTTCTAGGGGACTGATGACCTCAAAAGTTAAGTCCCATAGTGCTCAGAGTCATTTTTAACCATTTTTGATTTCTGCGCGGTGGTGTTAACGCTCTTTTCACCTCACGGAACGAATAACCATTATTCAGCAATGCAGTGGTGAGATGTTTTAATTCGGCTGCAGTTTTCAAGAAGAAAATGGTAGCTTGGGCCACACAGTTTACCGAAAACACAACCACACAGACCGTTACCTACAATGGTATTCGAACCATCACCCACAACAAACGCGAGGCGTCATAAAAATTTTGGCGGAGAGTGTTGTGGATTGGCAGGAGAGCCAACCCCGTGTTACTAGAGGAAGCCGAAAGGCACGCGTTTTAGCTCACGCAGGCTGGCGTGAGGTCTGGAACAGGACAGGGAAATTCGACTTTAGAAAAAACGGACGTAGCTGGTGGAATACTTAACTTTAATCCATTAATGGTGAACGTCGGTCTGACGGTACATTAATTACAAGATCAATAGCAACTGATAATGGCGCCTTGCTAGGTCGTAGCAAATGACGTAGCCGAAGGCTATGATAACTATTGTCTCCGCAAATGAGAGCGTATTTTGTCAGTGAACCATCGCTAGCAAAGTCGGTTGTACAACTGGGGCGAGTGCTAGGAAGTCTCTCTAGACCTGCCGTGTGGCGGCGCTCGGTCTGCAATCACTGATAGTGGCGACACGCGGGTCCGACGTGTACTAACGGACCGCGGCCAATTTAAAGGCTACCACCTACCAAGTGTGGTGTCTGGCGGTAACACCACAGATAGAGCAAGAGAGATCTGTGAACCAGAGCTGCTTGATGCATATATTTGGTTGGTTGGTTGGTTGGTTTGGGGGAGGGGACCAAACAGCGAGGTCATCAGTGCCATCGGAATAGGGAAGGACGGAGAAGGAAGTCGGCCGTGACGTTTCAAAGTAACCACCCCGCGATTTGCCTGAAGCGACTTAAGGAGATCACGGAAAACCTGAATCAGTATGGCCGGACGGGGATTTGAACCGTGGTCTTCCCGAATGCGAGTCCAGCGTCCTAACTACAGTGCCACCGCGGTCGGTCACGATTTTTCTTATGATTACTTACAGCTAAAATTCTGTCGATACCTCGGCAATATCAGAAAGGAATATCAATTCCTACAGTATCGCGATTGATTCTTTTTTTATGTATTTTTACGTATACTTAAAGTGCTTGGACATGTCAAGGACCTTTGTCTATGTTCTAGCGTCTGTATTAGGATGCATTTTCGAATAACTATCGAAAAAAATCTGCAGTGTGTGGGGCGCGGTAGTCGCCCTTTCCAGCACAGAAAGCGGGAGTAAGCGTACATGTTCCAGAATGAGATTTTCACTCTGCAGCGGAGTGTGCGCTGATATGAAACTTCCTGGCAGATTAAAACTGTGTGCCCGACCGAGACTCGAACTCGGGACCTTTGCCTTTCGCGGGCAAGTGCTCTACCAACTGAGCTACCGAAGCACGACTCACGCCCGGTACCCACAGCTTTACTTCTGCCAGTATCTCGTCTCCTACCTTCCAAACTTTACAGAAGCTCTCCTGCTAAACTTGCAGAACTAGCACTCCTGAAAGAAAGGATACTGTGGAGACATGGCTTAGCCACAGCCTGGGGGATGTTTCCAGAATGAGATTTTCACTCTGCAGCGGAGTGTGCGCTGATATGAAACTTCCTGGCAGATTAAAACTGTGTGCCCGACCGAGACTCGAACTCGGGACCTTTGCCTTTCGCGGGCAAGTGCTCTACCAACTGAGCTACCGAAGCACGACTCACGCCCGGTACCCACAGCTTTACTTCTGCCAGTATCTCGTCTCCTACCTTCCAAACTTTACAGAAGCTCTCCTGCTAAACTTGCAGAACTAGCACTCCTGAAAGAAAGGATACTGTGGAGACATGGCTTAGCCACAGCCTGGGGGATGTTTCCAGAATGAGATTTTCACTCTGCAGCGGAGTGTGCGGTGATATGAAACTTCCTGGCAGATTAAAACTGTGTGCCCGACCGAGACTCGAACTCGGGACCTTTGCCTTTCGCGGGCAAGTGCTCTACCATCTGAGCTACCGAAGCACAACTCACGCGCGGTACCCACAGCTTTACTTCTGCCAGTATCTCGTCTCCTACCTTCCAAACTTTACAGAAGCTCTCCTGCTAAACTTGCAGAACTAGCACTCCTGAAAGAAAGGCTACTGTGGAGACATGGCTTAGCCACAGCCTGGGGGATGTTTCCAGAATGAGATTTTCACTCTGCAGCGGAGTGTGCGGTGATATGAAACTTCCTGGCAGATTAAAACTGTGTGCCCGACCGAGACTCGAACTCGGGACCTTTGCCTTTCGCGGGCAAGTGCTCTACCATCTGAGCTACCGAAGCACGACTCACGCCCGGTACCCACAGCTTTACTTCTGCCAGTATCTCGTCTCCTACCTTCCAAACTTTACAGAAGCTCTCCTGTGAAACTTGCAGAACTAGCACTCCTGAAAGAAAGGATACTGCGGAGACATGGCTTAGCCACAGCCTGGGGGATGTTTCCAGAATGAGATTTTCACTCTGCAGCGGAGTGTGCGGTGATATGAAACTTCCTGGCAGATTAAAACTGTGTGCCCGACCGAGACTCGAACTCGGGACCTTTGCCTTTCGCGGGCAAGTGCTCTACCATCTGAGCTACCGAAGCACGACTCACGCCCGGTACCCACAGCTTTACTTCTGCCAGTATCTCGTCTCCTACCTTCCAAACTTTACAGAAGCTCTCCTGCTAAACTTGCAGAACTAGCACTCCTGAAAGAAAGGATACTGTGGAGACATGGCTTAGCCACAGCCTGGGGGATGTTTCCAGAATGAGATTTTCACTCTGCAGCGGAGTGTGCGGTGATATGAAACTTCCTGGCAGATTAAAACTGTGTGCCCGACCGAGACTCGAACTCGGGACCTTTGCCTTTCGCGGGCAAGTGCTCTACCATCTGAGCTACCGAAGCACGACTCACGCCCGGTACCCACAGCTTTACTTCTGCCAGTATCTCGTCTCCTACCTTCCAAACTTTACAGAAGCTCTCCTGTGAAACTTGCAGAACTAGCACTCCTGAAAGAAAGGATACTGCGGAGACATGGCTTAGCCACAGCCTGGGGGATGTTTCCAGAATGAGATTTTCACTCTGCAGCGGAGTGTGCGGTGATATGAAACTTCCTGGCAGATTAAAACTGTGTGCCCGACCGAGACTCGAACTCGGAACCTTTGCCTTTCGCGGGCAAGTGCTCTACCATCTGAGCTACCGAAGCACGACTCACGCCCGGTACCCACAGCTTTACTTCTGCCAGTATCTCGTCTCCTACCTTCCAAACTTTACAGAAGCTCTCCTGTGAAACTTGCAGAACTAGCACTCCTGAAAGAAAGGATACTGCGGAGACATGGCTTAGCCACAGCCTGGGGGATGTTTCCAGAATGAGATTTTCGCTCTGCAGCGGAGTGCGCGCTGATATGAAACTTCCTGGCAGATTAAAACTGTGTGCCCGACCGAGACTCGAACTCGAGACCTTTGCCTTTCGCGGGCAAGTGCTCTACCATCTGAGCTACCGAAGCACGACTCACGCCCGGTACCCACAGCTTTACTTCTGCCAGTATCTCGTCTCCTACCTTCCAAACTTTACAGAAGCTCTCCTGCTAAACTTGCAGAACTAGCACTCCTGAAAGAAAGGATACTGCGGAGACATGGCTTAGCCACAGCCTGGGGGATGTTTCCAGAATGAGATTTTCACTCTGCAGCGGAGTGTGCGGTGATATGAAACTTCCTGGCAGATTAAAACTGTGTGCCCGACCGAGACTCGAACTCGGGACCTTTGCCTTTCGCGGGCAAGTGCTCTACCATCTGAGCTACCGAAGCACAACTCACGCGCGGTACCCACAGCTTTACTTCTGCCAGTATCTCGTCTCCTACCTTCCAAACTTTACAGAAGCTCTCCTGTGAAACTTGCAGAACTAGCACTCCTGAAAGAAAGGATACTGCGGAGACATGGCTTAGCCACAGCCTGGGGGATGTTTCCAGAATGAGATTTTCGCTCTGCAGCGGAGTGCGCGCTGATATGAAACTTCCTGGCAGATTAAAACTGTGTGCCCGACCGAGACTCGAACTCGAGACCTTTGCCTTTCGCGGGCAAGTGCTCTACCATCTGAGCTACCGAAGCACGACTCACGCCCGGTACCCACAGCTTTACTTCTGCCATTATCTCGTCTCCTACCTTCCAAACTTTACAGAAGCTCTCCTGCTAAACTTGCAGAACTAGCACTCCTGAAAGAAAGGATACTGTGGAGACATGGCTTAGCCACAGCCTGGGGGATGTTTCCAGAATGAGATTTTCACTCTGCAGCGGAGTGTGCGGTGATATGAAACTTCCTGGCAGATTAAAACTGTGTGCCCGACCGAGACTCGAACTCGGGACCTTTGCCTTTCGCGGGCAAGTGCTCTACCATCTGAGCTACCGAAGCACAACTCACGCGCGGTACCCACAGCTTTACTTCTGCCAGTATCTCGTCTCCTACCTTCCAAACTTTACAGAAGCTCTCCTGTGAAACTTGCAGAACTAGCACTCCTGAAAGAAAGGATACTGCGGAGACATGGCTTAGCCACAGCCTGGGGGATGTTTCCAGAATGAGATTTTCGCTCTGCAGCGGAGTGCGCGCTGATATGAAACTTCCTGGCAGATTAAAACTGTGTGCCCGACCGAGACTCGAACTCGAGACCTTTGCCTTTCGCGGGCAAGTGCTCTACCATCTGAGCTACCGAAGCACGACTCACGCCCGGTACCCACAGCTTTACTTCTGCCAGTATCTCGTCTCCTACCTTCCAAACTTTACAGAAGCTCTCCTGCTAAACTTGCAGAACTAGCACTCCTGAAAGAAAGGATACTGTGGAGACATGGCTTAGCCACAGCCTGGGGGATGTTTCCAGAATGAGATTTTCACTCTGCAGCGGAGTGTGCGGTGATATGAAACTTCCTGGCAGATTAAAACTGTGTGCCCGACCGAGACTCGAACTCGGGACCTTTGCCTTTCGCGGGCAAGTGCTCTACCATCTGAGCTACCGAAGCACGACTCACGCCCGGTCCTCACAGCTTCACTTCTGCCAGTATCTCGTCTCCTACCTTCCAGAGAAGCAACAAAAATTCAAAAGCACAGGAAATGGAAAGGAAGAAGTAATAAAATTAGACAATTTGGGGGCCTCGCTGCTAAATAAAACAAACAGCCTGAACTCTTCCCCACTACAAGCGTCTGCGTTACTCAGCGACAAGCGGCGATCTGATGACTTAACGAACAAACAGTTGTGTGGATACGCATGCACACTTTGGCTTGTTGACCTTTTTTGAGACAGTAACTGCTTTCACGGTCAACGGCCTTGCTGCAGTGGTAATACCGGTTCCCGTCAAATAACCAATGTTAAGCGCTGTGGGGTTGGGCTAGCACTTGGATGGGTGACCTCCGGTCTGCCGAGCGCTCTTTGCAAGCGGGATGCACTCAGCTCTTGTGAGGCAAACTGAGGAGCTACTTTACTGAGAAGTAGCGGCTCCGGTCCCGGAAACTGAGCGATATGCTGACCACATGCCCCTCGCTATCCGCATGCAGTGATGCTCCTGGGCTGAGAGGAAGACAAGCAGTCGGCCGGTAACCTTGGGCCTTTGCAGTCCTGTTCGGATGGAGTTTAGTTTTTTTTCCGAGTCGTTGTAGTCTCTGATGATGTCTCCAGCATTGGAAGACGAAACTGTAACTCACATAAATACGCCTTGAACCCCTGCCTAATGCCCAGAAAATAAATTTGTCGAACATGCAAACAAAGGCCGCAAAAATCTGCAACGTTTGATTAAAGTATCGGAGCTTTGGATTAATGGGTAGTTCTTGGCTTCCGCTTATTCAGGCCTTTTCCAGATTTCGAGAGATACTGTTGATTATCCGAAGGTTACAGTGGACGAACGAAGTGCAACCGGCTATTTAACTTTTCCGTAAGTCCGTGCTGAAGTATTACTGACATTCAAGGGTCCGTTATCACTATTGTTTCAGTTTTTTATTCTACATTACGTGGAAAATGGAGAATGAATCTTGCAGTAATTCCTGTACAATACTGTAATGTTGCTTTCAAAACTGAACTAGAAATACTATTCTCGTATTACTTAATCTCCAGTGAGCTGTGGTTTTGTTTTTTGTTTATTTGGTATCCATTCCTAAACAACTATGACTTCATTTTCAGTCAGTAGAAGTCTGTGATACACCAACACACGCATACGCCGATAACGTACTCCAGAATAATTCGTGCACACATCGTGGTCTGTTAGTTCCATCACCAAGGAAAGCCTTCGGGAGATGTGGAATGAATGAAGGGATACTTCAACAGGCAGAAGCTGGCGCTTCTGGCCACTTCCGTACAATACACTAACAACAATATATGACTAGTGCTAATTACTGTACTTACTTCTAGATTATGTTTGTATATTTCAAGAAAAACAGCTACTTTGGGAAAAGATACACTGACCCTCCTCCTGTATTGCTCAGTTGCTGTAGTACTCCAATACTTCAAACAAATCATTTTAATTTTACGAGACCATTATTAGCTATCTATATACTATCAGAATCAAGATATGTCTGATAAAAATATTAACAGTCATGTGAATTACATTCCTGAGTCCACGTACTCTGATACTGTCAGCACGGCTGGTTGCTACGCGCATGGCCCCGGTTTGGTTCCCGGCTTGGTTAGAGACCTCCGCTCAGGGACTGGCTGTTGTGTTGTCCTCACGTTCGTGTCGTCATAAGTGACATTGCACTATTGAGAAAACTGTGGATATTGTATTACAGACACAATCCCTTTGACCGTTCAGAGATGTCACTAAATCCGCCCAAAGATGTAAACAACCATGCTTAAGCAGCGCGTGTTAGACGGAGGGCGTCCGACAGCCGATCAGTTCCAGTCATTCCACCAGGAAGGAGGTACAGGGCTAGTGTTGTCTGTAGTTCAACCATGCCTAGACGCTCAATACCGCGGTTCGATCGCGTCTTCATTGTTACTTTGTGCCAAGGAGGGCTCTCAACAAGGGAAGTGTCAAGGAATCTCGGAGTGAACCAAAGCGATGTTGTTCGGTCATGGAGATGCACAGAGACCAGCAACTATCGATGACATGCCTCGCTCAGGCAGCCCAAGGGCTATTACTGCACTGGAAGACCGCTACCTAAGGATTATGGCTCGGAGGAACCCTGTCAGCAAAGCGGCCATGTTCAATAATGCTTTTCGTGCACCGTGTTACGACTCAAACTGTGCGCAATAGGCTGCATGATGCGCAACTTCACTCCCAACGTCCATGGCGAGGTGCATCTTTGCAACCACGACGTCATGCAGCGTGGTACAGATGGGCCCAACAACGTGCCGGATGGACCGCTCAGGATTGTCATCACATTCTCTTCATCAATGAGTGTCGCATATGCCTTCAACCAGAAGGAGACTGTTTGGAGGCAACCCGGTCAGGCTGAACGCCTTAGACACACTGTCCAGCGAGTGCAGCAAGGTGGGGCCGACGTACGCTGCTGGTGGTTATGGAAGACGCCGTACCGGCTGTACGATACGTGAATGCCAACCATATCGGCAGCATATTGGCGAGGCATTAGTCTTCATGGACGACAATTCGTGCCCACATCATGCACATCTTGCGAATGACTTCCTTCAGGATAACGAGTTCACTCGACTAGAATGGCCAGCATGTTTTCCACACATGAACCCTATCGAACATGCCTGGGATAGTTTGAAAAGGTCTGTTTATGGACGACGTGATCCACCAACCACTCTGAGGAATCTACGCCAAATCGCCGTTAAGGAGTGGGACAATCTGGACCAACAGTGTTTTGATGAACTTGTGGATAGTATGCCACGACCATACAGTCATGGATCAATAGAAGAGGACGTGCTACTTGGTATTAGAGGTACCGGTGTGTACAGCAACCTGGACCACCACCTCTCAAGGTCTCGTTGCTTGGCTGTAAAACATGTAATGTGTGGTTTTCATGAGCAATAAAAAGGGCAGAAATGATGTTTATGTTGATTTCTATTCCAATTTTCTTTACAGGTTCCGGAACTCTCGGAACAGGGGTGATGCAAAACTTTTTTTGATGTGTATATTTCTGAGAGTTTGATATACACTCCTGGAAATGGAAAAAAGAACACATTGACACCGGTGTGTCAGACCCACCATACTTGCTGCGGACACTGCGAGAGGGCTGTACAAGCAATGATCACACGCACGGCACAGCGGACACACCAGGAACCGCGGTGTTGGCCGTCGAATGGCGCTAGCTGCGCAGCATTTGTGCACCGCCGCCGTCAGTGTCAGCCAGTTTGCCGTGGCATACGGAGCTCCATCGCAGTCCTTAACACTGGTAGCATGCCGCGACAGCGTGGACGTGAACCGTATGTGCAGTTGACGGACTTTGAGCGAGGGCGTATAGTGGGCATGCGGGAGGCCGGGTGGACGTACCGCCGAATTGCTCAACACGTGGGGCGTGAAGTCTCCACAGTACATCGATGTTGTCGCCAGTGGTCGGCGGAAGGTGCACGTGCCCGTCGACCTGGGACCGGACCGCAGCGACGCACGGATGCACCCCAAGACCGTAGGATCCTACGCAGTGCCGTAGGGGACCGCACCGCCACTTCCTAGCAAATTAGGGACACTGTTGCTCCTGGGGTATCGGCGAGGACCATTCGCAACCGTCTCCATGAAGCTGGGCTACGGTCCCGCACACCGTTAGGCCGTCTTCCGCTCACGCCCCAACATCGTGCAGCCCGCCTCCAGTGGTGTCGCGACAGGCGTGAATGGAGGGACGAATGGAGACGTGTCGTCTTCAGCGATGAGAGTCGCTTCTGCCTTGGTGCCAATGATGGTCGTATGCGTGTTTGGCGCCGTGCAGGTGACCGCCACAATCAGGACTGCATACGACCGAGGCACACAGGGCCAACACCCGGCATCATGGTGTGGGGAGCGATCTCCTACACTGGCCGTACACCACTGGTGATCGTCGAGGGGACACTGAATAGTGCACGGTACATCCAAACCGTCATCGAACCCATCGTTCTACCATTCCTAGACCGGCAAGGGAACTTGCTGTTCCAACAGGACAATGCACGTCCGCATGTATCCCGTGCCACCCAACGTGCTCTAGAAGGTGTAAGTCAACTACCCTGGCCAGCAAGATCTCCGGATCTGTCCCCCATTGAGCATGTTTGGGACTGGATGAAGCGTCGTCTCACGCGGTCTGCACGTCCAGCACGAACGTTGGTCCAACTGAGGCGCCAGGTGGAAATGGCATGGCAAGCCGTTCCACAGGACTACATCCAGCATCTCTACGATCGTCTCCATGGGAGAATAGCAGCCTGCATTGCTGCGAAAGGTGAATATACACTGTACTAGTGCCGACATTGTGCATGCTCTGTTGCCTGTGTCTATGTGCCTGTGGTTCTGACAGTGTGATCATGTGATGTATCTGACCCCAGGAATGTGTCAATAAAGTTTCCCCTTCCTGGGACAATGAATTCACGGTGTTCTTATTTCAATTTCCAGGAGTGTATATAGAAATATTCGAGAAAATGCAAGACATGTAATTCGGTCTTAAGTGTGTCTGAGCCGCGTGTGGCTCGTGTTCCCGCCATTATGTATTTTTCACTCTGTGTTTAACATACTTCGTCCTACCGGACGACGCGTTTTGGCTCGTTCATGAGTCGGCTGTGTCTGTGTGCATCGACTCCCGATTTCTCTTCGTGCGTGCTTAGTTACTGTTGGGTATCGTTCTGGTCTTCGTGCAAGTGTTTGTCAGGTTGTGTGTGTAGTTGCCGTTATTTCCACAGACGACTATTTTAGATTTTTTCGGCATTCCCAAATGACTCGGTCAGTTGCGGCGGACCAGGAAAGTTATCTCCGCGCGGAGCAGTCAGCTGGATCTGGTGGCGGTCCTTGCGCAGTGTCCGAGCCCGTGTGGAGCTGTCCGATCGCTACGAGCTTCGTGGTTCACCGACTCAGGACTTCAAAGTTTAGTAGTGGTTTCAACTGCCCAAGCCACGTTCATTCATGTTGTGGTGGTTCGTTTCGGTGGTTCACTATTGAGGAGGTTTTCCTGTGAGCAACACCGAGTGTTTCTATTGCTGAAATTTAAAAAAAATGGTTCAAATGGCTCTAAGCACTATGGGACTTAGAAGTACTTAAACCTAACTAACCTAAGGACATCACACACATCCATGCCCGAGGCAGGATTCGAACACGCGACCGTAGCGGTCGCATGGTTCCAGATTGTAGCGCCTAGAAAGGCTCGGCCATCCCGGCGCTGAAATTTAGCCGCCTTGCGGTGCAGTTAACTATATTGGTTGATTATAATTCGAGTGCACCAGCGGAATTTTCTGCCTTGTGGCCGTTAGTGTTCTGTTTACCTGCCCTGGTCACTGACGTAAATTCAGGCAGTGTCCCTTCGTCACCTGTTGTCGATGTCCAACATGGTGTGTAATTCTGACAGTTAATACATACTTCATTGTGGATTATAACGTTCGTAACCTTTTGTGTTTGAGTTCTCATGTACTGGTTGATGGCAAGCAAGTCGTTGTGTCGGTCAGTCCGTGGCTGTCCCCTGGTTTGGTTCCAACGGATCAAGTATAGTTGGGCTCACCACCTGTCTCACCTAAGTGAACGAGGGCAGACCGACCTCACTGGAGGCTTCTGGGTGCCGTTGTTTTTATTGTTTTTCCCACCGGTGTTTAACTGTCTGTTTTCACCTACTTAACATTTAAGGCTTATGGTTATGTTTTTTTTTTAATTTTGGAAAATTAATAGTGTGTTTTTAGCCTAGCAACTTTATTCTTAAGATTATCTTTCAAACTTAAAAATTGCGGCTTTCTGCCCTTGAAAGATTATGGTAATATATTTTAAAATTTTGACACTTAATTGTGGCCTTCAGCCATTTGCATAGCACTTTGCATATGTTTGTTCTATCTACTTTGCTTTGAGTTTTTCCACCTAGCTGTCATAGATGTTTTTTTATTATTTTATTGCTATTTTAATTGGATTTTTATCTTGTTGATTTTTAAGATTTCTTGTTTGGAGGCCTCCAGCCGTGAAAGAGTTGCATTTGGGAAAGGTTCGGCTATGTGCCGCTTTGGTTGTAAATGTGTTATTAAATTATAATTATAAAGTGAAACTGACCCCAACCTTATTTGGCCCTTTCCACAGTCCTAATTACCTGTTATACCCAGCGTGTTTTAGCGGGCGTCTCAGTGTCAAATAGGAGTACCACGTTTCTTAACGTAGCATTCTTCTATCGCAAGTCACTGAATTTCGCTCTGTGGAATTCAAACGTGCATATTTTGTAATGGAATCCATCAAACCTGCAGTCAGGAAAGTGAAAATTAAAATGTCCTGTGTTGCCTCTCCTGGTCCCAGTCGTCTGTGTGGCATCTTACACCCCTTAAAAAGAAAGACTCACTGTTCATAGTGCGTGGGATTATTTCTGACGGGGAGAATAAGAACTATTCACAAAAGTTAGCTTTTTAGTGCCTATTAGCTAATAACTTTCTCTTTCGTGTAACATAAAATTAAGTATAGGAAACATGAAACCAGTAAAGACAATAGACATGCATGACAGTACACTCTGCCTCAATCTTTAGGTCCCAGCATTTTTTCTCTCTAATGTTGCTACAGCTTTACACAGCGTCATTCCTTCCTATGAAAGAATCTATTACCTCATCAAAGTTTGGCAAACGTATTACTGCATGAAAAATCAGAAAGTCTTGTCTACTACTGAAAAAGCTGTTAATATGAACAACACCCAAGACTGGTGTGGTTTCTCGATTTGATTACATCTATTTTGTCACTGTCTGCCAGATAAAATAAAATAGGCCTTTCTAATGTTGCAGCAGTTGTAGCACACCCAAATAAGTGAGACTGTTGAGGCACAAATGGTCATTTTATGTACCTCAGTTACATAAATAGCACGACAGATCATAATTAACGAAATACCAATTTCAAACGCCTATTAGGTCTACTACCAGTTTTATGTTAGGAAATAGTTTTCATATTCCATTAATCCGCTCCAATTTCTCAAGCATGAGACCAAAAAGTAGCAGCACGAAATTTGTATACAAATTTGGAATCATCATGTTTTCCATATACAGTAATGTGCGTGATGTCCCCGTTTCTTCTATTTCCTCGCCCTAACAAACAATCTTGTCATCACTAATTATGTAACTAGTCCTGCCATTGTCAAAACTTAGCCTCCGGTTAACTTCACTAACACTGCCAGAATCACAGGTAAGGCGTCATTACGTGTTCGTACGCCGCGTTTACCGCGCTTTTCCTAGTATAGAATTTAAAGCTTCTGTTAACTGGGGATTATATAAATGGTTGTGTAGCAATCTGGCAAAAATTTTCTGTCACAATTTCCTTTTCTTAGATACACCGAGGAGATAATTTATAATCTTTCTTCCTATTAGTCGTTTATTTCCATTCTGGTAATCTAAATCTATGGATTCAGCTAATAATTATAACAACGCTGATCATTCGCTCAACCAATCAGCCACATAAACAAACAGCTATTGCCATTCACCCTTTCGGGTTTGTTCGGCAGAGACATCACGTACACTATGCACGCATCCAAAAATCTACTTACGATTCGTTTAAAAATCAGCTAAGAATGTGTTCAAAAGCCATTGGGATGCGTGTCAAAATCATATGTATAATCGGTAGAGCAACATGCGCTGGACGATAGGCGCTTTGTGGAACAAGGTTTTTTTTCTACAAGGTTATGAATTTGGCGCCCTCTGAAATTTCCACCCTGGGCGATACCATGGTCCATCCTCCCTCCCCCCTCCCCTCCTAGATCCGGGCCAGACACGGTTGGACCACCAAGGCCTATCCATGTTTCACCATATCGTCTGTTGAGATATCTCCGAGCCGCACTTGAGAAGTGAGGTGGTGCACCATCATGCTAAAACCTTATTTTCTGACAGACGTCCAGTGGCACAGCACAATCCTGTCTACCCTGTCGATACCAGGACAAGCAACTCTGAGACTTTACTCATTTCCTCAGCATATGTGGAAGCGTTACACATGTGAATTGAAACCGTCGTGGAACGGAAACGTTGCTATTCAAATTAGAATGTACTCACTCCCTCTGCAAGTCCTAGAACGTTGTAACTAAGATTTTGCAACGCCCCTGTATAGATGTACAGTCGTGGACAAAACGAGCGAGACCCCTCCCCTTTTCGTTATGCTGATCCGCACAGCTTTAAAGTCTGCTACACAACATAACAGGCAAGGCGACGAAGTGCTACCAACATACTATGCACAGAGTGAAATTGAAAAACCATCCGAAATTTGTCAGACTGTTTTCAATCATGTGTGAGACTGGTTCTAATGGCTCTGAGCACTATGGGACTTAACATCTGAGGTCATCAGTCCCCTAGAACTTGGAACTACGTAAACCTAACTAACCTAAGGACATCATACACATCGACGCCCGAGGCAGGATTTGAACCTGCGACCGCAGCTGTCGCACGGTTCCAGACTGTAGCGCCTAGAACCGCTCGGCCACCATGGCCGGCTCATGTGTAAGACAATATCAATGCTGATTAGTGTCTTAACCACAACACCTAAATATAACATATAAATGAAAGAAGAAACGCTAATTAGTATGAACTGTACTAATAAAAATGAATTTCAGCTTATCGAGATAACATAACTGTTTTAGTAAGACAAAGTATCCCAGATCGTTATGAATTAGCAAACTATTATGCTCATTCGGCCGCGAAATGGTCTGTGTCAACGTTCAGACCAGTCATACTGGATTACCGTTGCTAACCTACCATGAAAGTGTGCAAATTTAGCAATGCGTGAAGATTCATAACGAAATTCAGTTAAAAATCATTCAGTGCCACACTTAAGTCAATTCAGTTATTGACAGAAGCGGAAAAAGTAGGCAGTAACAAGTATGGTATTCTACAAGAGTTTCATATCGACAGCCACGGGGCGCCGGTACAGAATGAAGGTGGCAATAAAACGTATTGGGGATGCGAGAATTTCTTAAAATTCCTTTACTGATAGTCTATCTGCCTCCATCGACATTAGAACCGAAAACAAACCAGACCTCCCTTGCAGTGGCAAACACCTTTCACTACGCTAGCAGACAACCCAGGCAAACAGCCCTCTATTATTACCCCAGACATGAATAAACCGGCAATTTCGCAATGAAAATGGCAAAATTATCTGCAGTTTCTGTTGCACAGAGCTTTCTGGACTCAAAAACATGAAATGTCTGCATTTATGTCACCGCTTATGCGACAATCATTCGGGATGTTTATCGAAATAACAAAAACTGTTACTAGCGAGTACATTTAGTAGGATAATCCTGCACTACCCCAGGAAATAAACGGTGACGTAGCTGCCAAGCGTGTTCTACAATGTTACGAATTCTCCATTAGATGTGCCACAGCCAGAAAACGTTCATTAGCCGAAGTGCTCCTTAAGGTAGCTAGCAACGGGAATGCTCGCACATCTAAAACGCGGTGGCATTAATAGTGGGATCTGAATTACCACGTGCATAGGCAAATGGATTTTATTTGCATTCCTGTAAATGTGATTCGGATCGAAAGCGTAGCTACGATTAATACGCTGATGTATCGACTGCAACTGGAACATTTCGAACAAAGAATATGGGAAATTATTATGCGGCTCTCAACTTTTTCGTTGTTAGGATTTCGTCACGTAAATCGGTAAAAATGGAACCCTACTAAGTCTAACTTTCTTGACCGTCTATCTGTCTACCCAACCCTTAAACCCCGTTTACTTCGAGTACGGGTGTGCATAATAAACGGAAATGTATCGCACTTCCTGCTGCATACGGTCCTTTGGTGGTGTAAATAAGTGAGCTCTGTCAACGCAATCTAAAGATACGGCCGTTTATGTAAAGAAAATTTACGCGAAAGGTCAAAAAATGACTCTAAGAACTATGCCACCAAATTGCTTAGGTCATCAGTCCCTAGACCTAGAACTACTTGAATGTACCGAATCTAACACACGTCCATGCCCGGGGAAGGATTCTAACTGACGGCGCAAGGAGCCGCGCGGTCTGCCATATGACGCCGTTGAGCGCACGACTAACCCGCGCCTGCAAGCTGTTAATATCATCTGTTGTTGCAAAAAAGTTATTTACTTCTGGTGAATGATTTTCTGCGCAGTTCGTTTAAGATAGAATAACCAAAATATATTTGATGTTACGGAAGAGGAATGATGCCTAACTTATTTCCCCTTGTCTTTATTCATGATGTTAGATTCGCAATATGAGCATACATACTATCCACAACCACACTTTAGATCCAAGTCATAGTCACAGATATGCGAATACAACACATTGGCTTATACTTGAGGTGTTTCGTTTTTCACGGTGTGGTAGCAGACGATGCTGTGGCGGCTACGAAGCGCGAGTTTCTCCAGTGCTAACCATCTCAGCACACCAGCTCAGCGAACTTGCGTAGTATGTTGGTAGCACTTCGTCGCCTGTTATGCTCTGTAGCAGACTTTAAAGCTGCGCAGATCAGCATAACGAAAAGGCGAGGGGTCTCGCTCGTTTTGTCCACGACTGTACATCCGTTTTTGGTAATGTATATGAATTATCTAACGTATCGCAATGTTCTTTAGTACGAAGAATGGCCCAATGCAATCTTCAGAAAAAATTATAATTTCGAAAAGTGTTTCGCGTCCGGTACTACCCGCCCTTATGCTCCGAGATTGTGCAGTATAAAATTTCCATTATTTCTAAACCTGATTTTAATGGGCCCGCAGTACGGTGCTAAGCGATTAGAGCCGCCACGGCGCACAGCAGGGTGAATACGCGAGGCGTGGCGGTGGATAATACCCGTGTGATCCCGCGCCAGCCAGACAGAAGCCGTCCGCGCTGTGTGGGCAGAGCGCGTCAGCTGCAGCTACGGGTCAAGTGGGTAATTCATGGCACAATTGCGTTACCGGCGGCTCTCCCGCGCTGACACATCATCGACCACGTGACGCCGCGCCGTCGCTCGCTGCGAGCAGCGACAAGCAAGCAGCAAGCTGCCGCCTCCGCGCTTTGCCGGCTGATTGCAGGAGCTCTCGTCGCGTGTCCTAGAAGCCATTGCGGACCGGCAGCAATGCAGGTCGCCGGGAATACGCCCTTGTTTCCAGTCCGCGGCTGATCGACAGTCAACTTTATACTACTACGTGTAACAATCACAACGAAAGTGCTGCTACGTAGCTAGGCGAGTCTGAGACCATTGCTGTGTTTTCGCGTGTATCAGATATCTAGGTCGTTATTGGAAAGACGTTTACTACGATTTATTCGGCGGGATTTATTCGACGGAACGGACCCTGAATATATTGAGATAACGAGAGAGAACAGCGGTTTTTTTTTCACGTGTGGCTCTAACCCGGAAAGGAGTTTGGTATTCAGAGCCATCGCGAATTCTGTGTCAATAGAATAGCAGCGTTCCGTTTCCGATAATGTAACGTTCTAGCCGGGAATTGTGTGCCGCAGTCGTGAAGGAGACGAAGCAGTAAGTGCTTTTGTACTACCGTGGAATCTACATTAATTGTAATTATCGAGAGCTAATAGCAAACATAATAGCAGTTCTTAAAATCGAGCTCGCAGTACAAATCCCATTCCACGGGCAGATCAGTAAAAATGCCGTGTACACAACGTTCGCGGACTAAAACATTTTCTGCAGTCGTATAGAAATTAAAGTACACTTATAAATAGGCTTTGGTTTTGGAAGATATGAAAAGACAATGTACAAAAATATTATTGTCACGCGCCTACGACGAATTTCACGTGATACACAGTATGTCGACTAACGCCTCATAGCCAGCCGGGGTGGTCGAGCGGTTCCAGGCGCTACAGTCTGGAACCGTGCGACCGCTACGGTCGCAGGTTCGAATCCTGCCTCAGGCATGGATGTGTGTGATGTCCTTAGGTTAGTTAGGTTTAACTAGTTCTAAGTTCTAGGGGACTGATGACCTCAGAAGTTGAGTCCCATAGTGTTCAGAGCCATTTGAACAATTTTAGCGCCTCATATGTTTCTTCATGTTGAATGGAGATGACTCTAGCCTTGAATCCAGGGTTGTTTGGAGGTGGGGGTGGGGTCTCTCTCCACCTACTCCCCCGAATATAGCTTACAGTCACACCCAAATTTAAAGCGCCACAGATGCCTAGCATTTTATAGTAATAACAGAGTGCACACGCAGGTTGGAACTCAAATAGTGGCAACACTGCTGTGGAGATACTATCCAATGGAATCTACTATTTTCGGCTGATAGCACATGTTGTTGGCATACCTACCTCACCTCTGAGCAAATGGACTCGCTCGTCCCACGTCACCGGCAACCGAGGGAAAAACAGTCACTTCTGAGCGAGCGGTCTAACGTAACGGTGTCACAGGAACAACGGAGTTGGATCAGGACTGAATGTGCCAGAGGTCGTACAGCACGACAGTGTCATCAAGGTCTTCAAGAGGCGTGCGGGGAATCGGCATTGCGGTACAGAACAGTGGCACGTTGGGTAAAAACCTTCAACGAAGGTCGGCAAACTGTGGCAGACATGCATCGGGCAGGTAGTCCTAGCGTCTCTGAAGAAGAAGTGCATACTGCTGCTGCGTTAGTGGACAGTGATCGACGCCATACGATTTTTTGAGCTCACCCACGAAACCGGATTAGCACATACGACTGTGCTTCGCATCCTTAAGGAGCGCCTGGGCATGCGAAAAATTATATCACGATGGGTTCCGCATGAGTTGACGGAAATGCAGAAATTGATGCGTTACGACGCTGCTCAGACGCTCTTGGGGCGCTGTGAGCTCGAAGAACAGTCTTTCTTACGCCGTATCGTAAAACTGGATGAGACATGGGCCATATCGTACGAGCCAAAACTGAAACAATAATCCATCGAATGGCATCATTATGGGTCGCCGCGAAAGTCGAAAGTGCGTCAGAGCCCCAATATGATGAAAGTTATGGTGATTCTCGTGTACGACTGTCATGGTGTTATCCTAATGCGTTACGTTCCTCCACGGCAGACCGTCAAAGCACAGTACTACTGTTCGTATTTGGAGCGTCACCTGCGACCAGCTTTGTGAAAGAATCGGCGACACTTTCTGTGACCCATCATTTTGCGCGGGTGCATACAGCGCAAGCTGTGGCTGTTCTGTTCGGTCGATGGGACTGGAAAGTACTGTATCATCCACCATACACCCCGGACGTAAGTCCTTGTGACTTTGATTTGATTCCGAAAATGAAGGAACAACTTCGTGGCATTCGCTTCAGTACTTTTCCAGAGATTCGACAGGCAGTAGACCGCTCCATTCGCTCCATCTACAGAAAAGGCTGCTAACGGTATACTACGCCTTCCACATCGCTGTCAACGGGTTCTACACAACACTGGTGACTACTCTGAAGGGCAGTAACAGGTGCAAACATGTAACTCTTTTGTATCGGTTGTGAGTAAATAGTTGCCACTATCTAAGTTCCAACCCTCGTAAAATGTTTCAATATAGGTATAATAATTTGCTTACATCGCTAGTTAGTACAGTCCTTTCGATTTTCTTTGGGGAAGGGTGTGTCATGATCCCACCCCACACTCCCCCTATCTTTTGGATATTATATAATTATGACACAAATGAATTACAGACCTAGTTATTACAGATTCATCAGAACAAATTGGCCTAAAAAATAATTTTGTACGAGTCACAGAAGCGACAAATACATGATAAAAATTGTAAGTTACTATTTTTCGTCATGGCGTGTAGTTAAAATTCACATTCTTTTCTCGTGAACAGAAGAGTACAGTGTTATCAAAAATCCATATCAACGTAAAAACCAGAACGATCGGTGCCTAAATCAAACTGCGTAAAATTATGCAATGTTGGTAATAGTGCACTGTGTTGCATCAGAAGCCAATATTTTTACTTCTATGCTAAATATGAAAGATGTTCAAATAGAAACATTCTAGTTTAATTATATGTAATGCTGCCAATGTTTGTGGAGAAAATTTAAGAATATTTATATGTTGTATAATATTAATGTTACTCCGAAAGGGTCACCACCTGGTCTTTGTTGCATCATTGAATTAAGTTCACTTTTAAATGTTAACCATTCTTTCAGTTTTTCTTGGTAAAACAATTGCATAATTCTTAATGGATAATGTTAATTACCTCTTTCTGCAAGAGCGAGAATAGAGATCAAAATACTGTATGTTTACTTCAAGTGTAACAGATGGAAAACGAGTGACTAACCGTGTTTCAATAACCTCTTACAGAGGACTAACCAATTACGAAAGTATGTGTTTTTACTTTGAAGGATTACGTGCGACGGGCTTAGTGCACGTTATGTACGTGTCTACATTTTGGTCTTCTGACAAGCTGGTGGTTAAACTGGACTGGCACCAATGTTTTTACATGCCTTGAGAAACTTCAGATATGTCTGGAAATTTAAATTAGTCTGAGAGATGATTTTGAGGTGAGTGTCCCGAACATATGCAGATAAGGACTACCTGTTAGATAATGCAGAAAAGAACAGCAGGTCTGTATTTAAACTATTACATAGTCATCTTCAGTGTGTGTGACAACAGGTTCCAAGATGTTACTCCAGGTGGGCGTAGACGTGAATTTGCGCAGTGGAAAACACTGGACGTGAAAATAAAGATTTTGCCCATGTGACTACCCCTGAAGCAGATCTTAGGATCTCTTTATGGTGATATCATTTCCTCATTCTTACTCTTTTACTTATAAATTGCAACATAAAACATAAATTGGTGATTAAGGGAAGTAGTAACTACGAAGTGATAAATGTTATTTCTGATTATACATTTATTGTAGATTAAAACGCCTTTCTGTATCACAAATGTTTATATATCAATGTCCAATGAACGTAAAGAGATACAAATGAATTTCCTAACTACACTACTCGCCATTAAAATTGCTACACCAAGAAGAAATGCAGATGATAAACGGGTATTCATTAGACAAATGTATTATACTAGAACTGACATGTGATTACATTTTCACGCAGTTTGGGTGCATAGATCCTGAGAAATCAGTACCCAAAACAACCACCGGTAGCCGTAATAACGGCCTTGATACGCCTGGGCATTGAGTCAAACAGAGCTTGGATGGCGTGTACAGGTACAGCTACCCATGCAGCTTCAACACGATACCACAGTTCATCAAGAGAAGTGACTGGCATATTGTGACAAGCTAATTCCTCGGCTACCATTGACAAGACGTTTTCAATTAGTGAGAGATCTGAAGACTGTGCTGGCCAGGGCAGCAGTTGAACATTTTCTGTATCCAGAAAGGCCCGTACAGGACCTGCAACATGCTGTCGTGCATTATCCTGCTGAAACCTATGGTTTCACAGGGATCGAATGAAGGGTAGAGCCACGGGATGTAACACATCTGAAATGTAACGTCCACTGTTCAAAGTGCCGTCAATGCGAACAAGAGGTGACCGAGACATGTAACAAATGGCACCCCATACCATCACGCCGGGTGATACGTCAGTACGGCGATGACGAATACACGCTTCCAATGTGTGTTCACCGCGATGTCGCCAAACACGGATGCGGCCATCATAATGCTGTAAACAGAACCTGGGTTCATCCGAAAAAATGACGTTTTGCCACTCGTGCACCCAAGTTCGTCGTTGAGTCCACCATCGCAGACGCTCCTGTCTGTGATGCAGCGTCAAGGGTAACCGCAGCCATGGTCTCCCAGCTGATAGTCCATGCTGCTGCAAACGACGTCGAACTGTTCGTGCAGATGGTTGTTGTCCGTTGACTCAGGGGTTGAGATGTGGCTGCACGATGCGTTACAGCCATGAGGATAAGATGCCTGTCATCTCGACTGCTGTGATACGAGGCCGTTGGGATGCAGCACGGCGTTCTGTATTACCCTCCTGAACCCACCGATTCCATATTCTGCTAACAGTTATTGAATCTTGACCAACGTGAGCAGCAATGTCGCGATACGATAAACCGCAATCGTAATAGGCTACAATCCGACCTTTATCAAAGTCGGAAACTTGATGGTACGCATTTCTCCTCCTTACACGAGGCATCACAACAACGTTTCACCAGGCAACGCCGGTCAACTGCTGTTTGTGTATGAGAAAGCGGTTGGGAACTTTCCTCACGTCTGCACGTTGTAGGTGTCGCCACCGGCGCCAACCTTGTGTGAATGCTCTGAAAATCTAATCATTTGCATATCATACCATCTTCTTCCTGTCGGTTACATTTCGCGTCTGTAGCACGTCATCTTCGGGGTGTAGCAATTTCAATGGCCAGTAGTGTAATATTACTGATCAATTGCCCAAATATGCCCTTTTCATGACTACGCGATCTGATATTAATAATGCGAGATGACTGACATTATCTAGGTACCAAATACTGGAAGACACTACTTTCAAAGGTGATCTTCCGTGGCGTGCAATCTCGGTGGAAATAAAATTATGTGATCACCGCTATTTAGCTTTATAGCCATAATAAGCCGAAGCGATTAGCAATATCGTCGTATGTATTACGTCCAGTGCGTCGGAGCGATGTTTCTCGTACACGTCTCAGAACTCACTCAAACACTACGACAGCAGAAGGCGGTCCTCTATCTTGTTTTTTTGTCATTAGTCTTATGACTGGTTTGATGCGGTTCGCCACAAATTCCTCTCCTTTGCTAACCTCTTAACTTCTTCATCTCAGAGTAGCACTTCCAACCTACGTCCTCAATTATTTGCTGGATGTATTCCAATCTCTGTCTCCCTCTACTGCTCCCTTAGTAGCACGGAAGTCATTCCCTTACGTCTTTACAGGTGTCCTATCATCTTGTCCCTTTTCCTTGTCAGTATTTTCCTCGTAGTCCTTTCCTCTTCGACTCTGCGTAGAACCTCCTCATTTCTTACCTTATCAGTCCACCAAATATTCAACATTCGTCTGTGGCACCACTTTCAATACCATACAATGCTGTACTCCAGAAGTACATTCTCAGAAATTTCTTCCTTAAATTAAGGCCGATATTTGTGACTAGTAGACTTCTCTTGGCCAGGAATGTCTTTTTTGCCAAACCTGGTGACGTGCTGTACTGATGAATTTCTCCCTCTTCTCATTTCTGCTACTTCTCATTACCTTCGTCTTTCTTCGATTTACTCTCAGTCCATACTGTGTACTCATTAGAATGTTCATTCCGTTCAGCAGATCATGTAATTCTTCTCCACTTTCACTCAGCATAGCAATGTCATCAGCGAATCGTATCACTGATATCCTTTCACCTTGAATTATAATTCCACTCCTGAACCTTTCTTTTATTTCCATCATTGCTTCTTCGATGTTCACATTGAGCAGTAGGGACGAAAGGCTACACCCGTGTCTTACACCCTTTTTAATAAGAGCACTTCGTTCTTGGTCGTCCAGTCTTGTTATTCCCTCTTGGCTGTTGTACATATTGTATATTACCAGTCTCTCCCTATAGCTCCCTTGCATCATTTTACATTGTCGAACGCTTTTTCCAGGTCGACAAATCCTATGAACGTGTCTTGATTTTTCTTTAGCCTTGCTTCCATTATTAACCGCAACGTCAGAATGGCCTCTCTCGTGCCTGTACTTTACCTAAAGTCAAACTGATCGTCATCTAGCCCATCCTCAATTTTCTTCAGCTTTCTTCTGTATGTTATTCTTGTAAGCAACTTGCATGCATGAGCTGTTAATCTGACTGTGCGATAATTCTCGCACTTGTTAGCTCTTGCCGTCTTCGGAATTGTGTGGATGACGCTTTTTCGAAAGTCAGATGGTATGTTTCCAGACTCATACATTTTACACACCAACATGAATAGTCATTTTGTTGCAGCTTCCCCCAATGATTTTAGAAATCCTGATGGAATGTTATTTCTTCTGCCTTCTTTGACTTTAAATCGTCCAAAGCTCTTTTAAACTCTGATTCTAATACGGGATCCCCTTTCTCTTCTAAATCAACTCCTGTTTCTTCTTCTATCACATCAGACAAATCTTCCTCCTCAGACAGTCTTTCAACGTATTCTTTCCACCCATCCGCTCTCTCCTCTGCATTTAATAGTGGAATTCCCGCTGCTCTCTTAATGTTACCACTGTTACTTTGAATGTCACCGAAGGATGTTTTGACTCTCCTGTGTGCTGAGTCTGTCCTTCCGACAATCATTTCTTTTTCGATGTCTTCACATTTTTCCTGCAGCCATTTCGTCTTAGCTTCCCTGCACTTCCTATTTATTTCATTCCTCAGCGAGTAGTATTTCTGTATTCCTGAGTTTCCCATAACATTTTTGTACTTTCTCCTTTCATCAACAACTGAAGTATTTCTTGTGTTACCCATGGGTTCTTCGCAATTACCTTCCTTGTACCTATGTTTTCCTTCTCAACTTCTGTGATGGCGCTTTTTATAGATGTCCATTCCTCTTCAACTGTACTGCCTATTGAGCAGCGGATTTCGAACCCAGGACCTAAGACGTTTTGATTATGTATAAAAGACGCTACCCTTTTTTTATCTCATTTTTGTTCTATATTGTTCTTTGAATTTGTTTGGGGCGGACTTCCGATGACACCCGTTCAGGTTCTTTGTTGATCCGTTCACTGAGGTTTTTTTTTTCTAATTACAGAGGGTAGCTAACCCTCTGACCGAGCACGCTGAGCTACCGTGCCGGCATTCCCTAGAGCACGGATGCACTCTGAGTAGCTAATCTAATACTGTCTTCTCCTCTCTGTGTTCTACAGACGAGAAACGCGAACTCCCAGCCACAAGTACAGAATCCAGATAACGTCTGAACGTGAGTATAGACAGAAGAAGTGCACTCAATAACTGAACGCTGCGTACTTAACGACGACTCCCTACCTGGTTGCGAAGTCCAGAATCGTATAAGTTCGCAACAATACAGTGCCTAACCGTTCACTAACTATAAAATCTCCTGAGAGCAAAGACAGCAAGGCCATCTATACCAACAAAAGCTGATGCTGAGCGATCGTCAAACATGGGCGCTATTCTCGAAACCACGGAGTATTCTCCCTCTGCACAGATTCTGCCGAACGCCAACCAAACATATTTTAGTCTTTTGTCGTCCAGCGCGGAAAGTTTGCGAGGAAATACCTATTCCGCTTAATTAGGAATTCATACAATGGAATGCTTTTCAAGAGTAAAAATCCTCAGAAATAACCCAGCCAGCGTGATTTCCGAAGAAACGGTTCGTCGTTCCTCTCTATCGCCTCCAAGATTTTCAGAGTTTACCAAGTGTTTTCCGATTATCCTTCCAGCCTACCTACGCACCGGCTGGCCGCCACTCTACTGTGCTTCAGCTCTCCGTTGCCCCGACCGTCCGTCTTGGGCTACTTACTGTGTTAAGCAGGACCAACACACCTGTGCGGGCTTTTCACCCAGGGCGTGAGTTACGCCTGCCATTTCCTTTCCACTGTCGTTCCAACCTCTGCGAGTATAAGCAATCATTCATCACGCCGTTTTGATAATAAAGACAATCCATCACCTTTCATGAAATAAGCGTTAACAACTATTTAGAAGGTGTAGTTGACAATGTCAGGCTTATTTAAATATTCATATTTACGATGTACAACCTATCAAATGATACCTAATTCACGGCAAAGTATGTAGATGAGTCCTTGTAAGGTGCGAATGTATAGCCATCTTACAAGGTGACCATAGTCCAAAATCTCGCGTAGTAAACAATACTGGTTGATGTAGAACTTTAAATTAACTTTATTTTAATAAAAACATTTCTACTGGGAAAAGTTTTGAACTTCTATCTCCTTACAGTCGTAACAGTCACTTTGTTTGAAGAACTCGCGCCAAAGCGCCAAGGTCGCGCACCAGCCCAAGCAGGAACAGCCAGAAGCGCGCAGCTCCACGCATCAATAGCGTCGCAGCCTCTGAGACTGGACCGGCACCGGCCGCTTACTGGCGCACAAATACCACAGTGAAGGGGAATTTAAACAACTGGAGATGTACAATTTCCATTACGTTACCTTCTCTGACATGCCTCTCCAGAATAACTTTATCCGTTGTGCAAAATCGTAAATAATCTTTATTCGTTGGGCCGTATCCGTTGTGCTATTAATCATTCAGTTACACGAGAATGCCAGGCAGCGAATGTGACACAACCTGTACGATAAGTGGAAGAAAGAGATATAGTTAGTGAGAGGGATTTCCGCATCTCCTCTGTTTTACCCCATATGACGTGTCACTGATCTCATTTGCAATAAGACTGCAATACACGCGAGGGGCGTATTTGCTTCCACCGCTCTGAGAGGAATGCATAAGTTCTAATCAATGTTCACCAACCTGCAGTCTTCTATAGGTGTTGTCCCCTGCACAGAAATCAGCACGTAGGTCCTGAAACTATTATCTCAAGGCTGTAATAAACTCCTATATTGTATATTCTCTTATATTGTATAAATAATTAAATTTTCATTTAATCTGCTTTCGGTTAGGTTCCTTATAGGCGATGCCACTCGCTTTCTATTAGCAGAATAAGAAAAATTCCACAATTATTCCACTTTATCAGTCACAAGTAATTTCCATAATTACTATCAAACTGTTCAAATGGTTAAATGACTCTAAGCACTATGGACTTAACATCTGAGGTCATCAGTCCCCTAGACTTAGAACTACTTAAACATAACTAACCTACGGAAATCACACACATCCATGCCCGAGGCAGGATTCGAACCTGCGACCGTAGCAGCAGCGCGGTTCCAGACTGAAGCACCTAGAACCGCTCGGTCATAGAGGTCGGCTACCAAACTGTTCTCAATTATATATCCGAAGAACCAGAGATTGCTAATTAAGTTCTTAACCGATACCGACCACGGCAGACAACATGTCTTCCGAGACTGCCGAACCAGCTCTGATCTTACAACGGAACCACTTCGCCCGCCATCAAAGCTAGGAGCGATCCGAAGATCCTCGATGTGCTTCGCCTGTCTTTCCATTAACAACTGTTTATTATTCTGCTGTTAATTAACACTTTCTAAATGATGGAATGACAGCCTGCTATTGGAAGATGCTTTTATGTGAAAGGCAAGTAAATTCACGGTTGAGGTGGTCTTCCTCACGATCCCCGTACCGAACAAACCATCCGTCATTGGTACCTCATACCACATTGGGTCGTCTTCCCACTGCTGCCTTCTCATCAGCTCTAAGAAGAGCTTCCTGCATCTAAATATCATTGCTGAAAAGCCAGAAATATTACACCGGCTCATCAGTATTACCCGTATTTTTGTTCAGCTTCCGAGCAGAAGTAAGCACAACAAAATATAACCTCCCCACATCATATGTGGGGAGGTTCAAAATGTAACACCCACCTTTCCCGTGACGACCCTGCTCAAGATCTTTCATTGGCAACAAGGCTTCTAGGCGCTTCAGTCTGGAGCCAAGCGACCGCTCCGGTCGCAGGTTCGAATCCTGCCTCGGGCATGGATGTGTGTGATGTCCTGAGGTTAGTTAGTTTTAATTAGTTCTAAGTTCTAGGTGACTGGTGACCTCAGAAGTTAAGTCGGATAGTGGAGCCATTATAATGCACCCATTTCATTCTGAATCTGGATTGTCGGACGCGGATTTGAATCGTCGTCCTCCCGAATTCAAGTGTAGTCTGCTACACGGCTTTCCTCGGTATAGTGTTGTTTAGTGCGACGAATGGTCTGGTACAATATTCAGAAAACATTACAATTCGAAGAAGCTCACATGTCCAATACCACCCGACATTCGCCTAAGTCAGTCTGCGTGCACTATTGAGCTACCAGGTATTGTGATGCTGATAGTGGACATCAGCTAAAGTTAATCACTTTTACTACGTCACGCCATTGTGAAACAAACCCATTGTACAGTATTAATGGACTGTTGCGCAGAGTACAATCAGCTCTGAAGGAAGTAGTAAAACCACTTCTCTTGGCTAGCGAAGTGTCCATTACCTGGAATGCTCCATGAGCGCTCCGGACACAATTGTAGTCCGGAGAGCGCTCACACACCTTTCTGGTCGAGGGTATCACCTTGCGTCACGCAGCGCCGGCCCCACAGCGCGACAGCAATGCCGTAACGAGTTTATTCCCGGCCGAGCCCGTCGGTCGTCTCCCGCGTCTGCAGACGCGAGCAATCAAGAAACCAATTTACACGCGCGGCCGCGCCGTTTACGTGTCGGCGCCCTGTTGACAAGCGGGCGTTACACGCCCAATACGCCTCACGGCTCTGCTCGCCGGCGGTCTCACACGGTGATTCGTAGTCACCTGCTGCAGCCGTAAAGCGCCAGGTTAACAGCTTTCCCGGCCCTGAACAACTATCGCCTTGTTGCTTTATGTGACGGCTTAACCTTGGCTAGGTCACCCACTGCTGGAAAACTTCATGGCACAGTGAGCTTACACAGTGCAACAAGAACGAAACCTGCCACTAATTTATTGTGTATACAAGGAGTCGCAGGAGGAATGCTCAGTATGACAATAATGCCCATTTGAAGCAAAAATCCTCATGTGAATATGTGCCCTGCTCCAAATTGTTTCCGAGATAGAACACATTTAATGTAAACTGATATCTACACCGAATAGCCAAAGAAACTGGTACACGTGCCTAATATCGTGTAGCGCCCCCGCGAGCACGCAGAAGTGTCACAACACGACGTGGCATGGACTCGACTAATGTCTGAAGTAATGCTGAAGGGAATTGGCGCCATGAATCCTCCGAGGCTGTTCATGAATCCGTATTGCAAGGCATCCCAGATATGCTCAGTAATGTTCATCTCTGGGGAGTTTGGTGGTCAGTGGAAGTGTTTAAACTCATAAGAGCGTTCCTGGGGCCACTCTGCAGTAATTCTGGCAGTGTGGGGCGTCGCGTTATCCTGCTGGATTTTCCCAAGTTCGTATAAATGCACAATGTAAATTTGTAGTAAGATCTTATGAGATCAAACTGCTTAGGTCATCGGTCCCTATGCTTACACACTACTTAATCTAAGTTAAACTAGCTTACGCTAAGGACAGCACACACACCCCTGCCCGAGGCAGGACTCGAACCTCCAACGGGGGGAGCCGCGCGGACCGTGACAAGACGCCGGAGACTGCGCGACTAGCCCGAGCGGCAATACACAATGGACATGAATGGATGCAGGTGATCAGAAAGGATGCTTACTTGCGTGTCACCTGTCAGAGACGTCTCTAGACGTATCAGGGGCCCCATATCACTCCAACTACACGCGCCAGACGCCATTACAGAGTCTCCTTCAGCTTGAACAGTCCCCTGCTGACACGCAGGGTGCTAGGATTCATGACATTCGTCAGACCAGGCAACCTGTTTCCTGTCATCAACAGTCCAATGTCGGTGTTGACGGCCCCGGGCGAGACGTAAAGCTTTGTGTCGTGGTGTTCAAATGGCTCTGAGCACTATGGGACTCAACTTCTCAGGTCATTAGTCCCCTAGAACTTAGATCTAGTTAAACCTAACTAACCTAAGGACATCACACACATCCATGCCCGAGGCAGGATTCGAACCTGCGACCGTAGCGGTCTCGCGGCTCCAGACTGCAGCGCCTAGAACCGCACGGCCACTTCGGCCGGCTGTGTCGTGGTGTCATCAAGGGTACACTAGTGGGCCTTCAGCTCCGAAAGCCCATATCGATGATGTTTCGTTGAATGGTTCGCACGCTGACACTTGTTGATGGCCCAGCACAGAAATCTGCAGCAATTTGCGGAAGGGTTGCACTTCACTCACGTTGAGCGATTTTCTTCAGTCGTCGTTGGTCCCGTTCTTGCAGGATCTTCTCCCGGCTGCAGCGATGTCAGAGATCCGATATTTTACCGCATTCGTGAAATGGTCGTACCGAAAATCCCCACTTCATCGCTGCATTGGAGATGCTTGTCCCATCTCTTGGGCGCCGGCTATAATACCACGTTCAAACTCAATTAAATCTTGATAACCTGCCATTGTAGTAACAATAACCGATCTAACAATTGCGCCAGACACTTGCTGTCTTATGTACGCGTTGCCGATCGCAGCGCCGTATTTTGCCTGTTTACATATCCCTGTATTTGACCACCCATGCCTATATCAGTTTCTTCGACACTGTTAGTAAACATTACAAGTTGCGTTTTACAAAGTAACAACTGAAAAAATGCGTATTTTTAACGCACTCACCTCGAAGCCTTATCGTAGGCGTTGCAGTAAGACTGTTGCACAGTGTACAATAAATTTTCAAATATCCCAACGTCAACTTCAGTGCTTTTGTGCACCCTCGGAAGACCATGTTGTGTTGCCTGTCAGAGAGCGCTCCACATCCGTTAATGCACACATGCAAGGTAATGTATAAATGAGCGCAGCATCAGTTAGCGAAGTACTGAGAAGGGACAAGAGCAGAAATGCAAGTGAACAACTTCTGTAAAATTAACGGTTGCGACTAGAGGAACAGACCACATAGGCAGAATTTTTCAGAACACTGCTGTAGGGATAACTCATGACAAAAGACTTCTTCGGACCTACAACGCACGTGTCTGACCACTTCCGTACTGCAGGTGTGTATGAAGCGACGTGTGATTGTGGCAAAATTCAGGGTGTCCAAAAAATAATGTTCGATTTGCTGTGATATATAACAGAATAGTTCAGACTATTTACAAAATTCTTACATCACACTGACGGTAAAATAGTCTAGTTTTTCGTATAAATGCTCGTTACGTGGGGAATCACAGCTGAACTTTAACTTTACGGCACACATCCAACCTAAAATCCAGTTCTTCCCACATATTGATTAACAAGTCGAGAGTAATGGAAATATGGCCTCTTCAAATCTGTGTCTCGGCTCTAGCAAATCATTAGGTTGTGGCGGAAGGTGAAGAAGATTTTTTATTAAGTCCCGAAAGAAAATCCACATGGCATGAGGTCAGGTGAATGTGGAGGCCAGCAGAAAAAGCTCTTTCGTATTCACCGTTACGACTAATGCAACGGCCAGGAACTTCGAAGCACAGCCGCTCTCATACAAAGATATGCCGGCAGGGGAGGGGGGGGGGGGGTGGCTCGATCTTGTTACCAAGTTAAGTTTTCAGGTTCACATTATAGTTGGGAAATTGCCATTCTTGCAACATATCCATGTAAGTCACACCAGTTACGGTAGTTTTGGTGAAAAGTAAAAAATTATTCCGTACGCTTGACTTCTTGAAACAGTGCAGTAACGTTTTAATTTTTCGGAATCTTTCTGATGTTGTACACGTTCATGAGGATGTTCCGACACCCACATACGAACACTGTAGGTATTTACCGTCCCACTTAGATGAAAAATGAAAAGTTGCCACAACACTAAACACCATACGATCAGGGAAGTCATATTAACGCTGCAACACTTCACTTGCAATGTTGTAACGTGTACCATTGTCATCTGGTGTTTAAGGCATCTACCAACCATAACAAAATTGGACGCATGTGTAATGTTTTCTTAAGACTCTCCCCACTGATGTCTTTGGAAACTGAAGTTCAAGACTTGCTTTCCGAACAGTCTTGTTACGACTACGAAGGTAAGATGTTCCGACACAGTCAACATCCTCTTCGGACACTTTTGGTCGTCCCGTGCTTTTTTCTTTACACTAACATCCGGTCGATTCGACTTGACTATAATATTGGCTGATTTTTTTGCCACACGGGGAGTCACAATTAAACTTCAAGCAAAACTAGCGTAGAATTGAAATTACAGATTCACTATTAGAAAAGTGCAGAATATAAATCGCTTAACTTTATTAAAATTCCAATCTTACATCACAGTTTATTTGTTGTCGGGTATTTTTTTCCTCTTCCTGTTTGCATCACATTCTGCTACTTCGTTACCCGTCAAATTTAAGTATTTTTGTGAAATATTGGTGGTAATTTACACGTAAGAGCACGCTTTCTCAGTAACTAGCATCTCCGTTTTCGTGACTTCCATTTTAAGAAAAAAAATGAAAGTACTGTGCGTGCAACAACTGACAGTGATTTTTAACTACTTCTTGTCACAAATCATTCACCGTTTTTTGGGAATGCATAGCGATTTTCGAGAGTGTGGTCAGACAGGAATCTAAGAGGACAACGTAAATTACAAATTACTGCGAATGAAACTATCAGCAATCGTCTTTATACTCTAGCTTGTCACAAGTATTTGTCTGCGATCGAATTCTTAACAACAGTAGACAGAGGTGAAAGGTTCCCGCCACAATATTTTCAGACTATACCACCACATATGAAACATTTTTATTCATCAGATGCATGCTATAAACTACAACGAACTTCTATAGCTGCACTCGCCACACGCTCTCGAAAAGGCGATTTTTTAAATTTTGTTTTTATCAACCAAATCGTTGATACTTAGGGAAGTAGGCTACTTCACCATTTGGTTCTCTAGGTTCGAGCTACAACCACATTCTATGCATCTTATACTTTGGCACTCTCTTAAATCGGGATGGTTCCTTTGAAAGGGCACGGCCGATTTCCTTCCCAATCCTTCCCTAACCCGAGCATGAGCTCCGTCTCTAATGACCTCGTTGTCGACGGGACGTTAAACACTAACCACCACCACCACCACTCTCTTAAACAATTTTTCGGTTTAGTGGAGATGTGTTCCGTTTATGGAACTAATTGAAGGTAATTAATTCCCATATGCGTTTCCCTTCTTTTATTTGTAAAGCATCATCACTAATAAGGGAAGCGAAACGCGTATGGCAATAAACAAAAGTGCCTTCAATTAGTTGCGTACATGGAATGTACCTCCATGAATTTTGAAGCAACTAAGGAACGACGGAAACAGAAAAAATGACCAATTTTTCGGGTTTTTGTACAATGTATTTGTACATTTTGGTACTACATTCCATTTCCAACTCATATCCCGAAACGTAAAATCCAAACCAAGTTGTCGACGTGAACGAGAATAAACCCATATAATGTGACATTTACGACAGTTTCCAGAACACAGTCAATATTCTATCGTTATCATGCATTCATGGAAGCCTGTGGTCAGTGAAATTTGAACGGTATTACATACTCTAACCGCACTTTTCGGTACTGTGAAGAATGGCATGCCTGTGTCGGTTGCTAGCCGCTTCGAGTTCATGCTGCAGTGCGCTGCGCGGATCTGAGGCAGATTGGTTGGCGCGAGAACTGACAACAGCGTTTTGGTTCACTAGGAAATGCTTACTGAATAATGTTGGGGCTCTGTTTTGAAAAAAACACAATTCGGTGCGTTCGCGTACCGAACCGATTGGCAAAATGGCGGAAAGATATAGAATACGGCCACAGCCCCGAATCGAATGCGCCCTGCGGATTAACGACAGAGGCCAGACTCCGGCAGCTTGGATGTGGAAAAGCTGTTTCCTACACCCGACTAGATGAAAACGAGGCTGGTAACCACGTCACGCTTCGGTTATACGATTCGTATTTAGAAAACGTTCTCACAGTTGCACATGAGTTAATAACGGAGACCATTGAGGTGCACAAATCCAGTCTATTGGGGAAGTAGTCACATCAGAAAGAGCATCCGGTCACCTGCTACCACTAACAATGGTAAACCGAAATAAACAACATGTTTTTGTACATACTTACATACGAAGTTTGTCCAAAATATTCCGGAACATTCGTAATTTCGCACCAGTGGTGTGTTAGAGCGAAATGCGATTGGCATCCCTGCACACGCCTGTGTTTAATGTGTAACTGCCGGAAGTTCCGTTGTTGTATGTCTGTTAGTTTTTGTTCAATGCTCTATTGAGTAGAACGCTTTGTCGCACAGTTTGCGATCTTCGAAATGGCAGAGTTAGAGAAGCAACGTGTTTCCATTAAATTTTGCATGGAACTCAAGCAAACCTTTACAGAGACATACCAAATGACGCAGGAAACCTATGGTGATGACTGATTAAGTCGTACTCGGTGTTGCGAATAGTTCACACGGTTTAAAAATGACGGTACGGAAGGTAAAGATGACCCTCGTTCAGAACGCCCTTCGAAATCCACCGATAACTCTCGTGTCAGGAACGTAAACGAAATTGTGCGTGTTGTGGACTGACAAGACAGCCAGTCCACAGTGACGGGTAACCGAAAGGCACGCGCTTAAACTCACGCAGGATGGCGTGAGGTCTGAAACAGGATACGTAATGAATGCTATAAAGAAAAGTACGTAGCTGCTGGAATACGTAACTTCAATCCATCATTTGTATACATCGTTCTTGATGAGACAAGTGAGACTCTCTCTAGATAAATGCAATATAATGCTAATGGCGCCTTGCTAGGTCGTAGTCATGGACTTAGCTGAAGGCTATTCTAACTATCTCTCGGCAAATGAGAGAAAGGCTTCGTCAGTGTAGTCGCTAGCAAAGTCGTCCGTACAACTGGGGCGAGTGCTAGTAAGTCTCTCGAGACCTGCCGTGTGGTGGCGCTCGGTCTGCGATCACTGACAGTGGCGACACGCGGGTCCGACATGTACTAATGGACCGCGGCCGATTTAAAGCTACCACCTAGCAAGTGTGGTGTCTGGCGGTGACACCACATTGGGTGCCAATCGAACAGTGACTGTCCGAGAGATAACAGAAAAATGTAACATTTCAGTTGGATCATTTCATGAAATCGTCACACAGCATCTTGGAATGCATAGCATTGCCGCGAAGTTCGTCCCACAGCTCGTGAGTCCAGACCAGAAAGACCGCCACGCCGCAATCTATAAATAGCTTTTGGATCGCACAAATGAGAATGAGATGTTCTTCAGAGAACCATAACTGGTGATGAGAAGTGGGTTACGCTTCTGATGTTAAGACCAACGATCAATCTTCACAACGGCTTGAGAAAGATTCTCCGAGACCAGAAAAAGGTCTCAGGTCAAGTGCCAAAGCCTTGCTAATAGTTTTCTTTGACTCTGCAGGGTTAGTTATCCATGAATTCGTGCCACCGGGACAAACCGTTAATCGATGGTACTATCGGGGCGTGTCGCGATGCTTGCGAGAAGATTTGAGAAGCAAGCGGCCTGAAATGTGGCGAGGCAGTTCATGGCTCCTGCATCACAATAACGCACCCGCACATTTTTCCCTGTGGGTGCGTGACTATCGCATAAAAAGAAAAAAAGAAATCACTGTGCTGCCTCATCCTCCGTACTGTCCAGAACAGACTCCTGCGGACTTTTTTTTAGTTCCGAAGTTGAAAACTCCTGTGACAGGAGGACGATTTGCAACGATAGACGAGAGAAAAGAAAATTCGCAGACGGCGTTTCGCGAGACCCAGCAGGAGGCGCTGCAATACTGCTTCAGGAAATGGCGTTTGGGAGCGGTGTATCAATTGTGGAGGAGAGTACAAGGTGTCCCACTCAAACCTCCCTGATTTCAGGGATCCAGGAGAGAAAAACCACAGTAAATAAGACAATGAAAAATGCACCACATTGTAGAGCATCTCAAAGAATTTATATTCCCGTATCAGAAGTGCCAGGTATCGTCGCCAGACTGCAGCATGGTCGCGTGAGGTGAAAATGGCGACCCCACAGCAGCGCGCGCAAGCAGTAATGTGGTTTGCATAAACAAAATCACCGATTACTGTGCAAAGAAATTATCGTCGTTTGTATGAATGTGATCTACCTGATGTGAAAACAATTAAGGAATGGTGTAGGAAGTTTCTCACAACAGGAAGTGTTGTGAAACATTCTGGCGGTGTACGTTACGGAGTTTCAGAAGGGACAGTGGAGGACATCAGACAAACGTTTCTCAGAAGCCCACGAAAGTCAATTTGTCAAGCATCTAGGCAACCTGATGTACCCCGATCAACACTGCATCCTGTAGTTCAGCAACGTCTTCGTATGTGTGCTTACAAAATGCAAATTCTGCAACATCTTACGCCGAACGACAAATCACGCCGGCAAAAACTTGCTGCGGATATGCTGCAGCATATTGATATGGATGCCAGCTTCCTGGAAAGATGTTTATTCTCAGATGAGCTGACCTTTCATCTATCAAGAAGTGTTAGTAATCAGGATGTTCGGATTTGGGGTTCGCAAAACCCACACGCTGTCATTGAACGCCGGCCGGGGTGGCCGAGCGGATCTAGACACTACAGTCTGGAACCGCGCGACCGCTACGGTCGCAGGTACGAATCCTGCCTCGGGCGTGGATGTGTGTGATGTTCTTAGGTTAGTTAGGTTTAAGTAGTTCTAAGTTCTAGGGGACTGATGACCTTAGACGTTAAGTCCCATAGTCCTCAGAGCCATTTTTGTCATTTAACATGTTCGTGATAGCCCTAAACTAAACATCTGGTGTAGACTAATGCACGACAGGATTGTTGGACCGTTTTTCTTTGCGGAACAAACAGCTAATGGGTCAGTGTATATGGACATGTTGGAGCAGTTTGTGTACCCTCAGATACAAGACATGCAACCCAACACCATTTTTCAACAAGATGGAGCTCCGCCGCACTGGTCAACAGCTGTTAGCAAATTTCTGGATAGGAAATTTCCCAATCGGTGGATCGGACGTGGAGGACCCACTGCCTGGTCATCACATTCACCCAACATTACGCCGCTTGATTCTTAATATGGGTATTAGTGAAGGACATGTGTATGCGACCAAAGTGGACGACATTCCTACGTTGCGACATCGTATCACTAATGTGATTGCAACAACAGAGAAAATGTTACAAAGAACTCGGCAAGAAATTGAACATAGACTCGATATTCTTCGTGCTACAATGGGTCACATGTAGAGATGTATTGATTATAAACAAATAAATCCTCTGATATACTATACAATGTGGTTCATTTTTCATTGTCGTATCTACTGCGTTTTTTTTTCCCTGGGTCTTTGAAATCAGGGAGGTATCAGTGGGACACCCTGTATTTCGAATGAGACCATGAACAATACGTAAAAGGTAAGCGTAGTAAATTTTGTGGGTGAAGTTACTGAATTTTTGATCAGACCTCGTAGATATTTACTTTTGCATCGTCATTCTTTTTTCCTGACTATGTTCGATGTCCTGGTAGCTGTATTACCGGCAAAAATCTGCTCTTAGCAATTGCTGTCACACGGATGTTAGGTAAACACTAATCTGAAAGCAAATGTATGTGGGCTTGTGTGTGTGTGTGTGTGTGTGTGTGTGTGTGTGTGTGTGTGTGTGTGTGTTTGTGTATGAGGGTGGCTGTTTGCCCTCAAGCACGTAAAAGCGCTGCATGAACAGATATGTGCTATTATAGCTACACGTTTACTTTGTGGCTGGTTTCCTGAGAGGAACGGAATGATACTGTTATCTCCGCCTAGCTCCTGGTACTGCTGTCGACCAAATAAAAGCAACCTGTGCGTTGTACTTCAGACAGACCGTTTTAGTCTTGGCAGCAGAGCGTTACTGGTGGTATAGTGCGGACAGTTTAACGTGGCAATCGGCCACGAGCGGAAACAAACGTCAGCTTCGACCGCCCAAGGAGATAGTAAAGTTGCGGAGATACGAACACTGTCTCCATCCCGCAGACGGCATTTTCAACTTCCCCGAAAGCATAATTGTGTTGTGAGAGTTTTACTCAAACACCGTTGAGGACAAGGATTAATCCCATTAGAAAAGAAAAAACCGAAACAACGAACAACTCTCCGCTCAAACAAAGCGTAGTACACAAAGAATTTGTTAGTAATGGCTACAGGACAACTGCTCTCCTTAGTGAGCAGCATCGTAAACGTCGTAGTTCAGGCCTGCGCTCTAGCGGTGATCTTACGTGACCATAGTTTAAAACGAGTCCAACCAAAAACTCTCAATACGTCAAAAATCCGCCTCAGTTGCGAAATGTTACTGGTCTTTACGCAGGTTTCAGCAAGGGTAATCTAGCCTTCTTCAGAAGCATAAAATGAGCTAATACATGACAGAATAAGGCACGGTCAAACATAAAAAGCTAAAGTACTGTGGTACCATGTCATGCTGCGTTACTTAGCTGAGGAACAGCCCCAGCCCCACTTCGTGGAAAGCGGTCGGTTAGCCGCGGACGCTACGTTGAGTTTCTACTCATCTCGTCTTTTGGAGGATAATTTAAACAAAAATTTTCTTTCTAACGTATGTATTTCAAATCGATCTGTTTATTTAGATCGCTACTACTCGTACACAAGAGGAGAGACCGAAAATAAAGTAGAGTTACAGTTCTCAACAAAATCAAGATCGAATCCTTCAATAAAACATCAGCTTAAAAAAATAATAAAAGCCCAATAACAAAGGTAAAATGAAATCGGAGTCGTTTGTAACGGTTATCTGTCTTTAGTAACCGTATTGTACCGCACAAATTGAATAAAAAAAATGGTTCAAATGGCTCTGAGCACTATGGGACTTAACTTCTAAGGTCATCAGTCCCCTAGAACTTAGAACTACTTAAACCTAACTAACCTAAGGACATCACACACATCCATGTCCGAGGCAGGATTCGAACCTGCGACCGTAACGGTCGCGCGGTTCCAGGCTGTAGCGCCTAGAACCGCTGGCCACCCCGGCCGGCAATTGAGTAAAAGGGATCGGTTGAAAGCACATGTACTGAAGCAGCAAGGAATCGTCAGTTTCGTTCTGGAGGGGAGAGAGAGAGACAGGGAGAGAAAGAGAGAGAGAGAGAGAGAAAGAGAGAGAGAAAGAGAGAGAGAGAGAATGTGTGTGTGGTGGTAGGGTGCGACGGGCAAGGTTCAAATTGTAAAGGGAGATCACGGGTTAGCAGCAGTAATCAGGTCCAGATTCAGAAGGATGTAGGTTGTAGTAGTTACAGATGAAAAGGCTTGAAAGAACAGCATCGTGTGGAGAACTGTATCAAACCAGTCTGCGAACTGAAGACCAACACATCAACAACAAGTCTGCTTACGGTATGTTCTAGTAAAAACAATTCTTTTCGCTCAAACAGAAGGAGTTCTGATCATGAGAACATCTGGTTTGTAATTAAAAAAAAATAGCGGAACAAGACAGTAACAAAAAGAAATGAATATGCCGATGTTACCATTTGAAAAACGAGTTTAATATGGGAAATAATACTTTAGGCAAAGGCTTAAAAAGTTCTAGGGACGGACACGCTGTGGCGGGACGTGCTGAAATCGGTAAGACCATTCCTCGTAAACCATCCTAAGCGTAAACGTTTCATAGTTCACTAATCAAAAAAGGGTCCACTTCAAAACTCGTTAAAAAGCGGTGTACATTAAGAACAGCGGTTATCGCTGAAACAACGGTTTTTGGTTACGTCGGTTTTTCCCACGCCAGATTAACCTGTCTTTTAAAATGGCTGAAAATAACCAGTTTTCGGTTTTTTATTCCGATTATTTTCCGTAAAGAACGTAGAAATCGAACAAATATTGAAATGTTTTGATTATGTCAGTTTCAAGACGCAGAGAATCAAAATATTAGGTTAAACAGGCAAATAAAAGAGAACTTAGTCCGTCACAGTCCGCTGCTTTCCTCGAAAAGTGGTTAAGTGAACGAATACTTCAAAAAAATCACTGATATTCTCCCAATGATTCTAGGTTTTTTTGAAACTCTGCTCAAAAGTCATGCTGTAATCGGGGATCAAATCACTCTCTGTGCCTGACGAATAGTCAGTGCTACAGGGTGAATAACTCTGTTTTTCTTGATAATTTGTCCGTTTTCAAGTGTTACAAGCAGATAAAGGCATATTATGTAAACATAGGCAGCTGATCAGCTCCTTTCTATTTTTATTGTATTACTATGAATGAATTGCTGTTAAGTTTTTAATTGATTACTGTAACTATAATGCGCTTCCTCTTTTATTATTCCAAGAAAATGGTAGACAAATCTTAAATCTCTTAAAGCAAATGAAGCAATATACTTCATTGCTACGTCACTTCGTAAAAATATTTCCAGACTAGGGCTAACACCAGTCTGCAAGAAAGGCGTTCGGCGACAACAGCGAGAAGCTGCTTCGTAGACAACTGCTTCGTAGACCAGGTGGGGACAACTCTTCTACACTGCAGGTACAAGCGTACCTTAAGCCATGACACACGGCGACAGAGACATTATCGTCTCAGCAATGCCTTGTCAATTCTTATGCCATATGTTTGTTCGTAGTTTCTCATGGAATTGTTATTAAAATAACACTTATCGTTTTTCCCAATTCCTGTATCAACGCAATATTTCAAACCGAAGCAAATTTTACTAATAAAATTTACTCTTTTTTAATAATATTTATTTAAAAACGAAAACTTTTAGCACTGCTGCTATTGCTAATTGATATTTCGTTCTTTTTCTACTCGGTATTTAGAAAATGAAACACCCGTGTTATAACAGAGACGATACCAGTTATTCAGAACCAAAATATCGGCATCGGTTTTATCTGATCGGTTTTTCCCATCCATACTCAGAGTGCTAGAGAGTTACTAAACGTAATGAATGTTAGGCAAATGTAGTTCTAAGAATATCTAATTTTTGTAATTTATATTTACATAACTCACTTTGCTGAAGAAGAAATGAGTTAACGACACGCGAACGCAGTGTTGAAAATACTTCCCATGACTTTGTCCACCATGTCTCATTTGTCATGAGAACGTCGCAGCCGTGCGTGTTGAAAGCGGGCGTCGCGATCCAACTAATTCTGTATTACGTCCCACCTGTGCCATTAGTTATGCTAGACTGACGTTGGAATACATTCAGGGAAACTTTGTTACGTCGAGGTACTGGGTCGTACCAGTGGCAAAACAGCGTTATCCGTAATCTGAGCACTAATTTCCCGATTACATTAGAACTTAGCGGAGCTCGTTAGTTATTCTACTTCAAGGAAACGGTATGATGCTTCGGAAACGAAATTTCTGAATTCAGAAGTGCTGCATTATATCTTTCCACTGTTTAATAACTAGTTTTCTACATGGCATGAGCATACTCCACTTGAAAGAGATTATTTCGGCCATCTCCTGCAAATAAGTAGGTAGTCTGTTTCTCTTATGCATGTTTGTGATCCTAAGTACACAGCGTTAAAGTAATGTGACGCTATTTTCAACTTTAGCGTTCCGTACCATGATAGACTTGTAACTGGAGTTGGGCAATTAAGCATAAGAGAATTCCTTTTTATTACGCACACTAAGACTACTAAAATCGGTGACAAGCACTGTGTCGTACGGGAAGGAAGACGTTAAAGCCGGATAATTCTAGCGCAGGAATTTCTCGAAGCAAATTCAAACCTCACTGCAACGGAATAGCATGCTTCCGTTTCCGCATATCATTGGCCTGATATAGGTTAATTATTCCCTATGCTGCCATACAATAGCTGCACCGACAGCACCATTAACAACCACGAAAGCGTAACACATTTGATCAGTGAACCACTGATTTAATTGCAGCCAAAATAAACTATAAAAAACAGCATCTCGATATTAAGAATTATGACCAATGTTTCTGAAATTATTCTAAATGACGAAATGAAGACATCAGCAATAGTAGGCTATAATTTACTCCTCGCTTTGGCAGGAAATTGTCCATGTAACTGCCATCATTTTTAAATAACTAATATTGCCCCATAGAAAATGTGGTAATGCACTTATTTTTATACTTATTTTAGAACCAGACTGGCCTAACTACATCCGACAAAGTCGTTTCCAAGAGTAGATTGTTTTTAGCCGTTCCTGGGATACATGAAAATTATGTATAACTTCCCGTAACGTACATTTATTATATAATCTGCACAGTTCATGCAGATGTCACCAACTCAGTGCCTTTACTCACCTTTACATAATCATTAAATGTCGTGAAGTGTTGACATGCGTTATTTAGAAGCAATACTCATTATATACCTTTTAATTATTTCAAATTATTCTAACAAATGTCTAGTGATTCACATTAGACGGGAGAACGATGTAAGCATTATTGCGTAGTAGATGTTATTATAAGAAATGCAGAAACTTTGATTCGATACTTACATGTGACGTGGCAACCAGCAGTTAGTAATTTGAACGTTAGGTGAGTCTCACACAAACAATTGCATCTCGTGTAAACTGTTAATGACAGCTTTTTGTACTAGCAGAGGCGTGATGTATTATTAGTTTCATGATACTGAAGTAACTGGGAGAAATTAAAAGTTAAGATTTCTATGAAGTATCAAAATTTCGCTGCGATATTTCCATAACATAAATGTCAAAAATACTTCAGTTCTGCTTAGACAACGAGGTAATTGCTGCCGCTTGAAGTAATGTAACGCCCCATTACCAGCTTGTGAGCAATAAAGGTGTGACAAAATGTGAGATTCTCTGACAAATGAATAACATATTATCGTGAGAGCGAATGAAATTAAAAACAATTAGGAAGCTACAGAATTATGTGTGTTCGCTTTAGTTACTCCATCTACGCGAACCAGGCGTATAGAGTTGTGACGCCAGGGACTACGTGACTGGCGGAAAACAACAAAACGACATTAGATGCCAGCAGAAACAATAAATGTTGCCAGCAGAAACAGTCACAGTTGACATTAGGTTTGGAAAATGTCAAGAAGGATACAATAATTCTGTCCGGGGGAGAACAGGGCGGCGACAGGAAGGGCATCTAACATAGCCAAATCCGTAGTAACAAGGCCGACCGCGCATTGGAGTGGGACAACGGCCCACTAAAATTATGACTATGATGATGAAATGCAATCTGACTTGAAATAGTCACAAAATAAAATACTGCTCAACACAGTAGAAAATAGCTGTTTAAGATAACCAGCAATGTTCATTCTAAATTAATTTCCTTACTTGGCACAACATTTGGAAATTCTGACTACATATAGTTACTCACAGGAATGTAAAGTCAGATCTGCCCAGAAATAAAAGTAACTTACCTCATGTTAAGCTTACTGCATTGTGTCTGGTGTACTGACGTTCAGTAAATTAAGCAGCTAAAGAAAAATAATTCCTCTAAATATTTCTTTGCTTGTCAGAAACAATCTGTTACTGAGTGTAGCGTAAGGTGCAATGCACACATAACAAAATATTTTAAACTTACCTAAAAGGAGGAGGGTTTTACGTTAAAGAGAAGCGCACTTGAAAAATTAAACTCTGATTATTGTGAAAACAGACTGTACAACATTAAAAGACTAACAATTACGAAATTCCCTCATTACAAAAATTACAGATGTAGTTACGAATACCGTAATTTGAGACATAATGAAAACACAGAGATCACATTAACACTAATCATTAACATTGTTATTTCTCTAACGGACAAAGATTTCCTTCCATTGATAATTCTGGCAAACGAAAGTTTCATTCTTGCTATTGCATAAGTTAACAATGAACTATTCCTCTAAAAATCTTATGCTTCAATAAAGTAGCTTTATAAACAAGTTTTCAGCTCCATAATAAAAAATTCCAGATAATTTGTACCAGATTCATAAATATCAGGTCCCCTTCTCTAAAACTCAGTTGCTCAATAAAATACTTTTATAAACAAATTTTCAATTCCATAATATAAAATTCCAGATAATTTCTCTCAGATTCATAAATATCAGATCCCTTTCTCTAAAACTCAACTGCTCCCTACTAAGCCTCTAAAAGGAATGCCGCAGTGCTGCATAACAGCCTGGCGACCAAGCGCACCGCAGATTACATTAAACACAGAGTCAAAGATCTTATTCTCTACTCGTGCAGCGCGTTCATGCATCTTTGTCCAAGTACAGTAAAGGTGCCGGCCACGGTGGTCTCGCGGTTCTAGGCGCTCAGTCCGGAACCGCGCGACTACTACGGTCGCAGGTTCGAATCCTGCCTCGGGCATGGATCTGTGTGATGTCCTTAGGTTAGTTAGGTTAAGTAGTTCTAAGTTCTAGGGGACTGATGACTACAGATGTTAAGTCCCATAGTGCTCAGAGCCATTTGAACCAGCCACAGTAAAGGTCAGTTACTTACAATGACAGAAAATATATGAAAATCCTACAACAGGTGAAATAATCAGTATTCAGGGATATGACATTATCTATTCTTCAAAAGAAAAAAGTGTAGTAAACGTAGTCTCTAAAATGCATACCGTACGTTAAGAGCTATTAACACTTCTTCATCTTCGTTACTGTGAAACAAATCTCTTTTACTGCAAGTTCCTTGCATTCCGTATTTTGAAATGTGGCAGTATGGACCAAAACCAGAAACAATTTTCGAGTAAACATGAGTTCTAAAATGCATGTCTTGAATTATGACCACTTGCACATCTTCGCTACTGTGAAACACATGTCTTATACTGTATAAGTGTTCACAGCTATTAAGGTTTGCATTTTTGAGCCCATGTTTACCAGACAATTTTTTTCTTGTTTTGGTATGTACTACCTCCTCCCAAAATATGGAAAGAAAAGAGCTTGTAGTAGAAGTGATTTTTTTCACAGTACCAAAGATGAATAAGACCTCACAGCTCCTCAGGTATGCATTTTAGATGTTTACTGTCCTTTATTTTTGCTTCCAATGATCGTTCCTGTCATATTATTGAATACTGACCATTGCTCCTGGTAGTACCTGTATATTCAGGAGATCACACCACGCACAAATCTATTCTTACAGTCGTTTCATATGGAGTATCCTATTCATGATAATTTTAGTCTAGATACACATACAAGCCCTCAAGTTAAAAAGTGTACAAAGGAACAATAATCTGAGTCTCCATATGAAAATAAATAAATTTAAAAATCTATATGTGTATGTGTGTGTGTGTGTGTGTGTGTGTGTGTGTGTGTGTGTGTTCCACACGTCCTCCAAAACCACTGAACCAGACTTGGTACACATATCCCTTGCTGTCAGGCAGCAATCGCTGTCGTGGAAAGAACGACCTACGTGTCATAGTTGAGGAGATATGATGTCATAAACAACGGGATGCTTGAAAAACTGCCGCATCATACATGACGTTTAAATATATTACTTCTGTACTACTAACTTTATTCGCAAAACAATTCCCACACAATATCCACATATGAAGTTTAATGCGCCTATAAAATTACGTCATGTTACCACACATTGTTCAGGAGATAGCCGGCCGGAGTGGCCCAGCGGTTCTAGGCGCTACAGTCTGGACCCGCGCGACCGCTACGGTCGCAGCTTCGAATCCTGCCTCGGGCATGGCTGTGTGTGCTGTCCTTAGGTTAGTTAGGTTTAAGTAGTTCTAAGTTCTAGGGGACTGATGACCTCAGAAGTTAAGTTCCATAGGGCTCAGAGCCATTTTTTCAGGAGTATGGCGTCATAGACACTGAGAAACTTGAAAAACTACCGCATTGTGCATGACGTTTAAATTTATTACTTCTTTGCTACTAACTCTGTTATTCGCAATACATTTTGCGGACAGTGTCCGTAGATGTTTATAAATGTACCTGCACCAGTATGTCACTGTACGACATATAATTCAAGACATATGAAGACATAAACACTGAGATGCGTGAAAAACTGGCGCATCATGGATGAAGTCTGAATACATATGTTCTTTACCGCTAAGACATGACTACGGTAGTCAACTTAAGGAAATCCCTTACACTTGGCAGCGCTTCTGACAGCTGCAACTGCCAAATGCAATAGCAACAGCAACAGGGCTCTGAAGAGGAATTGCCATTGACATGTTTACAAAATCACGTTGTAGACACGCGAAGCAAGATGGTCATTTACATTTATACATTATGCACTTTTCATAATGTCGAAGGTGTCTCCAAAAATAGATGAAATAAAATTTCTTCGATATTTCACTACAAACACAGTTCATTTTTTGTTTCCTTTTATAGTAGGAAATTGGTACAGTGAATACCCGGGCATTGTTGTTGCCGTGTTGTTTCCATGAGATTACTTGAGCCACGTGCACTTATATTTCCAAGTTAATCCCTGTATAATTATCAGCTTCTTTTAAGTATTCCGATATCGAATTGTACAGATTATACACAGTACCTGTAGCGTAAGGACACTTGTAGATACATGCTGTCCACAAACTTAATTTTACCCTGTTATTTTACTTTAAGTCAAAGTTTAATGTTAACTCTGTACAGTTATAAACATTGTTGACTGTATGGTCAATGTTGCCTAAAGGCAAAATAAACAAACAATTAAAAAAAAGATCCATGCAGTAGTATGTAGTAGCTATCTAGCTATCTCGACGACGCAGAAACGAAGACGACAGCAGTGACGGCGATTATGGTTTCTACTCAGCAACTGTGAATAACAACGCGGCTGTGGACAGGATAATAATAATGCAGTACTCACCACACGTTAGGAGCTGGTGTGACAAGCGCCGGCTCCGAGCGGTGTGACTGCTGCGGTCGCCGTCCTGGCCACAGTACGACCGCCTTCCTCTACGCCCCCTTATAGCGCGTGCGTGCGTTTGTGCGTGCTGGGAGCCAAGTGCGTCGCCGGCGGCACTTGCGGGCGGCAATCGTCATTATTTCAATTTACACAGAAACGGACTTGGCCTGAATGCCGAATGGGCCGTTTCGCTTCCGCGCCTGAGTTATGGCGGACGGTGTTGATACTATCGTCACGTGTTCCCGGCGTTCGTGACCGAGCTTCCCGACACGCGAGCCGTCCCACCCACTATCCCGCCCCCACCTTCACCTTCTCCGCAGCCCTCTGTCCGCCAGGCAAAAGTATTCTCTGGCGTTACTTCAGCGACACGGCTCGTGCTCGAAATTACCCGGGCAGCGAGCTATGTCATTATCGAGTTTTTGGAAATCCTACAAGAATGTGCTACTTCTTGTCGGATTTTTACTCAAAGCAGCATTTTTGTGCACTGAGCCTGAAAGCTGCGTGTGCAACATTGTATGCATGAGATACAGGTTGTAAAGGGTATAAGCGCAGAGACTGCTGTTGATGAGTGACGACGGTGTACTGAACATTATGTCAGTATTTATGCCATTTGCAGACTTACAGCCATTATAAGTCTATGCTTTAAGGTTGGTTAGTACCTCCAGGTACCTCTGGCAAGAACAAGCCATTAATGTTTACTTTATCCTGGGTAGCATGCCGGGTGCTGAAGCGTGGACGTGCGGACGCAAAATGGTTAGTCTATACTGACAGGTGTATTCGCAGTACCATCATGCAGAAAACATCAGGTTGTTAAGTTTGTGGCGTGTCTGTGGGAAGACTGTTTGGCACAGAGAAATAGTAACCAACACACTCATGTATGCACATATTAACATACCATTTACAGAGTGAAAATTTTAAGTTGACAAACCAGAATAACTCGAAAAATAAGCTTCACACGAAAAAATGTGTGGAACCAAAATCGATTATTTTCGAGGGGGCATCATCTGGTGCTAAAATTAGCCCACCACGCCTGGCGGTGGGACGGGAGGAAACTAAAATTACAAATGGAAACCTCAATTTTTTATTCCAGAATCAGATTCTACATAAAAACTACGTACATTTTGTCTTAAACATTTGTTTTGATTCATGGTAGTTGGCACTGTAATTCAAGAAAATCCATGTTCTCATGTTTGCGTGGAAAATGGTTGCGGATAAATAGAAAATACTTATTTCCTTCGTAGGATGTTTGATTAGTTAGTTACCTAGCCAGATGATTTGTCTGATAATTAGAAGTTGTGTGGCCTCATGACCACGAAAAAAACAAAAGTTATCCAAATCAGGAAAAAATTAATAACATTTGTAAAACTCTGATTCCTCTCTCTCAAACCCCACCCTATGGGGACAGAGGGAGAGTTTTAGTTTCAGCGAATCAAAATGTACTAAGTAAATAAGAATTTTTAATTATCCGTAACCATTTTCCACGCAAAATTGAGAACATAGATTTTCTTGAATTGTAGCGCCAACTACCAAGAATCAAAACAAATGTTTAAGACAAAATGTACGTAGTTTTTTTATGTAGAATCTGATTCTGCCATAAGAAATGGGGGGTTCCCTTTTGAAATTTTAAAGTTGCCTTCCACCTCATCATCAGGGGGTTGGGGTGGCGGGCTAATTGTAGCACCAGCAGATGTCCCGCTCGAAAATAATCAACTTTGGATTCTACACATTTTTTCGTGAGAAGTTTACTTTTTCGAGTTGTTCTGGTTTGTCAGCATAAAATTTATACCCTATATAAAAGTATCTGCACTTATATTCATTACACCCCGTATAACGAAAAGCTTACGTCCTAGATTGTTTATCAATAACTTTTTTAACAGGAATTTCTCCACGTTATTGCTGAATCTTTTTCTCGAAGAATGAGCACGCATGCACGAAAAAACATGAACTTGTGTCATATAAAGCTAACTTCGTTCATACACAACTGACGGCAAACAGTAGATGCAGCTGTAGGTTACCACGTTGCCTTCGACTTCCTGTATTCCAGTAAGGCATTCGACACTATCCCACTTCGACCACATTACGATCATACGAAGTATCATCGCAAATATGTGATTGGCTCGAGGAATTAGTAGTGGAAATCAGTATAGAGACTTGGATATTTGTAGAAAAAATTATTTTGGAGGTCAGAATACTTTACATGTGTATACGCAATAGTATGCCATCCAATATACCGGAAAAAGCAGTCAAATAGTATCCCATTTAATGCCAATAGTACAGCATACAGCTAGGCGTCAAAGATGTAGGTGATGTAAGGTGATATTCCGTATGAAGGCAGCCGGTTGTGTGCGATGTTAGTGTGTACATACATGCCTTTACTACAGGTAGGAAACAGACAAACCACGATTGTGACCGGAAAACAGTTGTCATGTGATGACAAAGCAAAAACCGGGACGTACAAAGAAATGGAACACTCTACTCGTCAAATCGCCAAGAAGTTGAACCATTCAAGTGCAGTGACTGATAATTTCGTTAGATTGGGCTCACTATATACACAGAACGAAATATTTGGGCAAAGAAGAAAATTATCTGAAGCATGGAAACGGTTACTTTTGGGCAAAGCAAGGGCCACAAACCTTTATTCACCTCAACTTGTTGCTGATTTACAGTCCCCAATAAATGCCAGCATGTACGACAAATTTGGTTTCGTGAGAGATATTGAAGAAACAAACTTCAGAAACCTGCTCTAAAGCCCGAAAATAAACAGGCTAGACTGTAATTTGCTGAAAAACGTATGTCATGGTCTTCAAACTGAAATAAAGTGATATTCAGTGATGAGAAGCGGTTTAAATGGGCTGAATGGATTTCAGTATTATTGACGTAATCTGAGAACAGAGCAGTAGAAATTTTTGTGATGGAAAGGTTATGATTTTGACAGACTTCTGAGCTAAAAGTAAATTACGTATTATTTAACTAGCTCTATTATGGACAGTGATGTATTAGAGACGGAACTGATCAGAATGCATGAGGACCTACGGGACAAAAACCTAACGTTTCAACAAGATAGTATATCTGGGCTTGTTTCTGCTGTAACCAAAAAGCGCTTTGAAGACGAAGTTATCAATGCACTGCCCTGATCTGCGCGCAGCCCGGATTTGAACCCCATCGAAAACGTCTGGGAAATATTTCAAGGCGTGTTTACTACACTGGAAGCCTATTTGAGTTCGTATGTGAGTTGAAAAGAGCGACGTGAGAAGAGCGGCCGACAATTTCACCGCAAGAACTACAAACCCTAACGAAATGATTGTTGAAGAGAATTTTTGAGGCAGTTAGGAAGAACAGCAATTGGAAAAAGTACTAACAGTGCAGTAATACAACAGGACAGTGTATGCATTTATACCATTTTCCACCCATTAAAGGCGATCGCCTTATTTTGTTACTCGCATTGTGAAAGAAACTGCATAATTCCAACATGATTATTTACATTTTATCTATTACTTACATAATAAATTCGATGCATGTTGCTTCACGCATTGTAAGTTATTTACGTAGAAACTTGCATTTATACTGATTTACACTACTGCATTTGAGTAATACAACCCAGTACTTTACGCTGGACAGGGAATATTCTGCATAAACAAAAGTAGCAACGGATTTTTCTGAGTGAAGTCTAATAGGGCTGATAAACAATTATCAGACACGATAATTGCAGTACAGTATTGTCGGCTGACAATTGTGCCGTGTACTGCAGTCTCTGATGTGATAACGTATCGATATTGCATTCCTTACTTATTGCTGGCATCTGGAACTTACTGAGTGGGCGCGCCTTTTCTGCAGTTGGGCACTGTCTTAGTTGACAAAGGCTACTAGAAATGTTTTGCAATGCGATGCAACAGTAAGTCGCTGGAGGTTGATTTATGATGCGTTCTGAGAAAACTTCATACTTAGGTTATAGCCGTTGGGCCAAGTCTGTGGGCGCAGTTGTTCACAAGCAGGGTTATTTTGAACTGCTTACTATGGCATCGTGGTGACAAAGCCAGATTTCGGGCAGTTTTGCGGTACAACTTCGCACGTGGTTTAAACATAGACCAGTGCTTTGAACAAATAGATGTTGCACTCGGTGATGTATGTCCACGTCGTAAAACTATATTCAGAAGGTACAGAGAATTCCAAAGACGAAATTTCAATCTGGAGAAAGTTGAGAGAGCGGGAAGGTCACGACCATTAGTTACGGAGGAAAACATTGATGCTGCCAGGAAAATGCTAGACGAAGACAGGCGAGAGACCTATAAACAGATAGAGGATATTGTAGGGCTAAGTGCAACAGCAATTCGTTCAATTCTACACGATCATTTGCAAGTAAAGAAACTTTGTTGTCTCTGGGTGCCACATAGACTGACGGTTCAAATGGCTCTTAAGCACTATGGGATTTAACATCTGAGGTCATCAGTCCCCTAGACATAGAACTACTTAAAACTATCTTAACCTAAGGATGTCACACACATCCATGCCGGAGTCGGGATTCGAACTTGCGATCATAGCAGCACCGTGGTTCCCGACTGAAACGCCTAGAACCGCTCGGCCACAGCAGCCGGCTAGACTAACGGAAGATCAGACGACACAACGTGTGGCTTGGCGCCGGGAACATGAAAGAAAATTTCTATCGGACACTCTCAATAAGCGAATAACATCGTAACAGGTGACGAGACTTGGCTGTACTATTATGACGTGCCGACTAAAAAAGTCTTGGTCTTTGAGGATAACGACACACCCGTAGCTGTCAAAAAATCCCGATCACAAAAGAAAAAAAATTATAGCTGCTTTTTTTTAAAAAATCGAGTAGAATTGTGGAGAATGTTGTTTTGGACACATAGAAGACAGTCACAGCTACGTGATACACTGAGCAGTGCCCGCCCAGAGTCATCCAGTTTTGAAGAAACTGCGATCGAAGTCAAGAATGGACACTTGGTTCCTGCAGCGCGACAGTGCTCCAGCTGACCGCGCCAAAGCATGCACTGAATATTTGCGGAGTACAGGACTGAAACTTCTTGAGTAGCCTCCTTACAGACCAGACCTTGCTCCTTGTGGCTTTGCGTTGTTCTCGCATGTGAAAATGATGCCGAATAGAGTGCAGTTTTCAAGTGGTGAGGACCTCCGGAGGGTTTGTGGCAACGAGTGTGCGTTACTCCCCAGAGAAACTTGGAAGAACTAGTTTAGGGATCAGTTTCGGAGGATGGAGAGGTTTATTCAGTGTGGCGGAAAGTACTTAGAAGAAATTTAAAGAAATAAAGTTATATTGCAAAACATTCCTCGTAGCTTTTGTAGAATAACAACAACGGATCAGCACTACTGGTCACTCGCCGTCTCGGCGTGTGCAGCAGTTTTGCCGACTTGGGGGTTTTTCCCCTAGACTTAGGGCAGTAATTAGAGGGATAAGTGCTTGATGGGGAAACGTAGGTGGACGTGTGCTTTGTGGGAAATTTTTAGGGTCTCGATTATGAGCAATGCATATCAATTAGAAATATTTACCCCTAGCTAACACTGAAAAATTTCTTTGTTGGTTTTTCGTTGGCAGCTCTGCTTTATAAGCGCTTCCGCAACTTTAACTGTTCTTGAATTGGTTATTATCCCTATTACAATTAGTCGGGGGCTCCAGAGAAATAGATCCGACGGGTTCGTAGCAGTCGATCAGTAAAAACGAACAGTACATTGAAGCTTTTGAACTGAAGTTTGGAAACGTTTGAAGTTTAAATGTGTATATGCACTCATGTTTAGCAAAGAAAATGAACAGAACAACTTGATCGACTAGACATAGGACGTACATATTCACAGGACATGTACATTAATGTGTTCTGCAGGAATGATTAGCATTTGAACCATGTCGGCCAGTGGGTTCTACTTCGATATCGAGCCGCAATACCATCTATCAGTAAAATATGCCTGTGGCTCTCGTTGTCGCTATAAACCAAATGTAACGGATCAGTGTGACGTGAGCAAACGCGCAGGATGCCTCGCAGACGTAAGCACGAAGTGTACCGTCAGGCGTGACAGTCCGTCGCCGTTAATTCCGGCATGGGTTACGTGCGTGTCGTCCACTTCTCCGCCTGCCTTTGACGAGTGTGCATGCTAGACGGCAATGGTGTTGGAACGATGTGTTGGATGTTAATACCACAACACAAAGGCTGCGGTAATACCACAACACAAAGGCTGTCGTTAATACCACAACACAAAGGCTGTCGTTAATACCACAACACAAACCGGCTGCTTTGGTGTGGTGCGATGACCAGCAGGCTTGGTTAGCTGATACATGACATCTCCATGTGCTCAGCGATGACTCACGGTTCTGTACTGCCCTGGAGAGATTCAATTCTTCTAGTGTTTGGAGAGGCACACCGATGTTACTCCTAGCGCCATGGTATGGGGATCTATCAGATTGGCCGCTGGTCACGGCTGGTAGTCACTAGGGGAAATATGATGGCACGACAGACACATCACGGACCATTAATTTACACATATCTGATATTCCTGCAACACAGTCCAGAAAATTTAGCTATGTTGACTACTGGGCAGTAGTTACCCCACACTAAACCTTTGAAACAACTGAAGAAATCCAAACTTCTGACCTAGCCATCTAACATTTCCACAAATGGAGGTTAGATCCAAAGTCAAATAAAACACAAGTTTGATGTTTTCACCTGTGCAATAGATTGGCACTCAGAGCCCTCGATGAGTATTTTGAGGGAGACAGACTTCATCATAACATACATCCAAAATACTTCGGGATGACGTTAAAGAGCAGTTGACAGGAATATCCGTTAAGCTGAAAAGCTGGAATAACATTCTCCATAAACTCTGTGGCACTCGTTGGGGATCGTCAGCAGACACTCCTCGGGCATCAGAACTTGGATTGGTATACTCAGCAGGTGAGTACTGTGCACCTGTCTGGCTTAATAGTCCACACGTCACGTAAAAAATATAGATCAAGCCCATACACATTGTTTGAGGGTCAATACGATCTACTTCCACATACTGGGAACCTATCTTGAGCCCCATTCCACCTCATGATACCAAACGGACGAGCGCCTTAATGCGTGAACACCAGAAGATTGCTGAAAACACCGACTTTCCAGTATTGAACGATGTATTCCGTGCGGACTGAAAAAAAACTAAGATCAAGATATTCCTCTCATCACAGCCAGAACTCTCACGTAAACTGAATCCAATACCACCGATGAACGGAAACGCTACCGGCAACAGAACTGCCCTACACAATGCCTGAAAGTTTCTTGCATACAGAAGAAACCCTCTGGATTTGAACAGATTCTGGCAATTTGGATTATCCTGAAGCGCATTTGACGAGCCATGGGAGATGTGCAGACACTCTCTACAAGTGGGGCAAATCTTCATTAGCATCGTGGGACTGCGGTGCAGAATGACAGACAGTTGCTCATATTGTACCAACATGTCCCGCACGCGCCTGCAAGAATCCTATCGAAGATTTTCTAACAGCGTCGACAGATGTGATAAAATACACAAAAGACATTGACATCCTTACAATAGCTGTTGTTGTTTGTGTTCGTTTGTGATGGAGAGCTGTGTTTAAATGTTGACACGTTGTAATTTTGTAATCTTTGGGTATGTATTGTCATACAACAAATAAATAAATAAACAAATACAGTGCTGTTTTTCTGGGGGAACGCTGAGGGATGCGTACCTCTAAACTTTTTCGTCGACAAAGTAATTTTTTTATGTTGTTGAGAACTTGGAAGAGAGCCAAAGATTTATTTCACGGACGTGAATTTTTTATTTCATTTTTTCGTATTGGTAATTGCAATACGAACGATACCAGTGCAGTATTTGGTGGGAAAAGCGATGTCATTGACTGTTTCAAGCATTTCGAAGATGCGGCAACCGTTCTCGGCAACTGAATCGCTGGCAGCCAGTTCAACAAGCTTGTAGTGCCCTCGCCCGCTAATAGTGGGCGATGGTAGTGCTAAACGGATATGCGTACGCTCAAACACCGAGCAGACATCTTGCTACTGATAGCAAGAGTAAAGTAAGAATGCGTGAAGACTACAGCGGCCATGAACTAAAGTCAGTTTGGAAACTGTTGTAATGCTATTAATGTAAGTTTTACAGTTAAATAAATTTTGTGCTGTATTAAAAATTGGGTCAGTTGAAGCACGGGATACCACCCGTCATCTATGTCATTTCGGGAGCCAAACAAGGTTACAAAAGATGTTTGTAGTGTTGTTTCTACTGTTGTTGATGATAGGTGTGGATGGTTTTTGTTGTATTGTGGCTTTTAGTGGTGTTTTATAGGTTAAAATATGTGTTCGGTAATATTTCCTTGTATTGTTTTATATGTCGGAGGGTTGATTGCACTCACCTGTTTCATTTGAGGGGTATTATAGGTCAATTGAAGTGTAGGATACAGTTTTCTTTTGTTGTTCAGGGGTTGATGGGAATCGCATGCTTCATTTGAGGTGATGTAAACTGAAGTGTTCGATACCACATGCTCTTGTATTTTTGGGTGTTTTTCGGTATCACCTGCTTCATTTGAGCGGTAAAGTCAACTGAATAGTCCGATACCATTTTTTTGTAGTTCGATATGTTGATAAGGACATGGCTAAAAGCAGACGGGTGCTATCTCATGCTTCAATTATAAGTAATTTTCGCTGCATTATATTCAACGTCAGAGTACCCTCAAACTCATTTTTAGAAAAAAAGCACTGAACAAATAAATAACGGCTTTATGACACCGTTCCCAACGGAATCAGTGCACTCGTCCAAGCCAGACGGGATCCAATGACATACTGACAAGTAGGCTCATACTACCAAGATTTTTGTTAATTGGAACCAATTTTATTGCCAAAATAACTTATATACTCTGTCAAGCTGTGAAGTTTCATTTCGAATCCTTCTCCCGTTCTGGGTGCTCTACTTTTATATGAGGCAGTATAGATCCATTCACAATTGTCCACAACATGAAGCAGGATATGTTTACACGTGAAACGAACCATACTTCCAAAACACACGTTCTTGTGACAGAAACGAGCTGCAGATCTGGCAGAAAATATCCACACAATGCCGAGTAACTCGATGAGAGCCACATTCATCTCTTTTTCGCTTTGTATACATATTTATTTATTTATTTTTAGTTCCTCTTCTCCTCTCGACTACTGCGGCAGGCCATCCCACCCCAACTCTCTCTCTCTGTCCCTCCCTCTTCCAAACACACGCGCGCAAACAGAGACAGAAAAGCACTGGAAGAGCAAGGCCGTACTTAATCGCCGGCGAGTTTGCCGGTAGCGGGACGGTAGCCCCGGGTTCCCTTTTTAATGAGGGCAGCCTGGGATTGTTATGGCGCTGTAACTCGCCGCCGCTGCACAGCACTGGAGCACAGTGCGGACGAGACGTGACGGCGCGGCCGAGTTTTAGGGAGGACCCCGCCGAATAAACAAGCGCGATAACCCCTGCGTTATGCCCGCCTCTGGCCGCGTTCTTGATGTTGTTGCCACTGCTGCCCTCGCCATTGGCCTAACAGCCACGTGAATTGCGTGCCGGGGCAATCCTCGTACGTGGGCGAGACTCCCGTGTTTGCATCACGAGCTCAAAACTGGGGACGCCAATTGCGTTACAGATATAGGCCAGAGTTGTACGTCGTTTCGGAGCCGTAACTGTGCCGTAAAGTTCGTGGGTCGACGTGCTGGAATCTTTGCACGTCGCCTTTTACCAGATATCTCGGAATTATAATCCTTTTATGGCTGTTTGTCTCAACAATAGAATAAATGATTTATATAGGAGGGAAAGACGTCAAGAACGCTGGAACAGAAGAGCTTACCATCTATTCATTTCTTCATTCTGCCTGCCTCTAGAAGATACAGAAAGAGAGGTCACCTGCTAGCAGTTATGTTCTGAGGGCTTGCGTGAATAAAAGGTAATTAAACTGAAACGGCGACACGAAATTGTTGTTGTTGCGTGTGTGTGTGTGTGTGTGTGTGTGTGTGTGTGTGTGTATGTGTGTATCATTACATGATAGGGTCAGCTGTGATTGTATCACAAACTACAGCAGGCATGCAAAAATTGTGTTGATGATATACAGGATGATTATAATTAAAGTAAAACTTTCAAAACGCTGTAGAAATAACACCACTCGTCAGAATGAATTCAAATTGCAACGGAATATTATCGGAGAAAGGGGAAAACTATGACAGAAGAAAAAAAAATAGTGTGAAAATTGATCAATAGATGGCGATATATGTGTCAGAATATGTAAATGAAAACACATGTCATGGGCACGACCCATTGAAATTTGTATAAACACACCGGGTACACGGTTTTTGTTCCTTTCGCGTCTGCGACGTTCGCCATGACAGTCTCAATACAGGATCGCGCTCTGCTTGTAAAGCTGTATTACAAGAATGATGACTGTGCACACGTCGCTCTGCAGAAGTTCTGGACACTGAAGGGTTTGAAAACAAGGCGTTGGTCCGATGACTGCGGTGGGTCTGGAAAAAATGATTCGGAAATTCGTAAAGACGAGTTCTTTTAGTGTGCAACCTTGTAGAGGGAGGAAAGGAATTGATCCGCCGTCAGTGGAAGCAGTGGCTACAGCAATGCGGGAGGAGACGAGTGGTGGTGTGCAAACGTATACTGCACAGAGAACTGTCCGAACATTGGGCATACCCGTGAGCACGGTGCGTAAAATCCTACGAAGCATCCATCTTTGCTATCCATTAAAAATTACGCATGTGCACGAGTTGCTTCCTACTGATCTGACAGCAAGAGGGACCTATGCTTTAGAATTTTTTGCTCACATGTAAGTGGGCAATGATCGGCCGTGGAAGATTTTGTGGACAGACAACGCCCACGTCCATCTGACAGAACATGTCACTTCACAGAATTGCTGAATATGGGCAACGGAAAATCGGCATAAATCGACCAGTACCACTTTACCTGAAAAGTTCACTGTGTGGTGCGGGTTTTCGGCATCATTTATCATAGGGCCACATTTTTTCGTAGATACAGGTGCTTCCGGTCCTGTTATCTGTACCGTCACTGATAAGGGCTATTAGTGTCTTTTGCGCAGCCACGTCACTCCAGCTCTCCAACAGCGTGGATGTATGAATGGGATCATTTTTATGCAAGATGGCGCAACTCCGCACTTTGCAAATCCAGTTAAGCAGCTGCCGAAGCGCCATTTCGGAAATGCTAGGATTATCAGCAGCCATTTCCCTACAGCCTGGCCGTTCCGATCACCTGATCTTAATCCTTGTGACTTCTGGCTGTGAGGCTATCTGAAAGATGTTGTGTTCAGTGTTCCGATTGCAAACTTAGCTGCATTGAAGGCACGCATTGCGCATCACATTATGAATCACAATTTCAACTTGTTGCAGAAAACGGTGGACAGCATGTTGAACATGTTTTGTGCCAGTCACACGGAAATTAATTACCCGATTTGATTTTGATTTATGCTTGTTATGCGGTTTTTTGGCCAGAGGACAATTAAAAGCCGATGTGATTGATGCTTTTTATCGGATTTTGGCCTCAGGACAATTAAAAACTGATGTGAGTGATGCTTTTTATCGGATTTTGGCCTCTGGAGAATTGAAAATCGATTTTTCCCATCCGATTGGTATGACCTTGCTGTGGTGGATGGGCTTACGTAACTAACAGTATTCATACCTGTACAGCCATGCACACTGAGTAGTTCAGTTTGTTTAACGCCAAACATACACCTTGTATGATTCATTTGTCATTTCTAGTCGACCACTATTAATTTATGATGCTTACAGCGCCATCTATTGATACATTTTGCAGCTATTTATTTTTCTTCTGCTATACGTTTTCCCCCTTCTCCGATAATATTCCGTTCCAAGATAGAATATGAGCACTATGGGACTTAACTTCTGAGGTCATCAGTCCCCCAGAACTTAGAACTACTTAAACCTAACTAACCTAACTACATCACACACATCCATGCCCGAGGCAGGATTCGAACCTGCGACCGTAGCGACTGTAGCGCCTAGAACCGCTCGGCCACTCTGGCCGGCTATTCCGTTGCAGTTTGACGTGATTCTGACCAGTGGTTTGAAAGTTTAGTTATAATCAGCCTTTACATGATAGAAAGATTTTCTTCTCCGTTTATTGGCTTTCGGGACGTGCCCATACCGCCAGCTCAACAGTGAAAAGTCATTTCTGACGATAGGAACGTAAGGCCAGCGTCATACCCGTCCCCGAGTGGAGAAAATTAAAGACACGGCCGGCAAACGAACCCGGGCCCATTCGGTTAGCATTCCGTCGTGCTGACCGCGGAGCTACAAAGGCGCGAGTAAGAGGAAGTTTTGTGATGTAAGGAGAAGAATTAAGAGATAGAGAATAACAGAGAGGCTGTGGCGCATTTTTCAGCGCTTCCTGCGGGGCCAGGCCGCACTATTAGGTGCCATATTAGTGAAGTCATTTTGCGGTTGTTTCGAGGTTAAGACAGTTTGCGAATGGATTATAAGGCACACAGTTACTGAAATTCTTCTCGGAATGATACCAGCCATGTGCTCAGAGTATACATGCACTCACATATCTCGAAAGAGGATTGAAGGTTTGTGTCACAATTTTTGCATATGTTCTGTAATTGTGCTGTGTTTTGTGTACAGTAATGTATTTTTTTACTTGTGTAACAGAGTTTGTTTCATTCAGGTGCTCCATGCCAAATACCTGGAACCATACAACATTCGGAGGAGCCTAACGAAGGTTTGCATCACACTTCGTAACATTTTGAAAATGTCAGGAACACAAGATCGTATTTCTTTTTTTTTTTTTTGTGACTGAATACTTAGTTGCTGAATGGAAGGTATGACGAATTATGTCTTTTTTCTATGATTTAGTTTTTGACAGTTGCAATAGGTGTTACTCCAATGTTGGTCTCGTTGCTTTCTGAGAACTTTACATGAACTATGCTTCACATTAAAAATATGGGTTACAGACAAAATGATCTGTAATTTCCTGTGAGGAGATAGTTACTTGTTTTAAATTATAACTTCACATTAAAACACCAGCCAAAATGTAAAGTGAAAATTACTCTTTGGATAGTCATTTCCCAAACTTTGGATTTACAGCAGATAGTTTCATATTCTAAATTATAATTTTAAATAATCGCGCAAACAAAGTGAAACGTTCATCTGGCTTTATCCCATGGAAGTAATTGTATCCCACTACGTCGATGCAGTCCAGGGCAAAAATGATCAGCATCGGTCGTAATACCATATGTATTTTATTGCAGATCTAGATATCAGCTGCGCTGTTGGCTGAAATCTGGATTTTCTAAAAATACGTACGGTATTACGACCAGTGCTAACCTTCTTTCCGCGCTGAAGTAGACTGTGCGAAGCGTAAATTAATCTGATACTGTAACTCTGAAATCGAAATGTAGATGGGTAGTCATGGAGCTAAGGTGTGATACTGAACCCCCCGCCCCCTTCCTCCCTTTCTCATCGCTGAAATATTAGTTGTGGTGACAGACTGACCTGCCATACTTAACGCAAATGCAATGAATGAAGTAAGACTGTCGTTTAAGCAACTCAAGTCTGCATTAAGGTGCAACGGCAATGGCGTAATGCGTACGAAACTCAGCCACCAATTGGTACAACAATTTATCGTATTCGGAATAAATTTTAAGCCGACGGTACTGTTGAGGATGTGTATAAGAAAAGATGTGGCCGACTACAAAAATCATTAAGTCCAGCTTGCGGCGCTGATTTCTTGCAAAATTTTACTATGCTACCTCAAAAATCCGTGAAGCAGGGCGCTCGTGAAAGCGGGATAAACCGACCAAACGTACGAAGAATTCTGAAGGCTGCAAAGCGGAAACTGTACATTCCAAGATCGCTGCACGCCGAGGACGACTCTGATCGAAGGATGGAGTACTGCGAGTGGTTTGAAGGGAACCGTCGCTAGAAAGAGCGGTTTGCAGGAATTGTTATCTGGTATGACGAGGCACAATTCAATCTGAACGGTACTGCAAATCGCCACAACTGCGTGTACTGGGCTCCTGAAACTCGTCAAGTTCACGATGACAACCATGGTAGTCTACCGGGTGTTAACGTGTGGTGTGGGCTGCCATTGCGCGGTTTGATTGCCCCATTCTTCTTTGAAGGTAATGTAACTGGTGAAGTGTATCTTCATATGCTGCAAGCATCGATTTTAGCTGCCATCCGAGAGGTGTTTGGCAGTGAAAGATTGTTCCTACAAAAAGATGGCGGTCCGCCTCACTACCTCAGAGTTGCAAGAGCCTACTTGGATAAAAATCTACTTGTCTCCAGACCTAACACCCCTTGATGTCTGTCTATGGGGGATCTTGAAAAATGAAGTTTATCAACAGGAGTCAGTTACACTGAACGACTTACGAGAAACCATCGGAGGGCCCTGTGCGGCTATCACTCCGGCGACACTGACATTCGTAGTTCGGTTAATAGTTCAGCGGCGTCGATATTATTTGGCTGCTAATGGGTGTCACTTTGAACACATAAAATAACTTTCCCCCGTGCAAGCATTGTAATGGTATGTCATTTGGTTCCATTAATATTGACTACAAAAGAGTGTCTACATTTTTCTGAACTGCTCTGTAGAACTGTAAGGTAAATTCAGAAAACGTATATTACATAACGGGAAAGTCTCGAAGTGTTATGATGCGTATTATGTAAATATATCGTAAATAAACAACGAAAAATGCAAGAGGTGTGGCCAGTACTGTGCAAAATTTATACATAGGCGGGGTAATCTGATTCATAAGAAAGACAAAATACTTTATTGGCTATTATTTTCATTAAGCTTCCTGTCATCCAAAAATTTCGTTACATATTTGACGGCCTAAGACGCTTAAACCGCAGTATACCTGTTGTGTGGGGAGGTGTCTCCTCTCTCAGTGCAACACAGTTTTTGTTTCGAATGTTAAATACATGGTACATACAGTCCGAACTAACGCAATCTTTCTGCAGAACGTTCGTCTCTGAAACCTTTGTTATTCTTCGAAATATTTCTGTAGAAAACGGTGTACTTAAATATACGAAGATAGATCATATACTAAACTTTACATACCGTATGATTTACTAGTAAATTCTCCGCTATTGACCTTCTAGGGTAACAGTACTTAAATGATAGCTATAAAGTGTTAGTATACTTCACTCAAAGGTAATTTTGTTTCTGGATGTAACTGTTAAAAACAAGCAACTGCAATTTCGTAACTTCGCTACGCACTGTCAAGTCCCGCATCCCCTTCTTTCGAGTTGTGGAAACATGGCGGAATGTAGGTCAGTTTGCTTATCAGGGTCTGGCTGCGGCGTTGCCTCTCTATGGTATTCTATCCCTTTGGGGGAGGCCGATATATGATATAATCACTGAGCTAGTTTCTCAGGAATGTTAGACGTTCGCATTAATTGAATTATATCACTAGTTATCTTACTGTAGTAACACTTTCACAATAATGTCAAGAATGATTTCTCTCATCATACAAAGCCAAGTTACCAAAATCTCATTTTTCCTCCTTCACTTCCTGAAATTATATCCGTAATCATCGTACATTATCAGATTTATATTTTTCTTCACCGCTTCTATTTTTGTAGCGATTTAATTTCCTTTCTTCGTTTCCCTTCATGCCCAGTATAGCCGCAGTTCATAGTACAAAACCGGCCTTTCTCTCTGTTATCGTTGTAGTAGGCGAGATTGGACTCTAATGGGACTCTAATGGACCACGCAGAGTTCAGTGATTAAATTTTATGGTTTTCCATGCAGAAAATCACTTTTTCCCCTGTGAACACTTTCTTTCTTGTGTCCTTTTAATTTCTGTAACCACCTTAGGTTCCTTCACCGACGGCACTATCCCACCTATCCCTCCGTGCTTGTGTCTAGAATTTCCGACGAATTTATCTGGGTTCTTTCCTGTCATTTGAGTTGTTGAATACAGGGTACAGTTCGCGCTCGTATGTTAAAGTTTTATTAGTAAGTGATGTTGTTGGAAGTCTGTGGATTTTTCCATCAAGTTTCAAACTTTGATGGATGTCTGCTGCAAACTCTGTATTATTTTTATTTCATTTCGGATTACAATATACCATGGAAGCATCATTTTGTTCGTTAAGACATGGTTGACTGTCAGTCAGCTCAGCGAACTCTTCAGCGTTCTTGCGGCCATGTGGTTGTTATCGTTCTATTTCCGAATCTCTCGAACTCATTAATAGTTTTCGTATTTTCACATCTTTTTTCCGTGTTCTTTCCTTTCCTATTGTTCCTGTTCAGATCTAGCTGTGGTCAATCACTTCACAACTCTGCTGGCGCTGTACAACGTCTGTCGTTTCTGCTACGTATACAACAGTGGATCCAACACAGCTCAACGGAATTCACGTCCGTAAAAGTTGTGACCGTTACCACCACGTTCATAAGTAACCATTGTTATGGACAGCATCACGTGGCGCTTCCTCCACGCTAATATGTGGAACATAACATATGTAACTACAGGTTTTCTCCGAGCGAGGTGGTGCAATGGTTAGCACATTGGACTCGTATTCTGGAGGTCGACGATTTCCCAGATCACTTCAGGCAAATGCCGGAATGGTTCCTTTGAAAGGGCACGGCCGACTTCCTTCTCCACCTTCCCTGATCCGATGGGACTGGTGACATCGGTGTTTGGTCTCCTCCACCGAATTAAGCAACCAACAGTTTTTCAGTGTGTTGGAGATAGTTGGAAAAAGGGGGCAAAATTTATTAATAGCACAAAAGCATTTAATTTTTAAATAAACTTCAATAGCCTGTGTAGAACAATAACTTCCCTGTGGATCCTTCCGTGCAAGACAGTGTTGAATTGCCAAAAAATGGTGCAAATGGCTCTGAGCACTATGGGACTTAACTTCTGAGGTCATCAGTCCCCTAGAACTTAGAACTACTTTAACCTAACTAACCTAAGGACATCACACACATCCATGCCCGAAGCAGGATTCGAACCTGCGACCGTAGCGGTCACGTGGTTCCAGACTGAAGCGCCTTTAACCGCACAGCCACACCGGCCGGCTGAATTGCCAACGACAGTTTTTTTCCCGGAACGAGAATCAGCTACAGGCAGAATTAAAAGCTTCCTTACAATGTAAATGAAACTGTAGAATGAAATTTGGAAGAAATACGGATGAAATATCTATATAAATATGTGTGAAATATATATGTGACAGCTGAGGAACGCATTTCTGGAAAGATGAAAAAATATTGTCTATCGCAAAATTTTGAATAAACTTTTTCAAATTTATTGTAACTCGCAAAAAAGGATGTTACAAATCGTGCACTGAACACCGCGTGCGTACGTTTCCAGTTCTACCGACTGGGCCAGCTGGTGCAGTCACCATCAGTCGCGCCAGCGCGGTGTCGCGCCGAGGGCAAGTCGGGCGCGAGCGAGACCTGGTCGATTCATCACTGTCGACGGGATCAGATCCTGAACGTGCGAGAGCCGTCATCTCGACGAGTCGACCCGCCACCCGGTCGATAATTCCGAGTGACAGGCGGGGGGCCACTCGTCCGCCTCATTTCGTGGTCCGTGTAATCCGACAGCGCTCAGGCCGCGAGGCCGCTCCACACGACAGCCACAATGAGGCACACCTTCACGGCGCGTTCACGTGCGAAAGGGGCCTCTGCTATCCTTGGCAACTGCTGTCTCCTGCTGTTGCTGCCCGATAAATACGAGGAGGCATTTTGTTCCCGGAAAATACGCAGCCTTGCACGCGGACATGAGAAAACGATGCTGAAAAACAGCAACTCATTTCCGGCGTGGCAAATTACTGAATATTTTCACGGACTACTCTTGCCCGATGATAATGTTACGTTGTCATCTGGCTTTCCCCTTTCTCAGTGGCAAGCAAGAAATGGGTCGTCGGGCCACAGCACAGCTTCGTTAGCGTTGGTGATAAACACTCCAGAGGCTGAAAAATCCTAATTCTGCTCTCTAAGATAAGAGTCAAGAAATTAACTGCAGGAATTTCACGGTTTATGTATTTTTACTTCATGATGCCATATGTGACCCGCCAGGTTAGCCCAGAGCGCTAATGCGCTGCTTCCAGGACTCGTATAGGTGCGCTGGCCCCGGATCGAATATGCCCGGCGGATTAACGACGAGGACTGGTATGCTGGCCAGCCTGGATGTGGCTTTTACGCGGTTTTCCACATCCCACTAGATGAATACTGGGCTGCTCCCCAAGTCCCGCCTCAGTTTCATGACTCGCAGACATTTGAAAACGTCTGCACTATTTCATGGCTTACACTAGATGCAGACAGCTGGGGTACGCTAATTTTGTCCCGGGGGGTACGGCGTGGCGAGAGGAAGGGCATCTGGCCGCCCCCCGCCACTGACATCGCCAAATGCATAGTAGCAAGGCCAACCCCACGTTGAAGTGGACAGAGGCCCAAAGGAAATGATGATGATGACTTCATGATTCCATAGTTAATAACACAAATACACATAATAACAATCGTTTTCAGACTAAATTATGGGAACTAAGGGCCGCTAATCGTGCAAACACCAACCGGCACTAACAAGGAGACCATCAGACTTGCTAACTAAGGGTTTTGATGAGTCTCCAGTATGTTTTAGAGACACCTGTACTGAGTACATGGGTAGTGGCGACGGCCACTGGTTTCCAGGAAAATCGACGTTAAAGTTTAATAGGTACTTTCTGTAACCGTGACGTTACGAAGCAAGCGTAGCGCAACGGCTAAGGTTGCTAGCAGTTCGCATTAGTCCAACGTGTGATGTTTACTTTTACAGTCAGGTTAAAATTTTCATACTAAAAAAGAAAAAAATCAAAATATTCCCGTCCTGCTAAGAACTAATAGAGAAATCGCTTCGAGGGAAGATTCCATAGGAATACATTCTTTGATTCTGCATCAGTTTAGTTCATCTGCTTTCACAGGAATAATTAAATAAGCGAAGTTGATCGAAGAAGTAACAATCTTTTGGAATGCAAACGAACTGTGTTCTCTGGTATTGCTTCTGCAAGATCCGTGTGCCTGCTAGTCACTAGCTTTCATTAAATCTTCTTGGTGCTATACGAATCTGTGTTTCTGTTGCCTGTACAACAAATGCCATCCAGAATTCTGTTCTAACACAACAAGCAATGCAAGTGATAGCGAGTAAGATGATTCTGTAATCTATTCTGTAACAAACGGAATGCAAATATCAACAAAGTTTGCTCTAATGATTATTAATGAAATTATAGCGTCGAAGACGATACTATTGAATTTTGCATGACACATACTATTTAATGATATCCTGTACGATGAAGCTGGAAAAAATAAAAAGTGTACATGTAAGATTTGACTCCGTACCACCATAGTCGTAGTCGTGAACTTTAACCACTGCGCTTCTCTCGTTTCTACGGAACATGACGAACAGTACCGGTATAGGAGGTACCTGCAGTATTTCTTGGAAACTAGGGACCGAAATCCGTCATTAACAAGACCGACGGTCCCTTTGCAAGCACACACCAGCAAAATAAATGCTGTATTCTGCCAGGTTCCAAACTATAAACTGCGAATGTGATTCATCCAATAATTGAGAGGAGAAAATACAAAAATGCAGCACATGAATTATGCAAAAGGGAATAGGGACATCTGAAAAATCAGACAGACAAGAAGTACAAACTGGAGAAGCAGAAATGGCTAGACGAAAAATGCAAGACTGCAGAAGCCTGCATGACTATGAGAAAAGTAGATGCAGCGTACACAAAAATTTCGAGATAAGAGAAGTAGCTGTATGGATATTAAGAGCACAGATGTCAGCTATTAGTAAGAACAGATGGAAGGGATGAAAGGTGGAAGGAGTACAGAGATGAAACGAAGGCAGTATTACAGAAAACGAAGAAAAAGTAAACGAAAGAAGAAGGGAGACACGGTGCTGCTCGAAGATTATGACAGAGCATTGAAAGCCCTAAATCGACACAGGTCCCCTGGAGTAGACGACATGCCCTGGGAATTGTTCAGATACTTGCGAGAGTAAGTCGTGACAAAATTGATCCGCCTGGCGCAAAAGATATATGAAACAGGCGAGATATCCTCAGGCTTCAGGAAGAATGTAATAATTCTAGTTCAAAACAAGGGAGGTTCTGAGACGTAGGGAAACTTCTGAATCATTAGTTTAATAGATCATTATGGCAAAATAGTGCACGGGTTATTTACAGAAGATTGATATGATCCAACTTCGAGGAAGATCAGTCTGGGTCCCAGAGAGATGCAGGAACGGGCGAGAGAGAACTGACCCAACGATTTATCCTAGAAGGTAGGTTGAAGAAATGCAACCAATGTTTATAGCATATGTGGATTGAGAGAAACCTTTTCAAAATATTGACTGGACTACACTGTTTGGAATTTTGAGGGCAGCTGGGATAAAATACAATTTGTACAGAAACCAGGAGGCAGTTACAAGAGTCGAAGGACATTAAAGGGAGTAATAGAATAGGTAGCGAGACATGTTGTCGCCTCTTGCCCATGTAATTCAATCTGTCAATTGAGCAGACAGTAAAGGAAACAAAGGAGAAGTTTGAGAAGTGGACTAAAGTTCATGGAGAAAAAAATAAAAGTATCGAGTAAACAGTTTTTAAAGAGTCTTTTATTTTTGACACTTTTTTATTACACAGTCATAAATGTTTTCGGCCTACAATGGCCAACTTCGGATGCTACAAGAGAGAAATGAAAAGCTTACATTAAGACCTGAAACAAGTAAAAATATTTTCACTATGTCTGCTTGTGATCTAAATAAAGTGTTATTAAAATACATGTCGATCATACACATGGGCAGAATCTGCTGAACAAATGTTTATGCGTTCTCAGATAAACATAATATCGGAAATCAGGGAATTATATACATACAACTTTATGTATCCTATGTATCCCGCCTGGGTAGGCGGTGCGTGGGTCTGCTCCTGTGAACTGCTTGTGTAATATAGGCCGAGAGTGAAGGAAGGGAGTAGGAGCAGGAGAGATGAAGCACTTCGGTACTGCATGTAACTTTAACACTTTTAATAGAGTCAAAAACACAAATAAATATGAAATACATACATAACTTTGGCTAGGATGAGCATGTAGGTGAGAAGCTGTAGTCCAAGTCTAATCCTTTGAAGTTAGGATGACTGTTCTGCATAATCTCAAAACTAACAAATACTCGATGCTGTTCAAACTTTAACTGAGCGTAACTAATACAAAGTCTCGATAGCAAGATAGCCCACTAGATGGTAGAAACGACATTTCCGGGCCATCTGCTCTTGATGAAATGGGCAGGAATCAAGACGGCACTCTCTGAGCTCCACAGCGTCGGCCAGAAGGCTCTGTGGTCCGCGTAGTTATTCTTCTCTCGTAGTGCCAACTTACGAGAGAGTGCTCCTACGTTGTGGCATCGTAACTATCGACGCCACATAAACAAGTGTACTTATCCTTCCCTACTCTTTCAGCTTCACGCGCGGGTACTCCATAAGGCAACCTTCACTTGTTGAAACCATAAAATATGACAAGTATTGCAATAATATTTCAGTCAGTTATTTATAAAATATTAAAGTATAATACATGTCATTGAAACAGTATATACATTGTTAAAACTGTAGGTACCATCCTCATGTATGTCAATTGGACATTAATTAGCTCACAAGTAGACGTACAGAAAATATTTGTACTTGGTTCTAGACCTAATATAGGCTTTTCATTTCTCTATTGTAGATTCTGAAGATGCCGCTGTAAGCCGAAACCGGTTATTTCTAAGTCATAAAAAAGCGAGTGCTCAAAAATAAATAAAAACTTTATTATAAGAGAATCATCTTCTCCTTAAACAGAAAGTATTTTTTTCCAAAAACTTTGTAGTGCCATTATAATTACGTCACAGGTGGCAAGCAATTTGGAAAAGCAGTTGAATGAAATGGATGGTGTCCTGAAATGAGGTTATAAAACGAACATCAGCTAAAATAAAACAAAGATAACGGAATGTAAACGAATTAAATTTTAATCCTTGGGGTTGAAATTGACTATTTGTTCAGATCTACTTTCGAACAAAAGGAAATGGTTTCTATCTTACGGTTTTTCATCCATTCATGTTTAGTTTAACCACAAAAAATAATAAAAACAATTTCCAGAAGCATTCTCCCCACTCTCATTCCCACCCCTCTCCCCACCCCCAATCACAAACACAAAAGCTGACGAAATTTCGAAAGCCCATAACAGGTAACATCTCCTCACAATCGATGAGAAGATAGTTTCGAAAATAATTACATATGAAGAAATAACTGGGATAAAAGTGCTGACAGCAGAAATCAGGATAATATAACATTACCAAAGCACATAAAGTCAGACGGAAACCGTGTCATTCTATACCTAACACTTTCGTTCACCGAAAACGATTTCCTATAGAGGGAAAATTCGTGGTAAGTCGATACAAGGCCCCGGGAGTAGACAACATTCCTTTAGAACTACTGACAGCCTTGGGAGAGCCAGTCCTGTCAACACTCTACCATCTGGTGAGCAAGATGTATGAGACAGGCGAAATACCCTCATACTTCAAGAAGAATATAATAGTTTCAATGCCAAAGAAAGCAGGTGTTGACAGATGTGAAAATTATCGAACTATCAGTTTATTAAGTCACAGCTGCAAAATACTAACGCGAATTCTTTACAGACGAATGGAAAACCTGGTAGAAGCCGACCTCGGGGAAGATCAGTTTGGATTCCATAGAAGTATTGGAACACGTGAGGCAATACTAACCCTACGACTTATTTTAGAAGAACGATTAAGGAAAGGCAAACCTACGTTTCTAGCATTTGTAGACTTAGAGAAAGCTTTTGACAATGTTGACTGGACTACACTCTTTCAAATTCTGAAGGCGGCAGGGGTAAAATAGAGGGAGCGAAAGGCTATTTACAATTTGTACAGAAAACAGATAGCAGTTATAAGAGTCGAGAGGCATGAATGGGAAGCAGTTGTTGGGAAGGGAGTGAGACAGGGTTATTCAATCTATATATTGAGCAAGCAGTAAAGGAAACAAAAGAAAAGTTACGAGTAGGAATTAAAATCCATGGAGAAGAAATAAAAACTTTGAGGTTCCCCGATGACATTATAGCTCTGTCAGAGACAACAAAGGACCTGCAAGAGCAGCTGAACGGAATGGACAGTGTCTTGAAAGGAGGATATAAGATGAACATCAACAAAAGCAAAACGAGGATAATGGAATGTAGTCGAATTAAGTCGAGTGATGCTGAGGGAATTAGATTAGGAAATGACACACTTAAAGTAGTAAAGGAGTTTTGCTATTTGGGGAGCAAAATAATTGATGATGGTCGAGGTAGAGAGGATATAAAATGTAGACTGGCAATGGCAAGGAAAGCATTTCTGAAGAAGAGAAATTTGCTAACATCGAGTACAGATTTAAGTGTCAGGAAGTCGTTTCTGAAAGTATTTGAATGGAGTGTAGCCATGTATGGAAGTGAAACGTGGACGATAAATAGTTTGGACAGGAAGAGAATAGAAGCTTTCGAAATGTGGTGCTACAGAAGAATGCTGAAGATTAGATGGGTAGATCACATAACTAATGAGGAGGTATTGAACAGAATTGGGTAGAAGAGGAGTTTGTGGCACAACTTGACTAGAAGAAGGGATCGGTTGGTAGGACATGTTCTGAGGCATCAAGGGATCACCAATTTAGTATTGGAGGGCTGCGTGGAGGGTAAAAATCGTAGAGGGAGACCAAGAGATGAATACACTAAGCAGATTCAGAAGGATGTAGGTTGCAGTAGGTACTGGGAGATGAAGAAGCTTGCACAGTATAGAGTAGCACGGAGAGCTGCATCAAATCAGTCTCTGGACCGAAGACCACAACAACAACAACAAGTTCCATGGGACCAAACTGCTGAGGTCATCGGTCCATAAGCGGACACACTAGTTAATCTAACTTAAACTAACTTACGCTAAGGACAACATACGCATCCATACTCGGGGGAGGACTCGAACCTCCGAAGAGGGGAGCCGCGCGGACCGTGACAAGGCGCCCTAGATAACGCGACTACCCCGCGCGGCTTTCCTATTGAGAAATGCTTATTAGTTGCAACTGACATACAGTAGCAAAATCTCAGCCGTACTGCAGACGTCAGACAGGTGCTACGAAGAAAATAAACTGAAACCACTGACGATAGTGGAACTTCACCGAAACATGTGCTGGTATAAAAGAAGAAAATTACGTTCGTGCAAGGCAGAATCCTTTTCCAAAATACATTTTTTTGAATTCTACCTCCTCCTACTGGAGTACATGTTACCGCCTTGTGTCTCGGGTGCCGCCTGCTGCTCCAGTTATGGGACGCACTGTAATCCCTTCATTAGTTATTTTGTGCGGAGCGGGTGGCAAAGACTCCCCTGGGCGCGCTACGCTTGCGCCGACGGCCACAGAGCACTAAAGAGAGAACAGACGGCAAAACATGGCAACACGATTACAATTATCCCCCCTCCCGTCATTCGATTCTATTAAATAACGGGGATTAAATTAAAAATTGACGCGCCGCTATGCATGTCGGACATCCGTGTAGGTTAATGAACGCAATAATGTCAAACGTTAAACACACAGAGGATCATGTCATGAAAGTAATTAAATTCGATGAAAATATGCAAACGGCAGAAAAACGGCGCTGTACTACAAACGAAACAAGCCCCTGGTCACTACGTAATACACGCGTACCGTTGTGCCGTTATGAAACAGCCCGGCGTGGTGAGCGTTCGGATCGGATGCTGGGGAAAAAGTGCGCTCCGATTCCTCATTTCTTTTCATCCCTAAAAATTATTGTGCACACCGTGATGAAAGTAATTTGTGATGAGACTACATCAAAGGCTCGGCTCCTCTGTGAATGTGGTTTCAGCTTTAATTTATACTTCTCATCTGGAAATATTTGTTATCGTATTACACGGCAACATTTTTCATTTTTCTTTCCATCCGTAGAGCGGATGTAGTCATGTGGAAGAGTGGCAGACACTGTTTTGGAACTCTTGCAGTTTTTCTGTAATAGGTCGTTACGAATGAAAATTCTTCATATTTCCTTATAGGATACCGTAAAAGTGGGGAAATTTGTGACTTTGGTATTACTTTGTGACAACAGCAGGCCTTAGCTTTTTATTCCGAAATACTGTAACTCGGGTCAACACTAAACAGCTCTGCTGCAGTGTGTACTTGCATAGTGCTGCTATTAATGATGGAAACTATAAATATAATCGTTGCATCTGAGCTGGTGACAAAGTCATTTATTTGCAGGTGGAAAAGGTTGCTGAGATTTTTTAGAATGTTTCTGCTACTGCCGACTAATCTGAAAGGGCCGACTAACTGCAGGTAAGTTGGTATAAATATATCACATGTGTCACATTGTAGAACACAAAACCGGTTAATAAAAGTTTGGGCACTTGCGAATGGTTTGGCAAAAAAGAAAAAGTTTTATTTAGCACTACCACTTTGTTTTTACATATAATAAACAGTTGTTCAGAATATTGTATTAAATATCTCATGACTTTTTTCTCATATCACTGAATTTGTGAATAAGCTACTAACAGTTTGGTATAATTACCTTGTTTTTAGAGGATACTGTGTTAAATGTAAGTATTGCGGCGTGTTTTCTTTTTTTTCACACGTTTCCGCCGAACGGACGCGCAAATAAGCATGTAATTTTGTTTTACTGACGATGCTTAATATAGTTTAGATTTTTCATTCTTATTTTGTTTCAAAGAAGAAAGGTCGATAATTATTTGGCTTTTAAGAAAATTAGGAAAATAAATCTCTCAGATTGGCAAACATTGTGACAAATGTTTTTCTGTGTATTGATACGTATAACAAAACTCATTAAACTGTGCAAGTTTGTAGCAAAGTTATAACGATATGTCACAGAGAAACGATAGGTTAACCCATCTCTTTGAGAGATGCATGTAACTCTTAATTACAATTAATATTCGATATTCTGAATACCTCACTGCACAGAAAAACTTTATCACCATCAAAATTAAAGGAAAAATTGAATGTCGCTGCACATATTTATATAAGCTATGATGCTAAAAGTGCTAAAAGTTTCAAAATGTTACCTACTTTTACGGTCTCTACGAATCTCAAGAACTAAATAAGTGTTATCTACGCCGTTACTTCTCTCTCTTTTTTTTTTTTTTTTTTTTTTTTTTTTTTTTTTTTTTTTTTTTTTTTGAGTCATCACTCCGCTGACTGGTTTGAGGTAGACCGCGACGGAATGCTCTCGTTCGTTTTGCCAGTTTTTCTACGCTTGTGCTGCTTTTTACGTCCTCCTTCTTTCGTCCGTCGTATGTTATTTTGTTCCCAAGTTTGCAGAATTCGTTCACTTCACCTACTTTCAAGTCATCAATTTCGACGTTAAGTTTATAGCTAATCACATTTCTGATACTCCTTATTACTTTCGTATTTCTTCGCTTTACCTTCATTCCAAGTGCACTGCTAAACAATTACTGTAACTAGACGGATTGTATGTTAGTCTATGTCGGTAAGGCGCAGATAAGGTTTAAGCGATGTTCGTTCCTTTCCACGCGTGCTGTAATTCTTATTCATTTCTACTGAGGACAGGTAAGTCATTAGCGAATCTAATGAGTGATATTCATTCATCCTGAATGTTAATCCCACTCTTGAACCATTAATATAATTTTCGTGATTGTTTCTTCGATGCATAGCGTAGACAGAAGCGCCGAAAATACTGCATGCCCATCTTACACCCTTTTTAATCCAGGAATGTAAATATTGTTTGTTTGATTTAAAATGCTTTAAGAGTTTTCACGTAAAAATTCGGAGGCATTACTTTTTAGCACGCTCACACAGAATGCATGAGACTGGAGGTATACTGTCAGACTTTCGGAAAAATACCACCCATACAATCCCGAAGACTGCTAGGACACATCAGGGCATAAACTGTTGTACATTAGCCGGTTTTCCCTATAGTTCACACCTGTTTTTCTCATAATTTCCAAAACCTTAGACCAGTTTTGCACTGTCGCTTTTTCTAGGCCGACTAATCATTTGACAGTGTCTTGTTTTTCTTACGTCTTGCTTCTATTGCCGATCTCTGTATCAGGAGTGTCTCTCTGGTGCCTTTTCCTTTCAGAAAGCCATGCTGATCGTCATCGATCAAACCACCAATTACCTTTTCCTGTATATTATTCTTGTCAGGAACTTCGTTGCATGAGATGTTCAGCCGATTGTACGATAATTTTTGCCCTAATCCGTCCAAGCAGTCTTCGGTATTGTACCGCTGATATTTTTCCGAAAGTCTGATGGTATGCCTCCAGTGTCATAAGATCCAAGAGGACGTGCTGAAAAATAAGGCCTCCGATTTTTTTATGCGAAACCTCTTAAAGCATTTTAAATAAAACAAACAATATTAACATTCTAAATCTTAATTCTTAATTTCTACGTATCTGAAGTCCTCTTCCGCTAGAGGGCTCCAAATGGTAAGGCTACACATGGTGGTGTGTAACGTTAACTATATCGGTGTGTGAGAAGAGTTCGTCCACACATGGAGTACCGTGTCCTTGAACATGACCATGCCAGACCACACACGAGCGCTGCCGCATTTGCAGAAATCCGACGCTTCGGGTTCGCTGTAACTGATCATCCACCACACAGTCCCAGTTTGGGCCATCCGGTTTTCAACAGTTTCCATAACTTGATGAACACCTTCGAGAACTTCACTTTGATTATGATGAAGCGGTGCAAGCAGACGTGCGGGTGTGGCTCCGCCAATAATGTCAAACGTTCTACAGTGACAATATTAACTAACTGGTCCCTCTTCGCCAGAGTGACGACGTTGTCAAATAAATATGTAGACATGAATAATAAAGACGCAGAAAATTTATAACGTTTGTTTTATTTAAAAAGTTGTAAGTATTTTTACATAAAATGTTCGGAGGCGTTACTTTTCAGCAAATCCTCTAACATAGAACATGAACAGCGATTTCGTTGCCAGCTCCCCCAGCGATTTTTAAAAATTCTGAAGGAATGTTATCTATCACTTCTGCCTTGTTTGATATATATCTGCCGCAGGTTGGTTAAACACTAGCTCTAATATCGAATTCCCTATATCTTACATATACTTTATTCTGTCACGTCATCGGACACTTGGTCGTCCTCGAAGAATCCTTCAGTACATTATTTCCACCCGTTAGCTCTGTCCTCTGCGTTCAGCAGTGGAATTCTCATTCCGCTCTTAGTGTTGACTCCCTTGTTTTTAAATTCGCCGAACGTTGGCTCAAAAATGGCTCTGAGGACTATGGGACTTAACTTCTGAGATCATCAGCTCCCTAGAACTTAGAACTACTTAAAACTAACAAACCTAAGGACATCACACTCATCCATGCCCGAGGCAGGATTCGAACCTGCGACCGTAGCGGCCGCTCGGTTCCAGACTGTAGCGCCCAGAACCGCACGGCCACTCCGGCCGGCTTCGGATAGTCCTCTTAAACTGCAGTCTACTCTTCATCGTAACTCAATTGTGATTCAAGCCCAGTCTGCTCCTGGGTACACCTTACAATATATATCTGACTTCGGAATCTCTATCTGACACGATGTATCTCTAGGTCTTTCCCAAGTAGGCCTCATGCTCTTAGGATATTTGAACACTGTATTCGCTATTACCAGCAGAAATTTATTGCAGAACTATCCCATTTCTACAACCAACCCCTTATTCTCCCGTAACCCTTTCTCCTATTCCCTCCACTATTGCAGCGTTCTAATCTCCTATGATTATTAAATTTTCTTCTCTCTTTATAAACTGAATTCCCCTTTCACTATCGTCATATACTTTCTCTATCTCTTCATCCACTGCTTGTATCGTTGTCATCGATGTCTGAACTATAACAGCCGCTGTCACATGGGTACATGTTTCCTAAAATTAATTTTTTTTTTCAACGTCCGTTATCAGCCACTCTGATCTATGTGTAATCGTCATCATCATAATCATCAACATAAAGAAGAATTTAGGAAGTATTTAAATTGCGCTCCAAAATGCCTTCTATCTCCAGGTTCATTGTAATATTATCACTCCTTTACTTCAACGCATAAGTTCAGTACAACGAAACAGAATACCCAAATAAAGATGATTTCTCATAAGTAGTTTGCACAGTATTATCGCTCGAAATGTTCTGAAACTACTGCGCCTCTTCATCGTGAACCCGCTAAATGTTCGTGAAGAGTATTACGTACAAACAACACACCAAACGAATAAATAAATAAGTAATCAAAATGAAAGTACGAAATTTATTTGGACCTGAACAAACGTTTAGAAATTATTTTACATCTCCGTATTATATACCTCACCCACAGGGACCTGCGCTTTTTTTTATTTTAAATCAAACTCATTTACACTGGTAGCAGTAAGATCTACTGAGATACATTATTTTACGATCACAATACTTACAGCAGTCGGTAAGAATAAATAGCTGTGTGTAGGCAGGAGAGTAAGTGAAAAGTCTTTAATTACAAAACTGCTTCTAGTAGCACTATACAGTTTTCCCATAAGTGTTCCGGAAAAACTGCGGACCTTTGTGCGAAATAAAGTTAACTCTGCCGTCAGTCCAACACTACATTCTCCATAAGACACGTCAGAACGACTCCACGGTGTTAGGCAGGGCTGAAAGTCGTCATGTTGCGTGCGTACGAGTAAATAGTTTGGTCTACTGAGATTCCTTGAGTTTGATTAGTTTGGTTTTTATAGTCTCTGATGATGTCTCCAGTATTTAGAGACGAAACGTCGCTATCAGACACTTTTTTAGATAAGCTCCTACTGTTTGTACAGCAAAATTACCACAGATAATGAGCATGTATTTTTCACCGCTTTATTTGACCGTTAGTAACAACAGTCTACTTGGTGTTCAGAATTGTGTTTACTCGTTTTGGGCAAAGCTCATCATCAGAACACAGGATAACAGGACTTAAAACAGGATGCACTGTATTAAGTCCATTTATTTGACGTCCTGATTATGGGCTACGCCCGAAACGCATGAACAAATAGATTTTTTCTATTCTCCATGTTCTTACTACGTATTAACCGATCTATAAAATTAGAGGAAGTTAGCCGTGACAATAGTCTGTAAGTAACTGGCTGAATAAGTGTGGTTACGGTATCATTCTCTTAACTTTCTGGACCAAATAAATTTCAACAACAAAAGGACTGTTGTTATTAACGATCAAATAAACCGGCGAAAAGACGCGACCAGTATTCACATAATGGTTGCAGGCCTCCTGAACGACTTTATGTCGGAACTTAAACTAATTACCAAAGATAAAATATAGTGTTTTGATCCTAGGGATATCGAGAGTTCTCGTACATACTGTACATGTAAAAGAAATGTGAAGCAAAAACAAGGGCATTGCTGTACCGTACACATAGCCGTTTCACCAGTGGTGCTGATTCCACAGACCCCATGGGAGAAACTCTGGCTGCGGAGCTCAGAAGTAATGGAAAGTGATTATCGGTCACGGAAGATTGAGCCGATATTTGGGACTAATTCGTTACGAAGTCCGTGCGTGACCGAAAGAACATTGAATCGTACTTCTTATTACCACAGGCACTGGTATTTCGTATGTATTCGCCATACCAGGCCCTCGGCGCTCAGTAAATACAGTATGTGCTTTCAGGACGAAAATGTACTAACGTACTAGTGTAACGTCCGAGTGCATGTTGTGATACATGGACGACGACTAATGAACGTCTTGACCCAGCCGTGAGTCGTGCACGGATAGCCGAAGTACTTAGGGACAGAAGTAGAGCGAAATACATTCTTGTATTTAAACATATATATTTCCAAAAATAGTAAAGATTGAGACTGTTATGCACAAAATAATGGTTGATATTCTGTTCCATTTTTGTTTGAAAATGCGCATAGATATACATTTTATAAGGATTTGAATTTTCAAGTACAATTGTTTCTGTAATATACCTTTTCTCCTAAACTAATCAAGTAATAAAACTGAAATTTTACTGTTTGCATCTGCGTAAGAGGATAACAAAACTTGTCGAACAGCTTTTTGTTTAAGGTCGTAGTTGTTCTGAAATTGAATTTTCAGTTTTGTGTTACCCGAGACTGCTCTATTTTTCTCAAATGTTAAAGAGGAACTTTTCTCACAGAAAAGGTAACGGAAAACTGCTTCACATGGTTGTTCAGTAAGTAATTCTTAAGAACAGTGCCAAATTTCAGGATGTTAGCTTTTTCAATTCCTGAGAAACGGTACATTATAGCTCAAAAAACTCAGTTAAGAAATTCGCATTTAAAGTTTTTATTTCAGTTTTTGAAAATATTTCTGTACCTCTATTAACTAATGCTGCCAATACGCACAATATTTGTTTTCTTTCTCGTCTTCCTGGAGTAATCTCTTCTCCTGCCTCTTTTGCCTACCCAACTTTTGTATTTTTCTTCTGCTGTCTGAACTTTTTCCAGTCGCACTTCACTTCAGTGATACCTCCGAGTATCTTCAGTGTGAGTGCACCTGGATAAAAGCCTAGTCTCCACAGGCACACAATACTACCTACATTTCCACTATTGAACACTAGAGAGACAGCCGCCCGTCGTGGCCGAGCGGTTCTAGGCGCTTCAGTCTGGAACCGCGCTGCTGCTACGGTCGCAGGTTCGAATCCTGCCTCGGGCATGGATGTGTGTGCTGCCCTCAGGTTAGTTTGGCTGAAGTAGTTCTAAGTACAGGGGACTGATGACCTCAGATGTTAAGTCCCATAGTGCTCAGAGCCCACTAGAGAGGCATCGCATGCAGCTTCTTCACAACAAGTAGGGACACAAATGCTGTTTTTGAACTACATATCCATATAATGTAACTGTAGTTCTCATTTGTATTCTATATTTCCCATGTACATACCGTTATCACATGCACATGAAACATTAATCAGACGAGCACGTATTTCTGAGCCAGTTAACCTAAATCCACTGGAAAATTCGTCTCTGCCACCGAACACAGCATCATAAATCGCTTCACTAATTTTCTTCTTCGATGAACTCAATGACTTTGTCGAAAACTGTTCTGTACACTTAGAACCAGCATCTGTAACACAGCTATTTAAATTTCCTGTACCTTCTACACGTGAAATTCGACATTTCCTCAACGTTTTGAATAAGCGTCCACTGTCACGACCCATTTCGAGCAAAACAAGTTGATATATGCAAAACTAAAAAATGAAAAAAGTTTGTGGTGCGTATAGTGTTAAAAAAACACATTCCACACGAAGGAACAATGATAGGTAATCTTTCTCCAGCCTTCTAGACTCATCTGAATTTGGTTTGAGGTGTGGATCACAGCATAGAACGAGGGGGGCGTGGCAAGCCAGAATTCTAATACGAAACTTTGCGATGTTATTCTTAAAGAATCAATGTAATAAAGAATACGCAATAAAAAAATTCCAGTTTTTTCGCAATTTTTCCCTACCTCTACCCTTAAGGCGACCGCTCTTATAGAGCGGGAAATACGGGTTCGAGTCCCAGTCTGGCTACATTTTCACTGTCGTCTATCCAATATACAGCCGATTGTGGTTCATATTCACAACTGCGAATATATTTCCTGTGCTATCTCGTTAGTTACGTTTTCAGCAGAAGCTGTTTCGAACCTCAGTCTGGTAAAGTGTTTCCTACATAAGTAGCTTTTTTTACGCATCTCAAGTATTGGCTACGTTGCGAGCTAACATCCCAAAGATGTTCGGGCTCACATGCAGTTCCTCTTCGTTGAACTGTCGTGGCTCAAACTCGCCTAGGGGTTGAACCACACGTGTCCCATTATACGCCCTAAATTAGACACTTCTGACCGTTTGGTTAAACTGTCTGGCTGAGGGCAAGTTTTCGAAATACAAAGTTAACATAACGTATAATAACAATAATAATAACATCAGGAAATCAATTAACGACCCATAAATGATGTAGACCACACAGTTGCGATTTAGAAAAAAAGAGTGTTCATTCAGAAAGCAATCAAACAGCGGAAGTGGTCGTATTTAAAGTTACTGTTACACTCGAGCGCATAATCATTTGCCACAGTTCGATCATTCACAATCTCATCGCGAAATACGTTATCTACGCGAAAAGTTCACACCAGGCACGCGGCTGCTCAGCGCTCAGAAACTAAGTCCCGCGATACCACACAACGTGACATTTTCTACGTCGTTTCACTTCCTAGCTGCATAAAGACCGACTGTGCGCTTTCGCGTCTCAGTCCGAACTGTAGCCTTCGGGTGTCTCCAGCTGAACTGTCCACTTTCGCATCTGCACCAGCAGTGTCTCTGCTCGTTCCCGGCCGCGTTTCCCGCGCGCCGAACATCTTCGCTGAACTGACTAGCGCAGTCCCCTTTCCTGCAGCCATCCATCTGATTAGCTACAGCTTATCCTAAATTACTTCATATTTTGACATATTTAAATAATCAAAGCTTGACCATTTTCACATTCTAAATAAAGTAACAATAACGTCCATTACATAATAAACATTACATTCTTTTACATAAAACCAATACAATTTCCTTCTTAGCTTGAATGCCACTACCATTAGCCTTGCACCAATGTGCTTTCTGATAAGTAAATAAACAACAAAAGTAACAATTATGCACTAAACATTACAACAAATATTCTATTGCCTGATGATTGAATACGAGGGCATGCTGTCATCCTTCAATGTGTTTTGTGTGGAGGAAATGATGATCTGATGCTTACCTGAAAATACAGATAATTTAAATTTACTATATCTTTTAAACAAATAAAGTTACAGAGTTGATATTTACACCATCTGTCATTTTAATGATGCGCCTTTATATGAAATGTCGATCGCTAAGATCCACCAAAACGTTCAGATTGTAGCATCAGGTGTTTGTTACAAAACTTGTTAATTTCACTTTAACAGTAAATCCTAAACTATTATAGATACGATCAATATTCAAGTTTTATTGGGATCACCATGAAATTTTATGGAGGATGGCAGATTAAAGTTACTGTGACTTGATTCCCTGCATTGCCAGAATTATATAGCTTTCATAAATGACGAATAGTAACTGTTCCGAAAGAACAGATACCGATGATGACCATGCAGCTTCTCTAGAAAGAAATGATAATGAAGCGAAACCCTCAGCTGCTAACACGTGTTGTTGATATACCTCAATGGGGACAGCTGATAATGTGTGCTCCGACCGAGACTCGAGCCTGGGATCTCCTGCTTACATGGCAGACGCTCTATCCATCTTGAGCCAACTTAGTTGGGCAAATATCCTTTAGGAACATCACGAATGTAGGTTGTGGACAGTTGCGAACGTGGGTCTCACGGGAAGCGTGTAAGGGATAAGTCCCTGTAGTCGCGCTATCCTCTGTGCCCTCGGTGGCTCAGATGGATGCCAGCCGGAGTGGCCGAGTGGCTCTAGGCGCTTCAGTCTGGAACAGCGCGACCGCTACAGTCGCAGGTTCGAATCCTGCCTCGGGCATGGATGTGTGTGATGTCCTTAGGTTAGTTAGATGTAAGTAGTTCTAACTTCTACGGGACTGATGACCTCAGATGTTAAGTCCCATTGTGCTCAGAGCCATTTGAACCATTTGAGTATGCACGAAAAGAAGAACAAATAATTAGCCGGCACGGTAGCTTGGCGTGTTCGGTCAGAGGGTTACGTGCTCTCTGTAATAAAAAAAACTGAGTTAATCGATCAACAACGAACTTCAATGGATGTCTTTCGACGTCCGCCCCGAGCAGATGCAATGAACAAAAGCGAACAAAATGAGATTTTTTAAAAAAAATAATAAAAATAATAAAAAAAAGATGGATAGAGCGTCTACCATGTAAGCAGGAGATCCCGGGTTCGAGTCACGGTCGAGGCACACATTTTCAGCAGTACCCATTGAGGTATATCAACAACACCTGTTGGCAGCTGAGGGTTTCGATTAATTATCATTGTTTTCATAAATTTTTCCCTTTATGGCCGGTCTTAGGTCCGCCATATTTAACACTATACGTTTCCCTGGCCACAAAAGGCTTCTACTGGGTTCTCGTCTCTCTCACTCGCACACTACAGCGATTAGGCCTCAATAGACGCCTGTGAGTTTCCCCATCCCGTGGTGAATCTGCGCCCTTTTTGGCACGCGGTCCTGGACGACAGGGTTTGTTTCACAATTCCTGTAGGCTGACTCCTTCGGCCTTATATTTAAACGAGAGCATAATGCTCGTTAACTCACAACGTACTTGTCTCGGTTCAGCAGAGTTTTGTAATCACGGTGCTACAATACGGACACTTCTGCAAGGCTACCTTTGGCACTATCAGATCGGCAGTGAACTTGACCTTTGGCGGGAGCGCGCTTGGAGTGCCGGCAGCTGCAGCTGCAGTCCCATCAGCTGGCCGCGGCCCAGCCGGTACCAATTTGGAGCCGGTGGGCGCTCCACGCCCCCTCAAACGCTCGGCTCGTTACGGGCGCATAACGAGCAGCTGCGAGCGCCCGTCTCGCAGATTGGCCCAGGCTTTGACGCGGCCGGCCGGCCCAAGTGCCGCAAGATTGCCTGCCCCGCCCTCCATCACCGGCGGTCACCGCACTGCGGCGATGGCCATCAGCGGCTTCACGGCTGAGGGCTCCCTCTGTCGCGCATTATAGCGCGTTGTCTTCGGGCCCGTTCCCACCACGGCGCGGCAACACGGCACGCGGCAAGCGTCTTCCGTGGTGTCCAGGCAGTACGCAGAATTGGCGTTTCCGTCTGAAGTGATAGTCATTAGCGATAACCAGTGACGAAACGGACTTACATATGGGAATCCAACGACGAGCGCTTAAGCACTGGCTCTCTGAAAGCAACATACCATTTTGGTTCGGAATGGGGCGTTAGAAGATGCAGTTGCAGCAGATTTAAATGCATCTTCAATTTTTAATGTAATTAAATAGTTTCTTAAAAATTTCCATCCCCTATTCCACTCCCTTTGAGTCTGAACTTCCAGAAACTCCAGAAACACTGAAACATCAATTTTTTTTGTTTCTAACCGAGAACTCAAATAACAGTTGTCATAGATGTGGCCTTAAAAATCCTTTAGTAGTTCTTTAGAAATCATTTATTTTCAAGAAAACACTTATCACTGGTGTGGTATCCCTAGATGTGCAGAACTGAATATGGTGCATCTTTTTAAAAATTCAGAGCGAGACCATTTGCAGAGAACTAGTCAATGATACTTTTAAAAACAACGTCTACTACCTCTTTTGTTTCTGTACATGTGCTTGGATTGATTACAATACTAGAGTCATCCGCAAAAAGATCTTTTACATATATACAGAACAACAGAGGATCCAAGACTGAGTGTTTGGGAGCTCCATACATTTCTCCCCAGTCAGAATAATGTCCCTGGACTACATCGATTGAATAACTTTCCACATTCTTTTGGTTAGATATGACATTATCCAATAATTGGTTAGAATATCAATTCCATGAAACTTCAATTTATTGAGGAGAATACTGTGATTCACACAGTCAAATGCTTTAGATAGGTGGCAGAAAATGCCAATCTTCAGTATTTTATTATTTGTTGCTTGTAAAATTTGACGAGTGATTACCTGAGGATATCATTGTTGCTCAGGTGAGATTCTATTCCAGAATACACCATCTGCTCAAAAATTGTTGAAAATGATGTCAGCAGTCAAACAGGTCGGTAGTTACTGACATCTCTCCCATCATCTTTCTTATGTTCTCTGTTAGTACAGTCATTTGGAGCTCGCAATGGGGGCTACCTGTTAAATTTTCGGAGAGTTTTGGAAATGCCTATTTTTTTATTGTTTTTGATGTCGTTTTTTTTCGAATTTTGACTTCGCCACCGCGTATCTTCGCCGTTCGTGCCCTCATATTGGGAAAAATAGAGCCCAAAAACAATATTTTGACACTATCTCCGTTCTCACTCATTTTACGAAGGAAATAGTTACGTAGTAAATTTAATTAGAAAAAAATTCCTATTTAGCCGTGCTACGATACATAGTCGCATCACTCCTTTAGCTTTGATGATTGCCCGAGAAGTTGAAATGTGGTCAGGCTGCCAGGACGTGCGGTGGCGCTCGGTGTGTGGCTAGTGCGACTTCGAGGCAGAGGTGCAGGGCAGGGCTTGCGAGGGTGGACTGCTGGGTCGTGTTATGAGGCGCCAATAGTGGAGTGTACAGAGTCCGTTAAGCTCCTATTACACGATGCGCGTAAACCGTGCGCCTATGCACCAGCGCCTCAAGCGTGCATATCCATAACTACAGGCTGGCTCACGTAGACCCATTACACCATCAAAGCGTGATATACCTGGCACACACGCGCAGTAGACAGTAATAGCGCACGAAACGCAAACAGAACCATCTGATCTCTTGTTGCTCCACAGTGTTTTCCGCATTTTTTGAGCCATGGCTTCTAAGAAAGTTAAATGTTTTATTTCTGAAAATCCATTGCTACAAAGTGAGGTGACTTACGTGATGAAAAAGGAATTGGCGACATTTCGTAAGACAGATGTTCAAAGAAAGGACAACAACGGCAAACTCTTAAAGGGACAACAAGGGAAAACTCTTAGAGGGACTGAGATCGATACTGGTTCACGATGTGTGTCGAAAACTGTGTAATAATGAGAAATCACTCTCTGCATCTTTGGGTAGAGGAAGTGATGGTTTTATCTTCCGATTCAGATCTGCAGGCCACTATTCCAGCATTCTCATAAAGAGATCATTGGTTTTTGTGCGCTGCTAAGATAACAGCACGCCCCGATAGCTGAGTGGTCAGCGCGGCGGATTGTCACGGCAAGGGGCCCGGGTTCTATTCCCGGTTGGGTCGGAGATTTTCTCCGCTCAGGGACTGGGTGTTGTGTTGTCCTCATTATCACTTCGTCTTCATCAGTGGAAGGTAACTGGAAACCACCACTGGAATCACTTCCCAAGACGTTCATACGGTGGACTTCTCTGACGAGGCTTCCCCCATAGCAAGACCTGCCGTAAGGCAGAACACAAAGTACATTTAAGATAACAGCAGAGTTTGTTGAAAAACAAAAGCAGATGAGCTTAATCAGTTGTTATACTGTGTACAGCGTGTGTAAATTTTCGATGAGAAACAGCATTTAAGAACTTGCTAGAGCTCGTAATGAAATTTGGGATCGAGTGATTATTGAGGACGTCAGTGATTTGGTCGCAGTCGATGCACAGTATCGCAACTCGTGCACGAATGAAATTGTACCATGCGCCACCGACGGGAAAAATTTAAAAAAAAGGTCTGTATGCAAACGAGATCGAACTGCAGTGCAGTATTCCCTCGGGCAGAGTTCTGAAGACAGTCAGTTTTCTCTGGATGAACTGATGGCCAAAACTGTGAAAGGACAGCTCCTCAAGAAATATGGTGACGATATTGTGATCGCCTTCAGAGCCAATATGCTCCTGTGGTTTGCTTCTGAAATACAGGGTATGTACTCAGAAAGGCTGGGTTAAAATAATCCGTTATTTCCACGAACTACAGTGGTATCTGTGGCGAATCGCAAGTTCCACTGCAAGATAGCTATGAAAAAAAATGGTACAAATGGCTCTGAGCGCTATGGGATTTAACATCTGAAGTCATCAGTCCCCTAGAACTTAGAACTATTTTAACGTAAGTAATCTAAGGACATCACACACATCCATGCCCGAGGCAGGATTCGAACCTGCGACCTTAGCGAGATATCTATGAAGAGGAAGACTTTTCTCAACCAAATGTACGACGAAATCGAGTAATAATATTATTTCAACGAAACTGATGATCCCACTGCAGATAACGTGGAAGATTTTTCTATATCCAACGTTTCACTCGCTACTGAAGACGATGAACTGGAAAAATTCTATCCATCAAGGATAGGGGATCAAAGGAGCATGAGCCAAATTACGTGATAGCGCAATACATGTAGATTAGGCTTACTACGAAAAGACAAGAAAGAAAAAAAGCGTCACTTTATTCATTGGTGTTGTATGAATGCGTTTTTTGGCCAAAACGCGTGTTAGTGTATCCTTTGCGGCGGTCGTGTCCTAAAACTACCCATTTCACATAAGAAAAGTATGAATTATAAGAAATTTTCTCTAGTTTAATTTATTACACAAATATTTACATCGTAAAATCAGTCGGAAAGAAGACATTGTCCAAAAATTATTATCAGTCGCCATTTTTGCAATTCAGTGGCGCTGGCGACAAAGATACAATGTGGCAAAGTTAAAATTCGAAAAGAGCAGGTCAAAATCTAAAAAAACACCAATTTCCTAAACTCTCGGAAAACTTACCATGTAAAACTACCAAATTACTAGACTGTATGTTGTTCGGAGACAGCATAACTTGAAAGCAAAGCAGTGCACGTGATTAACTGTACCATGAAACTATATGCAGGAAAGATGAAGTTGGTTTTGTTATTATCGTGTGCATCACTCACAACTGCAAAACTGTTTTGCGTATTTTGAAAAAATACACTATGTAATAATTCAATGTCGGAAGACTCAATCTAATGGAACGCCTTGTCGGATGCCTCATATACATTCTTGATATCACCAGGGAAACGGCGGCTAGAGCACTCACTCACAATGTGGCTCATTGTGTGGATGTCACTACAGTCAAACGTGCTGTCAGTGCAAAGGGTACTTGTGCATATTGTATTTGCACATACTTAGCCTTGTCCGGAATCTGCTGAGATATAGACATACCTCCCTAAGAAGATGTAAGCTTGGTATTTTAACAGTTCGGCTACATTCGTGGTTTTAGCCGCTTGCTTGCCATTCACGTTTCCATTCCGTGTCGCCGTTGAATCCAGTGGATTATTATTATGTTGATCATTACTTAAAGTTATTTTATTTAATACGTCCTCTTTCATACATTTCGTTATTTAAATTTTCTTGTTATACCGTCAACAGGTTCGATAAATTACCATTCATGATTATACCCAGGTGTATAAAACAGAATAACCTAATTTTAAAAGTGGCTTAATTATGAAACAGGAGCCTTGCCGGATAGGAAATGTGTGTTGGTCGAGTGGGCGTGGCCTAGTTTTTAGAGATTTGCCGCTAGACGCCAGTCCACTCTTCTGTGTAGTTAATCTGAAAAAAGATGGCATCTGCCCAAAAAAAGGCATTTTGCGTACTACAGGGTAACAAGAGTGAGTCAGTAACTACGGTCCAGTATGTTTTTCGTTCTGGGACTGATCCTTCTTTGCTGAAAAAACATACGTCGTTGGTATCGTCAGTTTAATGAGAAAAAAAGTTTATGCGAAAACAAAGAATCAAGGACTCCCCTGCACTTCTGATGTGCGAAAGTCCGCGAATTCCTCACTTCGATTGTTAAGGTGACGTCTGGAGTATAAACCATGCACTGATTAGTGAAAGTTCTTCGGGTTGATGACAAAAGAACACTTGTTGACATAAGCAATGAATTACTGGCAGGCATGGGAGACGAGAGATTTTTATCACGGTTAGTTCCCAGTGCTGAAGCTACAGTGCATGTTGCCAGCCAAGTGAACTGACAGAACGTGCGTGTTCAGAATCCTCATGAAGTTCTTTAGAATGAAAAAGACTCACCTAAAGGGAACATCTTTTGTGCCATTTCTTGCGAAAAAGTTTATGGCCTCCTCTTTTTCGAGGCAGACACACTGGCTGGAATGAGCTATCTCTGAATGCTACAGGCCTTGCTTTTACCACAACATGAGAAGGACTTTAATGATTTAGTAGGCTGACAAGATGGAGCTCGATTACAATAGCACAACATTGTATGGCAATTCTTGAGTGATAGGCTGCTGCCTCACCCCTGCATAGGGCGCACGGGATCCCAAAAAACTGCTCTACGTTCCTGACTTCATATTACTTCAGACATGACCCCACGTAACTTACTTTTTTCCTTGTAGTGATCTGTGAAAGAAAGTGTTTTCGTCGGCCCTTCACTTCGTAACATAAATGAGCTGAAGAATAGAATGAGAGCTACAGTGACGCCTGTCTGTATAGACATTTTACAGATAGTTTATGGCGAATTTACCTGTCGTCTAGCTGTTGTCCGTACTGCTGCTGGTCGACTTATAGCATTTGTAACATCATAACAAATGTTTTAAGATTTTGTGGGTATTTTGCAATCTGTCTCCATTTTCTAATATTTTTCCATAAATAAATATGAAGTTGTTAATCAGGTCATTTCTTTTGAAACGCTCAATATAGTCGGCAACATTTAGAAAATAGATCACTCCAGATAAACAACGTATTAGGCTCCCGTAACAGCTTTTAACAAATGCGTTTGCCGTCCCTAAATACAGTTTGCTACAATGATAGTACATTTTTTTTATGCCGTAGGTATTTATTTATTACAGCAAATCCTGGGAGCTGCTCCTCATTATTTTTATATGAAATTCTTATATTTGTACTACTCTGTCAGTGTGTTAGTGACAATATTGGTTAATTAACAAAGAAATAGAAGAGGAAGCTGCTTGGTGATATTTTACACAGAGCGCAGTTTAATTACAGCTAATGTTTGACTTAAGAATCTCTAAAGAATGTTGTATACAGACTCCGGGAGGTTTTAGATTCATTATGTAATTGTATGACACAGATTTCGAAACCGAATTTTAAGCTGGAAAACATTTCAGGGGCAGACGCGGATTCTAATTGTAATTTGTTGTGCAGATTGAAACTGATTCAGTTATATACCTGTTGGTTTAGTTATTTGCCAAGTATCGCAGTAAATACGGACAAGAGCGAAAAGAAAAGTTGTGGTGTGAGACTTTAAATTGCAAGTGTTCTTCTTCTTTTTATTTTTTTACCGAACTGTTTCCTTAGAACTGAATGAGAAAAGTGGATCTATAACTGTGATGTTTAATTTTGTGCGCAAAAAGTAAAAGCGTTACTAGAAAATTAAGTAGAAAGACCGACATAGCTTTGCTTCATTTACATAAAACATTGTGAGGCACATCTGATGACTCGAAGTGTGTATCATACGACAGAGGTGTGTGGAGCATCCTGCCGGGCGATATGCTAGAGATACGTGTCGGTGCGCCTCACTGTGGTCCCATTGTGAACCATTTAAGCTGCCTCAGCTACTTTTCTATGCGCACCACCTATGCGTGTTGCTTCTGCGTCGTATCACGGGCCACACTGCGTATCGTATCGCCCCGCTTGGGAACTGCCTCTAACACTCTGCGAAACGATGCGGAATTTCAGTGCGGCAACCTGGATGGAATTGTTGTATTCAGCATATAAGCAGATGTTATAATAGGAACATTTGGTTTACTTATACTTTCTAACTAGATAAGTGGGTCCTTCGACGTCTGGGCATCTACAGTTTAATGGAAATTTACACTGATTGCAGACTTGCTGTGGCAGCAACTTTGGTATAGATTCAACATCTCTGTTGGTGCTACAGAGAAGAGCGACCTGTATTTTCTTTGAATATGAGCCAGTTACTTCTTCATTTAGGAAGTTTGTCGTCGTAGATCTGCGTCAGCACCGAAACTCCTACTTGTGTTACGAGGAGGTTCAAAAAGTACTACAGCATCTTTTTTTTCGAAAGCGGGTTGGTTTTATTCAGGATTCTTGTACATCACGTTATTCCTCATTCTTTTGGCTACAAAACCCTTTTTTTAAACATAACCCCCGTTCAATGTGGAGGCTCACGCCACACTACTGGGAGGACTTGTATGCCCCCATGGGGCCACGATCAGCCATGTAACGTGCAAGCAATCCCACACAGATGGCCCCTTGCTCTTTATGGCCTTGTGTTAGGCTTCGAGGAACCCAACTGGTGTACGAGTGTGTTGACACTACCAACAGACCGCGTGGGGTAGCCGTGCGGCCTAAGGTGCCTTGCCACGGCTCTCGTGGCTACCCTCGTCGGAGGTTCGAGTCCTCCCTCGGGCATGGGTGTTTGTGTTGTCGTTGTCGTAAGTTAGTTTGAGTTAGATTAACCCTGTGGTGCATGAATTTCACTGCAATGGACAACTTATAATTGTCAATTTTCTGGCGTTTTCAAGTAGTCATGAGGCTGCAAATGCATCCAGGACACAACACCAGTAGGGAATGCCCACTGCAGTGAACCGTGTGCATTTGCAGCCCCAGGACTGATTGAAAATGCCAAAGAAGCGACCTTTAACTGCTGTCCACTGTAGTAGACACCATGCGCCACAGGGTTAAGCAGTGTTTAAGCCTAGGGACCGATGATCTTAGCAGTTTGATCCCATATGAACTTACCACAAATTTCCAACAGAAACTTTCAGTTGAGCAGTGTTTCTTTAATTAGGAATCACCATTTTTACTACATATTCGCGTAGTACGTAGAGAAATATGAATGTTTTAGTTGGACCACTTTTTTCGCTTTGTGATGGATGGCGCTGTAATAGTCACAAACATATGGCTCACAATTTTAGACGAACAGTTGGTAACAGGTAGGTTTTTTTAAATTAAAATACAGGACGTAGGTACGTTTGAACATTTTATTTCGGATGTTCCAATGTGATACATGTACCTTTGTGAACTTATCATTTGTGAGAACGGATTACCTGTAAATACCACATTAATGCAATAAATGCTCACAATGATGTCCGTCAACCTCAATGCATTTAGCAATACGTGTAACGACATTCCTCTCAACAGCGAGTAGTTCGCCTTCCGTAATGTTCGCACATGCATTGACAATTCGCTGACGCATGTTGTCAGGCGTTGTCGGTGGATCACGATAGCAAATATCCTTCAACTTTCCCCACAGAAAGAAATCCGGGGACGTCAGATCCGATGAACGTGCGGGCCATGGTATGGTGCTTCGACGACCAATCCACCTGTCATGAAATATGCTATTCAATACCGCTTGAACCGCACGCGAGCTATGTGCCGGACATCCATCATGTTCGAAGTACATCACCATTCTGTCATGCAGTGAAACATCTTGTAGTAATGTCGGTAGAACATTACGTAGGAAATCAGCATACATTGCACCATTTAGATTGTCATCGATAAAATGGGGGCCAATTATCCTTCCTCCCATAATGCCGCATCATACATTAACCCGCCAAGGTCGCTGATGTTCCATTTGTCGCAGTGACCGTGGATATTCCGTTGCCCAAAAGTGCATATTATGCCGGTTTACGTTACCCCTGTTGGTGAATGACGCTTCGTCGCTAAAGAGAACGCGTGCACAAAATCTATCATCGTCCCGTAATTTCTCTAGTGCCCAGTGGCAGAACTGTACACGACGTTCAAAGTCGTCGCCATGCAATTCCTGGTGCATAGAAATATGGTACGGTAGCAATAGATGTTGATGTATCAATCTCAACACCGACGTTTTTGAGATTCCAAATTCTCGCGCAATTTGTCTGCTACTAATGTGCGGATTAGCCGCGACAATAGCTAAAACACCTACTTGGGCATCATCATTTGTTGCAGGTCGTGGTTGACGTTTCTCATGTGGCTGAACCTTTCCTGTTTCCTTAAATAACGTAACTATCCGGCGAACGGTCCTGACACGAATGATGTCGTCCAGGATACCGAGCAGCGTACATAGCACACGCCCGTTGGGCATTTTGATCGCAATAGCCATACATCAACATGATATCGACCTTTACCGTGATTGGTAAAGGGTCCATTTTAACACGGGTAATGTATCACGAAGCAAATACCGCCCGCACTGGCGGAATGTTACGTGATACCACGTACTTATACGTTTGTGAGTATTACAGCGCCATCTATCACAAAGCGATAAAAGTGGTCCAACTAAAACATTCATATTTCTTTACATACTACACGAATATGTAATAAAAATGGGGGTTCCTATTTTTTAAAAAAAAGCAAGAGATATCCGTTTGACCTATGGCAGCGCCATCTAGCGGGCCACCCATAGCGCCATCTGGTTTCCCTCTTCCAGCTAGACAAGTTTCGTTCTTTGTAGTTTTTTCGTTTTATGCTTATTTCGTGAGATATTTGGCCGGGCCACGATCAATGGACCACCCTGTATATTAAATTGCATGAGTACAAAGGATCCAACGGCGCGTAAACCAGTTAAATAAAATAGTAGCTCATACATGAAGAGCAAGAATTACAGGAATGGAACCATTGCTCTTAAAAACTGGAATTTTGAAAAACAATAAGGCAGCTACTCCTGATTTTTGACTGCTGCTGTCTCGGATGCACTGCACATCACGAGGTTATGGTTAGGTTAGGACATCCGTTTAAATTCAGGTCTGCAAACCGCGTCGTCTGCCGCAGCTCAGTCATTGGTCGACAGAGCATTTCGCATTTCCGCAATGCCTCGGGGCAGCCGCTTGCAACATATTAACAGCGTTTGTGTAGCGACCCGCTATGTTTGTGTGTCACCTATAACATAGCGGCAGCCAGCAGCCGATGTGGCAAGGCCATAGCGGTAAGTGACAGGCGTCAACTATCAACTAATTTTAAACAGACTATAGATACAACTTAATACACATTCTGTTCAACATGCCGCATCATAAAGCAGATAGTTTGCTAGATTTGTTAGTAGTATTGTTTAAAAGGTGGTACAATTCATAACAGGTTACGCTACGAGACATCGGAAATAAACACCATCGTCGGAGACCGGAAACGCCTCTATCCCGCGAGCGCTACTGTACTTGGGAACGCATGAGGTGTACTCCCGCGTGTCACACTCAGGTTCGTGCCCCCACGTGGCCAGTGAGACTGTCGCCTCTTCGGCACTGAATTCGGCTCGGCGCGCTGGCTGCGGCCCATCCTGGGACCCATATCCCATATCCCGCCCGGCGGCGAGCTCTTCGGCGTCACGCACTGATACGGCAATCCGGCGCCGCGCGACGGTTCGCTCACGCAATGCGTCCGCTTCCCTTGTTGTCTCGCCGGGGCGGTAACGGAGCGGCGGCACGCAGCTCTTCCCGGTTAAATTTGCAATACGTTGTCGCTGCAGGGGCGCTGGAAATGGTCGCGCGTGCGGCCGTAAACGGCGGCGTCCTTGCGTGAGGTTGCCGAGAGCGGAGTGGGGAGAAATTTTTCGGCTGACGTGCGTATAAAATGAGCGCACACGGAAGAGGAGTCGGGCGTTCACTGCACCAAAACGCAACGCTGTTTATTATACCTCATCACGAACACTGTACCTATAAACACACTTTTTCCTTTTTTTGCGAGAGTGGTCATAGTAATACGACACAGTGTGTGTAGTAGGATACTCTTTTCATAACCCACTCTACGTAACTACACAACTATTTTTAACATGATAACTACATGAGTGAGGCTGTTATCTGCATTAACGCAAGGGTAGACAGCAACCGCACGAGGGGCGTTTGGTAAGTATTGCAGCTCTTTTCTTTCTCGGTCAATATCGGTTCTAAAAATGCGGAATTTTGTTATGAGACACCGTGAAATATTCCAGATTCAGCCTCTATAGTTTCATGAAGTTGCGAAAGGTAACGATGCTATTTTTAGCCTTCAAAATGGTGCATTCCCAGCATACAACTGTCATCGATTTTATTTTGGCGGAAAACCGAAAAATCAGAGCATCGCAGATGTTCATAGGCGCTTGTAGAATGTCTGCGGAGACCTGGCAGTGAACAAAAGCACAGTGAGTCGTCGGGTGTGGTTCTGACATCATTCCAACAATGTCGCGCAAACCTGTTCGATCTCCAGTGGCCGGGCGGCCGCACGCCGCTGTCATTCCTGCACTGTTGGGCACACTCATTCGAGATGATCGACGGATCGCAGTCAAACACAAAATTGTGAGCCATATGTCTGTGACTATTACAGCGCCATCTATCACAAAGCGAAAAAAGTGGTCCAACTAAAACATTCATATTTCTCTACGTACTACACGAATATGTAATAAAAATGGTGATTCCTATTTAAAGAAAAACGCAGTTGATATCCGTTTGGTCTATGGCAGCGCCATCTAGCGGGCCAACCATAGCGCCATATGCTTTTCCCCTTCAAGCTAGACAAGTTTCGTCTTTGTAGTTTTTTCGTTTGACGCTTACTTCGTGAGATATTTGGCCCGGTCACCATCAATGGACCACCCTGTATTTTTTTCTGCTTTATATTTTTATCAGTCAATGTTCTGATAGAATATAAGAGGGAAGATCGGAAAGCAATGCTCTATAATTTTATTTCCAAAAAGTTTAACAGGATACAAAATAAAAAAAGTTACAACTTTAATCTCCTTTCATACATAGTCGTCAACGTTTTCAAGACATTTCTTCCACTGTGATTTCAGTTTCAATATGCAATGTTCGTAGAAGTCCGTCTGGTTGGAGTATAGCCGTCTGTGGACTGCTGATTTCACTTCCTCATCCGTCACGAAGCGTTGGCAGGCCAGGGATTTCGTCATGGGACCAGGCAGATGGAAATCCACCGGTGCAAGATCCGGACCGTATGGTGAATGCTGCAGAACCTCACCCGCCCCCCTCACCACCAAACTCTGGCGACTTTCTTACGTACAGGAGCAGCAACATGGCGGCGAGTAAAGTGACGAAGAAGTTTGACAACGTGAGCATTAATGTTTGTTACGAAGGGAAGAAGCAACTTAACCAAAGTTGTAATGTAGGCTGCAGTACTCAGAGTCATCTCGTGTACAGCGAAATCCACCAGTAAGACACCCTACATATCCCAGAACATTGTCACAAGCACTTTCCTAGAACATTCAGTTACTGAATTTTTTACGTACTGGGGAACCAGCATGTTTCCATTCCATAGAGGCGTACTTTGTTTCGGGCATACAGTGGTAGGCCAACGACTCATGACCAGTGACGATTCCATTCAGAAAGTCATGCGCATCTGTGGTGTAACGCGTTAAGTGACCCAAGCTTGTCATCAGCCGTAGGCTCCTTTCAGGTTCTTACGCACCAAGCGAGCGCTAACCTTACGAAATTTTAACGCGTTATATACTGCAGGGTGAGACCACCTAGAATAACTCCGAGAGTATGACAGTAGCTGAAACGTTTGTGGGACAAATGTTGCATGGGACAACGGGGGCCATAATATGACGCTGGTGTTTTGTTATTAGGTGGGATAACATAAGAGATATGAAGGTCAACTTTGTTTTTTTTATTGGGATGCTGTAGTTTGGTACTCATTTTCGGATAACGGCGATTGAGACGAATCCAATGATGTGTAACAGTAAGGTCTTTGAAGGTCAACGAAGGTCAAAAAGGTGTCATGAACGTCCATTTACACAAGTTGTTCGAAGTGATGACCATTGGTATCGATGTAGTGCTGAAATCTTCTTATCATGGATTGAGTGGTATTCCTTATCACATAAGTATTTATCGAAGCACATGCTCTGACTGTTCTCTTTCGCATATATTCAGGTGTTGTTGGAACATCTTAATAAACAATGTCTTTTACGAATCCCCACAAGAAAAAATCCAGAGGCGTCAAGTCTGGCAAACGAGACGGTCACAACACATGTCCTCCGCGTCCAATCCAACGATTTGGGAATTGTCTCTGCAACTCATTTCTAGCTATCAGCAAAAAATGTGCCGGACACCCATCGTGTTGATACCACATTTTGTTCCTTGTTTCTAAAGCTATTTCTTCCAATAACAGACCTAATGTTTCTTTCAGGATTGTAGTGTGCTTCCTACTATTACGATTTCTTTCGATGAAATAGGGGCCCATAATTCTGTTGAAATAGGAGCCTATTATTCTGTCCTCCAGAGTCCCACACCATACATTCACCGACCACGGTTTTTGGTGCGCAACTTGCCGCAGCCAGTTGCCCAGTAATGCATGTTACGCAAATTAACATTCCCATGATTAGTGAATGTAGCCTCGTCAGTAAATAAAATCAAATGAATAAATGTGTCATCCCTCTGAATCTGAAGTTGAGCCCATCGGCAGAATTGATTGCGACTCATACAATCCCTACCAGTTAATTCTTGGTGGAAACTGATATGCTAAGGATGATACTTACGGCGATAAAGAACGCCAGCCGTTGTGTCCGAGCTGTTCTAGGCCCTTCAGGCCGGAACGGCACTGCTGCTTTGGTCGCAGGTTCGAATCCTGCCTCGGGCATGGATGTGTGTGACATCCTCAGGTTAATTAGGTTTAAGTAGTTCTAAGTCTGGGGGACTGATGACGTCATATGTTAATTCCTATAGTGCTCAGAGCCATTTTTTCGATTCAGAACACAAACAACACTACTCTGGCTCATGCCAGATTCCCTTGCGATTTGACGCGAACCAACACAAGGATCTCGAATCGCAGTGACAAGAGTAACAATTTCCGTTTCCTCGTTAGTAACTTTCCTTTGCCGGATATGTTTTCGATGCGGTAAGGATCCAGTTTTTCTCAATTTATTATGCACATATTTAAATTTACGACTTGTAGGGTGAGTACGTTGAGGATATCTTTCAGCGTATAAGTCTCTAGCTCTCGCTGAATTTCGTTGGCATTCTCCATAAATGTGAAGCATATCGACTTGTTCTTCGACGGATTACATCATTCACATTGACTTGATTCGACGATACTAGTCCTACCGTTCCTATCAGTGTTGTATTGCGATGCCGTCATATAGTGTTTACATGTCAAAGGCACGTTAGATGGATACGTCGTATTCTGCGAATACTTACTATTTCACGATATACAAGAGGGAATTGTCGCAGCATGTGTTTCGATATGATGATAAGGAAAACCACTCAATCCATGATAAGATTTCACCACTACTTCGATACTAATGGTCATCATTTCGAACACGTTGTGTAATTGGACGTTCATGACAGCTTTTCGACCTTCGTTGACCTTCAAAGGCCTTACTGTTACAAATCACTGGATTCGTCTCGATAGCCGTTGTCAGAAAATAACTACCAAACTATAGCATCCCATTTAAAAAACAAAGGTGACCTTTAAACCTCTGACTCGACCCCACCGAGCAACAAAAAACCAACGTCATATTTTGCAACTTCTGTCCCACAAACTTTTCAGTTTCTGTCATACTTTCAGAGTTATTCTAAGTGGCGGTAGTTAGTGACTCACCTTGTATATCGTACACTGCAGCATAGGGAACGTTGAAATGCTCCGATAAGGTTCGCAGCTGCGCACACCGGTCGTTCAGTGCTGTCTCAATGGCTCCGACATTCTGTGGTGTTGCAGTTGTTGCCAGCCGCCTGGAGCATGGCGAATCAGGAAGGTTTATACGGACCTCCTTGAAGAATGCACACCACCTGGAGACATTGCTACGGTCCATACAGTAATACTGTGTACTGGCTTCTGAAAATTTTATCAGCCATATTCCGATATATTTTACTCCTGTCTTGTAGGACACCGCACAATGTTGTTGCTCTTTTTTTTCATTTTGACCATGGCGGTTACCTGCTAGGATATTTGTATGCAAGGCATCCTATATGTTTAACAGTGAGTTGTTTTATTTTTTATTGATAGTCCAGTTTTGTTAAATCGGTGTCATGCCATTTATGTAAAAGCTGGTATTCCTCCTCATAGGACAATCTGAAGATGCTTTGTATAAAGCGAAACGCGTCATTGGAGGATAAATAAAATTTTAAAAATCCTGTTTCTCAACCAAGACTGTTCTTTCATGAACCAGTTTCTCAAAATAAGCAACTGACATTTTCTCCACTACCACGGAAAAAAAATTGGTTCAAATGGCTCTGAGCACTATGGGACTTAACATCTGTGGCCATCAGTCCCCTAGAACTTGGAACTACTTAAACCTAACTAACCTAAGGACATCACACACATCCATGCCCGAGGCAGGATTCGAACCTGCGACCGTAGCAGTCGCGCGGTTCCGGACTTGAGCGCCTAGACCACGGAAAACTTGTAATTGTTGTGCAAGAGCTGATGTACGTAAGCTTTGCGCATTGCTGAACACAGCTTAATTTCCAACATCGATCACTTGACTGATGAGTGTAAAAATACTGTAAAGATTCTAAATCAACAAATAACTTGGAATTATATTCTAGCACCTCATTTCAAAAAGGAAATCTTAAGTGATATATATATATGCACTCCGTCTTCAGGCCACAAGTGGCCCATCGGGACCATCCGACCGCCGTGTCATCCTCAGTTGAGGATGCGGATAGGAGGGGCGTGTGGTCAGCGCACCGCTCTCCCGGTCGTGATGATGGTTTTCTTTGACCGGAGCCGCTACTACTCGGTCGAGTAGCTCCTCAATTGGCATCACGAGGCTGAGTGCACCCCGAAAAATGGCAACAGCACATGGTGGCTGGAAGGTCACCCATCAGAGTGCCGACCACACCCGACAGCGCTTAACTTCGGTCATCTCACGGGAACAGGTGATTCCACTGCGGCAAGGCCGTTGCCTTTAAGTGATATAGGTAACCAAAAATATACATTATTATCAGATGAATCAACAGATGTAAGCATTACGAAATATCGTGTCATCGTCGGAAGATCTTTTGGTTTAAAGCAAAAAAGCAGAGTAAGTTTTTAGCTTTGCAGTCGCTGGAGAGTTCTAATGCCGTTAGAATGCTTTCAACACTAATAATGTGTTTAAAAGTTCATGATCTCAAACTACAAAATTTAATTGCAACAAGAACCAATAATCCAACTGTCATGACTGGTTCTAGGCACAGCGTATACACAAATGTGAAAACGCAACTTAATCTCAAACATCCGATTCTGATACCTTCTGTCTGTCACTTACTACAGCTGGCAGTAACGCATACATTAGAAATTACTTTACGAGAAAAAGTAATGTTTCTGGTCCTGGTTCCCATAATCGTCAAAGCGCAAATTTAATGTAAAAATATTTTTGAACTAATTAGTTGTGGTGATTTTCCGTTAAAAATATTGAAGGAGTGTGACACACGTTGGCTATCTATCGAATCTGCTATAGCAAGAATTTTACCGCAGTGGGATAAATTAAAATAGTATTTTGTGAGTATTAAAGATCGAAGTCACGTAGCGGAGATGCTTTATAATGCGTTCTCAGATGGGCAGAATCGATTCTACATGTACTATTTGAAAACTATTCTTGGTGATGTACAACTGACAGTCAAAATCTTTGAGAGTGGAAAATGAAACCTCGTGGAAAGTTCTTTGATAGCTTTACTACGTTCAGTCTGCCAAAGAATTCTGTTGCCGGCGACAGCAATAACGGACCAAGACACCGGAGATCTCCAGTACTTCTATTCAGATTTTTGTAACTATGCATATGTTAGAAAAAATCTTGTTGTAAAATTTTTTTGCGATTTCAAGATTGTTTCACAAAAAAGTTGGAGTTATGAGTGCATTATCTGGTATTTCAGTGTAACATCTTTAAACGTCACAGTGTATACATTTTATTTGTTGAATAATTTCATGTACGTAATTACAACCACAAAATTTTAATAGCTTAAAGTAAACTTTTCATTTTGTCTTTTCAGATCTAAAGCCTGAGTCACGATTAATTTCCCCTTTGGTTGAATGGAACATTTAAGGGCACCGTTGAGAAATTTAATTTTTTTTCGATTTTTGTAACTATGCTTATGTTAGAAAAAAAATTGTCGTAAGAAATAATAACACACATTCATTACCATACATCAATAAATTTATGTGATTTTTAATCTTTCATTCCAGGTTTGTAAAATATCTCTAGAATAAGAGCAAAACAGGATCATTAAAAATATCATGTAGTACGTTATTGTCTGGCACTAACCAAGTGCTGAAAATAAATCTAATTCCCCCTCTCCGACATTATTTTTGCCCCTAAGAAAGTTTAAGCAACCTGTAGCGGATTTTTAATGGACATTATTTTACTTATCTAGTGGCATTTTTAGCACCGCCTAGCGACATTAAATTTTTTGCAACGGCAGTACTGGTCGTACGTGACCAACCCGACGCACAATTGATAATTTTGGCGTGGAGTGGTTGAAGTTCATTTTGTGCTCTGAGCAGGTAAATACTTGTTTGCGTAGCTAACCATCTATACTTTAACAGATATGTAATGTCTCTTTATAGCTTACATAGAATACAATTGTGCTTACTCATTGATAATACAGTGTATAAACATTTAAAATCACTCTGGCTCCAGTGTAGTACGAAGTAAGTTTCAAAAATGACTTCATCTTATGTACTGTACCACCACATTCTGAAATAATGTTCTGTACACATGTTTTAACAATTTATTTGATCCAATAATTGACCTAATCATTGTTGTGCTGTATGTGTTGCTTTGTGGTGTAACGCTTTGCCTTCACAACTCATTGACTACAGTCACTAGACGTTGCGTTTTTTAAGCTACTTGTTGGTTATTACAACCAAGCAGCTGACGAATGGCTTCTCACAAGCGATAAAAGCTTTATTAGTCAGACAAGGATCACTCAGCTGGTACGAGAATCATAGGGTACAGCCACAACCTTACAAAATGCTACCAGGGGCTCCTTCGAAACTGAAATCTGGCCATTGCATCCACGCTTTTTCGGGGTACGGACTTCGTTACGAGCACATCGAATCCTTAATGATAAGCTAGAAATGACGAAGTAGAAATGACTGAATAGACAAGTCAAGAGCTCCCAAGAAAATCGAGACATTCTAATGGAAATTAATGCAGCCCTGAAGCCTTCAACTACTACAAGGCTAACTCGTAGTAGGAGAGTGCCACTAGGCTCACAAGGCATCTCCCCCAATACCAACTCTACAAAACAGAATAAGGAAATGAGTAGCGTCATCTGCTTTTGAGATCACAGGTAGTACTTAAAAGGCTACTGGACAAAGACTGGGACTAACAAAACTAAAACTGGCAGTACGTCTTGAAGCGGTCTCGTACATGCTGATATCTGTATTCTGTCACCGTCCATTCGCTTATACCGTGTCACAATTTGATGTGGTATTCTTTGCCATCTGAAAAGACGAGTTTTAGTCACTGTAACATACGGAAATACTAAGTATATGGTGGAGAAAAATACCTGTGAACGTCTGTAGGAGAGATATTTTTCTTGCAAAAGACAGCTGAGTACACTCAAGGAACTTTTTATGAGATTCTGATACCTCCTCCATATACTTCCTAAACGACCGTAACCGTAGGACACAGCGGATTACGACAATTACCAATTCTCAGGTTCGTACGCACGATGCTCCATTCTTGAATATTATATGAGAAAGATCGACCATTAACAAGACAAAACAAAGTCATATGTGTTAAGGTTCTGTATGGATAATTAACATACATTTTTGTTCATTATAAGCGCCACAACGAGACCATTGAATGGTTGTAGTCATAAATAACAACTGCACGCGTTAAGACATTTATTCCGCTGGGAGTCGAGGCGATCAGTTCCTGTTTCGTAGAACGCGTTCGGTCAATGATGGATCAACAACCGCATCCACTCTGGCACTTCTCTGAACAACTGGACCGACGCCCGTCGCATGTCTATGTTAACGTCGCCAAAGATTGAAACTCACACTGTGAAAGATCCGGGGTGTACGGAGGATACTTCAGTGCTTCCGAACCAAACCGCTAAAGTGTTGTCTTCGTCCGACTGGCAGTGTGGGGGCGGGTATTACCGTGCAACAGGATGATTTGGTCCGACAGCCCTGGAGCAAACAGCAAACCCAACAGTAGAAACGTCCTACATCTACCCCGCCAAACGGATCCACAGCTGTTCACAGAAGTTCCGGACATCAGCTGCAGCACCCTCTACTTATCGAGTTCCTCGTGCGTGGAACCAAAATTAATGCTCACCGATAAGGAGACACTTTGCAGAAACTGCGACGCGCTATAAAGCCAAAACGCCTAGGAATGCTGTCGGGCGCAGGGTAACGCCAGCCTCCTCACTGCCAATTGGACGTAGGTTATGCTTCAGCGGTTTGATAGGGAAACACTGCAACATCCTATCCGGTGTTGTTATTTCCGACTGAAGGTCTTGTTCTTTGAAGTATTAATTTATTTAAAAAATTATCTATCCTCGCAAGATTAGAGCCACGTGATGCTCTCTTAGGTGCAGCGTGGCATTCGTCGTTGTTTATCTTTTATATTCATTATGATACAAATCGCACCCTGGCCATATAAGCGACACAAGTAAAAAAAGGACAATATTTCATTTGTGTCACTGCGAAATACATGGGAAGTGTTCCAACGTACACGAAAATGTATAATCGAATTTACTGCCAACAACATTTATTTGACATTTAAAGGAAGCTTATACCATTTCAGTCCACGTTTTACAGAACTCTTTAAGTCGAATTTTCTCACTTGCTGCAGTTTCGAGTTGCGTCACTGTTCTTTCCAGGGAACAGTAGATGTTAAATTTACTACAGAATCTAATATTCAGCAATATTAGTGATGGAAATAATAAAAACTGTAATACCTTCGTCAGGAAACACACAGTAGACCTTGCTTTAAGGACAGTAGAGCAATATAATCAACAAGTAGGTAACGCTGAAATGGGTGCCGATGGACTTGATGGAAGAAATAGGAGAGACAGAAGTTGAAAAACCAGGAGAAGTGATAGATTACAAGTAATAAAGAGATGAGAAAACAAAACAATGTAAGTGAAAAAGGAAGAGAGAATGAAATTTATCTGGAGGAAAAATAAAGAACTGGAAATGAACATTGTGTTACATTAAGTTGCTGGAGAGAAATATCGACAAAAAAAAACTGCTTCTAGTTTTTCTTTAATATAACATCCGGATTATTCACAATTTTTGGCATGGTGCTTAAGTATCGTGAAAAAACATAGAAGGCGGAATGCAAGCCAGATGAACTTCCGATGAGATGATATAATTATCTGGGATTCTTCACTTATAATTTTATATTCAAGTTCTGCGTTCACCTGGACACTGAACACAGGTTTTCATTAAATACAGAGAAAGCACTCTGAAGAATATGTTATCAAAAAGATTTTGTCGGGTAAATATTCTTTGCACCTGAAAAATCAAGTTTTAACGGAAGCTTGCTTACACCCCCTCTAGCCGCTCTCGGCGCTTGGGCTGTTTGCGACTCCGATCAATATCTCCTTCTCTATAAAGCTATTGTAACATTCTAGGTCGAAGAAAATATCGATTTGGGTGTTGTTCTTGCCCATCAGATGTCTCCATGTGTACGCTTTCGACGAAAGTGAGATGAAAAAAGCGGTTATGGTGAAACTTTATCACACAGTCCGCAGGACTATTACTGTTCTGAAAGTTGGTGTAAATGGAAACATACTGAGATGAACGGTGCACTGGATACTTCTGATCATAAGCCATCACTGAGAAGTAAAGTTACTGAAGCTATTGCTGGTATGTACAAACATCTGACTGATAACAGTCTGAAAGAGATATATCTTGGAGCCTATATTCAGAACAACAATGAAGCACTGCATTTATTAATTTGGGCCTATGCTCCAAAACACATTATTTGAGTGTAAAATGAGTCCACATTGTGACTCTAATATTGACTCTCTGCTCTGCCCAGTAAGACACGGGTTGCGTCCTTTTCCTCCTGGACTGAAAGGGGAACGTATAACAGTAATCGGCTCGAATTTCATTTGGGAGTCGAGTAGGTAAGAAGGATGTTATTCTACGAAAAAAAAGGAAACAGTCATGTCCCGTGTAGAGTGGACTTCGACGTAAACTGCATCGGCGACTTTAGAGAGCGGGCGGCTAGACGGGAAACTTAAGTTGCGAACTGCAAACGTCCATTAGGAGCTTAGCGCCTTTCCCCAAACTGGAAATTCAATCGCTTTTGCGGAGACAAAGTCCGTGGAAGTCCTCTCCGCGACGAACGGTCGAGTCAACAGCATTTCCGATCGTCCTCCTTCCAACGGAATCAGGTAAGTGCAGTCGGATTCTGTAATGCATTACGAGTTGCAACGATGGCAGAAAATCGTAACGCAAAACTTCCGAATGCAAAGCACATGTTTTCGGAAAAAACGCTTAATAATTTTTACCATTGTTGCAAATGATTAAGGTGTACCGTCCTGTCAACGATGAGATTATTATGGCTGGCTAAGGAGTAGTTTGACAGTGGTATATGAAATACTCAATTAGCATTCTCCTGAAGAAAATCAGAAATTTAATGGTCAACAATTTAGCTTCAGATTACCCATGAAGTTCTGTCACACTGTTATTGAACCGAAAGAAGACTACAATTTTCTGAATGCCGGTTTCAACTTGTCGTACTTGGAGGAAGTTTTTTTGGTTCCTCGATGCACTTGATGATGAATATATCATAAACAACTGAATACCGAATTCAAGTCTGCCTCGCATCACAAGGAAAATCTCTCATCGGATTGTTAGTTTTTCTCTAAAGACATTTTTTATTCTAGCACCTGTTGCAGAAATGAAAAACGAATACACTAGTATCATATTATCCTTATCTGAATATTTTTCAGAAATTTTAATATTGGACATCACAATTATCAGCATCAGTGTCAGCATCGTCGGGTGCTAGATATCGAATGTGTTTTAGGCATACGGCTACTTGACATGGAGGCCGGCTATATTCTTGTTTTGCTTTGGTAACTGTCAGATGAAACTCCAATAGAAACTTCGTCTCACCTTGAATTCAGTTGTTAACAGTATTATTTTGCTGAAAATCTTCATATTTCTCCCTTCGTCGATATTACAGCTTTAACCCTCTGCTTTGGTAGCTCAGTTGGTAGCTCAGTTGGTAGAGCACTTGCCCGCGAAAGGCAAAGGTCCCGAGTTCAGTCTCGGTTCGGCACACATTCCCCCCCATGAACCATGGACCTTGCCGTTGGTGGGGAGGCTTGCGTGCCTCAGCGATACAGATAGCAGTACCGTAGGTGCAACCACAACGGAGGGGTATGTGTTGAGAGGCCAGACAAACGTGTGGTTCCTGAAGAGGGGCAGCAGCCTTTTCAGTAGTTGCAAGGGCATCAGTCTGGATGATTGACTGATCTGGCCTTGTAACAATAACCAAAACGGCCTTGCTGTGCTGGTACTGCGAACGGCTGGAGGGGAAAATACAGCCGTAATTTTTTCCGAGGGCATGCAGCTTTACTGTATGATTAAATGATGATGGCGTCCTCTTGGGTAAAATATTCCGGAGGTAAAATAGTCCCCCATTCGGATCTCCGGGCGGAGACTACTCAAGAGGATGTCGTTATCAGGAGAAAGAAAACTGGCGTTCTACGGATCGGAGCGTGGAATGTCAGATCCCTTAATCGGGTAGGTAGGTTAGAAAATTTAAAAAGGGAAATGGATAGGTTGGAGTTAGATATGGTGGGAATTAGTGAAGTTCGGTGGCAGGAGGAACAAGACTTCTGGTCAGGTGACTACAGGGTTATAAACACAAAATCAAATAGGGGTAATGTAGGAGTAGGTTTAATAATGAATAGGAAAATAGGAATGCGGGTAAGCTACTACAAACAGCATAGTGAACGCATTATTGTGGCCAAGACAGATACGAAGCCCACACCTACTACAGTAGTACAAGTTTACATGCCAACTAGCTCTGCAGATGACGAAGAAATTGAAGAAATGTATGATGAAATAAAAGAAATTATTCAGATTGTGGAGGGAGACGAAAATTTAATAGTCATGGGTGACTGTAATTCGAGTGTAGGAAAAGGGAGAGAAGTAAACATAGTAGGTGAATATGGATTGGGGGAAAGAAATGAAAGAGGAAGCCGTCTGGTAGAATTTTGCACAGAGCACAACATAATCATAGCTAACACTTGGTTTAAGAATCATGAAAGAAGGTTGTATACATGGAAGAACCCTGGAGATACTAAAAGGTATCAGATAGATTATATAATGGTAAGACAGAGATTTAGGAACCAGGTTTTAAATTGTAAGACATTTCCAGGGGCAGATGTGGACTCTGACCACAATCTATTGGTTATGACCTGTAGATTAAAACTGAAGAAACTGCAAAAAGGTGGGAATTTAAGGAGATGGGACATGCATAAACTGAAAGAACCAGAGGTTGTACAGAGTTTCAGGGAGAGCATAAGGGAACAATTGACAGGAAAGGGGGAAAGAAATACAGTAGAAGAAGAATGGGTAGCTTTGAGGGATGAAGTAGCGAAGGCAGCAGAGGATCAAGTAGGTAAAAAGACGAGGGCTAGTAGAAATCCTTGGGTAACAGAAGAAATATTGAATTTAATTGATGAAAGGAGAAAATATAAAAATGCAGTAAATGAAGCAGGCAAAAAGGAATACAAACGTCTCAAAAATGAGATCGACAGGAAGCGCAAAATGGCTAAGCAGGGATGGCTAGAGGACAAATGTAAGGATGTAGAGGCCTATCTCACTAGGGGTAAGATAGATACTGCCTACAGGAAAATTAAAGAGACCTTTGGAGATAAGAGAACGACTTGTATGAATATCGAGAGCTCAGATGGAAACCCAGTTTTAAGCAAAGAAGGGAAAGCAGAAAGGTGGAAGGAGTATATAGAGGGTCTATACAAGGGCGATGTACTTGAGGACAATATTATGGAAATGGAAGAGGATGTAGATGAAGATGAAATGGGAGATATGATACTGCGTGAAGAGTTTGATAGAGCACTGAAAGACCTGAGTCGAAATAAGGCCGCCGGAGTAGACAACATTCCATTGGAACTACTGACGGCCTTGGGAGAGCCAGTCCTGACAAAACTCTACCATCTGGTGAGCAAGATGTATGAAACATGCGAAATACAATCAGACTTCAAGAAGAATATAATAATTCCAATCCCAAAGAAAGTAGGTGTTGACAGATGTGAAAACTGTCGAACTATCAGTTTAATAAGTCACAGCTGCAAAATACTAACACGAATTCTTTACAGACGAATGGAAAAACTAGTAGAAACCAACCTCGGGGAAGATCAGTTTGGATTCCGTAGAAACACTGGAACACGTGAGGCAATACTGACCTTACGACTTATCTTTGAAGAAAGATTAAGGAAAGGCAAACCTACGTTTCTAGCATTTGTAGACTTAGAGAAAGCTTTTGACAATGTTGACTGGAATACTCTCTTTCAAATTCTAAAGGTGGCAGGGGTAAAATACAGGTAGCGAAAGGCTATTTACAATTTGTACAGAAACCAGATGGCAGTTATAAGAGTCGAGGGACATGAAGGGGAAGCAGTGGTTGGGAAAGGAGTAAGACAGGGTTGTAGCCTCTCCCCGATGTTGTTCAATCTGTATATTGAGCAAGCAGTAAAGGAAACAAAAGAAAAATTCGGAGTAGGTATTAAAATTCATGGAGAAGAAATAAAAACTTTGAGGTTCGCCGATGACATTGTAATTCTGTCAGAGACAGCAAAGGATTTGGAAGAGCAGTTGAATGGAATAGACAGTGTCTTGAAAGGAGGATATAAGATGAACATCAACAAAAGCAAAACAAGGATAATGGAATGTAGTCTAATTAAGTCGGGTGATGCTGAGGGAATTAGATTAGGAAATGAGACACTTAAAGTAGTAAAGGAGTTTTGCTATTTGGGGAGCAAAATAACCGATGATGGTCGAAGTAGAGAGGATATAAAATGTAGACTGGCAATGGCAAGGAAAGCGTTTCTGAAGAAGAGAAATTTGTTAACATCGAGTATAGATTTAAGTGTCAGGAAGTCATTTCTGAAAGTATTTGTATGGAGTGTAGCCATGTATGGAAGTGAAACATGAACGATAAATAGTTTGGACAAGAAGAGAATAGAAGCTTTCGAAATGTGGTGCTACAGAAGAATGCTGAAGATTAGATGGGTAGATCACATAACTGATGAGGAAGTATTGAATAGGATTGGGGAGAAGAGAAGTTTGTGGCACAACTTGACCAGAAGAAGGGATCGGTTGGTAGGACATGTTCTGAGGCATCAAGGGATCACGAATTTAGTATTGGAGGGCAGTGTGGAGGGTAAAAATCGTAGAGGGAGACCAAGAGATGAATACACTAAGCAGATTCAGAAGGATGTAGGTTGCAGTAGGTACTGGGAGATGAAGAAGCTTGCACAGGATAGAGTAGCATGGAGAGCTGCATCAAACCAGTCTTAGGACTGAAGACCACAACAACAACAACAACAACAACAACCCTCTGCAACTCCCTCTAGTACCATGCATGGTATTCCCTGGTGTCGTAACGCATGTTCTTTCGTCCTTTCACTCCGTCTTGTCAGTCTTTTCTTCGTCGATTCTGCGGAGAACCTATTTATTCCTTAGCATATCAGCCCATCAAATTTTCAACATTCTTCTGGAGCACCACATCTCAAACACTTCGGTTATCATCTGTTCCAGTTTTCCCACTGTCCATGATTCGCTACAAATGCAGTGCTCCAAACTTACATTCTCAAAAACCTTACCCTCAAATTACGACGTAAGTTTGATAATAGCTGCATTCTTTTGGCCACGAATAGCCTCCTTGTCAGTGATAGTGGGCTTTTTACGTCCACCTTGCTTCCTCTGTCATGGGTTATTTTGCCTCAAAGACAGAAAAATTCTCTAACTTTTTCTACTTCGTGATCACAAATTCTGATGTTAAGTTTCTCTCTATCCTTGTTTCTGCTACTTCTCATCATTTTTATATTTTTCCTGTTTACCCTCAGTCCTTGTTTTTTTCTCATTAGGCCGTTCAGCCCATTTAAAAGATACTGCAGTTGTTCTTCACTTTCACTGAGGATAGCAATGTCATCAGCGAATCGTATCATGGATATCCTTCAACCTCGAATTTTCTTCGATGAATAGATTGAACAGTAGGTGCGAAAGACTGCGTTCCGTTCTTACATCGTTTTTGATGGGAGCAATTTCTGAAGATACGTCGCCAGTCTCATAGATTCAGCGCACCAATTTGAAGAGTTTTTGGTTGCCATTTCCCCCAGTGATTTTAGAAATTCCGATGGACTGTTGTGTATCCCTTCTGCCCTATCTGGGCTTACGTCTTTCAGTTATCACTGTAATACTGGCCCATATGACCTCCATACTGACTCCAACTGCTTCTGCTATCATCACACGAGCCCTCCCCTTCATAGAAGCCTTCAATTTAATCTTTCCTCCTATTCGCTCTCTCCTCTGAGTGCAACAGTGGAATTACCACTGCAGTCTTAAAAGTTACCACCCTTGCTTTTAGTTTCACCAAAGACTCTTTTGAATTTTTTTATATGCTGAGTCAGTTCTCCTGACGATCATTTCTTTATCGATTTTTCCTCAGCTTTCCTGCAGCCAATTCGCCTTGGCTATCCTGACTTCCATTTATTTCATTCCTTAGTGACTTATTTTGCTCTATTTCTGTTTTCCCCCAGACATTTTTGTACTTTCTTTTTTTGTCGATCAATTGAACATCTGTTCGTAAACCAAGGATTCGTCGCAGTTACATTCCTTGTACTTATGTTTGTCCAGAATCTGTGATCATTCTTTTTTTTTGACCGAACTGCAGAACTTACTGCTCTGGTATTTGTTGTCACAGCATCCACATCTTTGGGCAACTTCAAACGCATATCGCCATTCCTGAGTACCTCAGTATACTGGCTCATTCCTTACTGACGTCTCCGGACGATTCTCTTAAACATCGGAATACTCTTCGTTGTTACTAAATTATGATCTAAGTCTACATCTGCTTCTGGGTACGCCTTGCAGTCGAATATACTGCACAACTTCGGAATCTGTGTGTGACTTTAATGTAATCCAGCTGTACCCTCTTCCCGTTATTCTGGATGTTTTCCAAGTATAACTCCTCCTTTAGTGATTCTTGAACAGAGTATTTGCTGTAGGAGTAGGCTTCCGCGGTTGTTGTCACTGTCAGTAAAATTACTCAGCGCATATGGGCACATTGTCAGTACAGAATATTTTCCGACGTTCCTTCCTTGTTGCAAATGGCCTTACTCAGGTTGTTTTCCTTAAACAAAGAAGGCCATTGGCAACAGTGGCCGAAACGTTGGAGAATTTCCTACACTGACAACACCAACACATAGACTGAAAATTTTTATCCATTACCATGTGTAATTTATTGCAGAACCAAGTTAGTCTCTGAAAACAGAATTAAACGCTATAAACAGCCACGATCGCTTTTGTAGAGCATTTATTTAGATTACCGATTTCACCTTGCTTTACATACTGAATTACCTTCAATATCCTCGTATACGTTCTCTATCTCTTCATCTTCTGTTTGCATCGATGACGTGTGCACCTGTACTCTCGTTGTTGGCGTTTGTTTGCTGTCGAATCTGACGAGATCAGCCCTACCGGAGGAATGTGCCCTGTTCTCTTATTCATAACGAATCCTACCCCCCTCCACCCTTATAGCATTTTCTAGTGCTGTTAATATTACCAGAAATGCTTATCTCCTTTCCATACCATTCACTGAAACGCACAATAGGCCTATATCTAGATTGAGCCTTTGCATTTCCCTTGTCAGATTTCCTAACTTCCCAATACGTTCGAAATTCTGACAAGCTCCGACTTGCAGAATATTGCACCGTCGTTGGGTATTTTATCTTTTTCTCATGGTTATTTCACCTATAACAGTCTTCTCCCGGAGATCCCAATGAGGGATTTATCAGGAATCTTTTGACAACGGAGAGAACATTATGTTTCGTTTACAAACCGCATGCCTTGTGGATATACATTACTTGTCTTTAATTCAGTGGTACTCATTGCCTTCTGCATCCTCATGCCGTTGATCTTTGCTCAGTCTTCTGCCTTTTAGGAGCTGTTTCCCACACCAAGGGCAAGAGAGTGCCCCGAACCTGTAAGTTCCTCCGTCCTCTCTGACAAGTTCGTTGACACAACTTCTTACGCCGAAAGTATTCGGCCGCCATTGCTGATGATTTTCAAATAGTTCAAATGGCTCTGAGCACTATGGGACTTAACATCTGAGGTTATCAGTCCCCTCGACTTAGAACTACTTACACCTAACTAACCTAAGAACATCACGCACATCCATGCCCGAAGCAGGATTCGAACCTGCGAACGTAGCAGTCGCGCTTTTCCGGACTGAAGCGCATTGAACCGCTCGGCCACAGCGGCCGGCTATGATTTTCATTCGGGATTCAGGCAGTGGTGAGATTCAAACATGGGACCGATTTTTTTTTTGGTCCAGGTGGACGTCACATCACGCCCGTCGAGTGCATCGTCGAAGACTTAACTCAGTTTTTGGTTTTTTGTTTACAGCGGGCACCCAGTCCTCTGACCCTACATGCTGCACCGTAGACAAGAGATCATTGTACTTGAAAATGATGAGATTACTACAAAGGCTACTTTTTTCGTCACGGTAACAACGGCGGAACTCACTGCATTCTGTCAACATTTATCACAGTTCGTAAATGTATTTATTGTTAACAATGTTCACAAAAAAAATAATCATCAGTAGTATCTTTATCTAGAAACTAGCACAAGCGCGCCGGCCGCGATGGTTGAGCGGTTCTGGCGCTTCAGTCGGGAACCACGCGGCTGCTACGGTCGCAGGTTCGAATCCTGCCTCGGACATGGATGTGTCTCATGTTCTTAGTTAGGTTTAAGTAGTTTTAAGTTTAGGGGACTGATTACCCCAGCTGTTAAGTCCCATAGTGCTTAGAGCCATTTTTTAGCACGAGCCCCAGCGAAGCTAGTAGACTGTCCAGGCAACCAAGAACTAGGTCTACGCCTGTAACAATGTTAAGAAATTCGCCATCGAAGTGTTTTAATCTTTGTCCGAGGAGTCTTAGCAATCACAGGGTCATAAAACTGTGGGGAAACTTTTTTCAGAACAGTAGAAATAATCATCCCAACTGTTGAACAAGTTTGCGTTCATGATGTAAGATCACTGGACAGAATAATAGACACCTATTTAAAGGAGCAGACTGTGAAGCTGTCCAACTGGTGTCTATAAAGCGTTTCCGGATTTAGCAGCAGAAAAAACGAGTGCCAATTCAGTTACCAGAACACTCCTCGACTACAACTGCAGACCAGGTCCGATTAAACAATGTCATCGAATCACTCCAGCGGCCTGTTGCTAGATTTGTTACTGGTAGATTCGATGAACACGGGCGCACAACGGGAACGCTACGTGAACTCAAATGGGAAACCCTGGATGGAAGAAAGCGTCCTTTCTGCAAAACGCTTTTGAGAAAATTTAGAGAGCAAGTGCTTGCGACATATAGTACTGCCACCAACATTCATCTTGCGCTTGTACCAGGAAGGCAAGAAAGGAGAAATCAAGATTCATATCGAGCCATATGGAAGGACAATCTTTTTTCCTCTCTCCAGTTGTGTTCAAATATGTGTGAAATCTTATGGGACTTAACTGCTAAAGTCATCAGTCCATAAGCTTACACACTACTTAACCTAAATTATCCTACATACACCCACGCCCTAGGGAGGACTCGAACCTCCACCGGGACCAGCAGCACAGTCCATGACTGCAGCGCCTTAGACCTCACGGCTAATCCCGCCCGGCTCTCCAGTTGTGATTGGAACACGAAAGAGAATAACTAGTAGTAATACTAGGTACCCTCCGCCATTCACCGTGTAGTGGCCAGAGGTTTGTGTATGATGGTACAGACTTTCGATACTTCGGCTCCTTGCGCCGTAGACCGGTGCAGGCGCTCACTACCTCTACGACTTCCGTGTGCAGGTGGACAGAATTTTTGAAGCGTAGCCGTTACAAAACGGCTTTCACAACATAACACAAGAGGCCTCTGCAGAACCCTACACCCGCGTCCACACGGGACGCGCTGCTCTTCGACGCGCGGGGCAGAGCGGCGCATAACGGAGCAGAAAGTTTATAGTTTCGTATTTACCTCTCACTGTGTGAGCGCTCGTCGTTGTAGTAGTGGCAGTAGTAGTAGCAGTACTAGTTTTGTTGACCTGTGGATCACTTTTACAAGGATACTTGACTTACTTTGGATATACAATTTAAGAACAACAAAAATAACTAAGTCATCCACACTTACTGACAGGTCTAGTTCAACAAAATGAAAGAGAGAACAGAAAACTGCAAGTGTTGCATCCGTAATTGTTTATCATAAACTTAGAGGGGACAGGGGCGTAGTAAACGTCTTCAGCGGGTAACACCAGAACTGAGAAGTCGGGGAGTTTAGCTTTTAAGTGATTTATGTAGGATATCAGTGATCAGTAGGATATAAATTATAAGATTCGCTGATGACAGTACCACCTTCAGTGACAGTGGGTGACTTACGGAGCATGCTGAAGGGTCATGAATATGTGCTGAGAGGAAGGTGAAGGAAGACTAAGGTAATGCGGAGTAGATGAACGACATTAGTGAGCGCCGTTAAGTTTCTCATTGGAAATTTGTGGCAAGGACTATGCGGCAAAACTGCTGAGATCATCGGTCCCTAGGCTTACGCACTACTGAATCTAACTTAAACTATCTTACGCTAAGGACAACACGTACACCCATGTCCGAGGGAGGACTCGAATCTCCCACGGGGCAGGCTGCACGAACCGTGAGAAGACGCCTAAGACCACACGGCTACCATGCGCGGTAAGTTTCTCATAAATACAATTTCCCTACTACGTTGCCTTAATCTTCCTTCAGTGTCCTCTCAGTCGATATTCTGTGCTCAGTGACTGTTCACCACAAAGTAGACAAAGCGAAGAAATCGTGCTGTCTTGGAAGCAAAATAATAAATGGCAGACACACACAGGCAAAGAGGGCGTTCCTAGTCAAAAGACCACTACTTGCATCAACTATCGCACTTCAGCAAGAAATTTCTGAGGATATATGTTCGCGAAACAGCGTTGCATGGTAGTGAATCATGGACAGATAAAAAGGAGAATGGAAGCGTTTGTGATGTTGTGCTATAGAAGGATTTTTTGGAACATTTTCGAGAAGCAATCATCTTGTAATCTATATAAAATCAGAGAAAAACCAGTCTAGATCGCGATGGTACTTTGTTAAAGTGACCGGTTTCAACCTAGGTTTAGGCCATCTTCATAGAGCACCACGAGCTGAAACTGACAATATAGCTACAATATAGCAGGTCAGCAACTGGATACAGTTAATTACATAAATTATCTGGGAGTACGAATTAGGAGTAATTTAAAATGGAATGATCATATAAAGTTGATCGTCGGTAAAGCAGATGCCAGACTGAGATTCATTGGAAGAATCCTAAGGAAATGCAATCCGAAAACAAAGGAAGTAGGTTACAGTACGCTTGTTCGCCCACTGCTTGAATACTGCTCTGCAGTGTGGGATCCGTACCAGATAGGGTTGATAGAAGAGATAGAGAAGATCCAACGGAGAGCAGCGCGCTTCGTTACGGGATCATTTAGTAATCGCGAAAGCGTTACGGATTTGATAGATAAACTCCAGTGGAAGACTCTGCAGGAGAGACGCTCAGTAGCTCGGTACGGGCTTTTGTTGAAGTTTCGAGAACTTACCTTCACCGAGGAGTCAAGCAGTATATTGCTCCTTCCTACGTATATCTCGCGAAGAGACCATGAGGATAAAATCAGAGAGATTAGAACCCACACAGAGGCGTACCGACAATCCTTCTTTCCACGAACAAAACGAGACTGGAATAGAAGGGAGCACCAATAGAGGCACTGAAGGTACCCTCCGCCACACACCGTCAGGTGGCTTGCGGAGTATGGATGTAGATGTAGATGTAGATAGAACAGTCAGTTGACCTCAGTCGCTTAAACAGCCCAGCTGATGGTGCTGTCTGAAGATGGTCTAAGCCTAGGCCGAAGTCGGCCATCTTAATAAAGTACCTTCAGGACATAGGCTTGTTTTTTCAATGAAAGACCATGTATTAAGACATCAGGGAATAACATCCATTGTCCTACAGGGAGCTGTAGAGAGTAGAAGCTGTCGTGGGAAGATAGAGATTGGAATACATCCAGCAAATAATTGAGTATGTTGGATGCAAGTGTTACTCTGATATGATGAAGAGGAGGATATAAAGTAGTTCGTGGAAGGCATCATCATACTAGTCAGAAGTCGGTTGATTCCCAAAAATTTGATGGTAAGTTTGAACATTTTTATCGTACGTCATCAAAAGACTTAAAACGCTTGGTCAGTTTGATTGCAACAGTAATAAAGAAACAAGACACAAATTATACAAATGCAGTATGATCGAAAGAAAGAACTATAAAACATTTCCTTTTTGATTCATTCACAACTTTGGTATCCCCGTAACATTTTATATTGACTATGCTACAAATATAGCACCATTCTTATCCGTCATCTATCAGAGATCATTGGAACGGCGGAAAGTTCTACGGGATTGGAAAAAGGCCCAGGTCATAGCAATCTATAAAAAGGGTAGAAAATCGGAGGCACATAATTACCGGCCAATTTCACTGACATCAATTTGTTGTAGAATCATGGAACATATTTTGTGTTCAGGCATAATGACCTTTCCAGACTCTGAGAAGCTCATCTGCAGAAACCAACACGGTTTTAGGAAACAGCGGTCATGCATGATATACAACAGGCTCTAGATACCGGCTCCCAGGCTGATGCCATATTTCTCGACTTTCGAAAGGCGTTCGACTCAGTTCCGCACTGTCGCTTGCTACAAAAAGTGCGCGCTTACCGTCTATCCGATGACATATGCGGTTGGATAGAAAGTTTTCTAACAGACAGAGAGCAGTATGACGTCCTGAACGGGGTAACTCCAAAAGAAACAACAATAACTTCAGGTGTGCCCCAGGGCAGCGTAATAGGTCCTCTGCTTTTTACGATTTACATAAACGATCTGGTTGGTTTAAATGGCTCTGAGCACTATTCGACTTAACTTCTGAGGTCATCAGTCGCCTAGAACTTAGAACTAATTAAACCTAACTAACCTAAGGACATCACACACATCCATGCCCGAGGCAGGATTCGAACCTGCGACCGTAGCGATCGCTCGGTTCCAGACTGTAGCGCCTAGAACCGCACGGCCACTCCGGCCGACCGATCTGGTTGATGGTACTAACAGCGGCCTTGGACTGTTTGCCGATGATGCTGTAGTCTACAGAAGAGTAGAATCATACGAAAGTTGTGAACAAATCAATGAGGATTTGCAGAAAATAAATGCATTGTGTAATGGTTCAAATGGCTGTGAGCACTATGGGACTCAACTTCTGAGGTCATTACTTCCCTAGAACTTAGAACTAGTTAAACCTAACTAACCTAAGGACATCACACACATCCATGCCCGAGGCAGGATTCGAACCTGCGCCTTGAACCGCACGGCCACTTCGGCCGGCGTGGTGTAACAACTGGGAGTTACCTGTCAATATTAGTAAGTGTTACTTACTGCGTATAACAAGGCGAAAATCCCCATTAATGTGTGAGTACAAAATAAATGATCAGTCTTTGGAAGCGGTAACATCACTCAAGTATCTGGGTGTGAGTATTCGAAATGATCTCAAATGGAATGATCAGATTGCACAAGTAACGGGTAAGGCGAACTCTAGAGTGTGGTATATTGGTAGAATCCTGAAGCGATGCAGTCCTTCAGCAAAGGAAATAGCTTACAATACGATAGTTCGTCCAGTCTCAAAGTATTGTTCGTCTGTATGGGACCATTACCAGTTGGGTCTGTTTCAAGAGATTTAGAAGGTCCAAAGAAGAGCGACTAGATTCGTGACTGGTACATTTAGCCATCGCGAGAGCGTTACACATCTCATAGAAAGTTTGAAGTGGGAAACGCTTGCAGATAGACGACGCGTTAAACGGAAGGGGCTGCTCACAAAATTGCGAAATCCAATCTTCACTGAGGATGTAGAGCATATATTATTACCACCAACTTTCAAATCGCGTAATGATCATCATTCAAAGATAAGGGAAATAAGAGCTCGTACTGAGGCGTTCAGACAGTCCTTTTTCCCTTGCACGATCCGCGAGTGGAACAGAGGTGGGGGGGGGGGGGGGGGAGAAATATGACTTTGGCGCGAATTGTGCCCTCCGCCACACACCGCTTGGTGGCTAGCGGAGTATATGTGTGGATGTAGATGGTGATCTGTATTATTTTAAGGTCTCGGCGGTTATTAAGACATGATTCCACATGCAGTACTGTCATAAAAGTGCTAAACTGTTCTAAATGTGATGAGAAACTGAAGTACATGCAGTGCCCATTATGTCTACAGTTCTAGAAAAGGGAGTTCTCGAAAAAGGCTTTGGACAGCCATCAGGAAATAAAAATATTGTGACTGAAGACGGAATGTTATCAATGAATACATCCCTAATCTAGAAGTTACAGTCACGGACAGACACGGAATCAACGCAGCGGAGCACCAACGTCTTGTTTAGGCTCGCTAGTGAGAAATCCCGTTCAAACAAAGCGCGCACGAACGAGCCGTTTCTTTTGACGTACCAGCAGTAGGCATAACGCCATCATTTCGTTGTTGCCCAAAGCGGCGTGCTTTACTGTGCACACCGGACGCGCCACGCTTGCGTGCCGGTGGCGAGCCGCTACACAGCGGTACGCGTTCGTTGTGGACGCGGCTTTAAGGCACGAAGCTACGGAAGCCGGCAGATGTTAGTCGTGGGCGGCGTGGAACGCGGCAAAAGCGCGCCGCTACCGATAAAGCGACAGTACTGTCGCGCGGCTGCCTCCTTTGAGAAGTCGCCGAAGCTACGATACATCGAGCGCAAACATCCAGCACAGCGCTGCGCGGAGCGATACTGCTTTGTTCTGCTTAGTGTCTGCGTTTGGCCAGTTCAGAGGCTATGCTAGTTGGTCACGGTCGCGTTTCTGCTTCTTCTTTATCAGCTGCCGTTTTAAAATAGTCTTACTGACGGAAACGTTACAGTCAGCATTAGATTCCGTGCCTCGGACCATGACGAGGATTACCGCAGAAAAAATAACAGCTCAAGTTGTCATCAACCAGGAAGTCAGTCTGCACGCCATCCTGCTTCACCAGGCAACATGGCGTGCCCCTGCCTTCCTCCGAGCCGGCTGTAGTGGCCGTGCGGTTCTAGGCGCTACAGTCTCGAGCCGAGCGACCGCTACGGTCGCAGGTTCGAATCCTGCCTCGAGCATGGATGTGTGTGATGTCCTTAGGTTAGTTAGGTTTAATTAGTTGTAAGTTCTAGGCGACTGATGACCTCAGAAGTTAAGTCGCATAGTGCTCAGAGCATTTGAGCCGTTTCTGAACCTTCCTCCGAATTTTGAACTGACTTGTATGTATTGTATTGTATGTTAAACGGGGGCCTAGAAACGACGGAGAGGCTGCGTCCCCGCCGCAGCCGCAGTGGTCCACAACCCCACGACGACTTCCGCAGTCCACTTCACCCCTCTTCTGTAACTCAAACGAGATGGGGAGTATTGTGCTGCCAGTGGAGAAGCAGTAACAACACCGGTTCGGCCCGCCCCCCCCCCCCCCCCCCCCCAGGGAACGTCTCACACCAGACGAGTTAGCCCCTATATTTGCGTGGTAGAGTAATGGTGGTGTACGCGTACGTGGAGAACATGTTTGCGCAGCAATCGCCGACAAACCATAGCTGAGACGGAATGAGGGGAACCAGCCCGCATTCGCCATGGCAGATGGAAAACCCCCTAAAAACCATCCACAGACTGGCCGGTTCACCGGACCTCGACACAAATCCGCCGGGCGGATTCGTGCCAGGGACCGGCGCTCCTTCCCGCCCGGAAAGCAGAGTGTCAGACCGCACGGCCAACCGGGCGGGCTTGAACTGTCTTAGTCAGTTTTACACTGTCCGATCAAACTTATCTCGACACCTGCAAGTGAAAATTAATAGCGGATGTGACAACGTTTCACTATTATGACGGCTTGATCTCTAATGGGGACATTTTCAATGAGGTGTTTCAGAATCAGTGGAGGAATGGCAGGCCATCCTCCTTTAAGAGCCCAAACCAGAGAACGTAGTGATCTTCAATGGTGCGGTCTGAAGCGAAGTCGATTTTCTAATTCACCCCCGTGACGTTCCATTGGGTTCAGGTCGGGACTCGGAGCAGACAAGTCCATTTCAAGAATGTGTTTACACATCAATGCATCACAAATGCTACTTTATGGCGGGGTGAATTGTCATACCGATACAAATAATCATCATCTCCGAAATGTTCCTCTACCTTATGCACTGCACAATGCTGTAAATTGTGTCCGTATCTGTCTGTATATAGCGTTAAGTGCGATACGGGACCACAACCTAACCTCGAAGAAAACGCCTGTACCGTAACACTACCTCCACAGTGCTTCACACGTGATGGCAGGTAACATTCTCCAGGCATTTGCTAAATCCAAACCCTTCCATCGGATTGCCACAGGGTCTAGTGTAATTCATCACTACAGGTCACTATTTTCCAATCATCCACCGTCCAGTGGCGAAGCTCTTTACGCCACTTCCAAGCGTCGCTTAGCACAGACTACAGAAATGTGTGGTTTCTAAGGAACTGTTCGACCATTGTACCCCATTATTTTTAATTCCATACGAACAGTCATTGTGTTAGCTGGACGAGTAATTCCTTCTGCTGATTTCATACGGTTTTTCTACAAATGTCCTCTGCAACGCTCGACGGTTCTGTCCGTCGGTACATAAGGTCTGCTCAACTGCTGAGTCGGGCGCCTTGAGAAGGGCTTCATTGTCCGTGGTGATTTATTACTCAGGTGAAGTCCAATGATCAGTCCACGCTCGATGTTGGTTGGTTGGTTGATACGGGGGAGAGGAACGAACAGCAAGTCCCATAGGATTAGGGAAGGATGGGGAAGGAAATCGGTCGTGTCCTTTCACAGCAACCATCGCGGCATTTGCCTGAAGCGATTTTGGGAAATCACGGAAAACCTAAACCAGAATGACCGGACGCAGGTTTGAGCCGTAGTCCTCCACAATACGAGTCACGTGCGCTAATCGCTGAGCCACCTAGCTCGGTATGCTCGATGTTACTGCGCTCTCCGTACCTGTCAATTTTGCTGTTATTGCTTCTCCACAGCAGCACAATACTCCCCATCTCGTTTTGGACTGACACGTCCATCTCCAGTGACATCTAGAGATCAATCCCGCATTGCGTACGGCTGTTGGAATACTTTTAATCAGATACTCAAATCACAGTTTACTGTGGTTACCGAACCACGATGGACCTAGGCATTTTGCACGTTAACAAACATTACAAAAGGCGATAGAAATGAAAAGTGACAGATAATATTCTAGAACTTTGTGTAGCCATTGTACGACACTTCACTACCAAACTAGGTCATAATGGGCACTGCGAGGCTCTGCATCTCTCACTTACTTCTTTCGCCCTTAGCAATGCTGTTTAATGTGAAAAACGTTGATCTGCGCCGTGGTTCGGCGTGCACATAAGACTGTGTTTCACCCTGTAACTGACAGGGTTAGTCAATCCAAATGTAGGAGGAAGGCATTGTACCATCTCTTATTAGGAGCACTGTGTTGTTGAAACCCAGCTTCAGGTTGATGTCAAGCTTTACCTGAACAGTTAAGACAACTGAACAGAAGCTTCTGAAACGCTGAGTTATAGAAGAATGCTCAAGATGAGTAGACCAAGTCTGTATAGAATTTCCGGGAACATTTTTTTTGGCACAATTGACGTAAAGAAGTGATAAATTGTTGAGACCCATGCTGATACATCAAGGAGTAATTAATGTGGTAGTGGAAGAAAGTGTCGGGAGCAAAATTTATAGAGCAAGAACGTCTTGACTGCAGTAAGAATGTTGAAGTAGATTTAAGTCGCTGTATATATCAACATCTACATCTGTAGTCCGCAAATTACTCTGTGGTGTGTGGTGGAGCATACTTCGTGTATCACTGTCATTTCTCCCCTTTCCTCTTCTAGGCGCGAATAGTGCCCGGGAAGAAAGGTTGTTGCTGAGCTAAAATCGCTCTAATTTTGTTTTCATGGTCCTAGCGCGAGATATTCCTTGCAGGAAGCAATGTATTGGTTGACTTTTCTAGGAAAGTACACACACGGAATTTTAACAGTAAACCACGCCATGATGTATAACGCCTCTCTTGTAACGTCTGCTCCTAAAGTTGGATGAGCATTTCCGTGACATTTTCGCGCTTCCCGAACGAATCTGTGAGAAACACGTTTCTCTTGTTTCGATCTTGTGTATTGCGGGTCGCAGACTGTCGAGCAGTAATCAAGTATCGGCTGTGCAAGGATGTTTTGTTAGTTACCTCTTTCGAGCGTGGATGACGCTTACTGAGGATTCTTCTAACGAATCAGTTTGTTATCTGCCTTCTCTGCGATTCGTTTCATGTTATCGTTCAACCTTAAATCGCTTTGTATACATATTCCCCGGTAGTGTCCTCCTCCGTAGGGCAGCGGTAGCGTTACCGTCTACAACACGAAGGGGCCGGGTTCGATTCCCGGCAGGGGACTGGGTGTTGTGTGTCCTTCATCATCATTGACTCGCAAGTCGCCGATATGCCGTCAACCAAAAAGGGACTTGGAATACGGCGGCCGAACTCCCGCAAATGGGGCCTCCCGGCCAACAATGCCATATCAACATTTCATTTTTTTTTCCACGGTAGTTAATGCGCGTGACTGCTTGTAGAGCTTGTTCCGGAATCATTTAATCATACAATAAGCGCTATTTTTATGCAGATCTGAAGAGACCTGAAAAGAATAGACTAGTGCGGAGATCTATACAAAAGTTATTTGACATCGGACTGAAACCACAACAACAACAATATAGACATATAACTAGACTTAAGAAAAAAGGAGAACGGAAATCACCCATCAGTATTTCATAAAAAAATCACAAAAGTTTAGTAAAAGGTACCTTGTAGAGAACAGTTCACTCAAAGGACTTGGACAACGGCTGGAGATATGTTGCCCCCATCTCATTTATTTTTGCAACACGCTGCCTTGACAGGGATCTGCGTGCTGCTAGCACTAAAGGCCGCCTTTCCTCGTGTTCTCAGTAATGCCAATCGTTCCCTCGCGAACTTCCCACGCCTGCTACGGCGCTCAGAGATGGCCATCTTTATTGCGTCACTTAAGTCGCGCGCACTTGCAGCGCTGCCGCGTCCCCCTCTCGTGCGCATGCGCACAGGCAGCTCTTCAAATTTCCGACGCTAACGCACGCCCCGCGCGCAATGACACTTTGTTTCCGTCCGCGGTCGAGGAACTTCCTACCAGCAGGGCGGCCATTAGATGCCAGATAAAGCCTCCCCGCATAAATTACCGACACCGTTCCGTGTCATGCAAATAAGAAGCGAGGCGTGCGGCGCGGAAAACACGTACGAAACGCGCCGTATTCCTTTCACCTGCAAAAGAATAAACGTTTGAAACTCGATACGATCTCCCATAGAATTGCTGTTTATTGCGCCGGTCCTAAGATGCAATTTATTCACGATTAGGCATCCGATAAAATGAAGTAAAGTGCTGGAACCTCATATATGCGCGTCCTTTCGGCAGTCGTTATAACGATACACAAAATACGTGAGGCTCTTTAGAAACCACATGTTTCCAAAAGCAATGCGTCATTGGTAGTGATTTATGATATCTGCTATCAAAGACTTGGGTAAATGTATAAATTTAATAGGTTACCAAAAAAGATAGCTTTGACTACCTCGTACATCCTGCCCAGCTGTAATTTAACCACTGTGAGCTTCAGTCTACGAAACCAGAAACAATTTTCCTCCAACGTCCTGTGTGCGAGGACGTGTCTTTAAATTTGATTATCTTGCTTGAAAGGTATTACCTAATAACTCCAGTGTTAGGGTGATCAGTAGAGTGTTCTTTCCACCGAGCGAGGTGGTGTAGTCGTTGGCACGCTGGACTCACATTCGGGAGGACGAAGGTTCAATCCATGTTTAGGTTTTTCGTGATTTCCCTAAATCACTCCAGGCATATGCCGGGATGTTTCTTTTGAAAGGGCACAACTGATTTCCTTCCTCATCCTTGATACCATCCGGGCTTGTGCTCCGTCTCTAATGCCCTGGGAGTCGACGGGACGGTTTTTCGTTTGATATCAGCAGCAGAGTGGTGAACATAGTAGGCTAAACCATGCTTCTATATTTTTTACCAAATGTTTTTGTAACAAACGTCATAGTAATAAGCAAGTTAGCTAGCTATTCACAGGTTACTTTATATCGAACTGATTATGGCAGGATGGAGATGAAGACATGTGCCCCCTTAACAAACCAATGACAGCATTTCGCAAGTTGTAGGATCATGAAGAATGAGAATTTTATAGACAAGAAAGTACACAATCATCTACGTTTTAATAGCAGATACATCACTCATTAATGGCCACTGGAAAGTGGGCAAATAGTTATATTTAACTAGGTTATACAAGACATTTCAGGCAAGATTTCTGATGGACTTGTACTAAAAAGGCAGGTATATATCACATTACTATTAACAGTGATGGTTCTTTTCTGCCATATAGTACTGAAACAACTAAATTTCCTGAGAACATCAAGATACTGCTGATAATCTGATATTTATTTCTCGCCTCAATGTTTCTTCGTCTGAATCACTAACTCATTTAAAGTCTTAGACCTGCCGAAAATTAATGATGCAAAATTAAATCCTAACAAAATAAAGCGTCTCGATGCGTTTCAGTATAACATTCCGAAAATTAGGCGTACATTCAAGTTCACTTTTATGTTATTCATGATAGAAATTAAAATTAGAATTCAGCATTTCGTTGCCTTCGAGACAGAAGAAATGGATACTATGGTCTAACTTAATCAGTATGATGACGCTATCAGAGGCGGAGCAGGTTAGAAGTGGGCAAAGATGGAGAAGGAAATCGGATCTTCTGAATTCATAACAAGTTGTCCAACACCGGCCTTAAGAGATCTAAATGTATTTTGGTGTAGACCGTCATACCAAACAGTTTCGAGAAAAGACGTTGGTTTTAAACCTTTAACTGTTCTGCATAGCCTCTTTCTTTCTCCCCCCCCCCCCGCCCGAGTACAGTGTGTAGAACGTTCACACAACCATGTGAAATTGTTAGAAAAGTCCTTCTATGGAATGCTCTACTCGCGTGTCACTCTACCTTGAATGTCATTTATACCGTAAACGCGTTGACCTTTGATGTGAATTTCCACACTTGGACGTCCTGTGGTAAGGTTCGTCATGATAGTAACAAGTCTCGTCACCTGTCATGTTTCTTCCAGAAAAGAATTGTTCGCGTTTTGCATTTCAATCAAATGACACCAGGCGTCCATGTGTCGTTTTTGTTTAGAAGTCAGGGTGTGTGGGACAAATGCTGCACAACATTTTTCTCTTATTCATAACATACTGCAGATTATGTTGAATGCCTAGCTACACTGCGATTTGTGAGAGGACACTGGCACACTACGGCCGCACTTACGCTACTTATTAATATCCTTTGCTCGCAACAGTATGGTCCAATACATGTCTTTTGTTTATAGCTGTTAGTTCAAGCTACCACCAGAGTTAGTGTGCTGAAGTCGATTATACGGCAGGAAAAAATGAGTTTCGAAACTTTTTTTAGGTGATCGTTGTATAGTTCCTGCTCACAACTGGAGACTAGAGTAGCACAGTACACTCAAGGATTTATTGTTGCACCGTGCGGGAGGACATCAAAAATAATACCTCCAGTGTCCCAGAAGGTCGTCGCCATGACTTTACCGGTTGTGGGTGCGGCTTTGAACTTTTTCTTCGGAGGAGAGGTTGTGTGGCGCCACTCTATGGACTGTCGTTTTGTTTCAGGTTCGAAGTGATGAACCAATGTTTCATCGGCTGCGACGGTGTTCGACCAAAAGTTTTCATGATGAACTACGTAAGGTGCATGTAATTCCGCACAGATGGTCCTTCTTTGCTCTTTATGGTCTTCTGTTAGGCGGTGAGGAACCCAGCGTGCACACATCTTTGACTACCCCAACTGGTGGACGAGCGTGTCGACGCTACCGACAGATACGCCCAGTTGTGCAGCGAGATGTTTGTGTGATTCGTCGATCACCTCGAATGAGAGTGTCCACACTTTCCAATATTGTAGGAGTATCAGCTGTGTGCAGCCGGTCTGCACGCCGGGGGATGGGACACGACGGACCACAACAAATTCTCCATATTTTAAACCGAAATTGGCCGATTAAAAAAATTGTTGTATTACTTATTGACCACCCCTCGTAACTTGAAACGCTCCTGTTGCCTCTATCACGGGAACAGTTTACCATAGCGTCGCTGAGCGACTCTCCCAGTGAGTTCTCTGACGCTATATACACAGTGCGTATCAGCAAATCTTCGTCACCAAACCTGTCGATACTGCTATATATTACTGTTAACATGGAACTTATACTCTCGGAGAAGGGCAAAGATAATGTGGACCTTACTGTTGTCGACAGTAAATACCTTGTATCAATGGGACACAATTGTTTTCAAACAAGACACACTGCGTGTGACGTCTTCAAATGGTTCAAATGGCTCTGGGCACTATGGGACTTAACATCTGAGATCATCTGTCCCCTACAACTTAGAACTATTTAAGCCTAACTAACCTAAGGACATAACACACATCCATGCCCGAGGCAGGATTCGAACCTGCGACCTTACCAATAGCGCGGTTCCGGACTGAAGCGCCTAGAACCACTCGGCCACCGCAGCCGGCGTGCCGTCTTCATTTACACTGTTATGCAGGTATTTTCAGTAAATCAGTTGCATACTGGGGGTGCGAAATCAAACGAAATATACTTATCGCGTCACCAGATGCCGCAGACCACGGTTCCCATATATCAAAATACACTACTGGCAATTAAAATTGCTACACCACTAACATGACGTGCTACAGACGCGAAATTAACCGGCAAGAAGAAAATGCTGGGATATGCAAATGATTAGCTTTTCAGAGCGCCGGTGGTGACGCCTACAACGTGCTGACATGAGGAAAGTTTCCAACCGATTTCTCATACACAAACAGCAGTTGACCGGCGTTGCCTGCTGAAACGTTGTGATGCCTCGTGTAAGGAGGAGAAATCCGTACCATCACGTTTCCGACTTTGATAAAGGTAGGATTGTAGCCTATCGCGAATGCGGTTTACCGTATCACGACATTGCTGCTCGCGTTGGTCGAGATCCAAGGACTGTTAGCAGAATATAGAATCGGTGGGTTCAGGAGGGTAATATGGAACGCCGTGCTGGATCCCAACGCCCTCGTATCACTAGCAGTCGAGATGACGGGCATCTTATCCGTATGGCTGTAACGGATCATGCAGCCACGTCTCGATCCCTGAGTCAGCAGATGGGGACGTTTGCAAGACAACAACCATCTGCACGAACAGTTCGACGACGTTTGCAGCAGCATGGACTATCAGCTCGGAGACCATGGCTGCGGTTACCCTTGACGCTGTATCACAGACAGGAGCGCCTGCGATGGTATACACAACGACGAACCTGGGTGTACGAATGGCAAAACGTCTTTTTTTCGGATGAATCCAGGTTCTGTTTACAGCATCATGATGGTCGCGTCCGTGTTTGGCAACATCGCGGTGAACGCACATTGGAAGCGTGTATTCGTCATCGCCGTACTGGCGTATCACCCGGCGTGATGGTATGGGGTGCCATTGGTTACACGTCTCGGTCACCTCTTGTTCGCATTGACGGCACTTTGAACAGTGGACGTTACATTTCAGATCTGTTACGACCCGTGGCTCTACCCTTCATTCGATCCCTGCGTAACCCTACATTTCAGCAGGATAATGCACGACCGCATGTTGCAGGTCATGTACGGCCCTTTCTGCATACAGAAAATGTTCGACTGCTGCTCTGTCCAGCACATTCTCCAGATCTCTCACCAACTGAAAACGTCTGGTCAATGGTGGCTGAGCAACTGGCCCGTCGCAATACGCCAGTCACTACTCATGATGAAATGTGGTATCGTGTTGAAACTGCATGGGCAGCTGTAACTGTACACGCCATCCAAGCTCTGTTTGACTCAATGCCCAGGCGTATGAAGTCCGTTATTACGGGCAGAGGGGGTTGTTCTGGGTACTGATTTCTTAGGATCTTTGCACCCAAATTGCGTGAAAACGTAGTCACATGTCAGTTCTAGTATAATATATTTGTCCATTGAATACGCGTTTATCATCTGCATTTCTTCTTGGTATAGCAATTTTAATGGTCAGTAGTGTACAAATATCCCAGAAAAACGGTCCAATTTTTGTCAATAGAGTTCGGGTTTGCCCTGTATAAAGAATACTGCAGTGCCTGTGTTAATCTGAACTGCGATACAAAGTTCCTCTGGACACTCATGCAGTATAATATTTGTCCACCGACACCGGACAACCGAACGTCTCACCCGTACAGGAAAATACATAATAAACGTACGAGAACAGCACGGATTCTAGACGCATGGTTGACGACATATAGAAATTTGGGTGTTGCCATGAGCCATGCACGGATAGCCTAATGATATGGCGACCGCTCGCGGCAAGCAGGAAATCCGGGTTCGAGTCCTGATACGGCACAAATTTTCAATGTCTTCATTCCATTCTGCACCTGGTAGTTGCCCGTATTCGCAGTTGCGAATGCATGTAATGTGCTGTATACAGAAATACACTTCCGTAGTTGTCGCCGTTGCTTTCCCATAAGCACGTGCACTTACTGAGTTGTTCCCACACGGTCATGTTCGACCAGTCGAATATCGTGAAACTGTGCGTTACTTGATTCCGGTATAGCAACAGTCTACTTGCATGTTGCGCTGCGTGTTTGGCAGGCGATACGTTCGGTGCTAGATTGTTGAGTTACCTAAAAAGGAGCTTGCTTTGCTGTTTGTGAGTGCACGCGAGCTGCCAGCTCCCAGAACGGCCCGTTCTAGTGCGTCACGGAAGCGCGTTATGAGGGAGTCGACACACGTAGCGTCTGTTGACGATTGGGCGGATTCTTTGTTAGGCCGAGGCGTCGGGAGGGGCGGGCGTTCGTCCTCGCCCTGACGGGAATGTCACGCGAAACCGTGACTCACCACTGCTCAAGTTGCCAGCACTGCTGTGCTGTTCTCCGCTCTCCTTCATTCACTCACTGTGCAAACTCAAGTTCAGGAACCCACTACAGTTTACGGTTGCTCCTTAAGTCTCGTCCATACGTGTTGTTCTTGTTCCCGTTGAAAGCACCTAACTTTCCATAGGTTGAGGAAACGTTTTAGGAAAAGAGCATTAACTTATGAGAACATGAAGCACTAAACTAAAAAAAAAAATGGATCGAATGGCTCTGAGCACAATGGGACTTAACTTCTAAGGTCATCAGTCCCCTAGAACATAGGACTACTTAAACCTAACTAACCTAAGGAATCGCACACATCCCTGCCTGAGGCAGGATTCGAACCTGCGACCGTAGCGGTCGCGTGGTTCCATCAAGCACTAAATGAGAAAGAATTAATCTTTATCGGTTGCGGTTACTTTCACCCCATCTACAGAAGATGAACATTTAGATCAATACAACAAAAAGCAAATAATAGATTTATTTTAACGCTCATTCAATGCGCCTCCTTCTTATTCTCGTAGCACAATGCGTCGCACACACTTGGCATCATTGGTCTACATGAAGTTAATTCACAAGCGCCTTATAGTATTGGGTAGCAAATGGAAGCTACAATCGACTTCCACATAAATAAGATGCGTAGTACTTCTGTTACATTTTTTTTAACACAAGTAAACATCGACTGTGAAAGCATATGTTATATTAACAGGTAACATTTATGAATCGATCACGTTCGCCGGCCGTTGTGGCCGAGCGGTTCTAGGCGCTTCAGTCCGGAACCGCGCTGCTGCTACGGTCGCAGGTTCGAGTCCTGCCTCGGGCATGGATGTGTGTGATGTCCTTGGGTTGGTTGGGTTTAAGTAGTTCTACGCCTAGGTGACTGATGAGCTCAGATGTTAAGTCCCATAGTGCTGAGAGTCATTTGAACCAAGCCATTCGATCACGTTCGTCGTTACGTGGTGTAATCTCTGTAGCATCCAGTAACAATATTTTGTCTGTCTAATGAGAGTAATGCTTACCAATTAAATGGTTCAGAATGGTTCAAATGGCTCTGAGCACTATGGGACTTAACTTCTGAGGTCATCAGTGCCCTAGAACGTAGAACTACTTAAACCTAACTAACCTAAGGACATCACACACATCCATACCCCAGACAGGATTCGAACCTGCGACCGTAGAGGTCACGCGGTTCCAGATTGTAGCGCCGAGAGCCGCTCGGCCACTCCGGCCCGCTCAGTTAAATGAACTGTTTCTTAGGTATGGCTATGCTTAAACATACTCACAGCATCAGTGACGTCGGCGCAAGTAAATGATGGTAGATGCCTTGCTCGCGATATTCATGGGCAAATTACTTATGGGTGCTGACAATATTCTGTGATTAAGGAAGCCACGTCATCACTTGGAGTTCATCGCCAACCTCTGTACCAGGTTCTGACGCCGTGGAAACAACAACACTGAATGGATGCAAGCTTACTAGAATAACAAGAATTACGTTTCCCTAAATCACTTCAGCCATATACCGGGATGATCCCTGCAATGAAGTCGCGCCAGAGTATCTCTTGTCCCACCTTCGTCAAACTGGACCAGTAAGTGTGTGTAAGTGCCTGCATACATGAATTACGTTTTTCTAATTTGATAAATCGTGAAACCACGACCCGTGTAATATTCTTCTAAAAGTGACCGAGGGACGCATAAAAAAATGAAATTAAATGATTGTGTGGCGTTGGTCGGGAGGCGCCATGCGGAGAAGTTCGGCCACAGGGTGCAAGTCTTATTTCAGGTGACGACATAGTGGGCGAATTGCGTGTCGGTGATGATGAAATGACGACGGGGACAACGGAACACCCACTCCACGAGCGGAAAAGGTCTCCAAAACGGCCGAGAACCGAACCCGGGCCTGCTGTATGGTAGGCAAACACGTTACCAAAAGAAAAAAAAGTTCAAATGTTTGTGAAATCTTATGGGACTTAACTGCTAAGTTCATCAGTCCCTAAGCTTACACACCACTTAATCTAAATTATCCTAATGACAAACTCACACACCCATGCCGGAGGGAGGACTCGAACCTCCGCCGGAACCAGCCGCACAAAAGCGTTACCATTCTGCTACGCAGGTAGACTATTGACAAATGCCATTACTATTACTAATTCTACAGCTTCCACAAGGTCTCTTATAACAAATGTACATCACAAGGATTTATTTTACTTTCTAAGCTCTACCTAAAACGTATGTTTCACTTAAACAAGTGAAACACGATTACATATTGTAATGTGGCAAAAATTTTTGTTGAGATTTTTTCGTTTCGCGTTACGTAGTAGAGTCGACTCAACTTAGTCTCGACAAGAAAATGGATGTTTAAACTTCGTAAAAGATATGTTTTAATGTGTTCTCCTTTGACAAGTTATAGTATCTAAAGACGGAGAGAAAAAACTGACGGAAAGCTGATCGCAGGTACCAGAGCGAGTGGGTAGCAGCGTGAGTAAGCGACGGTACAACTACTGCAGATGGCCGCCAGGAACGCTACCGAAGGCTATGATGAATGAACTTACCATGTACAATGGATAATCACCGTTCTAAGATTGTTCGGCAACTGGTTCTTAGTTCGATCTCCGAGGAAGGAAGCGTGAGTAGTCGCTGTTATGTCGCAGAGGGGCAACGGTCGGTTGTAGTGGTGCATAACAGGACACTGACGTGTCATAATTTGATTCTGAATTCTCGTTCGTCATCAGTATTTATACAGGGTGAGTCACCTAACATTACCGCTGGATATATTTCGTAAACCACATCAAATACTGACGAATCGATTCCACCGACCGAACGTGAGGAGAGGGGCTAGTGTAATTGATTAATACAAACCATAAAAAAAAAATGCACGGAAGTATGTTTTTTAACACAAATCTACATTTTTTAAAATGGAACCCGTTAGTTTTGTTAGCACATCTGAACATATAAACAAATACGTAATCAGTGCCGTTTGTTGCATTGTAAAATGTTAATTTCTTCCGGAGATGTTGTAACCGAAAGTTGACGCTTGAGTACCACTCCTCCGCTGTTCGATCGTGCGTATCGGAGAGCACCGAATTACGTAGGGATCCAAAGGGAACGGTGATGGACCTTAGGTGCAGAAGAGACTGTACCAGCACATTACGTCCATATGCTAACACCTTTTTATTGGTCTTTTTCACTGACGCACATGTACATTACCATGAGGGGTGGTATGCAAAAACTGGAAACTTTATTTAGAAACAGAAAACGTTTAGCAGCTGCCTGCTTGCCGTTTGCTGTTGCGTTTTAGAGAAATCTGAAACAATGTTGTCAAGACACGAGGTAAGTGGAAATTTTGATTAGGTCCGGATAATTTTTTTACTTCAATTGCAAATTTAGTACGACGGCAAGTTGTATTCAGACCAGTTACAGTTCAGTTCAAATTAAGTTCTGTTTAGTCGAAGGTTAGCATACGAGTTTAGGTTGTGTAACAGTCTGTTGGGACATAGTTGTGCAATATGTAGACTTTTACGTAGTGGGAGGTAAAGTAGGGCTATGTTTCATACAGAAACAAATGTAGTGTGGAGGTTACAACTTGATGGACGTCCCCTAAGATGATCTTGGTGACAGTGGGCCGCCTGTGGATCGCCAGCGGTCGAAATGTTGTCTTGTTAATACACTGGACGGCCATTAAAATCCCCGGCTATCCACAGCCCCGATATCTACTTACTATACAGGGTGATTCAAAAAGAATACCACAACTTTAAAAATGTGTATTTAATGAAAGAAACATAATATAACCTTCTGTTATACATCATTACGAAGAGTATTTAAAAAGGTTTTTTTTCACTCAAAAACAAGTTCAGAGATGTTCAATATGGCCCCCTCCAGACACACGAGCAATATCGACCCGATACTCCAACTCGTTCCACACTCTCTGTAGCATACCAGGCGTAACAGTTTGGATAGCTGCTGTTATTTCTCGTTTCAAATCATCAATGGTGGCTGGGAGAAGTGGCCGAAACACCATATCCTTAACATACAACCCATAAGAAAAAATCGCAGGGGGTAAGATCAGGGCTTCTTGGAGGCCAGTGATGAAGTGCTCTGTCACGGGCTGCCTGGCGGCCGATCCATCGCCTCGGGTAGTTGACGTTCAGGTAGTTATGGACAGATAAGTGCTAATGTGGTGGCGCTCCATCCTCCTGAAATATGAATTGTTGTGCTTCTTGTTCGAGCTGAGGGAACAGCCAATTCTCTAACATCTCCAGATACTGTAGTCCAGTTACAGTAGCACCTTCGAAGAAAAAGGGACCAAAAACTTTATTGGCTGAAATGGCGAACAAATGTACAACTAAATGAAACTTTATAGCTCCCTTAATTCGCCGAAAGATAGTGCTTAGCTCTGCCTTTTGTCGTTGCAGACTTTTAAATTCCTAAAGTTGTGGTATTCTTTTTGAATCACCCTGTACTATACCTATACTTACAAATTGATAACGCGACGGAAACCTGGCGGAACCGACTTCAGCACCTAGCAGATGGAGTGCAAAGATCAAACCTCAAGCAAGGCTGAACTGTATGGTGAATACTGATCAGAACAAATATATATTAGTGGAGGAGTTCCTCAGGGTAGCATATTAGGACCACTACTCTTTCTGATACTCGTACACGCTTTCACAATAGTGTTAGTTGCGGGGTCGGGGTTATATTGGTTTAAAGAAAAACGCCACCATTTGTCTCAGATCGAAGAAAATTGACACTGTCAAATTAAATGTAGGACGTTCCGTTATGAGCAACAAACACAAAATTTCTGGGAATGAATGTTGATCCTCTGTTGGATGGGGTTGAACATGCACACATACTAACAAACAGAATGCTTTCAGCATGTTATGCCCGTATAATGTTGTCATAAGTGTGTAAGAGTAGTGTATTTACACGTACCGTCAGTTCTCAGCTGTGGGATTCTTTTTCTGGGGAGCAAACGCACATAACAGAACAGAAGAATATTAATCAGAAATAATAATACTAAAAACCTGATTGAAACATTGGGTATCTTAACTACATCCTCTGACTCATTTTGCAATCCGTTGTGCACATCAAAAATTAAGTTGACCTTGGAAGAAGTTATGGATTGAATTTACATCACCAAGAATGAAAAAATAAAACTAGAAACTGCATTTTCTCATTGTCCAAGGAGGTTAAAGAGGTTAGCAAAACGAACTTACTTAAAAAAGCAGTTAAAATGTCCTGTTGAGCAACACACTTTATATACTGACAGTAAGTCAGATAACATTGAGTAGGGGTTAGGCAAAAAATGTTACCCAAATGGGAAAACATCTCTTTCACTTGCCACAACACTTACGCATTACAATGTTGATTTTTCCTGTATTCCTAGCCTGCGAAACCTTACCTCCAAAACTCTGTAAATGCAGAATGGTAACACCTTATACACTATCTGAGTTCGACATCTCACTGATGTTAAAGGTTCAAATGGCTCTGAGCACCATGGGACTTAACTGCAGTGGTCATAAGTCCCCTAGAACTTAGAACTACTTAAACCTAACTAACCTAAAGACATCACACACATCCATGTCCAAGACAGGATTCGAACCTGCGACCGTAGCGGTCGCGCGGTTCCAGACTGTAGGGCCTAGAACCGCTCAGCCACTCCAGCCGGCTCACTGATGTAACTCAGTCTTTTAGGCAAGCAGACGAGAAGTTACAGTGCACATAATGGAAGCCGAACATCGTCGCTATGGTCCTATATGTCACATGATAGTGTCTGTACAACATGACTTAATGTCCGTGTAGTGTGTGAAGTGATTGTACGTGACAAATAAATAGATAGTGTAGCACTAGCTTTGTATCTTATTAAATAAATTCTTTGCAATACAAATTTGCACACTAGGGATTTCTCAGTCAAGTTACTCTGTTTCAAACAAACTGGTTGTGTATGCCGAATGATGGAGGCTCCAATCTCCATCCCTTCGTCATAATTTGGGTTTTCCGTCGATTCATGAAATTACTTTACATTTATGCTTGGATCGTTCCAAGTACACTGTCGAGTCACATTAATATGTCCAACTGTCAAAAGCCTGAATAACCAGCTTTTGCAGCGCGGACGTGCAGAAAGAGAGTTGGTGAGGTAATGGAAGTTACGGTCAGGGATATGGATTCACTACGCCTCTTGCGCTGTAACCAGCTGCTTTACGTTTTGTAAGTAGGCTGTTTAGGTTTTTATATTGGTAACGCCACGTAGCGCTCTGTGTGAAAATCACTGGCTGTGCTGCGTGCAGTCTGTGGCTTGTTTGCATTGTTGTTGGCCATTGTAGTATTGGGCAGCTGAATGTGAACAGCGCATAGCGTTGCGCAGTTGGAGGTGAGCCGCTACGCTAGCAGTGGTGGATGTGGTGAGAGAAATGGCGGAGTTTTGAAATTTGTAAGACTGGATGCCATGAACTGCTATATATATTATGACTTTTGATGGCTATTAAGGTAAATACATTGTTTGTTCTCTATAAAAATCTTTCATTTGCTAACTATGCCTGTCAGTAGTTAGTGCCTTCCGTAGTTTGAATCTTTTATTTAGATGGCAGTAGTGGCGCTCGCTGTATTGCAGTAGTTCGAGTAGCCAAGATTTTTGTGAGGTAAGTGATTTGTGAAACGTATAGGTTATGTTAGTCAGGGCCATTCTTTTGTAGGGATTTTTGAAAGTCAGATTGCGTTGCGCTAAAAATATTGTGTGTCAGTTTAAGGACAGTCATGTACAATTTTTCTAAGGGGACGTTTCATATGTCGACCCTTAGCCAAGGATACCTCACTGGAATCTTCTGACTTTGTTCTTGTAGTTTGTGTAATTAGTGTAGCTATTGTTTATTGCTAGCGTGTAATCATAGAGAGAATTTCCTTTGTAGTTGTAGTTTTCATTCTTGTACAGTAAAACAGTTGTGGCATGCATGTAGATTTGCACCAAGTATTTCGCAGCTGCACTTGCAATTAACGAGATATTACTTTCAATGCTATGTTAATGTGTTTTCTTATTTTGCTCTTCAAATTGTGCTTTTCTGTGTTGTGGCGTGAAATATTGTGACAATAATGGCTTGTGAAAAACGTAATACTAGGCTCCAAAGTAAACTGAGAAATGACAGTGAAGATGAAGCAGTATGTTAGCGCCACCGTGTAATGAATTAACTAGTGTTCAAAGTAGTAATTTGGTAATTGTACACAGGGAAATGGAGCGGGCTGCAAATAATGGTGTAGGCAGTGAAACAATTAGTGAACAGGGAAGCATTATCGATCGTTCGGGCGGCAACAGCTTGCCTCAGGAATCCGAAATGACAGGACACAATCTTGCAAATACTGTAGATTCAGGTTTTGCATCCTCGCCGTTTTCTCAAATAAACCAATACACATTTTCTCCTTTTCAAAATGCGAATATTGACGGTTCAAATGCATTGCCGAATCGCACTGAGGAACATGTTTCAGACACCAGTGCATTGTCATTACAATTAATGCAACAAATGGGACAAAAGCTTCAAAAGTTAGACACAATGGAACAAAATCTTCCAAAGTTAGACACAATGGAACAACACCAGAGACAAACACAGCAACAGTTAGACACAATGGAACAACACCAGAGACAAACACAGCAACAGTTAGACACAATGGAACAAAATCAGAGACAAACACAGCAAAAGCTTCAAAAGTTAGACACCACACTTGAACAAACACGTGAAGATTTAACTACTGAGTTACATAACATCGAATCGAAATGTCAAAAGGTCTGTAATGACGTAAAAACACAAATTTGTGAGCATTTTCAACGTATTTTTTCGCGGCATGAAAATGCATTACAGAATCACGAAGTAGCCATAAAAGAACTGCAAACCATCGTTCACGAAAATCATGAGACCTTGTGGGCTAAAATTGACTCAGTTGTATCTACCGATTCGGTTACGCTACTTGCAAAAACTCAGGAAAACTTAAAGAACACAGTAGATACGATTTCAACACAAATGGACACTCTGAAACTTGGTTCAGAAAAATACACTGAGGAAATAAGTACACTATCGGAGAAAGTAGCCGAACTTTCGGATCAGTTCACTAACTTATCTGCAAAGGTAGATGATGATCTGAATGACACAAGACCTGTAGCCATCACTGACACAGAAGAGTATGAACAAATTAAGAAATTCAAACAAAATCAGAATCAAATTAATACGCAATACAAAAGATTTGTCCGGTAAGTACAAGATCAGTTGGCACAAGTAATACAAAAATTACATATTTCAGAGGACACTCGCGCTCCAACACGGGAAGAGGAACTTAGAAATACGGAAAAGCCACAAAATAATAACACAGGGCATTTCGGAAATTATGAAAGAAATTGGCAAAGTGCACCGAATTTTGAGATGGAACCGCCGACACGACGTAACAATGACCGATATGCTACTCGCCGACACGATGATTTTGACTATAAGCTGTTCATTACTACATGTAAATTCAAAACATTTAAGAATTCTGGCAACGACATTCATCCACAAGCGTGGCTCCATCAATTCTCTCATTGTTTTCCTCCCAACTGGTCATTAGAGCGCAGATTAGAATTTATGTGTGCCTACTTAGAGAATGAACCAGCTGAAAGAGTGCGATTGGTCATTCACGATTGTCACAGTGAAGGAGAATATTATCATGCCTTCCTCTCAGCATATTGGTCTCAAGCTACATAAGACCGAGTAAAACATAGCAGCATAATGATGAAACATTTCGAACAATCTGAATTTTCCAGTCTTGTGGAATATTTTGAAGACATGTTGCACAAGAATCAGTACCTGTCAAACCCATACAGCCCCTCAGAACTCATCCGCATTTGCTTAATCAAACTACCTGAACATTTACGACATATTATTTTGGCAGGACGTTGCAAAGATGACATTGAAGCTTTTCAGGGACTGTTACAAGAATTGGAAATTAACGCTGACAATCGCGGAATGCGAAAACAGGATCACAACAATTACGGGTCACATCCATCACAATTCCACGATGAAAGAAATAATAACTGGATACGACAAGGCTATTCTCACAACACAAATCGTGACCAAAACAGACACCACCCTTATGACAACCGTTGGCGGAGTAGTAATAATTACGGGGAAACATCACCTCTCCATCGTAGTGACTATCACAGAGACAATCAGAGAAACAGACAATATAGGAACCAAAATAATTATTATCAAGGGAGACGGAATAACTTTAGACGCAACGGTCCAGCGCGCAGTTACGATTCAGGGAGAAATTCTCCACCACGTGACCGACAAGAAAGAAATTATGGAATTTACCGACATAACGACAGACGATGTGATCGCATCAGAACTGGCGGAATTCAAACAGGGCGGGGCCCTCTCGACAAGGTGAATTTGTAGAAGTTAGGTCTCCAAATCCCAATAGCGACACGTGCCAACAAAGAAACAGACAATGCCCCATACCACAGGCAGCCACGTGCGCCAGCTGGCTCAGAGAAAAATAAGATACACACTACCCGTGAGAATAATTTTAGCATTCCTTACCGACGTATACAACATGATAAATGCATTGAAGTTGAAACTCTGCGCACTAGAAAGGGTAAAAGATTGCACCACATTTCACATGTAAAACCTTTAATAAGAGATAATCTGTTTTTTAACTTAGTCTTAAAATTTTTCACTTCACGTTACTATTACTCTGTTTCAGACTTAGAAACTGTTAACATGCAACAATGTTTGAGGTTAAATATGCAGGCAAGAACCTAGGGAACTTATTTAGACAAGTAATTACAACTGCATTGTTATAGTGAACATACAGTGTTACTGTGTGTGTACATTCTTGCTCGTTAGTTGCACGATTACGTAACAACTATAAGGCTTACATACTTAGAACATATATTGGTAATGAGATTTTAATGCAACATTTTGGTTTACTTGAAAAGACATTCTTTATTTAATGTACTTTCTGTGACATTAAAGATGACTTAGCATTTGGTTCCTTTGGCAGCTACACGATTATATCACGACGCTAATAATGTGTGACACAATTTACATTGTTGCTTTTCCAGTGTATCTGATTTTCTGAATTATTCTGGAAAGTAAAACATGTTTTAGTAGTAACTTTTGTGGTATAGCTACAATGAAACAGCCTTTTGCGTAGCACAACAATACGTTACAGCACAGTACTTTCTTCATCATGGCAATAAGCGTAATAACTAAGATATCTTGACGCAAAGCATTTCACTTTTGTTTATCATGAGGTAAGTACATTGACTTTTGCAGAACTTAGCTTTCGGAGGACGATAACTACGACACTTCCACAGAGATTATCTTACAACAAGACGCACCGTTTAGCGCTACAGTACACGTATTTGAGTGATTAATTTTGTACTTAAAACATTTATTTTTAAAGACATTTGAAGTACAATGATACAAAGGTTTTCCGTGATACATTTCATTCCACTGTTGTAATATGTAACACCTGAGGGTATTATTGATTAATCCTCAGGGGGATACACGCTTACGTTGTGTACCATGTGTTTGGCAAGCACAAGGAGCCCTAACTAATATGGTATTTGCTTATACAACTTTACACATTGGTACCATATTTTTCTAACACACAAATTACACAGCTATCTGATCACTTAACTGAGAGATAAACATTTTTTTTACTACATCAGTGACACATGTTTACGCAATTACACAGTTGGGTAACTTCACACTTATGAAATTATATTTTGTCTGTACTTCGTGAACTGTTCATATTTTTTCGGAACCATTGTGACACTATGAGAGCTTTGAATGATGTATTTGGTAAGGGAGCATGATTTTAAAGTACGTTTGAGGTAGATGACACTATTGAAATGAGCAGAGCATTTTTTTAGGTTTTGTCATTATTGCAGAAAGCTACAACGTTTTTGAGATTTGACTGAGGTGTTACGATGTTATTTTTACAACGACGATGTGTATTATGCTGTTGAGGTACGTTTATGATCAATAAGATGATGCTACCGTATATGAGGAATTTGATTATGCTACGTATTTATTATGATGAAATATTGAAGAAGTGTCGACGAATACATATATGAATAATGAGTAGTGGTTAGGGACTCCGATTTGTGGAAAAGGATGTTGGAAACCAAGAATCGTACTTTAAGAGTTATGAAATGTGCGTAAATGTGCGAATGTATCACAATCCCGACGAAAACCTTTCGAACACTGTTATATTCATAGGATTTTGTTTCTACACATTTGCAACGCAAATTCTCGACCTGTAAATTTTTTTGTGTGAGACTGTCACTGTAATGCAAACTGGTGTCGTAAATATTTCAGTAAGAAAGTTAAGTGACCACCTTCACATAATGAGTCGTGGGCACCCAGCTGCGCAACAGTCACCTGGAAAAAAGCCATTAGTGTGTGCCTTTCAGAGGCACAGGTGGAAAAAAAGGGTCCATTATCCTCGCTATTGACATTCCTTTGTAGAAAGAATCGCAAATACGACATGCTCAAACTAGAAAACATATGATTACACTGTGGACCTCTTAATTTATGATATTTACTGAAATGCCTAATGAAATGATGAGAAATATTTTTATGTCTATACACCTGATTATGACTACTGTCTTTCTAGTTGAGAGATTTTTTTACTACCTTATGAAATGCCATACAGCTAATGAATGATGTTTCATGCCTTCCTTTGTACATATTTGCTCATTTTCTTTAATATCTACATTGTAGCTGCACTGCAGCATTGGATATTATAAAATTTAATAGATGTACTAATATCACTATTTTCTGTCTACAGACCCAGTAAAGAATACGTTTATCATGTACTTTCTTAGAACAGAGAGCACAAATAGACATTTCCCTTCACAGGAATTGCATAAATAATTTTTTTAATGACTTGGAAACTTTCTTGCAGAGTAAGTTTTTGTGATGCATCACTCTAGTGTTAAGATGTGACATAGGTATTAAAAATGGCCATTTTTACTGTAATATTTTTTCTGCTTGAGCTATGTCATGTTTAGATATAAGTTATTGCATTTGCTGCTGCTGTTTGCCAGGCATAGTGCTACTAAATTTTACTTTACATTACTCTGTTAAGCCAGTTTTACTACTGATTTATTTTTTTGTTTGCTGCTCATTGCCTTATATTAGTTGTAATATTGCTGCTTGCTTTGCCAATTTGCATTTTTTTCATTGCTGTTTGTGTTAATTGTTTTGTGGTGCCACATTGCTTCATCGCTTAGTTTAGCATCTGAGCTCAGTAGATTAAAGTTAGCTTAAGATGGGGTAGGTCATATAAGAGAACAAGTTGTGATGAATTGGAAGAAATGCATTGAGAAGCTATATGAAAATGGTTTGGCCAAAAAAGTATTTTGAAAGAGGATATGAACCAAAAAAGTAGGGTTTAGGGACAATAGGTTTAGGTAGGATTTTCTTGGAAATATATGATGAGGTAAGATAATGGAAAATAAATAACGAGGTAAGGAATGTGTGAACATATAAATACAGAAAGCATGCTTGGATAGAATTTTCTTGGTGGAAACAAATGTTGAAATAAGAGGAAAGATATATGGAATGAAGTTTTGGGGTGGACTGCAGTACCAAATGTCACACTGAAAACAAACCCTGTCCTGTATTTTTGTGTTATTACACTATGTGAATTTGTGTTTTTCCTCTCTTAATGTGTTATGTTGTAGAATTTTTCTGATAATATGTTATTTTCTTTGTAAAGATGTTTAGACATTATTTATTCTGTTCTGTTTTAATGCTCATGTGTGAAGTTGATGTTTCGAAAGTTATTCTGATCTTTTATGTATGTACTCATGTCATAATTCCTGTAACACTGATGTATATGTTATTTCAATTCTTTTGTAAAGCATGTACTACAAATGTTATCTATATTGTTATGTCCTTTTATGATGTATTTTGTACCTTTGTAATTGTATTCTTATGTTATAAAATTGTAATTGACACCAGTTCATCATATTATTAACTTGTAAGTTCCATTTCACTGCACATGTTTCTGTTGGTCATAGTATATGGACAATATGTGAGAAGTAGGAACTGTTAGTGTTTGCACGTGTGTTAATAATTCAGCAAGGGACTGGATAACAGCATTGCTGGTTCTAAGGACAATTCCAAAACTTTGTGAGTGCACAAGTGGTGGTTATGGACTTGCTATATTATCCGCAAGACTCTTCAATGGTGATTGTGCACCTGCACAGTCACAACAGATGGCTGCTGGCCATCTCTACAAGGACTACATTGGGTCTGCATCTTTGATGACCCACCAATACCATTATTTCTACAAGCAATACAGTGGGTGTACACCTTTGCTGACTGACCAGTACCATTATTTCTACAAGGACTGCAGTGGGTATGCACCTCTGGTGGCCCACCAAGACCACAATCTCTATGAGGACTACAGTGGGTCTACTCTGTGATGACCTACCTACCAATATTCTTCAAAACGTCGAATGACTCTTCTGTGGGTTTCCTCTGGTGTGGCCCATTACCTGTCAGCATGTCAAGAGTCAGCACTGTCTTTCCATTGGAAGGACAACACTACTTCTTCAAGACTGCATGGAAATCCACTACTTCCGTGTGCATTTTCTTTTACTGCTCAGACTTTCAGAAAAAAAAAACACTGCAATTTTACTGTGATGAATGATCAGGACTGTCTTTATGGACTGTGAGAAAATTTTAGCATTTGACCAACATTGTATCAATAAGTATGTGCATTTGATTTCTTTGTTATTGTAATTATGATTATGAAAAATTTTTTCAAATCTGTATTGTCCACTGCCCAAAACAATTTGTAAATTTTTTTGTGGGGAGCATGGGGGCTATGTAAGTAGGCTGTTTAGGTTTTTATATTGGTAACGCCACATAGCGCTCTGTATGAAAATCACTGGCTGTGCTACGTGCAGTCTGTGGCTGGTTTGCATTGTTGTTGGCCATTGTAGTGTTGGGCAGCTGAATGTGAACAGCGCATAGCGTTGCGCAGTTGGAGGTGAGCCACCAGCAGTGGTGGCTGTGGGGAGAGAAATGGCGGAGTTTTGAAATTTGTAAGACTGGATGTCATGAACTGCTATATATACTATGACTTTTGATGACTATTAAGGTAAATACATTGTTTGTTCTCTACTAAAATCTTTCATTTGCTAACTATGCCTATCAGTAGTTAGTGCCTTCTGTAGTTTGAATCTTTTATTTAGCTGGCAGTAGTGGCGCTCGCTGTATTGCAGTAGTTCGAGTAACCAAGATTTTTGTGAGGCAAGTGATTTGTGAAACGTATAGGTTAATGATAGTCAGGGCCATTCTTTTGTAGGGATTTTTGAAAGTCAGACTGCGTTGCGCTAAAAATATTGTGTGTCAGTTTAAGCACAGTCATGTACAATTTTTCTAAGGGGACGTTTCAGTTTCTCTGTTGAGGATCGACAGCGCGAACAGCCCGAGAGAAGTGGTCCCACAGGTTCTCGACTGTGTTTAACTCCCGGGAGTTTTGTGGCCAGGGAAGTACGGTAAACTCATCCTGGTGCTCACGTGCGTTGCAAAGTGTGTTACAGGTTGCATTGTCCTGCTGGTAGATGCCATCTCGAGGAGAAACAAATTGTACGCAGTGGTCGACGTGGTCCTTGGTCCTCAAGGACAGATCCTTACCTGTGTTGATCAACTGTGCCATCCGGAGTGACGAGATTACCCAGGTAAAGCTAAGAAAATATTTCGCTTCCGACGATTTTTGCAGGGTGTTTGCTTCCACACGTTTCACGCATTACACGCCAACACGCTCTGTCCTACTGAGCGGAAAATGTGATTTATCTGGAAAGGCCACCTGTCACCACTCGGTAGACGTTCAACTGCGGTACTGACATAAGAATTCCAGCCTTAGGCGCCAATGAACAGCAATCAGCATAGGTGCATGAGCCAGGTTTGTGTGGGAGCAGCCGATACGCATTAACGTTTCGCTGAACGGTAGTTGAGCAGACACTGTTGGTAGCCACCAGGTTGATCTGGGCGGTCACTTTCTCAACATTTGCGCTTCCATTCGTCCGTACACATCTACAGAGACGTTCACCCCTGTGATCTGTGACCCTCCGTACACCACAGTGGCCTCAAGGCCGCTTTTGGATAGCACCATTTTGCCATGCACTGTATACTTTTACCTCGGCGGCGTGCGAAAAGTTAACAAACTTAGCCGTTTCGGAAATGTTTCCACCGTTGGCCCAATGATGATTCCCTTTTGGAAGTAAGATAAATCGCTCTGTTTCCGCACTACGACACCGACTACACAGTTTTCTGTCTCCCTACATGTTTTTTATTCCCTCCACTGCTAGTGCTGCCACCTGTCGTCTGTGGATGGTTGTTTCATCTTGACGTCGAACACTGGCAGTGGTCACATTAAGGTGAGTGGCTGTGTATAAGGTCACGGCCGACTACCGGTTCCATCCTCGTGAAACTAGGTGCGTTAGTGAGCTGGCTGGCAAAAAAAGTAAAGCACCCAGAGGAGAATGAGGAATCGAAATGAATCTTCAGGCGAGACTTGATGTTATTCAATAATCAAAAAATCGAGTCAAATTTACAAACAAATTGACAGTACGTGCCCACTTGTGAGCATGAATTTGCTCCCTCTCTGGCCGGATGCATGCCGTGTGAGCTGGTGCGCTGCTGGCGCCAGTCTCCATCGATTGTCGTCCTGATCGTTGTGAGTCGATTTTCGATGCCTGCTTGTCAGCTACGCATATTTGGCGGATGGCTATTTAACTGCGAGGGCTTGCGTTACATGTAAAAGAGAAAATGTGGTTTTTATAAACAGTAATATTGACAAACAGAGCTTCAAGTTGTAATAAAAACTATAGGTTAATATCTAAAGTATCCAACCAGGAGATTGCTTCCTCAGAGACCTCATGTATGCTGGTCAGAGTTCCAGCATATTTCCGTAGGGGACACTCTGTGACTATGTGGTGTATTGTTTATCATTGGTGTCCGCATCTTCCGTGCTTGGTGTGTATGCTATTTAGGGTTGTCCACGACCTCCTAGGTAGGTGGAATCCAGGAGGGACTCGTGTAGGATCAGCAATGAGACCTGCAGAATCGGGATTGGCTGCGAACCATTCTTCCCGCCATGCTGTTTCTAGTTGGAATCCTTCAGAAGTAAGTCTTTTTCCAAGTCTCCAGGAGGGTTTCCTGGACTTAAGACGTTGCCTTTGAGTGGCATCACAGTCCTGGTGTAGCGGTAACTCGGGATTCTTGGAGCATTTCTCCCATTCCCTTTTCAACGCTGCTTGACGTCGTAACTTCGGTGGTGCAATATTAGACACAACAGGTAGCCATACTGTGGGTGTGATTTTATTGTCCCGGATACGCTTCTCATGGCTACTTTCAGCTGCGTGTCTACCATGGCTGTATGAGCGCTGTTCAGCCATACTGGGCTGCAATATTCCCCAACAGTGTATACAAGTGAGAGGGCAGTTGTTTTGAGTACTAATGCCTTAGATTCCCAGCTTGTTCCGGAGAGTTTGTGTAATACATTGTTTCTATTTCTCATTTTTAAAGCTGTTTCAGTTAGGTGTTTTCTATATGTTAGCAAACGATCCAAGGTCACGCCGAGATATCTTAGGAGTGGGTTATATAACAGCAACTGATTTCTAAAGGAAATTTGCGGTTTATAGCGAGCATGCCTATTACTCAGATGGAAGGTGGAGGATTCAGTTTTATTTCTGTTTACTTTGAGTCGCCATCCATTAAAAAATTCATCTAGAATTCGCAGATCCTGAGTGAGAGTCATTTCCGAAGTTGTAAAATCGTTAGCCTGCGTCACCAAGGCTATGTCATCAGCATAGATAAATGTTCTTGCTTTCGTTTCTGGAAAGTCAGCGACATATTAATTGAAAAGTAGGGGGGCCAATACTGATCCTTGTGGTAGTCCGTCATTTAAATTGTATACCTTGCTTACTTGACCTTTTAGGTGAACTTGGAATTTCCTGTTGGACAGCATGTTATTGAGTAGTTGTGCAATTCTTTTACATGTAATTATTCTTAAGAACTTAAGAAGCATGCCTTTCTGCCACACTGTATCATATGCTGATGTTAGGTCAATAAACACGGCCATTGTTTTCTTCAGATCTTCGAAGCCCTTCTCTATGTATGTTGCCAACTTGATCGCTACAACTGCGGTCTCGTCTGAAGCCAGCCTGTTTTACAGGAATGTGTTTCAGGATAGTTGGTGCAATTCTATTATAGAGTACTCTCTCCAGCAGTTTATAGCAGACACTTAGAAGTGCAATGGGTCTATAGTCTTCAGGATTGTTACCAGATTTTGACGGTTTCAGGATGGCAATTATTTTAGTTTTCTTAAAAATATTTGGCAGTCTTCCTGTTGCGAGAATTTCATTAAACAGTGCAGTTAGCCACTGCACTGCACCTTGGCCAGCATGTTTAAGGAACTCCGGGTATATACCATCACAACTATCCGCTTTACCAGATTTCAGAGAATCTAGGGCTGAAACAACTTCGGCTGCAGAGATTTTCTGTGCAAATTCGGAAGGCTGTGCTTGAGACATTTTAGACTTTAGCTCATGTTTTATTTCTTTGGCTTTCTGTTTGTTGTTGTTGCTTGGTGTTCTTGTTATATTAACAATCCTGGCTGCTATTTTGTTAGGATTTATTTTGTCTGATAAGATATTAACTTTTGTGGCACAGCCAAGCTTTCTTAATAAATTCCAAGCTTTCTTACTCGAGAGTTCGAAAGACATGTTTTCAGTTAGTTCCATCCATTTCTTTTGCCTACCTGAATCTAGGGCCGAAATCAATTCATCTGCTACCTTGGTGTCTCGAGTCGTTTTAAATTCTTGATATCTACGGCTCCATCCAGGAATGTAGTTCTCTCTGTAGCCTCTTGGAATATGTTTACTGTACTTGGTCTGGGCGCCTGATATGTTGATGGTATTTAAGGGAGTGCTGACTATGCACAACAAATTGACATTAAGTCGTGCTTAATGCGTAGCTAGAGGTCATGCCAAATAGTACCTGTGTCTGACGTTCAAGAGCAGGACGAAATAATTTTCCTATTTCCTGTTCCTATGTTATTATTTTATTTCTTTGTTCTAGAGAATTGGCTAATCAAATATTAAGAGCCGTTACTGAGCAAGTGCTCATCTAGGTTAGTCAGACTTCGGTTCATTGGTGTCGAGTATAATTGAAGGTTTATTTATAACCAGCTGGGCAGATATGATGGTCTATCTGATGCGCCAGAATGTTGTCTGCCGCAAACTCCGATCGGGCTATCACGGTTGAAGAGGGAAATTTAAGGACCTGGATCGGTGTCTGTGGTTACGTTGTTAGTGGCCTGCAGTTGTATCTTTCTGGTGGAACCTTGTGCCGACCAGTGTGGCCGAGCGGTTCTAGGCGCTTCAGTCTGGAACCGCGCGACCACTATGGTCGCAGGTTCGAATCCTGCCTCGGGCATGGATGTGTGTGATGTCCTTAGGTTAGTTAGGTTTGAGTAGTTCTAAGTTCTAGGGGACTGATGACCTCAGATGTTAAGTACCATAGTGCTCATAGCCATTTGAGCCATTTTTGGTGGAGCATTGTGGTTTTCTGAAAGCTTAATAGTAGCCCAAAGTTGAGTATAGCTCCATTTTACCTTCTCGTCCGTGAATATCCTCTATCTGGTAACACCTTTCGGTCTGCTCACGTCCATCACTAATTTTCAACGTAAAAATTATAATGGCTCCATGTTAAGACTATATAATATCCTATTATTATATTCTGGCCATGAAATGTATGTGAACCTCGTAGCAGTGAGTAATACTAAAGAGGAGCTCAGTCGAGTGTCTTAATCTGATAATACCTTTAATTTGTTACAATTGCTTAAAATAAGTCCGTTGAAGCAGTTTTAGAATTTGATATGGGTTGTGTAAGCCAGTTCCTATGTACGTCATGAAACCTTTAGTTATGTCAGTTAAATTTGAATAATTAACATTGTTTTAATCAGTGAAAATTGCTTGAGTAGATTTTGAAAGAATTCAAACGGCTCCATGTTAAGACCATTTAATATGCTATTATTATATGCTGGCCGTGAAATGCATAGTAACCTCGTACCTGTGAGTAATACTAAAGGGAAGGTTAGCCGAGTGCATTAATCTGATAATTCTTCAATTTGTTATAATTGATTAAAATCAGTCCATGGAAGCAGTTTTAGAGTTTGATATGGTAGCCATTTCCTATGTAAGTCATGAAGCATTCAGTTATGTCAGTTAAATTTTACTAATGAGTTTTTATGAACATTGTTTTAATTAGTGAATATTGCTTGAGTAAATTCTGACAGATCTGGGTCTGCCACATTTAAATGCATTAATGTCTCAGTCTGAGTACTGCTGCTGGTTCTGTAGGCCAGGTGCATATTATTATAGTCTTGTTACTCTTGGTTTCATTAACAGCATCTGTTTGTAATAAAGATGTGCTTGGCAACTTCAAACTGGTTACGTGTTTAATTTCGATGTGTCGAAAGGAATGATGCATCATCGTGATTCGGTTGGGAAGCGTTTCATAAATCCGTTGTATCCTCTCCTGAGACAAGCTGGCCTACAACTGTTGTAATTGTTCCTTTATTTCCTGCGTACTAGCACTGGCACGGAGTTGAGGTCCCAACTGGAGTTGACGTCCCAGCTGATTCCAGACATGTTCTATCAGTGACAGATTTGTGGATTTTGTTGGCCACGGGAGTACCTCAACATCATCCAGACGGTTCATAGAATCATGTGCCATGAGCGGACAAGCATTGTCCTCTTGGAAAATGGCACCATGATATGATGCATGAAAGGTAATACATGGGGACGTAGGATGTCCGTTACATAGAGCAATGGCGGTTAGTAGCCGGTGGGAAGTACGAGCTGCTTCATATTTCTCGTGTTTGCCGTTGTTTCCACGACGTTTTAGTGCATTGTTTCCACGACGTTTTAGTGTACAATGTATGTCGAGTAGCATGGGCCGTACCACAGTCGGGTGGTATGGGCTGAATATTTAAATCTTTTTGCTCGTTTTTAGGGAGCGATACTACGGCTCAACAAGAAGCCTGACAGTGAGGATCGAGGGGAGTCCTCTTAGACTGCAATTTCTTTTGTCTTGAAGGGCAAAACGACCAAACGAGCTACTGTCGATCGTTTTAATATTCCAAGAACTACACTGCTAAGGAGATCAAAACCAGTTTTAGGGATTCAGCAGACATCTATGACCACTCAAGTGAGGTTTTTCAAGCTAACATCGGTTCTGGGGATTTGTTTTGACAAAAAACTGTCTCAGCTGTGAAAAATGTAAGGGCAGAACACATGAATTTCTTGCAGACATTGACTGCTCATTGTTTGACAATGAGGTATTGTTTAGCTAGCGTGTGTCGAGTGAAGGAACTAAAATACAGTTTTCAATAGCAAAGTTACATTTCCATTGTAAGGTTTCACTACAGTTTTTTTATTATATTGTATTTTTAATATACAAATGTTATATTTGATTGTGAATCACGAAAGCACCATTTTATTTAAAATCATATAATTTTTTGTATGGTTCATAGTAAACGACACGTTTACTAGCATCTCAAATTGTAAGTCTTAGAAGAATTTTTACTGTATTTTGCTATTTTGGTTACATTTTTTGCCTTTTAAGCAAAAAGAGCTGTTCAAATAATAGTTTTATACATTTATATCTTAGTTCAAAATAACAACAAAAGTTTTATACCAATTTTCACTGAAGTGGCCCAAAGTAGCCATAATTTCCCTACCGTTGTGGATCAGAGTGCTCTCAACCACTACCACCCATGACATGAAATCGTACCCTGTGGTTCCCCACGCTTTGACTCTTGGAGTAACATTTCTGTAACGTTAGAAGAATGGGACGTCTCCCTACTTCGTCACCACACTTACTGACGAAGGTCATGTGTGATAGTGCAGACTCGTGATTCATTGGTGAACACAGTGTGACTTGGGTCATCAGCAGTCCATGTACCCTCGTCACAGTACCATTCCAAAAGCAGACATTTGTATTGTGGTGTTGTTGGCAACATACACATGGAACAGTAATTCCCCAGTCTGGCTGCTGCTCGTCTCTGAGTAATGCTGTAGGAAGAGACAGGATGTTGCAATAAGTGCATTATTTGCTCTTGAATGTGAAGCACATATGGGAAGCATATGACAGCCATCCTTTCTTTTGATGGCGAGACGTGGTCTACCAGGACCTTGACGATGAGTATGCATGCCCTTAAATCCTTATGTAGTCCAATGTAGGATCACTGTCACATTAGAATGCTCCACATATCTGGATATTGCATGATACCACAACGAGGCCTCTCTCAAACCTCCAAGTGCTGATAATGCTGTCACATGCGACTACATCACTTGTCCATTTCTGCTCCCTTCTTCCTGTTCCACCTGCTCATCACCCCAATCTGTCCATCACGTCTATCCATCTCAACCTGTTCCCAGTTATGCTCATCAGGACATGTAGCCCCTGCAGTTCAGTTCATAAAGCACGCAAATACTGCTCCATCAACATGGCTGTCACACAGGGTAGGCTATACATCGTGGGATTCAGAATCATTTATTTGCCCTGTCTGAGCAGCCACCATGCAAAGCATGGTGATAAGGCAGCAGACAGTGCCTGTCATGCAGGGCACTGTACACATCAGAGCCCAGGAAACTGTTTCTTGCCCCTGACATGTAGGCTGCCCTACAAAGCAAACCGATACTGTTCCAACACAACATGCCTGTCATGCAGGCAGCCTCTACACGAGGCTAAACAAGGAACACATTTTTGTTTGTATCTCTTCTACTACTGGAGCGAGGATGTTATAAACTCCAAAGTGCTGATACTCGTGAAGCCTGCTGTTTGGTTGAGATCGATTGAGGGGTTTTGAAGGAGATTCCAGACAACCAAACAGCATACATGTAGATATAATAGATAATGATCCTTTTTGTCTGACTTTTGTGTATAGATAATCTCTTGACCACTGGTAGGTCGAAACTGGTAACGATTCTCTAACGTTCTGTGATTGTTCTCGCAAGAAAATAAAAGAAGACAATTAGATATAGATTTTCTGTGACTTTCCTAAATCACTTAAGTCGAAACGCACGTCCAGTTTCCTTCCCTCCGTTTGCCAATCGAGACTTGTGTTCAGTGTTTAACGACCTTGCTGTAGCCGGCCGAAGTGGCCGTGCGGTTAAAGGCGCTGCAGTCTGGAACCGCAAGGCCGCTACGGTCGCAGGTTCGAATCCTGCCTCGGGCATGGATGTTTGTGATGTCCTTAGGTTAGTTAGGTTTAACTAGTTCTAAGTTCTAGGGGACTAATGACCTCAGCAGTTGAGTCCCATAGTGCTCAGAGCCATTTGAACCATTTTTTTGACCTTGCTGTTGACAGGACGTTAAAACTTATATCTTCCTTACTAATCGCCAAAATATATGTAATTCCTCGACCAGGTTTATGCGATTAGCGATGTCCACTGACCATTCGAAAATTATCTGCCGTGAGCCAGTTTCGTGGCATTGCATGGGCTCCGGTCATTAACGTGTGTTTTCGTAATAGAAGTCACTACTTCACTGCCAGCAGCTAATGAACTGGCATAATTAGGCTGGCTGATTAGTTCAGATTGTGCTAGCAAGGAAAAAGAAAGGTCTTGGGAGGCATTGGTCTTCCGTGATCCACTGATCTGTTAATTGGAGGTGGACCGTATAAATCACCTCTTGACAAAAAGATAAAAATATGAAAAATATGAATGGATAATATCTTGTGATCACAACTGAAGCATTCGAAGCATGAACAGCTTGAAATGAACTTTAACTAAGACTGAAAAATGGGATTGGGAAGTGTCCGTCAGCAGAGTACCGTCTGAAATTAAAGGCTGAGCTTAACAAATGAAGAATGGACGTTTGTCCTGGTTACTCCATCTCCTCCAGTACGGCGCTCGCAAACCGCGGCACTGGCGAGAAGAATTCGCTGTCCCGAGTAAATCAGCACACGCACGACCGCGGTGTCTCGTAATAACAGCACTCGCGACGCATGGAAAGAAGTTATTTCCTTGTTTAGCCGGCGCGCACAAAGTAGCAGTTAGGTCGCTTAGGGCGGCCGTTCCGCAAAACGAATGCCCCGCCGGCCGACGTCGCGTAGGAAATCCTTATGAGCCACTTCCTACGAAACGAGTTTTATTCTACATCCCGTAATAAACCCCGTACTTTTTTCGAGCCCGTCTCCTCTTTTTTTTTGCCTGTTTTCCTCTCCGTTCTCCTCAAATCCCTTTCCCTTCTTCCCCGGGCGCGAGGCGAGCCGAAATTAGCGACCCATGAAAATCCCTGCGTGGCCGGGAAATTGTCGCACCGCGCGGCGGAGACGAAGTCGCCGCCGCTAATGGAATGTAATTGCTGCCCCCGGGAGCGCTGGCCTGCGATTTATCGCCGAGGTAATAACGTCGGCCGACCGGCCGTTTACACAGATGCTCGCCCGGTGGCTTTGCTTCAGCGACAACGACATATTTTGGTACGCGTTGGAGGAGTCCGCCGTTAGTGTTTACTTTGACAGCGGAGCTAATGGAGCCTAACTGTCCGCTGTGTTTCTGCCACTTTCCGTTTTCTTGTTCATCAGACTACACCTACATTGGATCCGGCTTTCTCGCGATCCGATGTTCAACGACTATGTGAAGCGATGTGGTCCGTCACGCCTATATTGGTTTCATTCAACGCAAGATCTGATCGCAGTTCAGCTGCGTTTTGTAAGCACCACGAGTCATTCTGAGGACGACGTCTGCAGTAAAAGGACGGTCTCCTAAACAGAGGGAAAACGTTTTTGATACGCGAGTTTCATGAAGATAGAATCTGCAGTTGTGTTTTTTAAAATCTGTCAATCTTTAAGAAACTACTCAGATAAAATTCAAGGATAACCACTTTTTGAATATAAAAACGTGTGACTACATTATACAAGATATGCCATTTGTTATGGAGGCGACATATACCCTTTGAAAACTTACCTCATGAAACCTTACTCCCAGTTACCTGTCTTATATGAAGAGCAAGTTTTTAACTACAGGCTAGCGAGGGCTGGAAGATACGTGTAATGCGTCTTCGGTATTATGACTGCCGAGTGGGGTTTAATCGCAGAATGTGTAGCAACTCAAACAAAGCAGAGAAAATAGTAAAATACATCTGCTTACTGCACAACTTAATTAGTCACCGTGACCGCGGAGACTTTATCAGCTCCACGAAAAGAGAAGATTGTTCTAAAGAATCACCACTTCAGCGAAGTAGTGCGACGGGAACGTTCAACAAACCGTTACAGGAGGCTCAGATGGTCAGACACTTTAAAGTCGTACTTCATCGGAATCGGAGCGGCTTCGTGGGAAAATGAATTTGCCTGGCACAATAATTATTGCTTGTTTTTGCCTCTTGAAACTGACTGTTATGATGTTGTTGTTGTCTTCAGTCCTGAGACTGGTTTGATGCAGCTCTCCATGCTACTCTACCCTGTGCAAGCTTCTTCACCTCCCGGTACTTACTGCAACCTACATCCTTCTGAATCTGCTTAGTGTATTCATCTCTTGGTCTTCCTCTACGATTTTTACCCTCCACGCTGCCCTCCAATGCTAAATTTGTGATCCCTTGATGCCTCAGAATATGTCCTACCAACCGGTCCCTTCTCCTTGTCAAGTTGTGCCACAAACTCCTCTTCTCCCCAATCCTATTCAATACCTCCTCATTAGTTATGTGATCTACCCATCTAATCTTCAGCATTCTTCTGTAGCATCACATTTCGAAAGCTTCTATTTTCTTCTTGTACAAACTATTTATCGTCCATGTTTCACTTCCATACATGGCTACACTCCATACAAATACTCGATGTTAACAAATTTCTCTTCTTCAGAAACGCTTTCCTTGCCATTGCCAGTCTACATTTTATATCCTCTCTACTTCGACCATCATCAGTTATTTTGCTCCCCAAATAGCAGAACTCCTTTACTACTTTACGTGTCTCATTTCCTAATCTAATTCCCTCAGTATCACCCGACTTAATTCGACTACATTCCATTATCCTATTTTGCTGTTGTTGATGTTCATCTTATATCCTCCTTTCAAGACACTGTCCATTCCGTTCAACTGTTCTTCCAAGTCCTTTGTTGTCTCTGACAGAATTACAATGTCATCGGCGAACCTCAACGTTTTTATTTCTTCTCCATGGACTTTAATACCTACTCCGAAATTTTCTTTTGTTTCCTTTACTGCTTGCTCAATATGCAGATTGAATAACATCGGGGACAGGCTACAACCCTGTCTCACTCCCTTCCCAACCGCTGCTTCGCTTTCATGCCCCTCGACTCTTATAACTGCCATCTGCTTTCTGTACAAATTGTAAATAGCCTTTCGCTCCCTGTATTTTACCCCTGCCACCTTTAGAATTTGAAAGAGAGTATTCCAGTCAACATTGTCAAAAGCTTTCTCTAAGTCTAACAAATGCTAGAGATGTAGGTTTGCCTTTCCTTAATCTATTTTCTAAGATACGTCGTAGGGTCAGTATTGCCTCACGTGTTCCAACATTTCTGCGGAATCCAAACTGATCTTCGCCGAGGTCGGCTTCCACCAGTTTTTCCATTCGTCTGTAAAGAATTCGCGTTAGTATTTTGCAGCTGTGACTTATTAGACTGATAGTTCGGTAATTTTCACGTCCGTCAACACCTGCTTTCTTTGGGATTGGAATCATTATATTCTTTTTGAAGTCTGAGGGTATTGCTCGAAACAAAAAATTTTTTTTTTGCTAACCGTATGCCTCTTAGTAGTTAGAGTCTATAGTTTTCAGAATCTTTTTATTTTGTTGACTGTGTCTTGATGCGTGCTGTAATTGCTGTAGTTCGTGTTATTAAGATTTTCTCTGAGGTAGATGATTTATGAAAAAGATTGGAGTTTCCACTATTGAGATTCGTGATTAAAGTGAGTTTAGGCAATTAACAGAGCTGGAGGTAGTTTCATGTTCCTTTATTTTCATTTTTTTTATTTGTATTATTGTTAGGATTTCTTGCAATTCAGGGCTATTCTTTTGTATTAATTATTGTAAGTCAGACTGCGTTGTGGTTGTATATTGTGGGTAATAAATAAATAGGTTTAGTTTTAGTTGTCTTTGTCAGGTAAAATTCTGTTGGTTAGTGTTTAACCAAAAAAAAATGAAGAGTTAGTTTCAAACCGATCACCCACGAGAGCTACGAAGAGGCACGAAGTTCGAAGTTATGACCATATCGATGCCAAGGCAGTGGAGAGATGGGCTGCAAAGGTATCAACTTCTAGAAAAGTAGTGAAAATATTACAGTTCTTGAAATTTTCTCGGCTTAAACAATGTTCCATTAAGTTTCGGGGTTGCAGCCGATAACTTCCTGCCATGATGTAGCAGTTCACAACCAGACTGCCATTTTCAAATGAGGTTTTACACTGACGATTGCTAGGTTTCTTTTTCTTTATTGTGATTTCATCCTTTCTTGCCCACATGGGCAGGGGGTTGGGGGGGGGGGGGAGGGGGGCTGGCAGCGGTACACTCAACCTGCTCTTCAGACAGGAGACAATACACACTTAGGCGCTAACATACAAACTTGAAAACATAATTACAATGACTGAGATTGTTAGGTCACATCACAAACTTTAAACAGGAAAATGGCGCGTAAAGACAGCTACATGAGCAACCTCTGTCGAATTTCGCGCTCCATATATGGCGCGGGGGCGCATACCTAATGATAGTACTACATACGCGCTCTAAGTCGGAATGCGGGCAGCGAAGTTAAAATTCAGATGTCATTTTAGAAAAATTAACTTTCATTGGACATGGCATTAGTCATTAAATGTTTTCTTTCCGAAGATATTAATGAAATCACCGTGTCCCACGCCTTATCCAAATGAAAGCTGCCATCACGATTTATGCGATCTTTCATCAAACGTATATAGCCCCGTTCCTTAACAACCGAATCCCAGAAGTATCTCGTCGAGGTCAAGATTTCAATGGCAGAGCAATCCATGGAATGTCCTGTGAAGATACAATACTCGGCTATGGCTGACTTTCTGAGCTGCGAAACGCGAGTGTGGCGGTAACGTTCAACGCAACTTCCACGCACTGTGCGCGTTGTCTGACCAATGAAGGCTTTGCCGCACTGACAAGGTATTCTCTAGAGTCCAGCCTTCCACAATCTCAGGCCGACCTTTGCCGAATCGAGAACAGCACACGTCTTTGTAGATGGGTGGAAGATTACTTTGACTTGATGTTTTCTTAATATTTTGCCCAATTTCGACGACATATTGTCGACAAACGTGAGGAATGACCTGGACTTCAACCGCTCCTTCTCCTCTTGATCTTGGGGGTCGTCACGTTTCTTCTTCCTTAAAGATGCCCTGATCTGTTGTGGAGAATGTCCATTATCTCTGAGCACAAACTATGGGTTTCCTTGCAAGGCTGTCTCGATCAGACATACGTGCCCGGTGCACCAACATTCAAACGACGACCGTAGTTTGTGACAGGTTGTGGCAGCTAGACCCCAACAAATATAGGAATGTGAACTCTTAATCCCCAATGCAAAACACTCATCTCAGGATGGCTGTCCGTCAAAATATCGCGACAATAATTCGACGTCAACCGGCTTCAATTCCGAAGCTTCATGCAATAGCGAAAGTGTTAGCTAAATTGTTCAGTAAAGTTAGGCGAAGGATATTGTAAATCGTTTTAGTTATGTAATGATGCCAATTCCGTGTATATTGTGATTATTCATCAATACTGAACTACCTTCAACACTAGACGTAAGTCTAAATAAAAGTATGATGCAAAAAAGTGTTCTGTGCTACACTGGATGATCCGAGTATCCAACCAAAGTTATTTTGCGCTTAGTTTGAAAGCTGCAAGTGTCACGGACCCACGAGAGGGACTCTCCGTGGTAGATGAAACAGTTTAACTCTGTAGTATCAGCGGAGTGTCGACAGGTTTATGAAACAACATACACTTCCCTTTTCTGCTATACGTCGGTCGGTGGAAAATAAATGATACCGATGGGCAGTTTAATATTGCTAGGTACTAGGAACTTTAAATGTGGCATCCAGTGAACAGGGGAGGATTGAAGCTTTCGAGATGTGGTACACTAAATCATCATCATCATTTATGACTGATTGTGCCTTTCAGCGTTCAGTCTGGAGCATAGTCCCCCTTATAAAATTCCTCCATGATCCTCTATTCAGTGCTAACATTGGTGCCTCTTCTGATGTTAAGCCTATTACTGCAAAATCATTCTTAACCGAATCCAGGTACCTTCTCCTTGGTCTACCCCGACTCTTCCTACACTCTACTGCTGAACCCATGAGTCTCTTGGGTAACCTTGCTTCTCCCATGCGTGTAACATGACCCCACCATCTAAGCTTGTTCGCCCTGACTGCTACATCTATAGAGTTCATTCCCAGTTTTTCTTTGATTTCCACATTGTGGACGCCCTTTTGCCATTGTTCCCATCTACTAGTACCTGCAATCATCCTAGCTACTTTCATATCCGTAACATCAACCTTAGTGATAAGGTAACCTGAATGCACCCAGCTTTCGCTCCCATACAACAAAGTTGGTCGAAAGATTGAACGGTGCACAGATAACTTAGTCTTGGTACTGACTTCCTTCTTGCAGAAGAGAGTAGATCGTAGCTGAGCGCTCACTGCATTAGCTTTGTGTTTGCTACACCTCGCTTCCAGTTCTTTCACTATGTTGCCATCCTGTGAGAATATGCATCCTAAGTACTTGAAACTGTCCACCTGTTCTAACTTTGTTCCTCCTATTTGGCACTCAATCCGTTTATATCTCTTTCCCACTGACATTACTTTCGTTTTGGTGATGCTAATCTTCATACCATAGTCCTTACATTTCTTATCTAGCTTTGAAATATTACTTTGCAAACTAAATAATATTGGAAATTAGTCGAACTTATCAGATTTGTAGAGGTTCTCTGTATAAATTTCGGGAGACGGAATGTATGGAGCAAAATGGCACAGAATGACAGGAAATGTGTAAAAATATCAGGGAATAACTTCTGTGGCACTGGAAGGAACTATAGAGGATAAAAACTGTTGTTAAAGACAGAGGTTGGAATGTATTCAACAAATGGCGCAAGTACTGTTCTAAGATGGAGATCTTGGTACAGGAGAGGAAGTTATGGTAGGGAGCATCAGTCCAGTCAGGACCATAATGTCAATTCCGAAACGCGGTGCAACTTAACTTTTTCATACATTCATCTCTAGAAATGAAAAAACCGACACGTGGTAGAGAATATCCCAAGAGTTCCAGGACCTTCGGAATTGCAGTATGGCACTATGAGACGCTGAGCTGAAGTAGCGTAGAAGAAAATCAGAACTGTGAGACGTATAAGAAACAATTTCATAGCAGACAAAATAGAGGAAGTTATGATATTGACATGATACATTATGCAGTCTTTGCCACACACTGTATGGTGGCTTTGGCAATAGTGATTTAGATGTAAACTACACTGAAAATGCACACAGAGCCGGAAATAGAATGGCTGTTCACCTAGTCCAAACAGTGCTGTAGAGCATACGTCGTTACCTTGTTCCAAGAGTAATCTTCACATTACTGTAAACTGATTTAGACATTACACGAGAAATATGGGCACAATTTCATTGCAACTAGACTCCCATCATTTAAGATTCCAACGGGAGTTAAATTACCGTCCTGTCGACACAGTGACGAAATTTTCAAACGAATTGGTTCCAACTGCTTGCGAAACCCCCATTTTAGATTTCCTTCGATTGGCCTGTTATTTAATAAATAGAATTCTAGTAGGTAGCCGTCTTCGGTCCCGGGTTCGATCCCAGCTACTGCCTAAATTTTAATAAATAATCAGCGTTGGCGGCCGAAGACTTCCGGCATAAGAAGTCAGCCTCATTCTGCCAACGACCTTGTCAAAGAGGGCGGAGGAGCGGATAGAGGTTCAGGGCACTCTCTTGTCCTAGGGGTGGGAAATTGCCCCTAAAGGCGGAAGAATCAGCAATGATCAACGACATGAGGATGCAGCAGGCAATGGAAACCACTGCATTAAAGACACGTAACGTGTATCCACAGGACATGTGGCCTGTAATTGAAGAAGTGTCATGATGATCTCTCCATTGGCAAAAGATTCCGGAATAGTCCCCCATTCGGATCTCCGGGAGGGGACTGCCAAGGGGGAGGTTACCATGAGAAAAAGATTGAATAATCAACGAAAGGATAACGTCCTACGAGTCGGGGCGTGGAATGTCAGAAACTTGAACGTGGTAGGGAAACTAGAAAATCTGAAAAGGGAAATGCAAAGGCTCAATCTAGATACAGTAGGGGTCAGTGAAGTGAAGTGGAAGGAAGACAAGGATTTCTGGTCAGATGAGCATCGGGTAACATCAACAGCAGCAGAAAATGGTATAACAGGTGTAGGATTCGTTATGAATAGGAAGGTAGGGCAGAGGGTGTGTTACTGTGAACAGTTCAGTGACCGGGTTGTTCTAATCAGAATCGACAGCAGACCAACACCGACAACGATAGTTGCCGACGTCGCAAGCTGAAGATGAACAGATAGAGGAAGTGTATGAGGATATTGAAAGGGTAATGCAGTATGTTAAGGGGGACGAAAATGTAATAGTCATGGGCGACTGGAATGCAGTTGTAGGGGAAGGAGTAGAAGAAAAGGTTACAGGAGAATATGGGCTTGGGACAAGGAATGAAAGAGAAGAAAGACTAACTGAGTTCTGTAACAAGTTTCAGCTAGTAATAGCGAATACCCTGTTCAAGAATCACAAGAGGAGGAGGTATACTTGGAAAAGGCCGGGTGATACGGGAAGATTTCAATTAGATTACATCATGGTCAGACAGAGATTCCGAAATCAGATACTGGACTGTAAGGCGTACCCAGGAGCAGATATAGACTCAGATCACAATATAGTAGTGACGAAGAGTAGGCTGAAGTTCAAGAAATTAGTCGGGAAGAATCAATACGCAAAGAAGTGGGATACGGAAGTACTAAGGAATGACGAGATACGTTTGAAGTTCTCTATCGCTATAGATACAGCAATAAGGAATAGCGCAGTAGGCAGTACAGTTGAAGAGGAATGGACATCTCTAAAAAGGGCCATCACAGAAGTTGGGAAGGAAAACATAGGTACAAAGAAGGTAGCTGCGAAGAAATCATGGGTAACAGAAGAAATACTTCAGTTGATTAATGAAAGGAGGAAGTACAAACATGTTCCGGGAAAATCGGGAATACAGAAATACAAGTCGCTGAGGAATGAAATAAATAGGAAGTGCAGGGAAGCTAAGACGAAATGGCTGCAGGAAAAATGTGAAGACATCGAAAAAGATATGATTGTCGGAAGGACAGACTCAGCATACAGGAAAGTCAAAACAACCTTTGGTGACATTAAAAGCAACGGTGGTAACATTAAGAGTGCAACGGTAATTCCACTGTTAAATGCAGAGGAGAGAGAAGATAGGTGGAAAGAATTCATTGAAAGCCTCTATGAGGGTGAAGATTTGTCTGATGTGATAGAAGAAGAAACAGGAGTCGATTTAGAAGAGATGGGGGATCCAGTATTACGTAGAATCGGAATTTAAAACAGCTTTGGAGGACTTACGGTCAAATAAGGCAGAAGGGATAGATAACATTGCATCAGAATTTCTAAAATCATTGGGGGAAGTGGTAACAAAACGACTATTCACGTTGGTGTGTAGAATATATGAGTCTGGCGATATACCATCTGACTTTCGGAAAAGCATCATCCACACAATTCCGAAGACGGCAAGAGCTGACAAGTGCGAGAATTATCGCACAATCAGCTTAACAGCTCATGCATCGAAGCTGCTTACAAGAATAATATACAGAAGAATGGAAAAGAAAATTGAGAATGCGCTAGGTGACGATCAGTTTGGCATTAGGAAAAGTAAAGGGACGAGAGAGGCAATTCTGACGTTACGGCTAATAATGGAAGCAAGGCTAAAGAAAAATCAAGACACTTTCATAGGATTTGTCGACCTGGAAAAAGCGTCCGATAATATAAAATGGTGCATGCTGTTCGAAATTCTGAAAAAAGTAGGGGTAAGCTATAGGGAGAGACGGGTCATATACAATATGTACAACAACCAAGAGGGAATAATAAGAGTGGACGATCAAGAACGAAGTGCTCGTATTAAGAAGGGTGTAAGACAAGGCTGTAGCCTTTCGCCCCTACAGTTCAATCTGTACATCGAGGAAGCAATGATGGAAATAAAAGAAAGGTTCAGGAGTGGAATTAAAATACAAGGTTAAAGGATATCAATGATACGATTCGCTGATGACATTGCTATCCTGAGTGAAAGTGAAGTAGAATTAAATGATCTGCTGAACGGAATGAACACTCTAATGAGTACACAGTATGGTTTGAGAGTAAATCGGAGAAAGACGAAGGTAATGAGAAGTAGTAGAAATGAGAACAGCGAGAAACTTAACATCAGGATTGATGGTCACGAAGTCAATGAAGTTAAGGAATTCTGCTACCTAGGCAGTAAAATAACCAATGACGGACGGAGCAAGGAGGACATCAAAAGCAGACTCGCTATGGCAAAAAAGGCATTTCTGGCCAAGACAAGTCTACTAATATGAAATACCGGCGTTAATTTGAGGAAGAAATTTCTGAGGATGTACGTCTGGAGTACAGCATTGTATGGTAGTGAAACATGGACTGTGGGAAAACCGGTACAGAAGAGAATCGAAGCATTTGAGATGTGGTGCTATAGACGAGTGTTGAAAATTAGGTGGACTGATAAGGTAAGGAATGAGGAGGTTCTACGCAGAATCGGAGAGGAAAGGAATATGTGGAAAACACTGATAAGGAGAAGGGACAGGATGATAGGACATCTGCTAAGACATGAGGAAATGACTTCCATGGTACTAGAGGGAGCTGTAGGGGACAAAAACTGTAGAGGAAGACAGAGATTGGAATACGTCCAGCAAATAATTGAGGACGTAGGTTGCAAGTGCTGCTCTGAGATGAAGAGGTTAGCACAGGAAAGGAATTCGTGGCGGGCCGCATCAAACCAGTCAGTAGAATGATGAGCAAAAAACAAAAAAAAAGTAGGTAGACTGATGTGTTGGTAAATGTGCCAACACCTTGTAGATAGAGGCGGCCTAAATGCACGCTATCTAACGCAGACGGGCGTGAATTCTGGAACAGGGTAAGGAGTGAATGCTAATAAGAAAAGTATGCAGCTCCTCGAATACTTAACTTTATATCGTCCTTGTGGTACATCGCTCTTGATAATACAGATAAGACTATCTTTAGATACGGTTAATGGCGCCTTGCTAGGTCGTAGCCATGGACTTAGCTGAAGGCTATTCTAACTGTCTCTCGGCAAATGAGAGAAGGCTTCGTCAGTGTAGTCGCTAGCAAAGTCGTCGTACAACTGGGGCGAGTGCTACTCCGTATCTCGAGACCTGCCTTGTGGTGGCGCTCGGTCTGTGATCACACAGTGGCGACACGCGGGTCCGACATGTACTAAATGGACCGCGGCCGATTTAAGCTACCACCTAGCAAGTGTGGTGTCTGGCGGTGACACCACATAGACATTAACAAGATCGCAACCACTGATACCGACGATACAGACTGCTAAAGAGATGAGCAATTTTACCCCTCATTATACATTACAAAGTGAACTGCACTCGATGGCTAGTTTGACTGCAAGAAGTATCATGCTTTTAGTCAAATTCGTGGAAAATGCGAGTGCAATCAACAGTGTTAACATGAAACATGTTTAAATGACAAGGAAACAAGTAGTCGTCATGGTGTTGGACATCCATGAACCACCAAAGGGCGCTGAAGGTTTTCCCGCAGCGTCAAACAGAAGAGGTGGTTATCTGTGGCGCTATTAAATACATTACTGTGAAAGCGAGAAATATTATTGAACACACTGTTTACAGTACATTAAGGTAGTTAGGGTTCCGAAGCGCGCGGCACGCACGTACTACATCAACATTAATGATTCCAGTACAGGGGCGACAAGAGTGATTATGCCACAAAGGTAGTATTATCGTCAACTCGAAGATTAGTTTGAACTCAATAAGGTTTTAACTTTGTGATCGTAATAGAGATGGTATACCCTTTCCTTCTCCGACCTCTGAACTAACAAGAGATGCCTGTCCAGTCGAATGAAGTCTTGTTACATCTTTGTGTTAGTATATAGTATATTACGTCTTGCAGGGCGAAGACCGCTCTATAACTGTACAACGCTACGTAAACATGGCCAGAATGTTAGTTTTCAGTTCTGTTGAGATCTACAAACACAACAAAGGCGCCATGCAAGCTGTTGACCTCTTTGGTATCATTGTTGATAACTTGCTATCCATTATCGTACACACTGTAAGCGCTATTTTCCGCCAGGAGGTCTACAGCTACACGACGATGAATTGCCAGTCATATGATGGTGGCTGTAGTAATCAACGTATACTAAGGGCATACGAGTCGTCAAGGAGCCTCAGCTCAACGTCAAACAATTTGCCCAAAATCAACACTAAATGTGAATCCTGCAGCCACGTTACTGACACTGTGACCAACTTTCATCACAGTATCAGTACAGTTTACTACCGAACATTAGGAGACCTACTGTGATTAAACCTACAATAAATCTAGTATTGTTGAGCCGTGCGCAGTGTTACATGGATTCCTGTGCTTGAGTAAGTTTTGGGTACGAACAAGTATTACGTGATTTTGCGAATTAAAAACCGACGTCTGAGGAAAATAAATAAATGATTTTGCTAGTGGTTCAGATGGCTCTGAGCACTTAACATCGGGGGTCATCAGTCCCCTAGAACTTAGAACTACTTAAACCTAACATAAAGACATCACACACATCCATGGCCGAGGCAGTATTCGAACCTGCGACCGTAGCAGTCGCGCTATTCCGGACTGAAACGCCTTATATTCCTCCGCACATTATTTTATTTTCGCTGAGCACCTTACTACTATCAGGCGGCGAAACGTATCACAGACATATCAGTACAGGAAATGACAAGAGAATGCAAAAGGATTATGATCATAATATCAGTGGCGCCCATGATAAGTAAAATAGGAATGTTAATGCTCACAAACTTCTAGTGTGCTTGTATATGTACAGACGTGAAGAGAGCAAGCAGTAGTTTACCCAAGTGCTACTGTAGATGCAGATAGAATCTCCAGATGTTGTCCTGTAGACCACCAACGAAAATGCGTAACGGGCAGCTGTGACTGCAGGACATAGAGGCTGCAGTTTCTGGGGAGCTAATGGAATACTAACCATTGTTGAGTAATGTATTTACGAAATACCTTTCTTAACAACACCCTGCTGACATGCAGGTTCCACGGATTCATGAGTTTGTTTCCATACCCGTACAGGTCCTTCCACTCGATACAATTTCAAACGAGGCTCGTTCGACCCCGCAGCATGTTTCCAATGATCAACAGTCCAATGTCGCTGTTGACGGGACCACGCGAAGCCTAAAGCTTTGTGTCGTGCAGTCATGAAGGGTACACGAGTGGGCCTCCGGCTCCGAAATCCCATATCGATGATATTTCGTCCAATGGTTCGCATGCTGACACTTGTTAATGGCCCAGCATTGAAATGTGCAGCAAATTGTGGAAGGGTTGGACTTCAGTCATGTTCGACGATTCCCTTCAGTCGTCGTTGGTCCCATTCTTGCAGTATCTTTTTCCGGCCGCAGAGATGTCGGAGATTTGATGTTTTACCGGATTCCTGATATTCACGGAACACTCGTGAAATGGTCGTACGGGAAAATCTCCACTTCATCCCTACCTCGGGTATGCTGTGTCCCATCGCTCGTGAGGCGACTATAACATCACGTTCAAACTCACTTAAATCTTGATAACCTACCATTGCAGCAGCAGTAACCGATCTAACGACTGCGCCAGACAGTTGTTGCCTTATATAGGCGTTGCCGTCCGCAGCGCCGTATTCTGTCTGTTTACTTATTTCTGTATTTGAATACGCATGCCAATACCAGTTTCTTTGGCGCTGCAGTATATCTGATAAACGTAATTATGCAGTGTATGTTCTCAAGGTGAATAGTGTGGTGTCACCGCCAGACACCACACTTGCTAGGTGGTAGCTTTAAATCGGCCGCGGTCCATTAGTACATGTCGGACCCGCGTGTCGCCACTGTTAGTGATCGCAGACCGAGCGCCACCATACGGCAGGTCTCGAGAGACGGACTAGCACTCGCCCCAGTTGTACGGACGACGTAGCTAGCGATGCACACTGACGAAGCCTCGCTCATTTGCAGAGCAGATAGAATAGCCTTCAGCTAAGTCAATGGCTACGACCTAGCAAGGCGCCATTAGTAGTTTATTGCCTGAATCTACAGAGTCTCACTTGTATCGTCAATAGCGATGTACAACAAGGATGGATTAAAGCTAAGTATTCCAGCAGCTACGTACTTTTCTTTATAGCATTCATTACGTATCCTGTTTCAGACCTATCTCTAGCCTGCGTGAGTTAACGCGTGCCTTTCGGCTACTTCCGAGTGGCATGGCTGTTAACCTACGCCACAACAAATAGTATAACAATCTCATTACCACATAGAATAGTTACCAAAATGCCCAGGTAGGATTAAAGTAAGTTCCACAATAAACTGTTTTCGTGGTTTGTGTTAAATCAGTTGCCACCTATAAGACTGCAGCATAAAAATATGAAACGAGTGTGGTCGCAGTAAAATAAAAATTAACGGTCACTTACACATCTACACTCTTTTTTGCCTATTAATGTAAGAAATAAATGTTGGCGATGAACACAAAATAGAAAACAGAATGCCTTTCCTTTATGATTAGCGAAACTAAGTTTAAAATCTGAGTAAGATAATAAATCCTATTAGAAGTAGGGGAAATTATTTAGGCTTAAGGCCCCATGAGGTCGTGGTTGGTGAAGGATATCGGCCACAACCTTTTCAGAGGACCCTCCTAGTCATTTGTCTTACGCGACTGAGGGAAGTCACCGAAAACCTAAATTTGGATTGGCAGACGGGGATGTGAACTAAGGTCCTCCCAGATATCGGTGTCCTGAACTGGTGCGCTCCCATGCTCGGTACTCAACTACTGGCGTTGGACACAACACGAACTCTCTTTTAATGTAGTGGGGCTGGTAGAATTAAATCCTGAAAACCTCCCCAGCCGTCTGAAGTTCGATCGAAACAAACGATTCACATCGATAAGTTCCATATATACTGAGCTGACAAAATTCGTGGGATAGCGAAGTGCACATATACAGATGGCGGTAGTATCGCGCACACACGATTTAGAAGTGCAGCGCATTAGCGGAGCTGTCACTTGTACTCAGGTCTTTCAAGTGAAAAAGTATCCGACGTAATTATTACTGCACGACGAGCATTTGAAATCGGAATGGTAGATGGAGCTAGATGCATGGGACATTCCACATCGAAAATCTTTTGGGAATTCAGCATTCCAAGATCCGAGAAAAACACAAGATCCGAGAAAAACACATTTCAGGCTTCGCCACGGACAACGCAGTGGCCGATAGCCTTCACTTAACGATCGAGAGCAGTGGAATTTGCGTACTGTTAACAGAAAAGCAACATCCCTTGAAATAACTACAGAAATCAATGTGGGACGTACGACGAACGTATGCGTTAGAACAGTGCGGTGAAATCTAGAGTTAATGAGGTACAGCAGCAGGCGAACGACGAGAGTACCTTTGAAGCGCCTCCCCTGAGTTCGTGACAATATTCATTGGACAACAGACGACTGTAAAACCCTAGCGTGGTCAGATGAGTCTCGATTTCAGTTTATAAGAGCTGATGGTAGGCCTCGAGTGTGGCGCAGACCTACGAAGACATGGACCCAAGTTGGTAAGAAGGCACTGTGTAAGCTGTTGATGTAGTAGTAGCTTTATTCATGCGTAGATCTCGTTTACAAGGGTATAGGACATGTCAAAGTATTTACAAATTTAGATCAATTTAAAATAAGCTAATTCGTATACACGTATATTTCATTAGATAAATCATTAGATTTACACCTGGTATACAATACTTTTTTTACCAATAACTTATTAAATAATGTAATGCCACACTGTTCAGTCATATCTCACTATCAGTCACTGCACACACTATACACACATTGTTTCATACCACTTCACACACACACACACACACACACACACACAGGTGATCTCTGGACCATTTTCTGTACCGCAGCTTCCCATTTGCTATCCTGAAAAACTGAGTCAGCATCCCTCCATAATGAGTGGGATGTTGTGCTCAGAAAGAGGAAGAGGTATTAGTATTGTCCTACGTATAGCTTGAGGGTAAGAATTTCTAGAAAGTAAAAACGAAGGAAAAACACGTAGGTGTTATGTGGAATGTTGGATATTTCATAATCATCATTATTGTTATTTATTTGTATAGCATTTTTTTTTATCAAACCTCTACTCTGTTTTAGTTAAGTAATCCTTCAATGTATAAAATGTATTGCATAACAGGTACTTTTTAGCTGCCTTTTTAAATAAATCTATTTTTGCAATTTCTTTAATCTGTTTTGGTAACTTATTGTACAGTTTTATTCCATTGTAGAAAATGCTGTTTTGAGTTTTATGTTTAATTTTTCTTGGTAAATGTAAGTTGAGTCTATCTCTTGTTGCATGGTCATGGACAGAGCTGTTTATGCAGTAATTACCAATGTTATTTTTGATGTGTACAACCCACTGGTAAATGTATTCACATGGAACAGTTAAAATCCCCATTGTTTTGAACAGATCTTTACAATGAGTTCGACTAGTATTTTTGGTTATTATTCTTATGGCTCATTTCTGGAGTTTGAAAACTGTGTTCATATTTTGTGTATTTGTTCCCCAAAAGAGAATGCTATAGCTAAGAATTGAGTGTACATATGAATATTAAGTAATTAAAAGACACAGCATTTTACACACCGATGATAGGATTCTAAGGGCATAACATGCTGATGACATCCTATATGCAAGTACCTTTGTGTGTTCACACAACTTCAACTGAGAATCTATATTCATTCCTAGAAATTTTGCATTTCTTACACTGCCTATAGAGGTACCATCTACATCTAATTTAACATCGCCATTTTTACTCTTCAAACTGAAATTCATGGCAATAATTTTCTTTATGTTCAGTGTCACTTTATTGCTTATTACCAATCATAAGCTTCCTTGAGAGCTTCATTTGCTTTCTCGGTAAGGAGTTCTCTTGTTTTCTCAGTGACTACAAAATTGCTGTCATCAGCGACGAGAATTTTTTCACCATGAATAACACTACTGGGAAAGTCATTGATGTATATCAGGAACATTATTGGCTCTATAATAGTGTGGGCTTTGTTTACATGGAATGGACTGGTTCCTCTGGTCCAACTGACCCGATCATTGATGGGAGTGGTTATGTTCGGCTTCTTGGAGACCATTTTCAGTCATTTGTGTACATCATGTTCCCAAAGCAGGTGTTGACAGATGTGAAAGTTACCGAACTATCAGTTTAATAAGTCACAGCTGCAAAATACTAACGCGAATTCTTTACAGACGAATGGAAAAACTGGTAGAAGATCAGTTTGGATTCCGTAGACATGTTGGAACACGTGAGGCAATACGGACCCTACGACTTATCTTAGAAGAAAGATTAAGGAAAGGCAAACCTACGTTTCTAGCATTTGTAGACTTAGAGAAAGGTTTTGATAATGTTGATTGGAATACTCTCTTTCAAATTCTGAAGGTGGCAGGGTAAAATACAGGGAGCGAAAGGCTATTTACAATTTGTACAGAAAGCAGATGGCAGTTATAAGAGTTGAGGGGTATGAAAGGGAAGCAGTGGTTGGGAAGGGAGTGACACAGGGTTGTAGCCTATCCCCGATGTTACTCAATCTGTATATTGAGCAAGCAATAAAGGAAACAAAAGAAAAGTTCGGAGTAGGAATTACAATGCATGAAGATGAAACAAAAACTTTGAGGTTCGCCGATGGCATTGTAATTCTGTCAGAGACAGCAAAGGACTTGGAAGAGCAGTTGAAACGAATGGACAGTGTCTTGAAGGGAGGGTATAAGATGAACATCAACAAAAGCATAGCTAGGATAATGGGATGTAGTCGAATTAAGTCGGGTGATGCTGAGGAAATTAGATTAGGAAATGAGACACTTAAAGTAGTAAAGGAGTTTTGCTATTTGGGGAGCAAAATAACTGATGATGGTCGAAGTAGAGAGGATATAAAATCTAGACTGGCAATGGGAGGGAAAGCGTTTCTGAAGAAGAAAAATTTGTTAACATCGAGTGTAGATTTAAGTGTCAGGAAGTCGTTTCTGAAAGTGTTTGTATGGAGTGTAGCCATGTATGGAAGTGAAACGTGGACGATAAATAGTTTAGACAAGAAGGGAATAGAAGCTTTCGAAATGTGGTGCTACAGAAGAATGCTGAAGATTAGATGGGTAGATCACATAACTAATGAGAAGGTACTGAATAGAATTGGGGAGAAGAAGAGCTTGTGGCACAACTTGACTAGAAGAAGGGACCGGTTGGTAGGACACGTTCTGAGGCATCAAGGGATCACCAATTTAGTATTGGAGGGCAGCGTGGAGGGTAAACATCGTAAAGGGAGACCAAGAGATGAATACACTAAGCAGATTCAGAAGGATGTAGGCTGCAGTAAGTACTGGGAGAAGAAGAAGCTTGCACAGGACAGGGTAGCATGGAGAGCTGCATCAAACCAGTCTCAGGACTGAAGACCACAACAACAACAACATGTTCCCAAACGACGGTGGAATTTTTGTGGATGACAATGAGCCATGTCACCACGCCACAATTGTTAGTGATTAATCTGAAGAACGTTCTGGACAATTCGAAAAGAATAATTTGGCCTCCCAGATCGCCCGACGTAATCCCACCGAACATTCATGGGACACTATCCAGAGGTCCATTCGTGCACGAAAGCTTGCACCGGCTATGCTTCCGCAATTACTGACGTCTACAGAGCTTGCATGGCACTCGATTTCTGCAGGAGACTTCCAGCGACTTGTTAAGGCCATGCCACGTCGAGTTGCTGTACTACGCCAGGACACGATATTGTAATGTATCCCATGTAGTTTGCACCTCAGTGTACAGTACTACTATGATTAAAAATTTCACTGTACAATTCTCACTGAAAACCACATGAGTATATCTGTTAGCAAACTCTTGCTGAATTTACAAAAGTAAAGTAACTGGTAACAGATATTTCGAACAATTACACCGATGACATAAGTGATGTTGTTGTTGTGGTCTTCAGTCCGGAGACTGGTTTGATGCAGCTCTCCATGCTACTCTATCCAGTGCAAGCTTCTTCATCTCCCAGTACCTACTGCAACCTACATCCTTCTGAATCTGCTTAACGTATTCATCTCTGGGTCTCCCTCTACGATTTTTACCCTCCAAGCTGTCCTTCAATACTAAATTGGTGATCCCTTGATGCCTCAGAACATGTCCTACAAACCGATCCCCTCTTCTAGTCAAGTTGTGCCACAAATTTCTCTTCTCTCCAATTCTATTCAATACCTCCTCATTAGTTATATGATCTATCCATTTAATCTTCAGCGTTCTTCTGTAGGACCATATTTCGAAAGCTTCCATTCTTTTCTTGTCTAAACTATTTATTGTCCACGTTTCACTTCCATACGTTGCTACACTCCATATGAATACTTTTAGAAACGACTTCTTGACACTTAAATCTATACCCGATGTTAACAAATTTCTCTTCTTCAGAAACGCTTTCCTTGCCATTGCCAGTCTACGTTTTATATCTTTTGCAATAATTAGGATTCTATTATTGTTGGTGCAGTGTAAAAGCTTTTTTTGGAAATTAATTTAAGGGACAACGTAGATCTGTACGCTTCATGCTTCATCTGTTCAGCTCCACACAACTTTTTAAAAAAAGATGTTATATAAAGATTAAGTAGTGAAAATATTATCGTAGCTACAGTTTATCTCCGATTGGTGTCACATCTTCGTCGCCATCACGCTTTCTTTTATAAGAAGACAGAGGGGAGTTCTGCACGCTGTTGGTATTGTTCGGACACTATATCGTGGCAGTTTTAGGTAGGAGTGTTTTGATCTACGGTTGCTGAAGTTACCGGTTGAGGTCGGACCTATCCCACCGCTTTTATAGCACTGCTAACTATTACCGAATGCCTCGTGTATTCTTCGTCGTGTTTTGCGTTGCTTGTGTTTTGCATTATTTGTTGCTTGTCTCGTATTCTGAGAAGAGTGAAGACGCTACTGCAGGTCCATCACGCGGTTCGAGTATGATTCCCCTTACCCCTAGAATGGAAATGATGCATAATGTGCTGGAGTGCTGCTGCGTGGAAAAGAAAAGCAAAAAGCTGCTACACCCTATTACTCAGGCCCGTATGAGAGCTGCCACTTACACCGCCAAAATTGTAGGAACCCTAGAGGGGATTAGAAACTTTGCAAGCTCCCGTCCAGGCGAAGCGCATGATACTCCAGGAAAGAAAATGTATGTTTTAGTCCTAATTTGTACTGTACAAGTGTAAAGCTGTTTATATTCAAGAATGCTTCCAACTAGGAAGCTGCTGAATTCGAATTACGTTATTTTTATGTTGTTTCACTTAGGAAGAGACGCAGAGATACTCAAAAAGCCGACGACTTTAGTAAGCTGATTATAAGGAATACCATCTAAGAATTCTACAGGCAACAGAGTATTTCCTAACGTCACAAAACTTCTTCCAGAGCTGCGTAAGAAGACGAACTGGAGATAAGGCAGTACCTCATTAAAAACTTTATTTCAGTCGATGGCATTCGTTTGGAAATCCTATCGAACAAACGAAATCTCTTGCTAGAACGTGGTGAGATTGTTCTCCTCGTTTCCTTGCACACGTGAGGAAAATCAGAGAAGATCAACAAAACATTTTTTATCTTGACGAGTCGTGAGTTGACAGCAATCTGAGATGCGGCAAATGATGACGGAGGCCACAAGATGTGTTATGGCGTGTTGAAGCGCCTCCAGAAGGATGAAAATGGCAAGTGTTGGTTCGAAAAGCGTGTTTGTGAAGCAAGAGGAGCTAAGGTTCTGGGCGAAATCGGCGCAAGGAGATTATCATGGCCAAATGAATTCTGAGAATTTCGAGAAGTGGTTTTCGGAGATGGTGCTCCCAAACATTCCGCCAAATTCTGTCCCTGTTATCGACAATGCATCGTATCACTGTCGGCAGGTGGACAAAACACCATAAAAATATTACCCAAGGGTGGCTATGACACAATGGCTGCGATAAAGGAAAGTTAAATGCAATGACATCACGACAAACGCTTAACTGCATGCTCTGGCGCAGGCGAATAAACAGAGTGAAAAGATGGATGTAGCAGATGAAATAGCTAAGAGTGCAGGCGTCACCGTGGTTCGCCTGACGTACACAATTGCGACCTCAACGTAACGGAGCTTGCTTGCGCGAAAATTAAACGGTACGAGAGGGAGAACAACGTCTCTGGCGACATGTTTGCAGCAAATCTCAAGGAACTGAGACACGATGCCCTCAGTTCTTTTACTCCAAACCGCTGGGAAGAGTACTGCAGAAAAGTGCAAGAGGTGGACCATGATTACAGCAGGTGCGATGACGTAATAACTGCAGCTGAGGATATTATAATATGTGCTAATGGCTCCAGTGAGGACTCTCCTAATACAGACACAGTGGAACATGAAAGATCGTTCCGCACGGACACAGCTGATAAATCAGTTTCACATACCAGCACCCCCGGGAGTGACTGAAAGTGACTAAAATAAATCGTCAAACCGTTTCATGCAAAACGTAAATGTTGCATATATTTAATTACATTGGTTTTCTATCAAAAGTTGTGTCTCTTTGTAATTTCATAATATATCTGATAACTGTTGCGCACTTCGTAGCAACAGATGTCTTCACTAGTTTCGGCATTCACTATGCTTCGGATTTTCTGCTTTCGCAGAAGTACCGAACACGGGTGTAGGCTGGCTGCCCTGAGAGAGGGAGGAGTGGCTCGCGACCCCCTCTCCACCCCCCCCCCCCCCCACCCACACCTCTCCCTTCTACCGCCCGTAGTCCTCATTTCTTTACGCTGGCGGCCGATTGTCACTATATACTGCCCGAGTGATACGTAACCTTTACATGAGGAACAATAACAATTCTCTTTCTGGATGTCAAATAAGTTGCTACATAAGCGACCATGGAATCTTGCCATATTCATCATCCTACCTAAGGCAGGGCAGGATTAGCTACATCCACGCTCTGTCTCCCGATTTCCCATATACTATGTCACGGAAATACATTGGTTCAGCCCAGTTCATCAAACACAGCGCTTGAACTGTGCTTCTTGACATCAAAAGCTTTCGATAAAGTGTGGAATCGAGGTCTCATTTACAAATTAATTATATTCAACTACTCACAGCACTTAGTAAATATTCCTCGGTTTTGACAAGCGGAACATTTTGTGTATTAATCGAGAAACTGAACAGCGAGTCGAGGCCAACAGAAGCCAGAGCACCTCAAGGCCCTAATGTGGGGTCCATAATATATTCAGTTTATACAAACGACATCCAGCAACAAGAAGGCCGTAGTTTGTTATCTAAAATGCCGAAAATTTATGTCATGATCCAGGAACAATCCCAAAAAAAATTTGTGCGCGGGCACAGTCTTCACAGCATGTATTCATCCGTTCCGCAGAACAGCTTCCAAGCGATTCCACATACAAGTTGTAAATAGGCTGTTTAGGTTTTTATGTTGGTAACGCCACGTAGCGCTCTGTATGAAAATCAGTGACTGTGCTCTATGCAGTCTGTGGCTGGTTTGCATTGTTGGAATTTTCGCTATTGTAGTGTTGGGCAGCTGGATGTGAACAGCGTGTAGCGTTGCACAGTTGGAGGTGAGCCGCCAGCAGTGGTGGATGTGGGTAGAGAGATGGCAGAGTTTTGAGAACAGACGATCTGGACGTGTGTCCGCCAGAAAAAGGAAATTTGTAAAGATGGATGTCATGAATTGATATATATCATGATGACTTTTGAACATTATTAAGGTAAATACATTGTTTATTCTCTACCAAAATCTTTCATTTGCTAACTATTCCTATCAGTAGTTAGTGCTTCAGTAGTTAGAATCTTTTATTTAGCTGGCAGTATTGGCGCTCGCTGTACAGCAATAGTTCGAGTAACGAAGATTTTTGTGAGGTAAGTGATTCATGAAAGGTATAGATCATTGTTAGTCAGGGCCATTCTTTTGTGGGGATTATTGAAAGATTGCGTTGAGCTTAAAATATTCTGTGTCAATTTCATGTTGATCAGAATAAGTAAAGAGAGAAATGTCTGAGTACGTTCAGTTTTGCTCAGCTGTTTGAAAATCAAGTAACGTAAGAGGTTTTATGAGCATAGTCATTCATAATTTTCCAAAGGGGACGTTTCAAAGTTCCTCAGAATGACAATTCACCGTCAATTCAACATTTTAATTTGCATCACCCCCAGCCTCACATCGACACAGAAACAGACACCACAACAAATTTTTAAAAAAGTTCAATACACATGACACCTTCTAAAATCTCATTTTCGTAACCTCACACCCAGACATAAGGAATGTGACCTTGCTGTTCCGGTCGTTTGACGAAAAGAGTCTCGAAACACTCACAGAGGACCGTAGCCGCGGTCCTACGTTAATCTCCAAAGACAACCCTTAAGAGAAACGCTTCACTGACTCTCCTGACGCAACTGAAAAAATTTAAACTAACGTTTCGGAACTCCACTGCTCCATCATAAGGTGCTGAGATTCCCTTAGTTTATCTTTACGAATTCTGAAACGATTTCTGGACAAGAAGATTTGTCTTCAATTCGAACATCCTACAAATACACTTGTGTGGCCATATCAAAATCTAAACTGAAAACTTAATCGTGACATAATTTTACGTAGATCGAAAAAACCGTGGGGAGACCGTTATAGGAACTTTTCATTGATGAATGTTCTAAAGTGCGTTTCTTCAGAGAAAACGAAATTTTCAGGTTCGCGTATGTTCTGGTGTCAATTACATCCCTGAAGCTTTATTAATTTGTAAGGAAATAATTTCGTGACCACGCATTATATCGTCTTCGTGTACTGCTAGACGTACGGTTATTGTTTTATTCTTGTCCTCGTTTGGGAACTATTTTTTTTTTTTAATGGAGGGAAGCAGTTTATCTTGTTACAATGGTAACCGGTGACACATACATGCCTTGAAACGTAATTTCAATTTAATTACGTGTTATTCTGTTTTGTTCTTTCCAGGTTCTCTCTCATTGTTTGTCCGTAACTGATTGATACTGTAGAAATGTGAAATAACATTGTTCTGTAGATTTAAATATAATAGGTTATTTTTCCAAAGTACTGGAGAAAATTATAGACAATTACATAGACGAGAAGTCATTGTTTTTAGCAAGTTATCCCACACAAGTTACTGCGACTGCGCCTTTAGCGAAACATGTACACGCATAATTTGGCAAAAGAGAACATTGTTTATAAGTGTATGGAATGCAAGACGAATTGGGGCCCCTGTCATTGGTCCTGTTGAAGAATACATGAGGAAGACGAGAACAATGGCTGGACGTTTAATCGAGCTGAACGTAGCTGATGCGGCGCTGAAATTTAATACTGTGTGAAAATCAGCGTCGGGGCGTAACTAGAACGGGAAAGAGCGGAACATTCGATTACGTCCAGCCGGTGAGCTTCCTTCCTTCCTTGCGTGAGAAACGTGCGTAACCCGCAAGAGCTACTACGAGTCTGAGTAAGTATGCAATGTGTATTTCTGTGAAACGAATACATCATTTTGGAGATACCCATCAATAAATGTCGCTACGCGATCCTAGGGACAAGTATTTACTGACAGTGATCACAGGCGTGGTAGTAAATATTGTACCCGTCTTATTAGAGCTCCTAACATCTTAATTAACATATGACTGACCAGAAAACATCATGCCGATTTGAGGAAAATGGTTCCTAAATAAATCTAAATTAAGCGATAGGAAATAGAAAGCTGAAAATGACAAATTTTATTTCTGAGGCTGATAGTCTGGTAGATCATCGAAACTACCATATTCAGGACCAAATTATTCGTAACGCTTATTTCTCGTTGTTACATGTCATTTAAATATTTCTTTAAAATAATATTTCCCCTGCCATTGCCGCCCAACTCTTTCCGGCTTCATTCGAGGATTTTCCCCCCAGAAGATAATTATTTGTTGATACTGTTCTGCATATTCCTAAATTCCTCCAAAATAGGCACTCGCTAAATACGCGAATTTAAAAGGGTGTGGGGTGAAGGTCTAAAACGTTTCCTGACTGACAGAGGACTTTCGGATCTTTGTTTGGTTTTTTGGAGGAAAGCTCTACATGTTACACATCGCCTTCTTCGTAGTATCATCCTTTGGAAGGATTGACCATTTCTGTGGTATATCTGAAATCCTCACATTGACTGAACAATCTTCTGATGATACGTTTATCTCCTACTCGACTCTTTTCTCTCTCTTCCTTTAATCTTACCTAGTAAGCGTTCCTGATCGACTCGAGAAAATGGTTAAAAGAAGATTTTGTGTGTGACCTTCTTTGTAGGTTATTATCTTTTCTTATGAAACTTCTTAGAATTTTCAGTCCCCTTAACTGACATCACAATCATATTTGTTCACACCTGCAATTTACGTCACTATTCTGTCATGTTTCGCCTATTGAGAAATCATTACCATATGCATTAAGTTCTTGGCCATAAAGCTCTACAGCTTTTTTTGTTCTTTCTTCCAGAAAAGAAATTTCAACTAAACTATACACACGCCGGGACGCGGAATAGACACGATGACTTTAAACTCATATTCCAACAATAACAGAGCGTCAACATTTCGAATTATAGTACCTGGTGCGAGCAAAGGGGAAAGTATCAGCACGGCGAGCTGAGAAAAAATAAGTAGTTTTCGGGAACTACAGCCACTGAACTACATCGACGGAATATCAGAAACTAACCTGGGAACAACTCTAGTCTCCCGTTTTGTTTATTCTTGGCGACTGTTTTCAACTTACGCAAGTAGTTCATATTACTGAGTTGCCTCATCAAGTACATTTTGGTTCAAAGATGGTTTAAATTAAAAATTACCGACATTAACTAAAAACGACTCACACTGTTTCAAGATTAGCTTGTGTGGAAAAATACTTTTCTTCCAGGTCTCTGATCTGTTTACGGTAATAAAATTTTTATTCAAACAAAACACTTTAAGGACATTTATTGCCTCACAATATAGGAAAGAAATCAAATGTCGCGAGAAATATTACCAATTTCTTTCTTAGATGCTTACCATTTTGAAGGACTAAAGAAAGCTAAAAAAAGCTTTTTTATTGGTAACTGTTTGAACTGATGGCTGAATGGACAAGTGCCAGTCTACAAGTTCAAAATACGTAATCCTCAATCGCGCTGTAGCCGATCTTAAGCCCATTTCAGAAAGGAGGAAGGGAAGGAGTAACATCGCTTTACAAACCCGTGGTTGACCTGATTCAATATTGGTAGGAATCAAACAGTCCCCTTGTCGGACTGACAATGAAGAAATCAACTGCACCGACGGCGGAAAAGAGGAGCTTCAATATGGTGCAACCTGCGGAAGAGTCAATCCTACCTAGTCCAGAATGGGGATTAAATCCAGCGTAGATGAGACTCCGAAACGGTGGAGAGAGCAGCTCATCTAGCGGAAAGAAACCTCGGACAAAAACCGGGATGATTATAAGGCCTCTTAGTGGCTGCCCCATCACGTGACTTAATCTACTAAAGGCTGGTAACCTACTCTGAGCACATCCATCATTAATCGTATACTTCACATACAGAGAAAACCAGACGGACTTGAAAGATGACGGACCAGGCAAGAAAAGGTCAAAAGACCTGCTGCTTCACAAACAATTGATGTAGGTACGTGGATTGTAAGGGGGCTAAACAACAAGTCTAGACTTAAATTAGATTAATTAAAATTAAAGAAATTTGATATAGTAACGATAACTGTAGCAAAACGTAAATTAAAGGGTACGAAATCACTTGGGAAACTATGTAATGCTATATAATGGAGTTACATAAAATAGAATAGCTGCTGTTGTAATGAGACATAATTCGTGAAAATCAAAATCGTGCAGATCGTGCAGTGGTCAGCACATCTGCCTTATAAGTAAGAGACCCGACTTCGAATCTCAGTCTGACACAAATTTCCAGCTATTCCCATTAAGTTGAATCACCTCCCATTCGCATGCAGTGTGTGTAATTCGTTCGTGTTATAAAAATAAAGAGGTGTAAAATGACTGTTTTCAAGGTTTGTGCCCTAGAAGAAAGGAAAAACATGCAATAATCATATTCTGTGACACACTCTAGAACAGCGGTTCACAAGCCGGAGGTAGTTATTTACGAACCGTAAGTACAGGGCAGACTTATGAACTTGTTTGATGTTAAATGGGTTCCAGTGTGCAGGTCAAGCAAGTGCCTCAATGGACAGGATTTATGCAGGGGAAGCATTTTTTGTAAGAAGTGTCTACCCTCACAGTGGATACTTAGCTTTCTTTTTCGAGGACGAGTTGTGGATAACTTTTGCGATGCACCACCAATACCTTCGTCATTCATTCTAACACACACACACACACACACACACACACACACGCACACGCACACACTAAATATCATTCCTCTTTCATCATTTTAAAAATTAAAGTAGCCTATTCCAAGAAAAGTCTTTCATTGTACAGTTTAGTTATGTGCTAAGGTTGTTGATAATGTGGGGGGGAGGGGGCGGGCAATGGGGGATTAGGGGGGGGGGGGAGGGAGGGCAGGGTTACTCGCTAATGTCTGACTGCACTCGGGGGGTAATGGTCTAAGAAAAGTTGGGAACCACAGCTCTAGAAGCTATTGGTACTACGATTCTTCCCACAGCCTATTTGTATTATTTTCATACAACTTGCACATTTTAATATTTCGTGTTTTCGTGATGTACTGTGTGTGAAGCCATCCATCTCGTAAATAGCAATTTAACATTATAATTTGATATGCTTGGTGCATAACATGAGTGATGCGCGTTCGATCTGACCTTTCTCAGCTAATGTTACGAACCGAATATACTATGTGTTGATAGTATCATTGTCTGTAATGTTTGGTTTCTACACACTAGTGTCGCTTGTGAACGCTAGTCGCCGGCCGCTGTGGCCGAGCGGTTCTGGGCGCTTCAGTCCGGAATCGCGCTGTTCCAACGGTCGCAGGTTGGAATCCAACCTCGGGCATGGATGTGTGTTATGTCCTTAGTTTAGTTAGGTTTAATTGGTTCTAAGTCTAGGGGACTGATGGCCCCAGATGTTAAGTCCCATAGTGCTTAGAGCCGTTTGAACGCTAGTCACTTGTTTCCTGACGACGGCCCTATACGCCGAAGACCGTTTCAAAATGAACAAATATAAGGAGAACAACAACGCAGATTTGTTTGTTTTTCAACCGTTAAGAAAACGTTAATTATTGATTTCCCAACCGTTTCAGATCTGATCAACTATGAAACTTTAAGTCATTGTTGATGTGAAACACTGCAACTGTGACAGATAAAGGTCGTCACAAACGACCGCAACGCTTCGCCTATTATGACCTGCCGAACACTAGCCGATGAAGGAGGATACCGAGCTGCAATTCCACAAAACGTATGAAGACCGAGGCACCAATTACTGTGCACGTAGGAAAAGAAACTGACGAGAGCAAATTGTTTTCTCGGTGAGAGTCCCTCGGAATCTGCCTTGAGCCCGCAGCTTAGGCCCGTGTTTACCGTCCTGAGCGCTGGGAACTCCGCCTTCCCCAACAGGTTGTAACGGGAATGCTGCGGCGCCGGCGCTGATTTGTGCGTCTGCAACCTACGCAGTAATTACGCGTGGCCGGAGGAGTGGCGGCTGATTGGCTGCTGACTGCTGATGTATGCGCCGCCGCCGCCGTTGCCCCCTGGGCACCGGCCGGCGCGCCGACTGAATGTCGGCGTCGAGTGGCCCTGAGGCGCTGTGCTGTACTGTGCTGGCTAGTCAGCGGAATGCGCGAGATAACCCGGCACTGCGCTAGCCAACGGTTTCATCGGCAGCGCTCGTCTCCGACGGCAGCGCAAAACTCCGCATCTGGTGTGCACAGCTTGCCCAGTGTGGAAAGAGAAATGCAACTTGCACTAACTGCGGTCGCTGACTGCGTGGTTGTTGCACGGTTTCGTGAACTGCATCATTCACGGGACCGTATATAAGCCCAAACGTCCTCACATAACACGGTCACCTCTAGTAATTCATATTCGATCACTTCCCTTTTGGTAGATACCACAGTCATTCAAAATACTTCAAAAAGAACTGAAATTATTACATGGCTGACATTCTGCTATTTTTTTAAATGATTCGCATTATATTCTGTCACACACAGTTACATATACGTATGTATTGTTTAAAAAACCGAAAAAAATAATTACTATTATTCATGAGACTGCTGCCATCTGGTGACACTTATCCATAGTACTCTACAAGCCCAAATGATAACCGGCCTTCAACTCGGACACACCTGTATGACTCTGTGTTTTCATGAGGACACAGTCTTGTTTTTTAATGCTTTTCTCTCATTTCAGCAGGCGTTGATGTTGTATGAAGGTAATTTTACGTTACAGTTTTAAACATGGCTGTTTCTCAGCAACATTATATAATTTTCCAACATAGGAATTATACAGCCAACCTGTTGTAAATAAAAAAAATGGTTCAAATGGCTCTGAGCACTATGGGACTTAACATCTATGGTCATCAGTCCCCTAGAACTTAGAACTACTGAAACCTAACTAACCTAAGGACATCACACAACACCCAGCCATCACGAGGCAGAGAATATCCCTGACCCCGCCGGGAATCGAACCCGGGAACCCGGGCGTGGGAAGCGAGAACGCTACCGCACGACCACGAGATGCGGGCCGTTGTAAATAACTATTTGGTACATTGACCTAGGTTTCGACACCTACTAAGGGTGTCTTCATCAGAATGAAATTTTGAGAAATTCTAAACTTACATTGTTAGAAACCTATGGTCAGAATTCAGAGCAGCTATGTTCCAGTCAAAAATATAATAAAACACGTTCCAGCCTTGTCACGTGTGCCTAGCTAGGAACAACATCAACCCCTAGCTAGACACACGTGAGAAACCGTAAAATAACATTGCGAGAAAGCAGTGGTCAGAATTTAGAGCAGCTCTGCTGAAGTCAAAAATAATTCTTTTGATTCTGAATGGTTAGAATTTAGAGCAGCTATAATCAAGTAAAATAAAATTCACTGAGGGTACATCAAAAAGAACTTAAGTAAAATCGTTTATCTACGATTACACCTACGACACAGTACTGTTTTTTTTCTAATTTTTGTAACCTCGCATATCTGATAATGGCAGCTTTGTCCTGTGGAAACTAGTAATCCAGTGTCCTTAAATGCGATCAAGGCAATAAAAACTACTATCTGAAGCTTTCCTTACACTAAATTCACAATCGCTCTCCAGCTGACTGTCAGGTATTTGTAATTATTGTTCATTTTTCACAATTTGCCAGTTTTGGCCATTATTCCATCATGTAGTCTTAGTTTACGTGCATGGGTAAAGAAAATAGCTGCCCATCTACGACGAAATGGCAGGCAAACACAAAATTTCGTCATCGACTCATTCCGAGGAATAGGTGCTACTAGGATCCATCCAACTCTTATAATGCCTTCCTAGTTCTCTCTTTGCAGTTGAAGGAATGCAATTTCCCTTCTTTGTTATCTAATTTCTATTGTTCTATCGACATGATCCTTCCATTTTATTTTTTTTCTCTTCTGTCTTGTTTAACTGAAAGGATTTTTAAATCTGATCTTATTGTTTTATTTCTTATATTATCAATTTTCTTACAACCCATTACAAGTCTCTGAATTTCTGATGTGCTGCCTGTATATGTGATTTTTTTAATATTTGCTTATTGAGCATGATTTGCAACCAGATACAAGAGTAGGTACAACCATAACATATAGAATGTAATTTGCGTTTTCTGTCTTGTTGCCCTTCCAAAAGTTCTTCCAGATGTTCTGCAGATAACTTAAAATTTATTAACGATCTTCTCAATGTCTTTGTGATAGTTAAGACTAAGATGATGGAAGTGGAATATTTGTCCTAAGATTTTCTGATTGACTATTATTTTCGAGAAAGCAATGATCAGAATTTAGAGCAGCTATACTCAAGTCAAAAATAAAATTTCATAACCTGTACTCTGAGGGTACGCTAAAAGAACTTATGTAAAATCGTTAGTCGACGATTACAAATACGACAGTGAACTGTTTTTGTAATTTCTGTAACCTTGCAGAACTGAAGGTGGCAGCCATTATCTTTGTCTTATTCTCAGATATAGTTAAATTGTAGTATATTGCATTTTGGCCCAATCTGTAGGCTACCCTTTGTAAAATATATTCTGTTTCCTGAATAATTACCTGATCATCAGCGTATAACAGAGTATTTAGTGGTACAAAAGATCCAATTTGAAACCCTAACCCATAACTGTATTTCATCTTTACACTTTATAAGTAGGTCTTCAATTTGTATATTAAATAACGTGGATGACAGACTACACCCTTGTTAAACACCATGGTTTGTTAAAATTTTATCTGACATTTTCGAGCCTGAACTTATAACTGTTGTCAAATTTACACATCGACACTTTATAGTATTAATAAGATGTTTAGAAAAACATTTCATTTCTAATATTTTCCACAAAAAGGTCTTTTTTACATTATCAAACAGTTTCTCAAAATCGATAAATGCTAAACATGTTTCTAAACCAAATTTCTGACATTTTCAATAGTTTGTTTTATTTTAAACAAATTATCATTACACAAACATCCTTTCCTAAAGCCCGATTTGTTGATCTGATATTATTGTGGTACTGACAGTGATTAAGAATTTTGCTGTTAATTTTATACCTGTATTTAGTAAATGTATTCCTCTACAATTACCTATACATTTCCTATTGCCTTTCTTAAATACAGATATGGAACAGTTCTTTCAAAACATATTTAAAAAGCAAAGAAAGCAAAATTCCAAAATGATTCCTCCACATTTGATTACTTCACTATTCATTGCATGTAGGCCAGCAGCTTTCTGTTTGTCTTACATTCATGGCTCCTTTAAATTCTTTTATGTCTATTTGACTTGCAGAGTTCTTATCAGTTTTTATACTATAACCTTCTTCACTATGTTACAAACTTCTATAATGTTGTATCCACTGATTTTCTGTTTTACATAAATGTTTGCAGTACCTTTTGATTTGTTCACATATTTCAGAAGTTTAAAAAGTGTGTTCTGCCTCCTGTGAATAGCGTGATCAACATTAGCAGTGAATATTTCGCAGGAGTCACTACGTTTTTATTAAATTATTCATTTGGTTTCTTTTCTGTTCATATGTTTCCGAGGCTTCATTTGTCTCTGCTTATAAACACGCATTATAAGTATTTTATGTCCTGTTAATATTGTCGATTGTTACTGCATTCTGTATTTTCATTCCTTTTCTGGCTTGATACGTTACTTTTACATTACCTATGTTTAACATTGATGATTGTAATCTGTTGTACTCTTCTTCGCCGTTGTTTTTAGTTTCAACAATTTGTAATTCAAATATAAGTCTTTATTTACATGAATTACTTAGACTTTATTGTTTAGAATATGAACTTCACCATTTCATGTTTTGGTTTTGAATTTTCTTTGCATTTTTTGTTCCTGCTTTTCCCTCAAGAGGTTTAAAATATATATGAACACGAAATAACATAATTAAAAAGTGTAGTACTTACAAAAGTTTTTTTTGAAAAAGCTATCAAAAAGATGGATTTGTTGTGTGTTTTTACATAAAATTAAATTGTTGAATATCTTGTTTCTTAATTTAAATACAAACAGACTACGAAAATAAAAGGTGAAACTAAAGGACAAAAATACATTTAAAACTCACTGCAGATTCCATGACTTTTTAAAACGCAGCACAGTACTTTCACTAAAAATTGAAGGATTGGATTGGAGTACTCTTTTTTTCTGTGGGAGGAGGCGGTTCGAGGAGTGTAGGGTTGTGAGTCTAAGTATACAGATCTTTTGTGTAGTGCCTTTGAACCTGAAGGTAAGTGTTGTGTGGGAAGACAGAGGAGGAGGAGTGTATGGGGTGTGTGAAGGGAAGCAGTATGAAGAGGAAAAGCGGTACAGAAAGATGTTGAGGGAAGAGTGAGCCTCGATTCGAGAAGGGATGGCTGGGTGAGATTTATAGTGATAGGATGGTTAAATATCGGGACAGATTTAGCTATCTGGAGGGGTTGTCGGCAAAACTTTCGATGGGAGACGGTATGGAGCATGTGTCGGTGGACGCTCGGTAGTGCAACGTAACAGGAAGCTGTAGCGGTGACAATAACACTGCAACCGAGTTTGCAGACAGTGTTGCTTGAACGGAGTTTAAGTGGAAATTTGATGAGACGATAAAGCGTCCACGTGGCGGACATATAGTTTTGCGTTAAATTCGTATAAAACTGCTTAAAACCAGTGGCAGAAATGTGAACATTAACCAGTGCCAGTCAACTGTTATAAAGTAATCAAAGCACCCGGCAATCGTCAAACAGGCAGTAAAGTCAGCAATGTAGTGCATGTGGAGGCGTTATTCTCGGTCGTGTCAACACAAAAACCACTTGTAAGTTTTACGTTTTCCCGCCATATGCTGGTGGCTGGGATGCTTGATTGTTTGTCCTCATGCATTAGCTACCGCTTGACAATGGGAGACTGTATACTGGCCATTAGTGGGAATGGGAAATAAACAATGATTGCAGTCGACAGCGAGAATGTTAACATTTCAGATACTCCATTCTCTGTTGAAAATACTGAAACGAAGTTTTTAACAAGTCACTACACACTAAGGAGACGACCACTACGCTCCATGATTAACTCTATAAAACAATGGCAGGGCATAGCGACGTAGAGCTCTCTCAAGGAGCTGCTCTGTGGTGTAATTGTCAAGAATAGTTTTCTTCTCATCTCCATTCGTCAGTGTGGTGTATTACTAATATTTGTTTGGTACTAATGATGAGTCAGAAGAAAAATGGTCGGTACGGCTTTGCATAATTTATCTAATTTGTGAATGTGGCCATTTCGCGAGATATAAATTTTAGGAAGCTATATACTTCTTCAAACTTCCTGGCAAATTAAAACTGTGTGTCGGACTGGGACTCGAACCAAGGAGCTTTGCCTTCCGTGGGCAAGTGCTCTGTCGACTGAGCTACCAAAAAACGACTCAGGACCCACACTAAAAGCTTTACTTCCGCGAGTACCTCATCTGCCATATTTATTAACTCGTTTTAGATCCAACATTTTTGGGAGAAAATAATCTACGTACACCGGAACACTTGTCTTGTAACATCTGTTTAAGTGAGAAGGTAATCGAAAACTGTAAGCCACCAACTTTCGACATTTTCCAACCAAATACTACCAATGTAAACTTTCTCCATAGTCAGGACTCGAACTAGCTACGTTCGTGTCGACCGCTATCAAATAAGAATGAGTTACTGACGGCTACAGAAGCAGATTTTAATGAAAGGGCGAATATTTTAACGGTACTATAGAGTCTGAAGTGTCAGGCCTGTGCAAAGCCACAAATGAATGACATTTAATGAAGATGACACAAAGATATTAATTTCATATTTACATACCAGTATCAGAACTTTCTGTGCTACAAACCAGCTTTAGTGAGTGGACACGCACTTTGGTAACAGTCGTTGCACAGTATTTGTATCAAATTTAAATTCGTTTTTCGTAAATGTGAGTCTACATAAATTATATGGGTGTCCAAAATTTCACGTTACCAGTTACATGGGATGCGTGTAGCGACTGATTAGCCTGTTTTCAAAATTCCAATCTTCTTGAGAGGTTATTTATTACGTAAATGGATTGTACATCCCGTACAACAGTTGATAGTGATTTATTCTAATGGCATTTAGATCAGCTCTGAACTGTCCTGATCTAATACTACTCGCAAGCAGTGTCAATTAAAGATTCATTATTGCCTAATAACAACTCGTGCAGTCTCTTCAGTTGTTCAGTGGTTTACGTGCATTGTTTCACATACATTCTGGACTAGATGTTTTAAGAAGAAAGTGAGGTCACCAAGGCACACGATTTGTAACAAATTAGCAATGCTGATAACGCAAGACAGAAAATCTTTGTAGATGTCTGCGACCATAAGGCACTTCACAAAAAAAGTTCTATCTGGATCACACTTCATTTCTTTTAATCAGTAATAATGTAAATAATCGGTACAACGTACAACGTCAAATAGTACATCACTGTACGGAGTACAAGCGCTAACTCGTTAAGATCATCTACTGTTACACGAAATACGTTGCATTGAAATTTTAAGTTAGTGATCTCACGATGGCAGTTAGAGGAAATAAAGAATGATCCAGATAGAATATTCTTGTGTATAATCATCAACAAATTGTCCATTTTTAACCGGCTCATCACACCTCGAAGTCTCTTAGGTTTTTCAACTGAGGATGCAGTGCAAGTGAGATACTTACGCTTTGAAATCGTGAACCAAACATTGCTAGGGCTGTACCAATGTTCGAATACTGGCTAACGATTCAGATGAAGTTCTAAGGCTCGCAAGTGATGTGTTCATCAATCCATTTTGATGTAAAATCTCGTCTTCAACAGCCACTTTTACTACTTGTCCGCTTCTCTCCGAAACACGGCTTCGCTGGATTCCCATTGCTCTCACACAGAAGAAAAAAAATCATTCAGTATAGCTGTCTAACTCGGTCTCCACAACTTGGTCGTTGGCGCTTTGCTGTCACCGAGACAAAATGTTCCACTACTTCTACCGCTTTCGGACAAACATACGTGTAACATTCAGTTCCCCTGTATTGTTATGTCATGCGCTGAAAACGTCGACTCTGAAAAGGGCGTGCACACGCTGATTTTAGTACCGGTAATGTAGTGCGACTCAGTTTTGGTAACGGCCGGAGAGGCGAAGACTCCGAGGACGGTGTGAGCCTACGTGCTTGTGAGGTTAGTCGGTACTATCAAGGGTGGGTTTACGACGCGCCATGGCGGCGGCGAAGTATACATCCGTTTGCGTAGGTCACGCTTCTTATCGCAGCGGAAAGCGAGCGATGGATACAGGCACACACGCATATCTTTACTTCGCTCATGCTCTCCGCGGCGTAGCGGCAGTGATTGAAGAAACGTTCCTCAACTCGGAACAAATATAGGATTATGATATTGCAGTGTCTTTGTTAGTCCGACTTAAGATGCAATGTTCGTTTAGACAAGAATGCATGCGTCTCCAAAGAAATAGGCACTGCGGCGACTACAGCCGTTACCAAATACCGGGTGATCAGAAAGTCAGTATAAATTGGAAAACTGAATAAATCACTGAATAATGTAGACAGAGAGGTACAAATTGACGCACATGTTTGGAATGACATGGGGTTTTATTAGAACCAAAAAAATACAAACGTTCAAAAAATGTCCGACAGGTGGCGCTTCAACTGATCAGTTTAGCAGTAACTAGCCTAACAAAGTAAGACAAAGCAAAGATGATGTTCTTTACAGGAAATGCTCAATATGTCCACCACCATTCGTCAACAATAGCTGTAGTCGAGGAATAATGTTGTGATCAGCACTGTAAAGCATGCCCGGAGTTATGGTGAGGCATTGGCGTCGGATGTTGTCTTCCAGCATCCCTAGAGATGTCTGTCGATCACGATACACTTGCGACATCAGGTAACCCCAAAGCTAATAATCGCACGGACTGAAGTCTGGGACCTGGGAGGCGAAGCATGACGAAAGTGGCGGCTGAGCACACAATGATCACCAAACGACGTGCGCAAGAGATCTTTCACGGGTCTAGCAATATGGGGTGGTGCGCCATCCTGCATAAACATCGTACGTTCCAGCACGTTTTTATCAGCCAGGCTGGGGATGATGCAATTCTGTAACATATCGGCGTACCTCTCACCCGTCACGGTAGCAGTTTTGCTGTCCCGTGCCATCTGTCGGACATTTTCTGAAATTTTTTTTTTGTTCTAATAAAACCCCATGCCATTCCAAGCATGTGTGTCAATTTGTACCTCTCTATCTACATTATACCGTGGTTTATTAAGTTTTCACATTTATACTGACTTTTTGATCACCCTGTATATTAAATGTATTTGTAATTTCGAATATGAACAACCATCAGCTGCAGAATCAAATGACGACAGTGAAAATTTGTGTCGGACCGGGACTCAAACCCGGATTTCCCGCTTATCGCGAGCTGTCGCCTTACCATTTGGGTATCCGAACACGATTCACGGCCAGACCCAATGATCCTTTAGACATGTATGCATAACACAGGCACTGCAATATCCTATTTATCCGCCGGCAACGAGCAAATGGCTTTCAAGGAAATGTTTGCAATGTACGAGTATAGGTTGTCGACGCTTGGTTGACGATATAAGGAAGTTTGAGTCTAGCCGCAAGTTGTGCTCGGATGGCTTAATGGTTTCCGGCACAGTAGCTCAGCGTGTTCGGTCAGAGAAGCGGTGGACCTCTGTAATAAAAAAAAACTGAGTAAAGGTATCAACGATCAACTTGAACAGATGTCGTGTGATGTCCGCCCAGACCAAACGCAACGAAAAAAAAAAAAAAATGGTAAGGCTACCACTCGCGATAAGCGGGAGATCCGGTTTCGAAGCCGGATCTGGTACAAATTTTCACTGTCGTCATTCCATTCTACAGCTGATGGTTGTTCATATTCGCAATTGCTAATACATATAATGTACATGTAGGAATATTCCATAGCATGTTCAGCGCTATATGTCTCAAGTGTAAAGAACGTTTCTTTTGATATGACTACCAAACTATTTACTTAGCCCAAGAATTATAGAAAAATTATGAAAGTGCAATAATTCAGTAAAAGTTGAGGCAGCTAATATTAAAATTATGTACTGCTCTGAAAACATTGACGAAATTATCGCGTGCAAACCAGCGACGCTTCACTTCGAGCACACTACTGTGACAGGAAACAACCGGACCAAGTGGAAGATGAAACCATCACAAGCTCGGATTAGACTAGGACCGAAAAGGAAATCGGTCGCGTCCGTTTCGAAGGAACCGTCTCAGAATGTGTCCTAAGCGATCTGGGTTGACTACAGGAAACCTAAGACCGGTATTACCCGATACACCTGTCTGCACCATTTCATCGAGCGTACAAGTTTGGTACTATCAACTCTTTCGTTAACCCTATTACATGACGTACCTATGTGTAAGACTGCACCAGCGCCACAAGGGAACGTCTCTGGAACTGCAGACTTATATACGTAGTTGAATGTGAAAATCTATAGGTTTTTAAAGCTGTTACGAATGTTTACTCACAATGAATCTTCTGAGATATATAGGTTTGTGTTTATTAAGCACTTTTTGTTATTGTGGTATCATACAGAGATAGCGTTGCCACACCAAAGTTGGCACAGCGAACCGATACCACAGACATCATCCTGAAATACGTATGGACCAAATGCAATGTCGCCTTCATCTATCTCTACATCTACATACATACCTTGCAAGCCACGGAAAAAGACAGACTACATACCTTTGTACGAGTCCTAATTTCTCTTTGCCGGCAGTAGAATCGTTATGCAGTCAGCTACAAATGCCAGTCTTTGAATTTTCTCAACAGCGTTTCACGAAAAATAATCCTCTTCTCTCAAAGAATTTGCATTTGGTTTCACGAAGCAACTTCGTAACACTCGTATGTTGTTCGAAACTATTAGTAACCAATTTAACATCACGCTTTTGAATTGCTTCGATGTTTTCCTTTAATCTGGCCTCGCCGGAATTTCAAACACTCTAGCAGTACTCAAGAATCGGTCGCAGAAGCGTTCTATACACGGTCTCCTTTGTGGATGAGCTATACTTCCCTAAAACTCTTCAATTAAAACGAAGTGTAATGGTGCCAACAGTCTGAATAATGCGGCACAGATGCGGATCGAGACGTCCACATCTTGCACCGTAATATTTCCATCTTTTCGGCAAACTGAAAGAACATCCGTGGTGAAAGAGATTTTCAAACGATGAGATTAGTAGAAAGTTCCAACCATTGTTTACATAGACCTGGGGACTACGTGGTAAAGGAGTGTCCTTTTTTTTAATTGTAAGCGTAGAGTTCCATAGGACGAAACTGAGGAGCAACTCTTGGTGGTAATGTAACGAGTCAGTACATGAAACTAACAACAGAAAAGTAGTACCTATACTAATAATAAAACTGTAAAACAGTCATGTCTATGTATCTGCTTGAACACGCTAATCTCCAAAACTACTAGATGAATTTTTATGGGTTTTCTATAGATCACTTGCGCATAGCTTGGGGGTAACATATAGGCTTTATTTCATCAAAAACTGAACGCAGAAAGAAAGGTATCGTAATTTACTATTACATCCGGAATCGCCTGTTCAGCTTAGTATTTCGGATTTTTAATCATCACGATGTAGTACGTCAAAGAACCAATAGATGCCACTGTTAATTTGTAGTACACCGGAGAACCAATAGCAGATGTTGTTTGATTTTTAACTCAGTGACAGATGTATTTTCGGAAGATTACGTCAGTCACAAAATTAAGCTCCGCAACGCCGAAATTTTACCGTTACAAATGCAAACTAACAGCTAATGTACTTGGCCCAATCTATACGGATTTACTGATTTCACGTCATGTATTAAAAACTTAATGACACTGCTTTGCTTCTTTTGAAAGGGTTCATTTATATCCTTTGTTATGAAAAAGAAAAGAATTCGCTAAGTTCGCTTTGTCATTTTAGTGCCTACTCACAACGTTTTGATTTCTTTTTCTTTTACAAATAAAAAAGCGTAGAACACATTCGAGTCTTTCTGAAACCACCAGAATGACAGAGAACTATATGGTCTCAACAATCCAATGAAGGTCGTGAGATGAAACTTGCTGCGGCTCGAGAACATCATGTTTTGACTCGCTCTTCGGAAACTTCTTCCAAAACCGAGGAGCGACGTAATTCTGTTCGAGAACGTCATGCATTGTCTCGCTCCTCGGAATACTTAGCTCAAAGAGGATGAAAGTTACTTGCCTCCAGGATAACATCATAGAAGCGCAAATTTTGTTAGCAAATGACGCAGGCTAGCGAACTTTTGTACCCCAGATCCCGCTTATTCCTTAAAATTTGCTATTTCGCTTTAAACGTTACAATTCCTGGTGAGACGAAACTTCCTGGCAGATTAAAACTGTGTGCCCGACCGAGAGTCGAACTCGGGACCTTTGCCTTTCGCGGGCAAGTGCTCTACCAACTGAGCTACCGAAGCACGACTCACGGCCGGTACTCACAGCTTTACTTCTGCCAATACCTCGTCTCCTACCTTCCAAACTTTACAGAAGCTCTCCTGCAAACCATGCAGAACTAGCACTCCTGAAAGAAAAGATATTGCGGGGACATGGCTTAGCCACAGCCTGGGGGATGTTTCCAGAATGAGATTTTCACTCTGCAGCGGAGTGTGCGCTGATAAGAAACAGAAGTGGAATGGTCCCAGCACTGACTGCTGGGGCACCGTACCCCCCCCCCCCCTCCCCCCCGCCCCCACTTGACGGTGCCCAGTTAGATTCCACATCACAGCCATTCTCAATACTATGAAGAATTACCTTTTGCTGTCTGTACTTAAAGTAAGAGGGGGCTCATTTTTGAGCTACACTCCTTATTCCATAATGGTCCAACTGTAATATTTCTGGTTTTGCATCCATCATATTCAGCTCTTCTTCAAGCAGTTGAGGAGGCACCAGCAGCTAGATGTTGTGTGAGGTACCGATGACAGGTGATTTTTTCGGTACGGGTATCGTGAGAAAGGCCGCCGAAATTGTGGTCCTCTTCTGCGATTGGCTGCTACGCTCGGAAGTAGCGAGCCAAGACGAAAAATTTCTGTTATTAACATTAGAAATACTAAACCGTGAATTTACTTGCATTTCATATAAAAGCATCTCTCAGCAGCAGGCTATCATTACATCATTTCTAAAGTGTTAATTACCGGCAGAATAATAAACAACTGTTGAACAAAAGGGCAGATGAAGCAACTGGGAAATTTTCGCATCGCCCCTAACTTGGATGGCGCGCGAAGTGGTTCGGCTGTAAGATCATAGCTGGTTCGGTAGTCTCGGAAGACAGACATGTTGTCTGCCTCGGCCGGTGTCGGTTAAGGACTTAATTAGCAGTCTCTTGTTATTTAGGGCTGTAAGGACAACAATTTGACGGTAACTACACAAATAGGCAGTTCATAATTTTGTCTATTTTCTGTGAAAGGATGAAGAATGGAAATTATTTGTGATTCATAAAGCGGAATATAATTGTGCTGTTTCTCATGTTCTTCTGATAAAAAGCGAGTGGCATCCCGTATAAAAAAACAAACTGAAAATTTTATTACTCATACAGTATCAGTTCCTCGCTAAGAATTAATTAGAGACGTAAGATGATGGATGCACGATTTACATCATGTTTTCTGTGCAGGGAACTACAACTACAGAAGACTGCAGGATGGTAAACCTTAATTGGAACTTACGCATTGCAACAAGGGCGGTGGAAGCAAAGAGGCAACTCGCGTGTCTTGCAATCTTAGTACAAATGAGATCAGTGACACGTCATCTGTGGTAAGACAGAGGAGGTACGAAGGAGAGAAATTTCCGATGGAAGGCTCAAAAATGGTTCAAATGGCTCTGAGCACTATGGGACTTAAGATCTGAGATCATCAGTACCCTAGAACGTAGAACTACTTAAACCTAACTAACCTAAGGACATCAAACACATCCATGCTCGAGGCAGGATTCGAACGTGCGACCGTAGCGGTCGCGCGGTTCCAGACTGAAGCGCCTAGAACCTCTTGGCCAAACCGGCCGGCTCAGATGGAAGGGGTTTATCGTAGCACGCATATATCTCCCTTTGCAGTAATAGTTTGTAATCAGCAACATCAAATGCCTTAGTTAAATCAAAGAAGTAGTGTCCGTGTCACTTTGAAGTGTAGTGCAACATCCAGTTACTTGTCCTGTAACAATGATGTATAGCTTACTTTTTGAAATGCCCTCGTGTTTGTTGGCATCTCAGCTATTTTGCACGAGTGAATTACAGACCAATTATAGGCGAAGTCGCAGGAGTCGCAGAGTCACTGTTTTGATTCAGTAGTTCTACGGGCACATCGTCTGCGTTTATATTGAACGTCTCAAGAAGGACTTTGAAATTTTCTAAAACTGATCTTAGGTCTGAGATGTTTGCATGAGACGTGCGTTGCCGAAAACATAAAAAGAGTAGGGATGGTTTCAGAAGGGTTGCGAAAAACTATCAGTGTTTTATAGTGAACTCAGAGATGGAGAGAGCCTTTACCTGAGGAGCAAAAGAAAAAAAAAATTAATGAGGTCAGGAGATACTGGCAGGATGCCAAAGCCGGTAGATGAACAAGATCGAGACACTGGCAATGTCGTTGGGTGTTGACATGAAGTCAATAGAGGCTCAGCTCAAAATTATTTTCTTTTAATTGTGAAAAAAATGAAAAATAAAACTTTTCACGGTATGTCGAATTTCGGAGACGAAAAATTGTAATACACATTTAAAAAGAACCAGTGCTCGCACTCTCGTCTATGCAGATTTCTCCCTATAGGCGGGTGTACGATAAACGTTCAATGCGGAACGTCGGTTCATATAAGGATTACTGCAGCAGCAGTTTTCAGCCGATAATCCAGGTTGCCGGTTGTCTGCCCGAAGCGCGTTCCCGACCCGTAAAGCCGTAGGAGTGTTTTCTGCTCGGCAGCTTGCGTCGAATTCCTTTGATTTAGCCGCACGCCCCAGTGTTTGCTGTTTTACGCGCAACACAGATGCGGACGAGGGAGCAGCCGATATACTGTATAGCCCGCTCCGTCAGAATTCCGTCAAGTATTTCACGCACCGTTTTACGCAAATGCCCGGCCGCTCCTCCCACCAATCAGTGCTCCCAACTTCAATCAAAGCAGGCGGCCGGGAAGGGCTTGCCGTTTCGTCTTTGATCCGCGCGATTTTCGCGTACGTAAGCAAGAGGCCGGGGCCGCCCGTGAAACCGAGCTCCGTGCATTGAAAGCCTTTCGGCCCCTTTCCACACCGGTTGCGTGAGCGGTTTAGCCGGCCCAAGGTGCGGGCAGGCAGCAAGCGCGCGCTTTGCTGAATCGGGACAACACCCGGCAACCGTTTTCAGGCGTTAGCCGGCCAAACTTCCTTGCTGCCTGACGATGCGAGTCGACGTTCATTTGCACCGTCTGGGCCGCTCGGTGTAATTCCACTGGCGATGCAAAGCTGTATGCACGGTCCCCCTCCCCAGTACCTACCAGTCCGTACCTACACAGTACGTATTCAGCGTCCATTTATAGCCGTGGGAAATGCTCTCTCGATAATCAGGCGTCAGCACCCTTTGTGTACAATGCTCACAGATGCCCTGCTCAGATGGACACCTGCCGGCAGCAAAAGCTTGTTTGTAAGTTCTTATCACTGAGCCGTAAAGTTGACCGCAGAGTAAAGCATCGTGGTACAGTCACATTGACAAGGCTGTTCATCGACGATATTTATCCAACAGGTTTGGTTCGCCTTATACACTGAAGAACCAAAGGAACTGGTATAGGCATGCATATTCAAATACAGAGATATGTAAACAGACAGAATACTGCGCTGCTACAAAGGCACTTTATCAGGATTTAAGTGAGTTTGAACGTGGTGACGGATCCTGCATGTCAGCAGAGGACTGTTCAAGATGGTGGAAGCTCTGTATTGTGTGGGGCGTGTGTAGTAGGAGCGATATGGGACCCCTAATACGTCTAGAAACGACTCTGACAGCCCTTAGGAATTCACACACATAAGCACACACACACACTCACACACACACACACACACACACACACACACACACACACACACACACACACTGACAGGTGACACGTACGTAAGCATCCTGCCTGGTTAGCTGCATCCCTTAATGTCCATTGTGCATTCCGACGGACTTTGGCAATTTCAGCACGACAATGCGACACCCTACACGTCCAGAATCGCTACAGAGTGGCTCCAGAAGAACTTTTCTGAGTTTAAACATTTCCGCTTGCCACCAGACTCTCCAGACCTGAACATTATTAAGCGTATCTGGGATGCCTTGCAGCGTGCTGTTCAGATGAGATCTCCATCCCATCGTACTCTTACGGATTTACGGACAGCCCTGCAAGATTCATGGTGTCAATTCCCTGCAGCACTACTTCACACATTAGTCGAGTCCACGCCACGTCGTGTTGCGGCACCTCTGCGTCCTCGCGGGGAGGCCCTACACGATGTTAAGCAGGTGTACCAGTTTTTTTGGCTCTTCAGTGTATTTAGACATGAGCCAAATCCCATCCACGTGAAAAGGGTACGTAGCAGGGAAAGTCAAGTTCGTGTTTGTGGACTGAAAGCTACTCACGAGCACTTTGTCATTGAATGTAATCGCTACACGCTATGAACTACAGTCCTGGAAATTGAAATAAGAACACCGTGAATTCATTGTCCCAGGAAGGGGAAACTTTATTGACACATTCCTGGGGTCAGATACATCACATGATCACACTGACAGAACCACAGGCACATAGACACAGGCAACAGAGCATGCACAATGTCGGCACTAGTACAGTGTATATCCACCTTTCGCAGCAATGCAGGCTGCTATTCTCCCATGGAGACGATCGCAGAGATGCTGGATGTAGTCCTGTGGAACGGCTTGCCATGCCATTTCCACCTGGCGCCTCAGTTGGACCAGCGTTCGTACTGAACGTGCAGACCGCGTGAGACGACGCTTCATCCAGTCCCAAACATGCTCAATGGGGGACAGATCCGGAGATCTTGCTGGCCAGGGTAGTTGACGTACACCTTCTAGAGCACGTTGGGTGGCACGGGATACATGCGGACGTGCATTGTCCTGTTGGAACAGCAAGTTCCCTTGCCGGTCTAGGAATGGTAGAACGATGGGTTCGATGACGGTTTGGATGTACCGTGCACTATTCAGTGTCCCCTCGACGATCACCAGTGGTGTACGGCCAGTGTAGGAGATCGCTCCCCACACCATGATGCCGGGTGTTGGCCCTGTGTGCCTCGGTCGTATGCAGTCCTGATTGTGGCGCTCACCTGCACGGCGCCAAACACGCATACGACCATCATTGGCACCAAGGCAGAAGCGACTCTCATCGCTGAAGACGACACGTCTCCATTCGTCCCTCCATTCACGCCTGTCGCGACACCACTTGGAGGCGGGCTGCACGATGTTGGGGCGTGAGCGGAAGACGGCCTAACGGTGTGTGGGACCGTAGCCCAGCTTCATGGAGACGGTTGCGAATGGTCCTCGCCGATACCCCAGGAGCAACAGTGTCCCTAATTTGCTGGGAAGTGGCGGTGCGGTCCCCTACGGCACTGCGTAGGATCCTACGGTCTTGGCGTGCATCCGTAAGTCGCTGCGGTCCGGTCCCAGGTCGACGGGCACGTACACCTTCCGCCGACCACTGGCGACAACATCGATGTACTGTGGAGACCTCACGCCCCACGTGTTGAGCAATTCGGCGGTACGTCCACCCGGCCTCCCGCATGCCCACTATACGCCCTCGCTCAAAGTCCGTCAACTGCACATACGGTTCACGTCCACGCTGTCGCAGCATGCTACCAGTGTTAAAGACTGCGATGGAGCTCCGTATGCCACGGCAAACTGGCTGACACTGACGGCGGCGGTGCACAAATGCTGCGCAGCTAGCGCCATTCGACGGCCAACACCGCGGTTCCTGGTGTGTCCGCTGTGCCGTGCGTGTGATCATTGCTTGTACAGCCCTCTCGCAGTGTCCGGAGCAGGTATGGTGGGTCTGACACACCGGTGTCAATGTGTTCTTTTTTCCATTTCCAGGAGTGTATATTTCGCCGCGTCTGTATGTGAATCCTTGCCTTTTTTTTCGGAATTTGCCCATTGAGCCAGCTAATCACAAGAAATGTCATATTACAATTGGAGTTGACAATCATGCGGTACACATTATTTAAGTGCATAGGATTAATAAAGGACTGATTCGATATAAAGTAAGATTTGCAATCAGAGTATACGAAAACGAGGGAACAAGATACACACTGGGAAGACACTTTAACAATCCTATAACTAATACAATACGAAATGATAAACTGCCGTTGTTTCACATATCCGATCCTTCAAATTCAGTCCACATTAATGACGATACACATTTTAAATTAACAAAGAATGTTCTTGGTGTGTCCTGTGAGAACAGTTTACAAGAACTAGAGTTGTGTGTCATTCGCCCAGGTATATTTACCCTCTTCAGACTCATACAGATGGGTAAATATGGAAATGAGCTTATGGCGTCGTTGGCAGGGAGGCCCCTGTTCGGGAAAGTTCGGCCACCAAGTGCGAGTCTTGTTTCATTCGACGACATATTGGGCCAAATGCAAGCCGGTGAAGAGGATGAAATGATGATGAGGACAACACAACACCCAGTCCCAGCGAATGGAACTATATCTTGATATAGGCATTGTTGACAAAATCACACAACAGCTTATACATTGCAACATCGTTGGATCTGCCTGGGAACAGATGACCAAGAGCAAAAAGACTAGAAGCAAGGACGTTTATGTGGTGCGTGTTCCGAGTACACTGTATAAACATGTGGTTCGATACTTCTTCCTCTCCGTAAACACTTAGAGGGGTGGCGCTTATGTTGAGCCGTTACGGCTTGTTGAACTTCCAGTGATTAAATTTTCAGCCGTGCTATAATTGTCGTGGAACTCCTTGAAGTTGTCTTATTACACTATGGTACTCTTATATTGGTGGGGTGAACTCGTGCATAGTGATTACCTTTGATTTTAGATACCCGCGACCTTTCCTCTAGCCAGTCCGATAACAACCGATTTCTAAGCATAGGTATCATACCTGTGAGAAGGATTCTCTCACATTTAATTAGTCCATGAAGAGACGCCTGCTTTGCTGTCCCGTCTACTTTCTCATTTTTACATATCCCGTAAGTGGCCTTACATCCACGCCATCACAATGTTGCGATAGTTCCTATGCACCCGAAACAGAACTTCCACAATTGCTGCAATTATGGCGTTGGTACATCTATTATCATCATTTTTAATCAGATGTACAGCTGACTTATCAGAGATGATAACTACGACTCTGGCGTGGACCTCTGTTCGAATAGTAGGGCTTCCAAAATGGCAATCAGCTCGGCTGTCTTAATAGCGGAATGTGGATCCAGCTTGTGTAGGCCTTGTCGTTTGCTTCGGGGTACGCAGCAAGCATTACCAGAGCCTGAAGGCTTACCTCAGGAACTACTGTGGCGATTTTGGTAAGTTGACTGGTGGACTGGTTCGTGATAGAGGTTTGTGTATGTCCGTATCTAAGTGTAAACTCCGTCTACAGTCCCTTGAGGGCCCATTGGCACCTACCGACTGCCATGTCATCTGCCACTAATTACGTCATCGGATGCGGTGTGGAACATACCGCTTTCCCGGCCGTTGTCAGTCTCCGTCACCTGTATCCGCTACAACTCGATCAACAGAAAAATACGCAAGTCACAGAATATTCGGTTTTTCGGTTTTCATCCCCCAGCCTTCTTTACTTCACGACAGACAGATGTCGCTATATTCTGATATTCAAAAGGCGCTACAAGCCCTCTAAAGCGAGAGAAGAAAAATGCGCTGATGGCAAAGTGCAGTATGTGCAACAGCCATGCACTTGCGAAGCTAGCTGCGTTCCAGTGCAGATACAAAATCCGGTATATTCACCGCAGCTCTTAAGGCTACCGTCTTGTCGTTGAGTTTGCAGGTACAAAATCAGCTACATTTCCCATGCTTCTGCAGTGAGCTCTTGTCTCGGGGAGTAAAAATTAATGTTTATGCTGCAGTCAGCATGGGAAGTGCAGCGAGCGAAGACGATGTTTTTCTTCACTCTCTGAAGGAAACGACTTCTGAGGTTCTCGTTTGCTTTCTGCGGAGCCTGCCAGTAAATGCGCATGACGATGCAGGCGTTCTGCTCTTCTGTTACTAATTCTCTTTATCCGATTTTATTTTATTGATATATGTGATAGAATGGAAAGCGAGTTGCTGGAAGTAGAATAAACTTCAGTAAAGACACAAGAAGAAGAAATGAGTATCACAAAGGTTGCAATCAAATTGCTTCAGCACTACATCACAGACCACGGAACCCTGCTTTAGGGGATCTTTCAACAATAGGGTCTACGTTTAAATCGTGAGCGTTGTGGCGGTCAGAATAAAAATAAAGGAGTGTTGGGAATGTTATCTCGCTGTCTGATTTTTGAAGCTCCTAAAATATTAAAAGTGATGAGAAGATTTTCCCCGTTACGGGACACTCATTCATTCCATCAAAAAGAATTTTCGGTAAACTGGAAGGAGATTCCAGGCGCAGGGATATGATTAAGGGCCCTGAGGAGTACAAAGATCTGATAGAAAGGCATTTGCGGCAATCCACTTGGAACAAAGCAGTACATTCAAACTCTGGTAACCCTACTATGATGGTATCTTCAAACAACCAGGACAATAGTATTTAAAATTCTACACGTAACTTTGTAATTAAAGCGGGAAGCAAATTAAGTGAGAATGGCATTTTAATTAAGAGTTAAGCAAGTAGTAATCTTTCTCCAATTTTATTCAATTTATATATAAATAACGTTATTAAAAAGAGGTCTGACGGGATAACAAAGAGCAAAGGAACAGAACTCGACAAGGACCATTACATAAAAACATTAATATATGCCGACGACTAGACAATAACAGCTAATTCAGAAGAAGAACTGCAATGACATATTTTTAAATTAAGTAACATTGTCCAAAATTATAATTTCAAAATGTGTGTAGACAAGACAATAGTAATGGCATACCGAGGGAAACAACACGTGCGCTCAAAAATAGTGATCTACGAGCAAGTAGTTCACTAAACTGCCTAGACATTCCTTTTGATTATTATAGACATACAAAAAATAAAACAGCTACATTTCAATATAAACTTTGTAAAACCAAAATCGCCTAAATGTTTCTTTATTTATAACAACCAGTTTCGACAGACTTTGCTGTCATTTTCAGGCTTTCAAAAATTTTTATTATAAAACGTGTTCAATTTGAGTAGGAACTTCCCGCCAAGTTATCATGTTGGTGGATAAAATACAGCACATTATTCAAAGGTTTGTCATAAATAAAACATTTACAATCTAAAAGCACCTTGTGCACATGGCGGTGTTCTTACATGTAGCGGTAACACAGACGCGTCCATGTGCACAAATTGCTTTTCGATTGTAAATGTTTCATTTATTACAAACCTTCGCATAACGCGCTGTATTTTATGAGAACTTGACATGAGGTTCCAACTCAAAATGAACACGTTTTATAAGAAAAATTTTTGGAGATTTGAAGACGAAAGCAAAACCAGTTGTTGTGAATAAAGAAATATTTATGTGATCTTGGCTTTAGTAAGTTTTTACTAAGTGGAACACATCTCTCAACGTGAGAAAATTCAGTTTCAAGGTATCTTTGGAACAATAAAAAATACATTACACAAAATTATAATTAAAGAAACGCAACTGACATTCTATAAAAAGCTCTAGCGGTTCCCCTGCTAGTTTAGGGATCTGAGGCTTGAACAGCAAACAAGGAAAACATAAATCGAATAGTGGCTTTAGTAGTGAAACTTCTCAGATTAGTTAATGGATGTAAGCTAGAATACGGAATATGAAACGAAGATATTAGAAATGAGCTTAAAATATTTGCAGGAACAGTAGAAAATCCACACATTTAAACAGAAATTGAAGAAACATGTAGACAGAATGCAACAAGATAGATACCCCAAAAATTTAGCAGTATACAGTACGTATACCCAAAGGTGAAGCCGAAGTAGAGCAATAGCGCGGCCCAGGAATCGTTGGACATGCAAATGATGTTAAGGGCACACGGAATTAAGTCAAATCTATACAAAATAAAGTTGGCAAAGAAAAACTGTCGGGTGACAGATGAAATCTTACTGATTGATGATGAGTAATGATGATTATGTTGTTAACTGTTCCGTGTTTACAGACCACTTTATACCCAGGGCAGCCACAGCTGTAGGAATACTTCTTGATCAATGAAGAACAACAACAGCCGTTAAATTATCGTGTGAAACAAATTATTTCGCATTCTCAGGTATACAACTAAGCAGAAAAATGAGGAGCGGGGGAATAAAATAAAAAGTATTGTCTTCACCCCAAGTTAAAAAAGGGTGTAGTAAATAAGGGGTAACAGTAGTCACAATCACTTCATATAAAATCCAGATCAGGGTTATGTGGAAGATCCAACATACGAGGAAGAAGGTCAAATTGACTATCCTCGTGAAGACGCGCTTCAGGAATTCCAGAAGGAAGTGTGAGGACATATCCAACCACCGATATCAACTAAGATCACAACCTTCTACTAGCTACAGTCACAGTGCAACGAAGCAGTCAAATGGGGATCCATAAATTCGAAGAAGCGGTACTGAGGAACGAAATTCAAAGGGTATTCTGTTCAAAATTAAATTTTCCCGTCAAACTCGCAAATAATATTAAAGGCACATGGAATTAAGTGAGATCTATACAAAATGAAGAGGGCAAAGAAAAACTAAACGTCACAGAGAGTAAGAAAAACAAGCCTTGGGTGACAGATGAAATCCTACTGATTCATCGCAGAAAATTCCTCAAAAGTAAACACCTGGTAATGTCAAGTGTCTCTCTGTATCCCTATATTGTATTAATTTTTTTACTTTGTTTTGTACGTCGTTATCAATGCTATAAAAAGTGATTTTTCTTCTTTGAATCATCAGTCTTCTGACTGGTTTGACGCGGCTTGCCACGAATTCGTCTCCTGCGCCAACCCTTCCCTCAAATTGAAATATTCGGGGACAGACTTGATTCTGGAGCTTGTGAACATCCCAACCTCGGGTGCCCACATTGTGGTTGTGTCTAAGGTGCTACTATCACGAATGTCTCGTCCTATAATGGGCTGTAGGACAAACGGCCTCTGCAGTGTGTGACAGTTCAGTTACTTGATTCTCCTCAACATTACAGCTACCTCTGATTTAAATGCTCATGATTGCACTACAGCTACTGACACATTCAGTGATGAACATACCTTCTGGTCGAATGTGTACCACATGCTGCCCTAGATCTGACGTAAACAGTATCCTAAGGTGCTAGTACCGATTCGTAGGGAGAGAGACCTTCGCTTCGGATCATGTTCATGAGAGACGCCGGTAGCCGGTAAATCGGGCGAGTCCTGTAGCGGGCAGTTTTAACGAAACAAGCTAACAGTACTAGAGAAAAGAGATAACTGGGATCGCATACTGAACAAGTACTTCAAGGTTAAGGGAGAATACGAGCTTGTTAGTAGGAATCAGAAAGGTGAAAGACTTCCTGAGTTCTACAATAAATATCAGTTGGCAATAGCTAATACTCCATTAAGAATCACAAGAGGAGGAGGTATACTTGGAAAAGGCCGGGAAATATGGGAAGATTTAACCTAGATTACATCATGGTCAGGCAGAGATTCCGAAATCAGATACTGGTTTGTAAGGCGTATCCAGGCACAGATACAGACGCAGATCACAGTTTAGTAATGTTGAAGAATAGCATAAACTTTAAGAAAACAGTCAGGTCGAATCAATGCGCAGAGAAGTGGGATAATGAGGTACTAAGGAATGAAATGCATTTGAAGTTCTGTGAGCCAATAGATGCCGTGATAATGAATATCTCAGCAGGCAGTTCAATTGAAGAGGAATGGGCCTCTCTAAAAAGGGCAGTAACAGAAGTTGGAAAGATAAACATTGGTAGAGGGAAATTAGAATCTCTTAGACGAGGATCACTTTGGCTTTAGGAAAGATGAAGGCACCAGAGAGGCAGTTCTGACGTTGCGGTTGGTAAAGGAAGCAAGATTGTGAAAAACTAAAGACGCGTTCATAGGATTTGTCGACCTGGAGAAAGCGTTCTAAAATGTAAAATGGTGCAATATATTCGAAATTATGAGAAAAGTAGGTGTAAGTTACAGTTAAAGATGGATAATAATGGTTAATACACAATATGTACAAGAACCAAAACTAAACAGTAAGACTGGAAGACAAAAAACGAAGTGCTCGGATTAAAAAGGATTTAAGACAAGGATGTAATCTTTCGCCCATATTGTTCAATCTGTACATCTAGGGAGCAATGATGGAAATAAAAGAAAGCTTCAAGAGCGATATTAAAATTCGAGGTAGAAGTATACCAGTGATAAGATACGCTGATTCTCAGTGACAATGAAGAGAATTACAGGATCTGTTGAATGTAACGAAGAGTCTATTGAGTACAGAACATGTATTGAGAGTAAATCGTAGACAGGGGCATTCTTGGCCAATATAAGTCTACTAGTATCAAACACAGACATTAATTTGAGGAAAAAGTTTCTGAGAATGAACGTTTGTAGCATAGGATGGTACGGTAGTGAAACATGGACTGTGGGGAAACCGGAATAGAAAAGAATTGAAACATTTGAGATGTGGTGCTACAGAAGAACGTTGAAAACTAGGTGGACTGATAAGGCATGGGATGATGAGGTTCTCCACAGAATCCGAAGAAAAGAATATGCGGAAAACATTGACAAGAACATGGGATAGGATGAGAGCACATATTGTGTTAATTCGTTGGGGAATAACTTCCGTGGAACCAGAGGGACTGAAGAGTGTAAAAGCTGTGGAGGAAGACAGAGACTGGAACATATCCAGCATATAATTGAGGACGTACTCATGGGTTGCAAGTGCTACTCTGAGACGAAAAGGATAGCACAGGAGATGAATTCGTGGTGTGCCGCATCAAACCAAAGACTGATGACTCAAAAACAAAAAAAAGTTAACTTCATTCAACATGCCTCTCTACAGTAGGACGCAGCGTCGCTGTCCAAGCTAACTTCCAAGGCAACACATCTGCCGTACATCAGATAGATCATTAGACCGTGCCAGTGCAAAAAGCACCTTTCCACTGGAACTGACTTAACTGGCCCTCGTTTTGAAAGTGCTAGCGAGAGGCCACAGAGTCTAAGTCAACCACATAAAGCCAAATAAGACGCTCTGTGGGAGGCCAAAAACTGAAAATAGCAGGCTAAAAACTATTTAAGGTGTTGCTACCATTGCGGAAGGCCAAACCGATCAAATGCTTATGTAGCACTGTCACTGGAAAGCAAAACGCAGATAAACTTAACTGTAACAAGGAATACATCTGATTGGTTTGGCCTTTCCTAAGTGCTACTTGGGGTCTCCCACAGGCCGTCTTATTTGGCTCCAGCTGTTAAAGTTTAGACTTGGTGCCCTCTCGACGGTACCTTCAGGACAAGGTTGATGTACGTACGTCAGATCAACTTGAAGTACTTTTTGCGCTAGTACATTTGGATATTCCATCTCATCAGATCCCATGTACGGCTGATGTGTTGCCTGGGAAGTCAGCTTGGACAGGGACGCTGCGTCCTACTGTCTATTGGTATGGTCAATGGAGAGCGTTTATGTGACCCCAGTTACCTCTTTTCTCTAGTAATGTTGGCTTGTTTTGGTCTTGCTGTTTAGAGATATTGTTTAATTTTAACTTACATTTATAGGCGAATTTGGGGCTGAGTCTCTGAAACCTGGTAGTGTAGAGACGTCTGTAGCAGGTATAAGTTTGTAGGCTTTCACTGCGGATGTCGTTTTGAAAAAAATACTTTTGTGTATTGGGCCGCGTCATTGTAAGCGACGAAAACAACTAAACTGCCGCCGTTTCGACCGACTTTCTGTGCTCCTATTCAGTGCAGTTCACTTTATCTAAAACTGTAGCGGATGTTTTAAACATAAACGTTTCACATCACAGTTGTGAATGTCCCAGCACAAAGAAAAGAATTAAATTAAATTTATTGTTAATTTTTAATAGAGTTTTCACAATAAGTGTTGATATTTATTTCAAGCAGGAGTGATGATGCGTATGCTGTTGAACTCTCTAAACCACCAACCACCACTATCATCATCATCTAGCCAGTAGGCGAGAGATTTTAATGCCACGTATACCTCGCTAAGCCAACACATTCTGTCCGTATATGAAGGCGTCGATCACGTTCCATTACAAATTTAGTTCAGCGACGGAGCTGCCTGTCACATTATCCAAAAAGACCGCTGCGTACTGCGCGTCTCGTCAATTCAGGTCCAAGGTCCTTTAGTGTGGACGTATGATTTAGCAGGGAGCAGAAATGACTCATTCTGTCCCCCCACCACGCGCCTGTGCTCATCGTTAAGATACCAAGGCTGGCTCTTATGTAGGGTCACGTCCAGGTATATGGCGCTCTGTTCCAGTATGCGGTTCCGGCCAAGATAGTGGCTGAGGAAGCACGGTGGGCGGTGGGAGTGCTGGTGGGAGAGGGGAGTTGCCTGGAGAAGGGGGCGGTGAGCGGTTCAGACCGTGAGCGGTTCTGGAGCCAGTGACGTAAACAGACGACACTTCTTAGCTGCGCTTTTAGGACCAGAAACGATTTTGGGGTGCACTCAATGAGCGGCGGCGCTAAGCGAATTGGACGCTCACATCTCACCACTGCGCTGTATCGTTTGTGACAAAAACAGAGGAAATGCCCTGGACTGAGGTTAACCAATTGACAGCTTCAAATAATGTCATCGTAGCTAAAAAGGTGCACCTCTGGACGAACAGCTACAACCTAAAAATCTATTGCAAGACAGTTTATGGGAAAGTGGAAATTCTAAAGGTTTTGGTGTTCAGCTTCGTTCGCGATAAGCTTTCTGAAAAAAGCCATTGAAGACGTAAGTAGTTCACAAAGTAATCACTTCTCTTTGTTATTCTGAGACAGGCGAGTCAAAGATAAACGAGCAAAACGTTTTCAAATGAGCACAACATAGTATGGTTTAAGTGGTTCAAATGGCTCTGAGCACTATGGGACATCTGAGGTCATCAGTCCCCTAGAACTTAGAACTACTTAAACCTAACTAACCTAAGGACATCACACACATCCATGCCCGAGGCAGGATTCGAACCTGCGACCGTAGCAGCAGCGTGGTTCCGGACGGAAGCGCCTAGAACCGCACGGCCACAGCGGCCGGCTTTTATACTTTGTGTACGCGATACTACCGCCATCTGTATATGTGCATATCGCTACCCCATGACTTTTATCACCTCAGTGCACTTAGTACTTACTTGAACATTGGTCTGCTACTACCGCCATCACCAACTAGCTACTACGACAAGGTACCGCCAATGCTCTACAAAACTACCTGCCCATCTGCCTCAATAAACTCCTGTACAATAATACAAAGAGATCACTCACACAGAGAAAATAACAGGGTGACTTCTATTGTAGAAAAGGCATCAACAAATTAGCCACCTTCACAGTGTAGTACAAACTAGACCACTTTCTGTATGAGACGAATCAATCACACTCACGGCGTGCAATTTAGCAAAATCCAAATGGCTCTTACTTTCACGGAACTCACCTGCACGCACAACATACCATCAAACCAACAATGGCAATGTGTCACACGATAACCATGGACTTCCGTCTATAATACTGCTGGCTAGTAAGTACGTCTAATGCACCGTTTGTACTCAAAAGGGGACTACGAATTTCCCCTCACCGACTTCGTTCTTATTGACAGGGGGTATAGGACACGACTAGGAGTTCAACATACGTACATAGAATCCTATCTGTGTTCGTGTTCTACAGTTTTGTCATAGGCGCGTATTATCCTACTTGTTTTTTGCGCTTTAAAGCAAAATAAAACAAACAAAGCAGGAAGACGCAACTCTCAACCATTTTCGAGAAAATCTAGTTTGAATATTTTAGGCTTGCTTATTGTAAAGTCGCTCTTATTCCGACGGACGTTGCATGATATCACTTCAAGTCCATCGTTAAATACTTCATTTCACTTTGTTTTTAATTACTGAGGGCGGTCAGTCCTCTGACCCAAGACACTGTGCTACCATTGCGGCGCCGTTCAGCTAAGGAGGCGGACATTTGTAATATGACAGCTACATATCGAACTAAGGAAAGAGGACTACAGCCGGCCGGTGTGGCCGTGCGGTTCTAGGCGCGTCAGTCTGGAACCGCGTGACCGCTACGGTCGCAGGTTCGAATCCTGCCTCGGGCATGGATGTGTATGATGTCCTTAGGTTAGTTAGGTTTAAGTAGTTCTAAGTTCTAAGGGACTTATGACCGAAGATGTTGAGTCCCATAGTGCTCAGAGCCATTTGAACCATTTGAAAGAGTACTACAGCTGAAGAGTTCACGATGCGAAAATATTGTGGGAAAGGTGCGTCTTGTACTCGACCCAATACGGTACATGACTGATTATAAGTTGGATTTGAATAGTGTTGGTCGACGTTCACCGAGCACCAGAAAGCAGTTTCCGTGACATGGTACTTCGCCCTGGTGGCGGTTTAAAACGGAGTCAAGTGAGTTGTATGTCTATGGCGTCAGCGTTTATGACCACGCATCATACAATAACCGCACAGCAGGCAGTTTATTGGTCCTAGACAAGACGATGGAAGACGACAGTCATCGAATTTTGTATGGGCGGATAGCTGAACTTTCTTGGTCACCTCTCGCTTTCCATTATCGCTTTTGTTTCCTGTTCCTACAAGTATAATTTTGAAAAACCATTCAACAGCCAAGATCAGCTGTCTTAAACAAAATATTTTTTTTTATTATACATAACCGGTTATCTTAAACAAGAAAAAAATAATATATGCGATCTTTGCTGTTGAATTGTTTTTCACAATCAGACAGATTGGCCTTCAGCTCTCTCAAAAAGAGAAAATTGAATGTTTAATTTTGTGAGTGGCTTCATCGCATTAAGCGTTAGATGTGCAGGTGGTATGCAGATGTACAATTCCGTTTTGATATATTTAGCATCGTAGATTCTGTTCACTATTTTCTGCGTCTGCTCAGTTAAGCCTTAGTGCATCGGCAAAAGCGTGAATTGCCAAGTCTTTTACCCGTTAATTTCTAAAACGCTTCTACTATTATGCGTCGGCGCTATATAGACACGGCCAGTTAGCAATAAGTAAGATGATGAAACTTCCTGGCAGATTACAACTGTTTGCCGGACCGAGACTCAAACTCCGGACCTTTGCCTTTCGCGGGCAAGTGCTCTACCAACTGAGCTACCCAAGCACGACTCACGCCCCGTCCCCACAGCTTTACTTCTGCCAGTACCTCGTCTCCTACCTTTCAAACTTTAGAGAAGCTCTCCTGCGACGGGGCGTGAGTCGTGCTTGGGTAGTTCAGTTTGTAGAGCACTTGCCGGCGAAAGGCAAAGCTCTCGATTTCGAGTCTCGGTCCGTCACACAGTTTTAATCTGCCACGAAGTTTCACATCACCGCACACTCCGCTGCAGAGTGAAAATCTCATTCAAGTAAGATGATCATCGCCATATAAACAGGGACAATTAGGTGTAAGTAACACTGATCATTAAACTGTCGAAAAACAGGTGCACTCCACTCATCAACTTTAGACGAGCAGTATAAAAGCTCCAGACGTTCGGTAAGATACACACACACACACACACACGCGCGCGTAATTTTTACAAAGTGGTTAGCGGATAGCGACGTCATCACTTAACTCTGTGTCTGCCGTAATATGGTTTGCTAAGCTTTGCTACTGCGCATACACTTATCCACCGACATCAGCACCAACTCCAGTTCCACATCGACGTTATAATCTGGCCCATCACTATACGTCTAAGGAAAGAAACTAATTCTTTCATCTGTGTTGTGAAGTACTACCTTAGGTGTAAGGAGAGTGCAAAATAGACTGAGGCTTTCACAAAGGATCCTGAAACGATCTAAGTTAGTTCTCCAAGTTCATCTCTGGAAAGTATTGCTAAGAAGCCCCTGTGATGGACATTGCCAAATTCCTGGCACTTTATACGGTGTGCTTGACATGCAAATGTTCTTGCTGCTATTTCGGAGATAGTGGTTCAACATATTTTACCCCTGAAATCGCAGTGACGTTCGCACTCATGATCCACTTTCCTTTAGAGCAACAACTGTGTTTACAGAAAAATGTTGAGCAGTCGTACTAGAAAACGTTAGATATACCAGTTACCTTCTTCCACAGGAAATCAAATTAGTTGACCGGTGCTTGTTTTGTTCTTTATGTGAATATGAGTTACGTGAAGTACACTCGAGGCACAAGGGTCGGCGGGCGCTCGCTAGGCAAATACATCGTTGGCACTTGCCCTGCGCTACCTACGTTAAATCAACAAACTACTGGTCACGCAGATAAGAGCGACAGAGGGAGCACAGTAGTATCACCCATCTCTCCCTCTTTTATTGGATGACAAAACATATAGATACACGGCTTGCTTACTTACAAAACATTTTAGCGACCGATGCTAGTAGCACCGATCCGTTGACAGTAGACCTGTTAAAGGGAAGCGGAATTAAGTTGGTCAGTTCTCATTTCACAGTGCTCTGTTTTTCCTCACGGTTACGATATTAGTTCTACCATAATTCTCTTGAGAATGCGCTGGGCATACATACAGGCATATGCACAGCACTACTAAACGGATCGCAATCAGTGATTGTCAAATTAGTTTGCACACTTATTTCTACCGTATTAGTGTGGTTCTCAGAAAAAAAAAACAAAATTTGTATAATTTCTTCAGAGCACCGCAAAAATTGAATTCCAGTCTTGATTCAAAGCTGATCTTGGTTCTGCATGCTTTAATATCAGCATGGCTCTGGAATCAAGTGATATTAACGATTTTCTTACTTACGTCTCGGCTATACGTGTTGCTTGCAAAACCGTGCTGACTAATGGAACCATATTTAACAGAGATTCGATGTAAGAATGAGTTTTATATAGCATTCGTACTCGGACGAAAGTAACAGTAGGACGACTAATATGTTTCAAGTAGAAAACATGGCAGAACCCTACTATGGGTTCACTAACTACGGAGTAATTTCTAGGGATCCAAATAACTTCGTTGTATAGTATGTTGGCTGGCATATATCGGCTGGTTGTAATTAAAGTGTCTCTTACCCTCTGAGGTCAAGGTAGGCTGTAATTGTCGTACGGTAACGAAACGTATTACATGTTATAATTCGCTGCAGCGGAATCGATTACGTTGAAAAGAATTGGTTCCAATTTTGGCAACCTGGAACAAATCTGTCGCTGTGAATGCAAGAAAGACGAGTATAAAAGTTTCCATATGTAGTGCATTAGGAACAGGACATGGACAAAAAAACGTCAGGCAAGTGAGAAAGGCATAATTTCGATTTTATTATTAACCGGCTCTAACACAATTTGTTTCTAAGTGAGCACCGGAGACATCGGCGAGATGCTGCATCATAAACCGACGAGATCAACAGTTGGTCGCAGCAGTTCCGTAGAAGACTGAGCAACGTGTTCCTGGATACTGGCCTTCAGATCAGTTACCGACCGAACGTATCCCTGGTAAAAGCGTTCTTTTTAAAAACTGAAGCGCCAGTGAAACTGGCACAGGCATGCGTATTCAAATAAAGAGATATGTAAACAAGCAGAATACGGCGCTGTGTCCGGCAACCCCTGTATAAGACAACAAGTGTCTGGCGCAGTTGTTACATCGGTTACTTCTACTACAATGGCAGGTTATCAAGATTTAAGTCAGTTCGAACGTGGTGTTACAGTTGACGCACAAGAGATGTGACGCAGCATCTCCGAGGTAGCGATGAAGCGGGGATTTTCCCGTACGACCATTTGGCGAGTATACCGTGAATATCAGGAAGCCTGTAAAACATCAAATCTCCGACATCGCTGAGGCCGGAAAAAGATCCTGCAAGTGCAGAACCAACGATGATTGAAGAGAATCGTTCAACGTGAAAGAAGTGCAACCCTTCTGTAAATTGCTGCAGATTTCAGTGCTGGGCTATCAACAAATGATAGCGGGTGAACCATGCACGAAATATCATCGATATGGGCTTTCGGATTCATAGACCCCGCACGTCGGCAGGGGACTGTTCGAGCTGATGGAGGCTCTGTAATGGTGTGGGGTGTGTGCAGTTGGAGTGATATGGGACCCTGGTACGTCTCGATATGACTTTCACAGGTGACACGTACGTAAGCATCCTGTCTGATCACCTGCATCCATTCATGTCCATTGTGCATTCCAACGGACTAGGGCAATCCCAGCAGAACAATGCGACTTGCAACGTCGTGTTCAGAAGAGATCTCCATTCCCTCGTACTCTAACGGATTTATGGACAGCCCTGCAGGATTCATGGTGTCAGTTGCTTCCAGCATTACTTCAGGGATATTCGAGTCCATTACGCGTCATGTTGTGGCACTTCTGCGTGTTCGCGGGGAGCCTGTACGATATTAGAAAGGTATACCAGTTTCTTTGGCTCTTCGGTATATATCCCCAGAGTTGAAGGTCACATGGATTCAGCTGAGGTGATGTTGCAGGCCAAACATCTGGAAAAACTCTGGAGATAATATTTGTGGATGTTGCGTTAAACAGATCTTTCACTGCCCGATCTTGAAACAATGGTTTCCACATAGTTACGGGTCACAAGGAGAAATCATATGCTGTATAAGGAGGTCTCCATAAGGTGCACACGTCTCGGTACACCTGACAGGCCCTCTGGTTGTATTTTCTTCAGAGAGGAACGGACAGTGAATAAAGTGCTCGTGAATCCACACCAGACACATGTGGTGCGGCTCTTCGTGCACAACACGCGGCTTTAATGAGCCGCAAATTCGAAAGTTCTGTGTATTTACTGCATCCTGTACTGTTAAATGTGCCTCGTTATTCCACAGAATATTGTCCGGCCACATGTCATCAACTTTGATCCTTGCCAGAAATTCAGAGCATTGCTGCGGTTCGTGAGGTTCAGAAGCTCGAACGTCTGGATCTTGTACGGGTACCAGTGTAAAATAAACCGCTAGACTCCCCGTACTGTTGACCAAAGGATGGACAAACTCTCAGCTGGCCGTTGTGGCCGAGCGGTTCTAGGCGCTTCAGTCTGGAATCGCGCGACCGCTACGGTCGCTGGTTCGAAACCTGCCTCGGGCATGGATGTGTGTGATGTCCTTAGGTTAGTTAAAGTAGTTGTACGTTCTAGGGGACTGATGACCTCAGATGTTAAGTCCCATAGTGCTCAGAGCCATTTGAACCATTTTTGACATTTCTCGTGACACTTTACGAGCACTAGCACTACCTGGGTCACGTGCTGCATGGTCAGTTACTGCATCAGCAGCCCCATAAATAACTTTCACCGGAATAGAACGCCTTTCTCTTACAGGTGCGACACCAAGCTCACACGTGATTTCGAATTTTATTATCATCATCCTTAAAACATTTAATGACATCAGGCCTCTACTCAGACCTTTCAGTAGATAGTCTCTCAATGCAGCACTGTGACTGCTGGTGTTCACATAAAACAGTTCGCTAACAGCGCACGGTCTCCTCGATGGCAGTACTGTTGACTCACGTTATGGCTTTTCAAATGACAGCGTGGATCTCGTAACGGCATACAAGCAATGTGCAGCGCCAGATTTGCATCTGGTGACCACAACTGGAACTTAATTGTTTTCCAGCGTAAATTGATTCCGCTGCAGCCTTAGTATATCTACGAAGCTTCGCTGTCATACGACAATTACAGCCCACCCTGGACCTCCGTGAGTAGATGCACTTTAATTATAACTACCTGGTATATGGAGGGTGGGAGGAAGGATAGGGAGATGCGTAACAGCAGAAGTTCGCCTGCTAATTGCATTGTTTACTTTCCATAGTGCACTCTGCAGGGAGAGATCAAGGAGGGATGTGCCATTACACCTGTTAGCTTAGCAGTGTGCAAGTACTTCGGGTACCGCTCAGCTATTCTTAACGGTGGAATGTTTACGTTTACCAGGTAGTTCTCAGGCAAGTCGGCGCATGCGCAAAGGCCGCATTGGCGGGGAGAGCACGTGGGAGAACCGGTGTGTGGGTTGGCGCCAAGTACTCACTTGCGTTCCCTCGGACGGCGACAGCGGCGGCGGCTGCGGCTGCGGCGGACGTCATGGATGAGGTTACGTTCGCAGCGCGCACGAAGCACTCCCGCGATCGCCTGCCATGTCGACGAGGCACTGCCTGCAGCTCCCACACACTCGCACGCCGCACGCAACACGCACAAGGGCAACGCAGCCGTGGGCCGGCGCCACGCCGCTAGCGCCCCTACCGGGAACGGGCGCAGACGCCACGCGCCCGAGTGCTAGAGTCTCCAGCTGGCAGACGCACGCGGTGACAGAATGTAGCAGTCCGAGAGCGCACACAGAATATGAGTTACGAGTGGCAGCTCACAGTTGTTGTTCTGCGAATGCTGAAATACACTATTGGCCATTAAAATTGCTACACCACGAAGATGACGTGCTACAGACGCGAAATTTAATTGACAGGAAGAAGATGCTGTGACATGCAAATGATTAGCTTTTCAGAGCATTTACACAAGGTTGGCGCCGGTTGCGACACGTACAACGTACTGACGTGAGGCAACTTTCCAACCGATTTCTCGTACACAAACAGCAGTTGACGGGCGTTGCCTGTGAAACGTTGCTGTGATGCCTCGTGTAAGGAGGAGAAATGCGTACCATCACGTTTCCGACTTTAATAAAGGTCCGATTGTAGCCTATTGCGATTGCGGTTTATCGTATCGCGACATTGCTGCTCGCGTTGGTCGAGATCCAATGGCTGTTAGCAGAATATGGAATCGGTGGGTTCAGGAGCGTAATCGGAACGCCGTGCTGGGTCCCGACGGCCTCGTATCACTAGCAGTCGAGATGACAGGCATCTTATCCACATGGCTGTAACGGATCGTGCAGCCACGTCACGATTCCTGAGTCAACAGATGGGGACGTTTGCAAGACAACAACCATCTGCACGAACAGTTCGACGACGTTTGCAGCAGCATGGACTATCAGCTCGGAGACCATGGCTGTCGTTACCCTTGACAGGAGCGCCTGCGATGGTGTACTCAACGACGAACCTGGGTGCAGGAATGCCAAAACGCCATTTTTTTTCGGATAAATCCAGGTTCTGTTTACAGCATCATGATGGCCGCATCCGTGTTTGGCGTCATCGCGGTGAACACACATTTGAAGCGTGTATTCGTCATCGCCATACTGGCGTATCACCCGGCGTGATGGTATGTTGTGCCATTGGTTACGCTTTTCGATCACCTCTTGGTCGCATTGACGGCATTTTAAACAGTGGACGTTACATGTCAAATCTGTTACGACCCGTGGCTCTACCCTTCATTCGATCCCTCCAAAACTCTACATTTCAGCAGGATAATGCACGACCGCATATTGCAGGTCCTGTACGGGCCTTTCTGGACACAGAAAATGTTCGACTGCTGCCCTTGCCAACACATTCTCCAGGTCTCTCACCAACTGAAAACGTCTGGTCAATGGTGGCCAGTCACTATTCTTGATGAAGTGTGGTACAGTGTTGAAGCTGCATGGGCAGTTGTACCTGTACACGCCATCCAAGCTCTGACTCAATGCCCAGGCGTATCAAGGCTTTTATGACGGCAAGAGGTGGTTGTTCTGGGCACCCAAATTACGTGAAAATGTGATCACATGTCGATTCTAGTATAATACATTTGTCCAATGAATACCCGTTTATCATCTGCATTTCTTCTTGGTGTAGCAATTTTAATGGCCAGTAGTGCAGTTTTAAGCTAAATAGTAAACACTTGCCTCCATAGACGAGATCGCTAAGACCCACCGCACGCTGCTCGCAGCAGAGACAGAGCAGAAGTGGAATAGTTCTCGCGGCCTTTTTTAAAGCAAGCTCTCGAATGAGGCGCAGCACAAAGACCAAGCGCAGGGCAGGCTGTCAACCGCGGCAAGCCTTTCTCACTCTGTCCGATCGGCAAAGTTTGCTTCTGATTCTGCCGCACAGTTGGTCTGCGTCACCTGTTCCGTCACACTTATCTCTGCCTGCATTGAGCTTTCAGGAACAGTTTGCGCGTCTGACGCCACGGTTCAGTTTCCTTGTTCATATAAAAAGCTTTTAATAATGGAATACCTGGTGTACTGTCTCTGACTAAACCGACAAATGATGAAAAATGAAATGTAGTTCCTTAATAGAACAGACAGCAAGGCTGCACATTATCAAAGCTAATAGACTACTAATATGACTGACTACTGGTACAGACGAGAGGAAAGCTAAAGGTTATTGCATAATCCTACCTATACTCCACATCGAGAAGTTCACATGTGAGGAGCCCGTGCCATCAGCTACTAAGGTTCAAAAATGGCTCTGAGCACTATGGGACTTAACTTCTGAGGTCATCAGTCCCCTAGAACTTAGAACTACTTAAACCTAATTAACCTAAGGACATCACACACATCCATGCCCGAGGCAGGATTCGAACCTGCGACCGTAGCGGTCGCGCGGTTCCAGACTGGAGCGCCTAGAACCGCTCGGCCACCCCGGCCGGCACACAGAAGTCATTAATTAAATGAGACGCATAGCTTTCATAAATAATCTGCAACACTCAGAGAACAAATCTAAGACTCTGCTTTCATGGAATTCACAGTTCCTTGTCTACAGGCGGACCTTTGCAAATAATGTAATTCGCATTTAGAATATGGCGATTATACAACAATTACTTAATCATATTACAGTCATACATATAGACCCACGTCTCCGAGAGCTAGTTACAAAGTAAAAAGTACGGTCATTGCATTCTCTACGTACACTCTTTCTGAGAAATATTATATTGTTATTTCAAGGAGCACTTCGCTCTCTCAGGTGCCTTACTGCACTGCACCGTTAATCTCTCAAGAAATTTGAGTGTTTGTGTTTTGTTTAGGGGAAAATGAGGCCGTACAGTGGTTCAATTACTATAGGATAACACAGCGCTACTACATACGGAATAAGTTAAAGGAAGACATGTAGAAAAAGGTAGCAGAACAATTCTTTTATACACATTATATTAGTTATTATTTTACGAATTTATTTCATACGAGTCTTCACAATAAATTTAGGACAAAAAAGACATAATTTGTTCATCACTGTAGGGCTGGCCTTCTTTTAAAGCTGTTAGCTGCCACTGAACAGAGCATTAACATTCCTTCAATTTTTATCTCGTAAGAAAAGTTTGACTAGTGCCCCAGCACCCACAGTACATGGAGCAGGAGGGAGTAGCTTGTTCGTCCCCACTGGTGCCATGCCGTCCTCCTCACAGCGACATCACTTGATATAATGTTTTGGGTCCTCAGATAGTTACGCTGCACGCATGTAGCCGTCGCTATTCTATCTTCAGTCCCCATCTTAGTCTCAAAGGAGTTCTAGTCTCTTCTCCAGGAAATGATTTAGCTTGCGACATATGTAAAATCCCATGAATCAACTTTTTCCCTAATAATGAATATGAAAAAGAAATGTTTGCGTCACTGAATCTGTCTATTGAACCCATGCATACAGAAGTAACTGTGTAATGCATAGCGTAGCTGCTAAGGCTATAGAACAGTGCTGTTTATAATTAAAAGAAAATGAATCTGATAACAGAGACTTTTCTTACAGTAACACGTTTCCCGTCAACATGTCCAAAACAACTGCAAATTTACCACTGTCTTTCAAACTGGGAATGCGGTGCTGCGCTGAACTGCACTACCGTACAACTTCCCAGACTGCACCGTACAACTTCCCAGACTGCACCGTACAACTTCCCAGACTGCCGTGTGCAGTGTGCGCTGATCTGTAAACAGGGTTGCCATATTCAAGAATAGAGGAGCCGCACATTTGTCCTAACACCGGACTACCTGTTTTCAATAGAAATAGACTCAGTTGGTTATTTGCAGTGGTTTATTAATTATTAGTTGTAGTTAATTTTTGCAAGATTGACATTAAACATGATTAAAATAAAAAATTTCAGTAAACGACGTCATAACTTGGCATTTATCATAGTAACGAAGTGCACACTCCACGGTCTCCTTATTTTCTCACCCTTCTTCCTAAGATAATCTTATGTCAACAACTTAGGAGCGACGCGCACATGTGGTAATTGTGGGGGGGGGGGGCAGACACATACATTCTGCTTTCCCTCTCTCGTTTTGCGGGTAGCATCGCTGTGACACTGTGTGTTAAAAAGTCCTCTCAATAGACGTGAAAACGTGTGTGGATGAGAAGCTGGTGACGTCACAGCGGGGAATGCCACGTTCCTCTACACAGCGGAGCGCGAAGTAAAGAATCTGGCATGTCAGATTTTCGCCTCATGGAGAAGAAAGCGGCAGATGAGATGCGACATCGTTTTACATCACAAGCAGAACATAGTGGTCGCCATATTGTATAGCGTTAAACATCACATTTGGTCGGTTTTCTTTCTCACAGAGTAGGTGGTGTGAATATAAGCTGCTTCAAAGCACCAGCAAATTGCTCTCGAAAACGCGTCGTTTTAGTGACGATTTGTAATAGCAAAATGACAGAAAACTACAAATCCGTAGTCAAAAATTTCCTGTAACTGATGTTTTTAGAGTTACGATTTGTGTGCTACGAAAATGTACCGTTTCATTGTTACGCCACAATAATGATCTATCAAAAGCGCATCTTTGTACAATTTGATATTAAATATCAACTAATGACTTCTCTAGATACATGCTTTAAACAGTGTATGTTACATACGGAGCCACAGAGGTCCAGAGTACAAGCAATCTGATCTTTGGTTATGAGTAGTAGTGTCGTTGGCAGCAACATTCTGTGCGTAGTGAGTGAATCAGATGTTGGTCACCTTGCCAAGCGATTTGGTAACAGCCTTGTCGTAGTGGATACACCGGTTCCCGTGAAATCACCGAAGTTAAGCGCTGTCGGCCGTGGTCGGCACTTGGATTGGTGACCATCCAGGCCGCCATGCGCTGATGCCATTTTTCGGGGTGCACTCAGCCTCGTGATGCCAATTGAGGAGCTACTCGAGCGAATAGCAGCGGCTTCGGTCAAGAATACCATCATAACGACCGGGAGAGCGGTGTGCTGACCCCACGCCCCTCCTATCCGCATCCTCCACTGAGGATGACACGGCGGTCGGATGATCCCGGTAGGCCACTCGTGGCTTGAAATCGGAGTGCTTCTGTTTTTCACCAAGCGATTTTGAAATTGCTAGCAGAGATCAGATGCAGAGGATGCTGAATTTTGGAAGTATGATTTGGTAAAGACTGATATGAGAGAAGTGAAATTTTTGAGGTAATGTTGCTGCATTGCATGCTTCTGCGTAACTTACGATGTGTTTAAAAAACGGGAAGCTTTAGTAGAATTTTTTTTCATGGTTCGGGTCAGTTAGTTCGATTGCCGAGATGTGATTAAGTAGAAGCTATTTGTTCACATAGCTTACACTCAGAACTGTAGATGCACCACTCCTTTACCATATCAAAAATTAATTTCGTGGCAGGGTCATATTTTAATATGGAGTAATTTTTGTAAAGAGAGTAGTAATTGGTACGGAGGAGATCGACGTTTCAGAATAGTTTTTGAATGCTAGTCTCTCTTCTACATCACTCAGTGAATGCAATATCCTCCACCGGCTCCTTATGAAAATTCGAATTTTTAATTTCGTGCCTTCGCATTGCTCTTTTAAGAACACAGCCACTAAAGTCAGTTTAATGTACTTGGAATAGCTGCATGTCCTTGCATCGCACTGCATAAGACCTTCTTTCCTTTCTAGCTAGTTTGCTGCTGCGCTTTATTTTGTGTGTTCATTACTTTCGAGCAGTACCGAGCTAAGCCATAAATATTTGTTAGGGCCAGTTTTACATTGCAGTCAGGACCACAAGGTCATTCACAGTTAAGCAGTGCATTTCCAAATTATTGTCGGGTTAAGTTTAGGTAAAGTTCAGTTCAAGACTCATTCCTTATGCAGACATTCTCATTCTTACAGAGCAGCGTTACATTTGCGAATGTATCATTTGGAATTTTGTTTACTTAGTTTGAGTACGTAGAAACACAGGCAAATTTTATAGGAACATTTTGGTTATTTACTCTTTCATAATTCGATTTGCAAATTTGTGTAGCATATTTATTCTGTTATCTTTGTGTGTTGGTACTGAAAGTCACGTAACGTGACGTCATGCATTGTAGCACTGTTCACTGCACTTCACAGTACAGAATTACTGTTTGTCTACCGTACAGCTTTGGTTTTCTAATTAATTTTGTAGAAATTAGCTGCAGTATAGCTGTAAAGTTATACAATTTGAGGCATGTGGTGACTCATTTTATCAGGTAGTATTATATAACCACACCACTTGCATTGTTGAAGATTACAACACAGACACACACAAAGCTAAGAACTGGACGCCAGTTCATTTCAATTTTTAGTTCATAAGATTAAAACAAAACTTTGTTGTAAACAAGTTGCAAATGTTCATCATCCGGCCCGAAAGGAAGAGCTTGCCTAACAAGACCACCCGCATTTCGGTATGAGATATCTGAAAGAGGTGTTCCAGAAGGATGTCTACAGTGAACAAGGTATTAAGTTAATCATCACTGGTTAGCAAACGAAACCACAGAGACACTAATCGTCACAAGGTGATCAGCTTATAACACAGCTTCCTTTCTTCGGAGGTACATCAAATAAAATCAACAAGAATCTGGAGCAGACACTATTCAATCCATTTACTGACAACACTGGTAGAATGCAGCTTCGTTCTCATTGTTTCTGCGACTTGTTAAATTACTTGGAAAAGTGGTAGTAATAACATTAGTACGATTTTAGAATGCTGCACAGAACATCGACGCCACATTTAATATCGCAATTTTGACGAAACCGCTGTGGCCCAATGTGGCCTCACAAGTAAAGACACGATTATGTATTATGAAGCGAAAATACAGGGTGTATCAAAAGGTACACTACAACTTCAATGTGTTATAACACTCAAACTCTTTGGGATATTAACACCATGTTTGTCTTACTTGACAGGCCAACTCACAAATTTATCTTTACTTGTATTTCAGATTGTCGTGAGTGAAGTACAATGACAATGATTCATGGAAAGGCACAGTATGTAAATTGGTTTATGGACAAAATCAGACATGCAGGGACAAAGGAACTTCCAAACATCTTGTAGGAAGCAGCCACACTCACCGACATTGGTACACCAGTGGTACAGGAATTTTATGCAGAAAGGAAGCACTGATGTGAAGCATCATACTGAATGACGTCTAACCAGTGAAGCTGACACAGCACGGATGCGGTTGGCTGTTCAGTTATCTTGATGTGCTGACACTGTCTGCGTTGCCACAACTGGCAGGTCACCAAGACACACTCGTTTTCCAACCACATGGTCAACCACCTCATTGGACTCACACTGTGCGAGATGTTCTACATCAGGTGTTTCCAGGTCGCTGGATTGGCAGGGGTCGTCCAGTTCCATGGCCTCCTAGGTCGCCTGACATTACACCGATGGACTTCTTTTTACGAGTGTCTGTCAAGGACAGAGCTACCAAATGCCTGTCAAACACAAATGATTTAAAGAACCGAATCGTTGCTGCCATTGCGACAGTTGATGCGTATAGGTTGCGCCGAATGTGTATAGAACTTGAATATAGATTGGATGTTGTGCGTTCCACCATACGATTAAAGCATGCATGTTGACTGAATGGCATAGAAACTTTGTGAGATAGTTGGTCACATAAGCCAAAAATGATGCGAATATCTCTATTAGTTTGAATACTGTAACACAGTAAAGTGGTATCGCATCTTTAGAGGCACCCTGTAGTATCCCATGCATCTATCAACGGAAATTCTGTCATCAGAGAAGCCACTGGTACCAGAAGGTCGAGAAAAACTATAATCGGAGAAGCAGCTACGCCGCTTGTGGTCCAGGAAACGGGCACTTGACGCTGAAAGGCCACAGAGAAATGAGATGATTTCGCCGGTGTGACCGAGCGGTTCTAGGCGCTTCAGTCTGGAACCGCGTGACCGCTACGGTCGCAGGTTCGAATCCTGCCTCGGGCATGGATGTGTGTGATGTCCTTAGGTTAGCTAGGTTTAATTAGTTCTAAGTTCTAGTCGACTGATGACCTCAGAAGTTAAGTCGCATAGTGCTCAGAGCCATTTGAACCATTTTTTGAGATGATTTCGCTACCAGCTAACTACCAGCTAACGGAATCATCATCGCTAATACTGTTCTACCATTACAGGCACTTACATGCGCCCTGGCAGCATATGGAAGTTCAGTGAGTTGACTCCGTCATATAATTCGGCAAACTACATACGAATGTGTCACACAGCCTATTAATACAACGTCTAAAAACGCTGACAGAAGAAGTCTTAGAAAGCCTATGTATACCAATAAAATCGGCAAAGTATTACGAAGTTGTGGCGTCTACGGAAGCGCTAAAACACGACAAATACGGTCAATGTAACCATGTAGATCGACGGAAAGTATCCTTATCTGTTGTTTTTAACATCTCTAAAATTACATTTCAGTAAGCTTTATTTGCCTCTACAGCAGTGGCAGACACTTCTCGGACACTATGCCAACGTCAGTTTGCTCGGTGATATTATTCTGGCACAGTCAAACGCTGCACTGCCAGTGAACTCAACATCTCTGAGGCTCTAACATTCAGTTCTGATTCACACGGTAGCTAACGTAGTTACCGGATGCAAATAACTCTGACGATAAATAATAGTTTCCTGTAAATGTTTACGCAGCTGTAATATTTATAACGTTGTTTTATCCGCACTACTTCGTTTACCTAAAATATTGTAAATCAGAGTAACGTTAACTGTATTGAACATCGACCCAAGAGCTGCGTATTCGTTTTAATTACGTGTGTGCACTTCATTCTCTTCAACGCTCAACCTACAAATTTACAGATACCACTTTTGAACGAATGTGAACTGGACCATCAGAAGTTACCTACTTCGATTCTAACACAGCTTCATTTTAAAAATTAGCAATATACTTTTTTAGAATACCTGGAGATAACTTTCAGTCGATTATTTTTTCTACGCATGCGAATCTTTGTTTGCTTTCAGTTGTGTGGGAACTATATCTAATACAGAGCTCACGACAACCCACTGTGGATGGCGAACTGCAACTATAATTTAAACTGGAGATTCGTCTGGTTATAATATCTTACCAGTGTTTTTTTTTTTTAATTTTCCTATTATTTATTTTCTGTACCACTAGTGTGTTTTCAAGCCACCGCAGGTTCATCATCAGATGGAGGTGTTACAGAAACTTTATCCGGACCGTGTGCACCTAGACGCAGTGGTCGTGTTGCTAGCGGAAATAACGAAAATAATGCTAACGAAAAACTCATGAAAGTAAAACTTTCTTTTCAGATACTTCAGTTTCACTGTCTGTCGGTAGCCACGATAAATTCGTTCTAGTAGGATCAATTTTGCGAGTTATAAACTCACACATACACAGTATTTAGCTATTTAGCAACCTAAGTACTATCTGTGTGTGCGTATAACATACAAAATGTACATTATCAGAACAAATTTGTCGTGGGTACCACGAGGAACGTCAGCATAATATTAGGTATCTAAATAGTGTGCATACGTCTGTATAACAGAAAAATGTACACTGTGAGAAAAACTTTGTCGTGGACATCATGAGGCAGTGCAGCGTAATGTTAGGTAGCTAAATACTGTGTATGACTGTGTATAATCTGCAAAAAATACGTCATCAGAACAAATTTGACATGGATACCACGAGGCAGTGCAGTGCAGCACATGGTTCCAATTATGTTCCTGTAAAACCACCACCTGATGATGAGTCTGCAGTGGTTTAAAAACTAATTAATCGTACAAAAATACATAACACAAAAATTTTAAAAAAATTGGAAGTTTCTGGTTGCATATTATAAACAAATAAGTTGACAATAATACAAAATAGTCGATCAAGATGGTACGTTGCGTTTGAATGCCCACTCTTCTTTTGATGTTAAGCGTATTTCCAGGAACGTTAACTCGCTTTTGGTACCCACTTTAGGTAATGAAATGTACATTTTTGTTAATGAGATCCCTGCAGATGCATGTAACTGAGAATGATTCGCAGATAGCGGCGGTGGTGAGGAAGATTGGTACACAGGGAACGTATTTAGTGATGGACATTTTTTTTACCGAGTCACTCTTTCAAAAAAACGGAAGCATACTCTAAGCAGTAAGCTCGATCAAGATCACAGTGGAACATGTCAACTCAGCTGTGTCCTGTGGAGTAGTCATTCAGCAAGGGTCGCAAAACGCATTATCCATAAGGTCATTTTGAAAGTATTACCACTTATAAAGCAGAAATTCACAAAAGTGTACCCGCGGTGAAAATAGACTTCTAGAGTAGAAGCAGTGAATTTCCTCGATAAATCGTGCACTGTATAATACAATACCAACATACGGGGAGAGAGGACAGTAGTAGAGATCACTGAAACGGTGCGTACACTTTTGTGCGAACATTTTGGAAGTAGGAATGAAAGAAATTGGTTGAAAAAAGTAGGTAAATGAGTTCCCCCACCAACGAAGGAGGCGAGGAGAAGTACCCGAAAAATGGTTTGCAGAATTTCTTGATGTTATTTACCCATAATGACTATAAGAAAGTTACTGGAAACTTGAGGAACTCTTTATCAGACCAGTTCGATTAGATTAATGACATCTACATACATACTGCGCAAGCCACTGTCCGGTGCGTAGCGGAGGGGAGGTTGTACCACTACTAGACATTTCCTTTCCCGTTCCACTCTCACATAGAGCGAGGTTAACAACGAGTGTGCCTCCATGTGAGCTATTAATTTCTCGTATTTTATCTTCGTCTTCACTTCGCGAAATGTGTGTTGGCGGCAGTAGAATCGATCTACAGTGAACTGAAGATGGTGCACTGAAGCACCGAAACTGGTAGCCATACAGTAAGTGACATCATAAGGACGACTGTAAGTGTTTCATTTTCTTACAAGAACGAAGTAAAGTTTTTCAACATTGCCGTCAATTCCGGCTGCGTGTACCGTGAAGACTACGCAGCGGTTCGTTTACTATTTGTCGCTCACCAGTTGAGAGGAAGCCCTCGTATAGTTTTTCACTAACCTCAGACCATCCAGGAATGTAGTCCTTCCTGTAACCTCTGGGAATAAACTTCCTTGGTGTGCTTAATACTGCACCCACAAGTCTTCCATAGTTATTGCTCAGGGGAGCAATTCAACCTGAGAGCTTATCATGGTTTTTAGAGTATTTGGACGAATTTGCTTTTTGAAAGTTCCAACGTGGGCGGGGAATGAAATGTACCAGTGGGATCGATAAGCATGCTTCCAGTATTACCAGGTGGTGCTGACTGTTTGGAAAATAGCTGACGCTGTGCTTAAAAGTTTTCGCCTCTTTTTACTTACGTAATTTGTCAAGGGCAGGCCCAATATTCTCATGGTTCGCAATCGAAAATTAGGACTTTGATAAAAAGATGATAGAAGGTTCGAATTTAATGTCGCGCCGAAGTCATAGAGGAGGTATATTGACTGGAAGTGAAGAACAGGACAGGAAGTTACACGCGACCTTACACTAAAATGATTTACGAAAAGGAGACCTCTGATCTGGATGGCTGAACAAAGATTTCAACCCAGATGAACATCTACATAGATACTTAACAAGCCACAGTCCTGTGCGTGGCGTAGGGTACACTGTACCGCTACTAAATGGCTCTGAGCACTATGGGACTTAACTTCTGAGGTCATCAGTCCCCTAGAACTTAGAACCACTTACACCTAACTAACCTAAGGACATCACATACATCCATGCACAAGGCAGGATTCGAACCTGCGACCGTAGGTACCGCTACTAATCGTTTCCTATCCTCTTCCTCTCGCAAACAGAGTGAGGGAAAAGCGACAGTCTATATGCCTCTGGATGAGCCGTAATTTCTCACATGTTTTCTTCGTGATCCTTAAGCGTGGTATATGTTGCCGGCAGTAGAATCATTCGTCAGTCAGCTTCAAATACCGGTTGCCTGAATTTTTTCAATAGTGTTTCTCGCAATGAACGTTACCTTCCCTCCAGGGATTTCCATTGGAGTTTCCGAAACATCTCCGTAACACTTACGTGTTGTTCGAACTTACCTGTATAGGGTTAATGTTAGGATTGAAAGGTTAACACTTGACGATAAAGCTAACAAAAAGATATTTGAAGATCAGGGTGCATTGGAAAAAGTTCGTATAGCTTGTAGTAATAAGATGGGTGCCTTTGACTTGAACCCACAGAGGTCAACTTGTGTACCGAAACGTAAATATACTAGGAGGAATAGATTTAAGTTTGTAACGTATTCTAAGCCTGAACAGAGTGCTGATATATCTAAAGTTAAATCCTGGACAGATTTTTTTATGCCAACTGGGACCATATCCGAAATTACCCGGACGATCTACGCCTCGCCTTCCTTGTTCCTAACAACCAGCAAAGGATTGATGAACTTGCTATTACATTTTACGGCAACAGGTTTAATTATTCTGCAGCTGTTATTGTGTTAGAAGAATTGTGGTACTATAAGCCTAATTTGGATGATTTGATTCTTCAATTTAGGGATACTTACAGATAATATGTATTTATGCCAAACGGTATAAGGTGTGCAAACAGGTCGCTATAGACCATTGTGGTACAATTATTAGAACCTCAATAAATTAACCTCCGAAGTCACACCTCAGACGTATTACAGGAACATCGTTTTTTAGACCATGTATAGCTAAATTTAGGAATAGTTAACGAAATGTGTTCGCAACGAAAACATCTTTATGTTTTAGGATACTTACATTGCTGGCGTATGGGTATCCATGAGAAATTCATTTCAATGATCTACGTATTGGCAAGCTTAAACAAACACAGACACACGTGCGCGTGCATACAGTACTCATGCCCACTTGTTTTTACAGTAAACAAATACTGAACGTAAATGCAAAGAGTGTGAGAATGCTACTTAGCACATCGCCATGTTTGTCATGGGATTCATTAAATTTCGGACTAAAATATTAACAAGCGTAAATAATGAACGCAAGTCAACAACATTGCAAGCTGGACGTGTGTCCATACCTTGGTAATATACGTCAAATATGAATCAAATAAGTTACAGATGATAATTCTTATTTAATTGAATGGGAGAACGAACTGGTACCATATATATATAGGATGTAGATGAAAATGGAAAGCTTTAGCTGTGTGTATGATATGAGAGAGACCGTGAACATTGAAACGAAGCGCGTAGGTGGAAAATTGAAGCAGATGTGAGCTGAAACCAGAAACGTACGTTTTGAAAGTTTAACAAGTATTATGTATCTAACGCGCTACAGACTATAAACATACACAAGTGACTGCGCTCTTTCATTTACCGGTCTCTGCCTTGAAGTAAACACAAATCAACCTTTTCTCCTGAGATGACGCAAATCTCTTCAATATTTTAAGCACCGTCAAAATAATACAATGCCGGCGGCTTTTCTTTCTTCAGCCAGAGAAATTACAGTGGTTGTCTCTGAATGTTTAAAATTCTACAGCTAGCACTGACTTCCGTCATCAGTCTTCCAACATTGTTGAAGATACTGTAGAAAAACACGCACAGTTCCAACAAGAACTAATTTACTCATCTGTTACTTGAGGCGTAGTGTGCAGGCGCTGAAGACGTGGTTGGTCTCGTTCTCTCGCGCCCCACTAAAAATAACTTCCACCGTTATTAAACATCTGGCACTTCATTAAGAGACAGGAACTACGCAACGTCAACCCATATCCATTAGATGCCTGCCGGTTCATTCCATAAGTCACTGATGAATGGGGGACTGTGCTAGAGTGATTAGGTAGACGGTACAAGCTTTGACTATGGCGATGTGACGCTGTTACTAAATACAGTTGATCTGAAAGGGGTAAATGGAACGAGCATGTGAGAACTGTGGTAGGGAAGGCCTGTGGTCAACTTCGAATTATTGTCAGAATTTTAAGAAAGAGTGGTTCACCTGTAAAGGAGACCGCATTTAGGACGCTGGTGCAACCTATTTGAGAGCACTAGTTAATGATACAATAGATCGTATAAAATTAAAAAAAGCACCTGGTTGCACACCATTCCTAAATAAACTGACAATTTCATTTGCAGTCAAGCATCCCGCAACTTGTCAAATTATTATTAAATACTAAAGTCTAAACATTACAATCACTCTCTACTTACACATCAATCGAGATTTAATTGGGTTATGTTGATGACCTTGGGCAATCGATGGTCAGTAATTTTAGAAAGCAGCATCCTTACTCCGCTGTCTCCCAAATGATGGTGATATGAACTAATTACGCTTCCTAGAGTTAGGCTTGTTATTTCGTGATCAGACTGGATAATCGCTCGCCAAGTTGATTATCTTTCATCGAGACAGTACAAGAATGTAAACCAGAGTTATGGAACGCGTAAAAATTCGTTGAAGAGTGTTTTACATGTGCCTTCGACAGAGGAGAGGGCATAGGTCTCAAGAGCAGTATTAAATGAAACAGTGCAGAACACCAGGCGCATTTCGTGACAACCTCCTTAATGGTGTCGATAAAGCTTGCGTTTCTCAGTGATCAGTTAGTAATTAGAGGTTTGTGTATTGTGTATTGAATTGGGGACCTAGAAACAACGGAGAGGTTTCATCCCTCTGTAGCCCTCAGTGCTTCACAACCCCAAAACCGGCCACAGCAGTCCACCCACCCCACCGCTGCCCCACACCGAACCCAGGGTTATTGTGCGGTTCGGCCCCAATGGACCCCTTCCCCCCCTTCCCCCTCTGGGAACGTCAAATACCAGACGAGTGTACCCCAAATGTTTGCGTGGTACAGTAATTACGGTGTACGCGTACGTGGAGACAGTGTTTGCGCAGCAATCGCCGACATAGTGTAAATGAGGCGAAATAAGGGGAACCAGCCCGCATTGGCCGAGGCAGATGGAAAACCACCCAAAAACCATCCGCAAGCTGGCCGGCACACCGGACCATGACACTAATCCTGCCGGCTGTGGTGTCCGAGCGGTTCTAGGCGCTTCAGTCTGGAACCGCACTGCTGCTACGGTCGCAGGTTCGAATCCTGCCTCGGGCATGGATGTGTGTGATATCCTTGGGTTAGTTAGGTTTAAGTAGTTCTAAGTATAGGGGACTGATGACCTCAGATGTTAAGTCCCATAGTGCTCAGAGCCATTTGACACTAATCCGCCGGGCGAATTCCCTCTCGGGAAGCAGCGCGTTAAACCGGGCGGCTAGCCAGGAGGGCAATTAGAGGTTTAATATGGAGGAAAGTGTTTTAGAGGAAAGTAAATTCGACGCATCAAATAGCCATGCACAACGCCCGAGGACAATACTAATGATAAGCCATAAACTGCAAGTTAAAATTAAAAAAAATCAGATCCATCCAGTACTCACACACACAGTAGACACTTTGTGCCCAGTCTTCGGTTTCTGATCAGGAATGATTATTCTGCGACCGTTTACATGATAGTTCTTTAAGTTGTAGCTGAGATAAAGAACACCGCTTTGTCATATATGAACTTGTTACTGTATAACTATGTGTCTTTGAGAACATTACACAGCTGAATTTCTACAATAAAATACGCTTGCTGTTTCTTAGGGATTGACGGTAGTCCATCAACGATGAAGAAAAGTCGATTGAAAGTCTGCTGTTATATACGAGTATCTCATTCTCAGCATACGAGTCCTCACATGGCATGCCTTATAAAACTTCGTGACTGAATAAAACCGTGTATCAGACGGGGACTCGGGCAGCGCTGCTATTCAGGTACGACTCATAACCCCTTTCCCCCACCCCAACCCTCACCCACCTCCATGACAGTTTCAGTTCTGTCAGTAGCTCATTCATAGTTGCTGGACTTCAGGGTTCTTCAGCTTCCAATCTTGCACTAGCGATCCTGGAAGAATGTACTCTATATTTCGAAACTGAGGCTGAAGCACAACGTAGGGGTTGTTTTCCAGGGTGGATCTTCCACAATGCAGCAGTGTGTGAGCCATTGTGAAATTTGCTGACAGATGTAAACCGTTCACCTTACACTGCTGTTCATTCTGAGTATCTTTCGTGGTGAATGTCTACTCGCGCTGTTCAGTCTAATCTCTTTCTAATCGTTTCAAGACGTATTGCTACTCCTGACAACAAACAGAAGTTTACTTAGTAGAAAGTATTGTAATTCGATGTCTTTTATGGCAGTCCTCGTAGCAGAGAAACATAAGATTTCTAGCTACTTCTACGTCTCTGCTGGATTATCTTAATACATTAAATGCCCGATGCTTACTGGTGGTAACTTTTACAAGGTACCAGAGGATAAACTTGGGTTACTCTTCGAATCCCTCCTCTTATCCCCCTTCCGGAAAACTATAAAATAAGCCAGACCTACAATTTCATTTACAATGGATATAATTTGTAAAAACTTTAGTGTTTTTGAATTACATAAGTACAACATTAGAGACGGATATTTAAATTAAATGGTGTGACAAATATGGCAGCGATGAGCAGCAACAGCTGTAACGTAATAGCCAGTTTATAGCTTAATACTATTCAGCTCCTAACACACAATACCATTTAACATTAATATCGCATCGTCAAGCAAAAATCTGACATTCGTAACATGAAACGTACGTGAAAAATTCTCTTGAACCTTCAACACCTAAAATCTCATTGACACGTCTTTGAAATTTACAAAAAAAAAAAAAAAAAAAAAAAAAAAAAAAAAAAAAAAAAAAATTATTTCCTGTTTTTCTTTCTGAAAAGCTCTGGTGTAATGAACTGATGAAATGTAGATGAACTGCAGGATATTTCTATGCGAAAGATAATAATTCATGAGCCTCACGTAAGCTCCGATTCACGTGTCGACTATTTCTGACGCTCAGGTCGCAAATTTGTGTATCAAGAGAGAGAACTTGTGCTGGAGGAGGAACAGCATTCACATTCACACTAGATATAAAGAATGCGTCTTATCGTCAGTTATACTTCGGCACCTGTTACAGTTTTTTGTCAGGGGCCACTGATTTCAGAAAACATAGAGAAAAAAAAAAGAAAACGTATAAGCCATAGATCATACACACTGAGAACTGTATTAAAAGGACATACTTCTATTTACGGCAAAACAATTCGGTGACGTAGTTTTTTCCAATGGAATTAACTTCAGAAAGCTATATCTAACACCATTTGTTCTTAAAATAGATAAATGGGTAGGTATGCCGTGGCAGAAGCTGTAACTACATAGATCTGAAACTACACTGACGGAAAGAAATCGCGACACCAAAAAACAGTTAATGTAGAGAAATGAAAGTACGGGAATATATTTGGTTAGGTAACATATTTAAGTGATTAATATTGGAAGATAACAGATTAATGCAAGCGCGAAGTAATCGATTGCAAATGTGAAATGCTGGTACATTTATACCAGGATGTCGGATAGAAGCATCCAACGTGCATGTATTGTGTTATACAGATGCCGAATGTCAGTTTGTGAAATGGTGTTCCTGTTGCACTTCGTCATTCAATATAGGGACGGTTGTTGGTCGTGGATGACGCAGGAGTTGTCGCGCGATGAAGTTCCACACGAACTCGATCGGGTGATTGAGCAGGACAAGGACTCCGTACACCATGTTGGGTTACAACACCGGTATGTGGGCTAACGTTATCATGTTGGAAAACACCTCCTGGAAAGCTGGTTATAAATGGCAGCACAGCACGTCGAATCACCAGTCGGACATAAAAATCGGCAGCCAGGTTGTGTGGGGTAACCACGGGAGTGCTCCTGCTGTCATAAGAAATCGAAACCCAGACCATAACTCCAGTTGTGGGTCCAGTGCACTGGTCGTCTAACTGCGGCCCGCGAGCCGTATGCGGCTCGATTCAAGTATTCGCGCGGCCCGCGATACTCGCCGTATTTTACAGTAATATGCACCTAACAGCTAACAGCCGAACCCAAAAACAGTAACTAACGTTAAGAACTTCTTAAGAGTGTAGTTCTCCTGCTCGCGATCACTAACAAAAATATTTACAGAGGCAGCAATATTGAAAGATGTGCTTCATTGTAGTTGGTCTTGGTGAACAGGGAAGTGAGCTAAATAAAACTGGCTGCTAACTTCAGGAACAAAAGGGTAAGCAACTCTTCACTGAAGGATTAGAGGATGTGAGAGGGGGATGCTTTATTTTTTTATCTTCCACTGCTGACAACTGTTGGCTGTGTGCGCCTTCTACCGAGCAACTGCCATAGCACACGTGTCGAGCGGAAGTAACATAGAATCGCAAATGCGCATTATACAATGATTTAACAAAAGTCGTGGGATACCTCCGAACATCGTGTCAGACCTCTTTTTCCCGGCATAGGGCACCAACTCGATGTGACATGAATTCAACAAGTCGTTGGAAGTTCGCTGCAAAAATGTTGAGCCATGCTGGAAACATGAAGTCCACGAATGGCTGAAAATGGTCTCCAACTAGCCAAGCATAATAATTTACAGTCAGTGATCGGTTCAGTTGGACCAGAGGACCCAGTCCATTCCGTATAAACACAGCCCTTGCCATTATGGTGCCACCACCAGCTTGCACAATGCCTTGTCGAGTGCTTGGGTCCACATCCTCGTGTGGTCTGTGCCACTCTCGAACCTACCATTATCTCATAGCTGCTCGGGACTCATCCGACCAGGCTACGGTTTTCCAGTCGTTTAGGGTCCAACCAATGTGATCACGATCCCAGGAGAGGCGATGTCGTGCTGTTAGCAAAGGCACTCGCGTCGGTCGTCTGCTGCCATAGACCTTTTCACCTCACTGTGCTAATAGATAACTTCGTCGTATGTCCCACATTGATTTCTGCGGTTATTTCACTGTTTGTTGCTCGTCTGTTAGCACTGACAACTTTACGCTAACGCTGCTGCTCTCGGTCGTTAAGTGAAGGTCGTTAGCCACTGCGTTGTCTGTGGTAAAAGTAGTGAGAGGTAATTTCTGAAATTTGGTATTCTCGGCACAGTCTTGTCACTGTGGATCTCGCAATATTGAATTCCCTAAAGATTTCCGAATTGGAATGACCCAAGCGTGCAGCTCCAGATACAATACTGCGTTCAAAGTCCCGTCGTGCGGGCACAATCACATGGACCACCTGAGTACGAGTGACAGTCCCGCCAATGCACTGCCTTTTACACCTTGTGTGCGCGATATTACCGTCGCCTGTATGTGTACACCTCGCTATCGCAAGACTTTAGTCACCTCAGTATAGAGACAGTCTGTGGTGTCACCGCCAGACACCACACTTGCTAGGTGGTAGCCTTTAAATCGGCCGCGGTCCGTTAGTATACGTCGGACCCGCGTGTCGCCACTATCAGTGATTGCAGACCGAGCGCCGCCACACGGCAGGTCTAGAGAGACTTCCTAGCACTCGCCCCAGTTGTACAACAGAATTTGCTAGCGATGATTCACTGACAAAATACGTTCTCATTTGCCGAGACGATAGTTAGCATAGCCTTCAGCTACGTCATTTGCTACGACATAGCAAGGCGCCATTACCAGTTACTATTGATGCTGTAAAAGATGTGACGTCAAGAGCAATGTTCACCAATTATGGATTAAAGTTAAGTATTCCAGCAGCTACGTACGTTTTTTTGCTAGTCTCACTTCCTTGTCCTGTTCCAGACCTCATGCCAGCCTGCGTGAGCTAAAACGCGTGCCTTTCGGCTTCCTCTCATAGTGGGTCGACTGTCTTGCCAATCCACAACACAGTCGTCTTCAGATTGCGTTACGTATTTATGGCAAGGAATATGAAATTAAATTTAGGCTGTTGTAATAAAACGTAATGACTAGGAGAAAGATATTCAAAACATTTAGCAAATGTATGTGATCTGGTCGCATATTGCATAGTGCATTAAATATACAATTACTGTTATTAATCAGATAATTATCTGCTCGCACAACACACCACCCCTTAGTCAGACAATTACGGTGGTAGCATTCTGAAGCATAGAACAGTTGACACGAAGTACTCGGAACGATGCCGACTTCTAACGATTAGCACTTGTGGGTCAGCGGGCAACATATCGCAACCTCTCCATAGGTAATCAATTGGGGGATTATAACATACTAATTCATGTAGATTACCAGTTAGTAATAAGAATGGTACGTATGGGCCCGTAGTTGCCGCCCCACAATGTCATTGTTGGCTCTTCAACAAAAGCGTTTGACGACCACTGTTCCAATGTGTTTAACACGCAAACAGGTTGGTTGCAGTCCGTCAAGTGGACTACTTCTAACGAACAGACGGCCATGCCTGGCGTCAAGAAAGAAAACAGACCTCCATCCTGCCCTCCAATGAGCTCTCACTTGACACCACGGAAGCTGCCAATGGCGATGGTCTGGGGTCTGTGGAACTCATGCTGCAGGACGTCTGGATCGGAACTGTCCTTAAAGTAACTGATCTGTAACACACATTCTCGTCACCACCTCAGCCAGCAGTATGTACAGTGGCTACAATCCTGCCTAGTTTTTATGCAATATCGCAAAGAAACATCCAGTTTCTCGTAGCCCTGTTACATGACCTCGTTAAATCTTAGTGAGATGTTGATAATGGCGTCTTTGTCGCCTAAGTCGTTCTCGACTAACATCAACTCAAGACCTCCGGTCTCAGAGGTAACTCAAGTTGACGACCGGGTATTTAGAGCAAACCTGACTTGCATCCTCATGTGGCGCTACTTGTGCCTAACTTATGCTGTTGGTTTGAAATTTGAGTAGACACCATCTGTAAGTAGGCTGTATAGGTTTTTTTTATATTGGTAACGCCAGGTAGCGCTCTGTATGAAAATCACTGGCTGTGCTGTGTGCAGTCTGTTGCTGGTTTGCAATGTTGTTGGCTATTGTAGTGTTGGGCACCTGATGTTAACAGCGCGTAGCGTTGCGCAGTTGGAGGTGAGACGCCAGCAGTGGTGGATGTGGGGAGAGAGATGGCGGAGTTTCGAGAGCGGATGATCTGGACGTGTGTCCATCAGAAAATTTGTAAGACTGGATGTCATGAACTGAGATATATATATATATATATATATATATATATATATATATATATATATATATATATATATATACTCCTGGAAATTGAAATAAGAACACCGTGAATTCATTGTCCCAGGAAGGGGAAACTTTATTGACACATTCCTGGGGTCAGATACATCACATGATCACACTGACAGAACCACAGGCACATAGACACAGGCAACAGAGCATGCACAATGTCGACACTAGTACAGTGTATATCCACCTTTCGCAGCAATGCAGGCTGCTATTCTCCCATGGAGACGATCGTAGAGATGCTGGATGTAGTCCTGTGGAACGGCTTGCCATGCCATTTCCACCTGGCGCCTCAGTTGGACCAGCGTTCGTGCTGGACGTGCAGACCGCGTGAGACGACGCTTCATCCAGTCCCAAACATGCTCAATGGGGGACAGATCCGGAGATCTTGCTGGCCAGGGTAGTTGACTTACACCTTCTAGAGCACGTTGGGTGGCACGGGATACATGCGGACGTGCATTGTCCTGTTGGAACAGCAAGTTCCCTTGCCGGTCTAGGAATGGTAGAACGATTGGTTCGATGACGGTTTGGATGTACCGTGCACTATTCAGTGTCCCCTCGACGATCACCAGTGGTGTACGGCCAGTGTAGGAGATCGCACCCCACACCATGATGCCGGGTGTTGGCCCTGTGTGCCTCGGTCGTATGCAGTCCTGATTGTGGCGCTCACCTGCACGGCGCCAAACACGCATACGACCATCATTGGCACCAAGGCAGAAGCGACTCTCATCGCTGAAGACGACACGTCTCCATTCGTCCGTCCATTCACGCCTGTCGCGACACCACTGGAGGCGGGCTGCACGATGTTGGGGCGTGAGCGGAAGACGCCTAACGGTGTGCGGGACCGTAGCCCAGCTTCATGGAGACGGTTGCGAATGGTCCTCGCCGATACCCCAGGAGCAACAGTGTCCCTAATTTGCTGGGAAGTGGCGGTGCGGTCCCCTACGGCACTGCGTAGGATCCTACGGTCTTGGCGTGCATCCGTGCGTCGCTGCGGTCCGGTCCCAGGTCGACGGGCACGTGCACCTTCCGCCGACCACTGGCGACAACATCGATGTACTGTGGAGACCTCACGCCCCACGTGTTGAGCAATCCGGCGGTACGTCCACCCGTCCTCCCGCATGCCCACTATACGCCCTCGCTCAAAGCCCGTCAACTGCACATACGGTTCACGTCCACGCTGTCGCGGCATGCTACCAGTGTTAAAGACTGCGATGGAGCTCCGTATGCCACGGCAAACTGGCTGACACTGAACGCGGCGGTGCACAAATGCTGCGCAGCTAGCGCCATTCGACGGCCAACACCGCGGTTCCTGGTGTGTCCGCTGTGCCGTGCGTGTGATCATTGCTTGTACAGCCCTCTCGCAGTGTCCGGAGCAAGTATGGTGGGTCTGACACACCGGTGTCAATGTGTTCTTTTTTCCATTTCCAGGAGTGTATAATTACTTTCGAGCACTATTATGGTAAATACATTGTTTGTTCTCTATCTTACATTGTTTGTTCTCTATCTAAGTCTTTCATTGGCTAACTATGCCTATAGTAGTTAGTGCCCTCAGTAGCTAGAATCTTTTATTTAGCTGGCACTAGTGCTGCTCCCTCTATTGTGGTAGTTTCAGTAACGAAGATTTTTGTGAGGTAAGTGATTTGTGAAAGGTATAGGGTTAATGTTAGTCAGGGCCATTCTTTTGTAGCGATTATTGAAAGTCAGACTGCGTTGCGCTAAAATTATTGTGTGCCGCTGGGCTCGCACTGCCTGCTGCTGAGGAAGTGATTGCTTTTGCTGATATGACTTGCAATAACGACTGCGCGAAACGCCGCTATCTCGTTAGGGGTGCTACGGCAGACACCCTCTCGAGCACCCCGAAGACTTCTTGAGCCCTCGGTTGTGGTGGGTTCCAGGCTGACAAAAGAACTGTCGTGCGTGCATTCGCACAGTCATGTATAATTTTTCTAAGGGGACGTTTCACATCTTTCATATGTAGAAACACGCCAACTACTTTCGTTTATACCGCACAGCTCCTTCTTGATACACCGGTTTTTATTCCGTCAGTGTGTGTAGCAACGAATTCGGAACAGAACATAAACTGGTGTAATATTGTACCGTTCTAATGACACGTAGGCCATAGACATAAGACTATTCTGTTTCACAAAACAGATCCTCTCGTCAATATATACGAGGGTAATCCCAAATGTAAGGTCTCCTATTTTTTTATAAGTACAGAACTCTGTTTGTGTGGCAGTTGGTCGCACTGTTATGAAGAGTGCATCACGCGCTATGTGTAAACATGCGCACGCCGCGCTGAGGCGCTGTCTTGGCTTGGCAGCCGTTGAGAATGGAGCTCCCGTTGGATGTTACCACCAAGTACGAATTGCGCGCAGTTATTCGGTTTTTGAACGCAAAGGGCACTGTGCCGATTGAAATCCATTGCCAATTGATGGAAGTGTATTGTGAGTCGTGCATGGATGTCAAAAATGTTCGTAAGTGGTGTAGTGAGTTTGCAGCTGGTCGGACCGAAATTCACGTCGAGCAAAGGGGCGGGAGACTGTCAATTCCTGAGGAGACAGTGTGGAAGGTTGAGCAAAGCATGCCTGAAGATCTGAGGTTTCCCGAAGCACCACTCACAGAAATTTAGCGGAAACATTGAACTACCGGAAGGTGTGCGCAAGATGGGTGCCAAGCATGCTGACTGAGGACCACATGCGGCAACGAGCTGATGCTTCCCGCACATTTCTTCACCGCCTTGCAGCCGAACAGGACAACTTTCTGGACTCAACTGTCACCGGGTGACGAAACCTGGGCATACCACTTTACACCTGAGACCAAGCAACAATCACGCCAGTTCTTAACTTTCTGAACAGCATGGCGGCGAGCTGATATGACACGGGCATACAAAAACTTCCACAGCGTCTACAAAAATGCATCAACAGAAATGTTGATTATGTCGAAAAGTAGCTAAATATTCAATCTCTATACTGATGTAAACCATTGTAGAAATAAACAGGTCTGTGTACCTATAAAAAAATATGAGACTTTACTTTTGGGATTACCCTCATAACTTGCACCGAAATAAAAAGGCATGTATTCACAGTAGATCGATAAATAACGCAGCAGTTCAAATGGTTCAAATGGCTCTAAGCACTATTGGACTCAACATCTGTTGTCACCAGTCCCCTAGACTTAGAACTACTTAAACCTAACTGACCTAAGGACATCACACACATCCACGCCCGAGGCAGGATTCGAACCTGTGACCGTAGCAGCAGCGCGGTTCCGGACTGAAGTGCCTAGAACCTCTCGGTCACAGCGGCGGGCTAACGTAGCAGTTCTTGGAATTCTCTTAAACTGCGAAATATTTCTTCTTTTCTTTCAAGTTAGTGGAGGTATTAGGATTCAATTATAGGAACTCTGTTTTGTGTTTCATAATAACAGAGAGAGTAATATAGAAATGTTTGTAATATAAGGGTGTCAAACTGCAGTTGAATAATTTTATGTCTCTGTAGTATTTATCGTGTCTCTTCTGGAACGTGGAAGCACGAAACAAACGGCCCGATAGGAGGAGGCATAATTTGGCGTCCGTGGCTATCGCCCGCTGCTAATGAAATGCAGTAAATCACTTAACGCTTCCCATCGGCAGCTAATATTAAAAGAAATAACTCACTGCCTTAATCAGGTTACGGGCCTGCCCACGGCGGAGAGGTTCGGCATAGGTAGGCGAGCTAACGATTTCTCATCGAGAAACTGATACAATCGAACCATTAAGAAACTAAATAAGCCTACCTAACAGAGTCGACAAAGGACATACAATAACTATTTTTCGTGTGGAGATAGGTCTTTCAATCAATTTGGATGTTCTCCTTCGTTTTTACCTACTACACATTCGTGAAGGAGATTCTCATTTGCCTGTGTGGACAGATTGTATTTTTCGTTGTCCAGTGGTAAAGAAGAACATTACATGAACAGCAGCGCCATTAATTTGTATTCAAATGCCTAACATTGACCAGCGACACGGGTATGTAAGGTCATAACATCCGGAAAGATATTTAACGTGAGAGAATAAACGACAATAAAGCTGCTAGCTAAGCCAAACGAGTTTTTTTCGCACATAAACGTAATAGCTTTTCGATTTAAGTGTTTATACAGGATGTCTCCGTAAAAGCGTGCAAAAATTTTACAGGACATACAACATACTCCATTGAACAACTTAAGGTAGGGAACCTGGTGTCGGAAAAACCAGCTTAAGGAGGTAATAGGAATAAAATTGCATTACACTGTACTTTTTTATTTACATTAGTTAAGAGCTGACAAGTGCGAGAATTATCGCACAATCAGCTTAACAGCTCATGCATCCAAGTTGGTAATAAGAATAACATCCAGGAAAATTGGAAAGAAAATTGACAGTATGTTAGATAACGATCAGTTTGGCTTTAAGAAAGGTAAAGGCACGAGAGAGGCAATTCTGACGTTGCGGTTGATAATGAAAGAAAGACTAAAGAAAAATCAATACACGTTCATAGGACTTGTCGACCTGGAAAAAGCGTTCCACAATGTAAAATGGTGCAAGATGTTCGAAATTCTAAGAAAAACAGGGGTAAGCTACAGCGAGAGACGGGTCATGTACAATATGTGAAAGAGTCAAGAGGGAATAGTAAGAGTGGACGATGAGGAACGAAGTGGTCGGATTGAAAAGGGCGTAAGACTGGGATGTAGTCTTTACCCCCTATTGTTCAATCTGTACATCGAAGAATCAGTGGTGGAAATAAAAGAAAGGTTAAGGACTGGAACCAAAATTTAACGTGAAAGCATATCAGTGATACGATTGGCTGATGACATTGATATCTTGAGTGAAAGTGAGGAAGAATTACAGAATCTGCTGAATGGAATGAACAGTCTTATGAGTACAGAATATGGATTGAGAGTAAATCGAAGAAAGACGAAGTAATGAGAAGTAGCAGAAATGAGACCAGTGAGAAACGTAGCATCCGGATTGATGGTCACTAAGTAGATAAAGGAATTCAGGTTCGTAGGCAGCAAAATAACCAATGACGGACGGAGCAGGGAGGACATCAAAAGCAGACTAGCAATGGCAAAAAGCGAGTTTACTGGCCAATAGAAGCCTATTAATATCAAACATAGGTCTTGATTTTCGGAAGAAATTTCTGAGAACGTAAATTTGTAGCACAGCATTGTATAAAGGTCAAACATGGACTGTTGGGAAACCAGAACAGAAGAGAATCGAAGCATTTGAAATGCCACAGACGAATGTTGTAAATTAGGTGCACTGATAAGGTAAAAAATGATTAGGTTCTGCGCAGAATCGGAGAGGAAAGGAGTGGAAAACACCGACAAGAAGAATAACTTCCATGCTATTAGAGGGGGCTGTAAAGGGCAAAAACTGTAGAGGAAGACAGAGACTGGGATACATCCAGCAAGTAATTGAGGACGTATGTTGTAAGTGCTAATCTGAGATGAAGAGGATGGCACAAAGAGAAATTCGTGACTGCAGATACAACCAATGACACAATGAACATACCGTGTGTACTGTATCTTACAAAATGTGCTGAAACTGACTACCATCAAGCCCAAAGCAAGAATGACATCGGCGAACGAGCTTTTGACGCACCCTGATGATTATTCCTGGTGTGTTTCGAGCCACATCATAGACAGCTACAATTCTGGCAACTAATTCCATCTCGCTATCAACGTGGGTCTCATAGGCAAGTGACTTTAAATATCCCTGTATGAAATAATCAAGGAATTCAGGTTAAGGGGAGGTTTACTATCTTTTGGTTCAAAAAATATGTTTTTTTAATTGCATTTTTGAATCCATAAAAGTGTTTAGAATACACCCCTGAAACGGTTTTTCCGAATACCGAACGGAAATGTTTGTTATTCGCAGTTGAACAAAAAAGTGCACCTGCCTGAAATTGGCCTTTTTCACGCACCATTTTTATCTTTCGGAGGACGAGTTATTGTACCGGTACTTGGGAGGAAACACACAAAATACAAAAGAAAGTTTGAACGCGTGTGTTTCGAAGTTAGCCCCCAACCATTTGCATTCTGGTGCGAAGAGCAGGGATTAGTTTATGGACCCGGAACGCTGAACGCTAAGTTGCATAATATTGCATTTATATGTAGTCAAAACTTCAAATGCGTTTTTATCGAAATGACACTTTTTTTATCGCGCTGTATGGTAACTTCAAATCTACTGAACCAATTGGCATGTTTCTTTGTTTCCGACGAAACTTACTAAATTGTCTGAGAGTTGTACCACTTTTATTCCGATAAATATTTTTACTTGGCCGTCGAAATCGAAAAATCGATGCAAAAAAAAATATTTTTTTTCATATGGCCGCCATTTTGTTTCCTACGGTTCAAATAACTTAAGAGAGGTGCAACTCCTAAAGAGTCATAAATACTTCGCTCACGTCAACTCAATTTTCATTTCAGACGAGCCGTCTGACTTGTGACATACTGCACGTGGAGGTCTCCATCGAAATTTTGTTTCGTTCCGACAGCATTTCCGCCTTTGCTCTTCGACATTTCCGGTCGAAAAGAATTCCAATTTGTAGAGGAAATATCAATAAACATTTTGACCAAATTTGACATTTATATCTATAACACATCCTGAGAAAAAAATTCTCAGATAACATGCTTTTTTCGAGCCAAAGATAGTAAACCTCGCCTTAAGTGACCTCGCAGGTCATGGAATAGGAATTCCCCTTGCAATCAAGGGATCAGGAAATACTGTACCGGTACTGCTCCATTACATTGTACTGTGCGTCTCTGAATAGCACTTAGCAATGAATGGGTCTGTCGTTGATTCAGAGCACCTTCTGTGATGGAGCGATGTAAATACGATACCACAGAGTCACCTTGTGGACAAGTAAAGCAAACAAAAACTGCACATGACCTCCTGGTAATCAGACTCTTCCTCCTCGTTTCCTTGCAAGAAATAAAGAAGACACATGTAAACAAACAGCGCAGTACGCGTAAACTTGTACGCATGTTAGCGATAAATAAGGAGGAAAACAGTACTGCTAGACAAAGCGCTAGAAAAGTTTACTTCCGTATCTCCTTAAGCTGGCTTCTTCGACCCCAGGTTCCGTACCTCAAATCGCTCAGTGGAGCATTTTCTATATCCTACTACATTTTTACACGCTCTTACTGAAACACCCTGTAAAGTCGTTGGAATAACCGTAGAATGTGACAAAGAGCTTGCCTCGACTACGCGGCTCGTAAGCGTGTCCGGTAAAGGTATCTTTCCTTCTTCTTAAAACGGCAGGCAGAATGTAAGATAATTTTGTTTACCTCTCTGGCGTCAATCTTGTGGTAGTTAAACTCATTCATATCTTAGTTCGAGCCAGATTATTAGTTTCTGCTAGGGAATAAATCCACTTCAAGACATCTCTACCAATTCATATGATATATTTCATAGCATCCCACTCTTACAACAGCGACATCTGTGCCATAACGAATTCTTTGACGCACTAATATACTTTGCAGACGCAAAGGAAATGGAGAAAACTCAACCGCTTTTCTTTGAATCTTATGTTAAATATTTCCGTAACTGTAGGGGCTGAAGCACGATATTCCACGAAGTTCCACAACGAATTCCGCATTTTTTCAACCGAAACTGTCCAAGAAAAAATGTGTTGCGTTACTTATTGAGTGTCCTTCGTATTTGTGTTCTTTGGTCATTCCGTAGTCGTAAATAAATTATGATAGTTATTGTTTCCAGCACTTTCTCATCAACGGAATACGTGTACAGTAGTGGATTTCTTTTCCTACATATATGCAATTTGTTACATTTATTTACCTTAGGGATCAATTGTTAGTCTCTGCACCATTCTCAATTCTCTGTAGGTCCTTCTGCAAATCGTTGCTTTCTTCTGGCGTTATTATTTTCTTATTGTGATCCACATCCTCTGTGAACAGCGTTAAAGAGCTTCCGACGCATTCTACTAGATCATTTATATGCATTGGTAACAGTAAGAGTCCTATTACATTCCGTTGGGGTATGGCGCACAACACTACGTAACATGATGTCTTCTTGACTTATTTCGATTAATTCCTTTTACTCCGATGTAGAGCTTAGGGCAAATGTAAGAGCTCTCCATCTGACCCTGTTTGTTGCCATCATCTTGATGTTATTCCAGGAGTGGCCAACGGCTGCCACCTCAGCTTCAACAGTCCTGCGCCCGATCGACGTCGGTCTGACTCTCCTCCTTGCTCTTTGTGGGTTCCATTCTAAAGCCTGCTTTGAAATATGTTGTGGGCCTCTTCTCAGGGTGTGTCCAACCCATCTCCATTTCCTTTCTTTTGCGGTTATCTCGGCTTTCTGTTGCTGGGTGCGTTGCCATAGTTCTTGGTTTGAGATAACATTTGGCCAGCGTACTGCCAGTATAGTCCTCAAACATTTATTGATGAAGGTTTGTAGTCTTGTTTTAATTTGTGCTGTCACCTTCCACGTCTCACACTCGTAAAAGAGAACAGATTTTACATTTGAGTCAAATATTCTAAGCTTTACCTTCAACAATATTTTACGAGATGTCCAAACTGATCGCAGCTGGGCAAAGACCCCTTTTGCCTTTTTGATCCTACTTTCGACGTCCTCTGTCACCCTTCCATTTTTGGAACCAATACTTCTCAGGTAACAAAAGCTCTTCACCTGCTCAATCTCCTCTTCTTTCACAGCTAGTGCATTCTTATTCTCACTGTTCATGCTAAGCTCTTTAGTCTTAGCCTTGTTTATTTTTAATCCAACTCTCTGAGCTTCTGTTTCCAATTCCTTAAGCTTCTCACTTATACCCTTGAAAGTGTGGGACAGCAGGCAGATGTCGTCCGAAAAGTCCAGGTCCTCCAGGCGATCACATGGAGTCCACTGTATACCTCTCCTTTTCTCTCGGTTTACCTTCTTCATGACACCATCTAATGTCAGAAAATACATCAGTGGTGAAAGCAAACAACCCTGCCTTACTCCAGAATTTAAAGTGAATGGTTTTGAGAGATTTCCATCACGTTTCACCTGGCAAGTATATTCTCTGTACATCATCTTCACGATACTGCCGATCTTCGCAGGTACTCTGTAACTCGGCATTGTTTTCCAGATGGCTTCACGTTGCACCCTATCAAAGTCTTTTTCAAAGTCAACAAAAGCCAGATACAAAGGAGACCAGTATTCCATGGACTGCTCAATAATGATCCTCAATGTGTCGATTTGATCTGTGCATGATCTGCTTTCTCTGAAACCAACCTGTTCTTTCCTGAGCTTAGTATACATGGGCACTCTGAGACGGTTCAAAACCATAATAGTTGAAAATACTTTACTGAGTATTAACAAAGGTGTGATGCCACGCCAGTTGTTGCCTCCTTTCTTGGGCAACTTGATAAGGATTCCCTTCCTCCAATCTTCCGGGATGGTTTCTTTGTTCCAAATTTCTTGGAACAGAGGCAGTAACACATCTGCCGTTACTTCATAGTCTACCTTGAGCATTTCCGCCACCACACTATCTACACCAGGTGCCTTGTTATTCTTGCAGCTTTTAAGAGCCTTGATAGTTTCGCTCTTGCTGGGAGGGTGAGTACTGATTTGGAGTTCAGGCGTCGGTGTAGTTCCTCTTCCTCTTGTTCTTCTTGATGGATCAGGGTCATATTGAATACCTCATTGAAATATTCCTTCCATCGCTTTAGCTGCTCCTCGCTGTTGGTCAACAGTTCATCCTCTTACGACTTCACTGGCTTACTTTCGTTAAAGCTTTACTGGGACAGCTGTTTAGTGATATTACATAGCTCTTTCGAATAGCCCCTCTCTGCTGTCTCTTGAGCTCTTTCTGCAAGCTGTTCTACGCGATTTTTTCTATCAGTTCTCGCACTTCTCTTCACTTGCCAATGAACTTCATTGTACCTTGTCCTAAGGCATTGTTTTTCTTCATCGTCCCTACACTGGTTGATCAAAACCTTTATTTCTCTACTTTCTTCAGTCTCCTGCCATGTATGATCAGATACCCATGGCTTCCTTCTGATGTCCTGGACTCTTAATACTTCTCACTGGAATTCTCGATTTTATTCCACTTCCTCTCCACTTGTGTACTTGCCTCTTCCTCTCTTCGATCCTCCCCCTCCAACTTCAGTGTAAGTTAAATTGTAAAACACAGCTGTGGAAAAACGTGTAAGTATAAAGATCGATGTCGTACTACCTTGTACTTGATGAAGATGACAATTTAATTTACTGAACGTAGTTATCAAAGTATAAATACTTGAGGTCAAGGCTAATAAAATGTTCTCACAAGGCCGGCCGCGGTGACCGTGCGGTTCTAGGCGCTTCAGTCCGGAACTGCGTAACTGCTACGGTCGCAGGTTCGAATCCTGCCTCGGGCATGGATGTGTGTGATGTGCCTAGGTTTAAGTAGTTCTAAGTTCTAGGGACTGATGACCTAAGATGTTAAGTCCCATAATGCTCAGAGCCATTTGAATCTTTTTTTTTTTTTTTTTTTTTTTTTTGTTCTCACAAGACGACGACAACACTGATAACTTTCAATCGCCCCTCACAGATCTCAGGTAATTGCAAAATAAAATAAATTTGCCGGATAATGGAACACACTGTGCCTGCTGCAGAACGGGAAGAGCACTAGGAAAGCTATATAAATCAATGAATGAGAGTTCTTCCTCAAAACTCTGTCAAAGGAGCATGGCAAACCTTCAGACAGTTCAAGCACCGATGGATTATGTTGGCCGTTTCGAAGTACCCTACCACGTACACTGTGCAGGGACTTTAACTGTTTCGCTGAATGTACGGTCACTATAGGACAAAGTGAAGTCAAAGATCAGAAACGATAGTACTCCAAAAATTTTGTTGCAGGACAATTAGCCTCCCGCAACGGCCGAAAAGTATAGTAATTAACAGTTATGCTGCGAACGGCCAAAAATCGCCTGCGGCAGTAATCGGGAGGAGAGGCTGCGAGGTAGTGGATAGAGGGACCCATAGTGTTGGGCGGGGAGGGGGCGGAGATTGCCGCTTGGCAACGTGTTATTAGGCACCCCCAGCCCCACACCCCCGCCGCCGTATTGGTCTTTCCCACGGCCGGCGGACAATGAGCCCCGGCTCGTGGCGCGCTCCTAAATATATTTACACAATGCGCCGGACGCGTCTACGCTCCCGCTGATAACTGCCTAGTCGAAAACCTCTTGCGATAAGCCTATCGCTGCAGCAAGGATGCTGTGTAAGGCCCTCTGGGCAGGGGATCATCTCCCAAGTTCTTCGTCAAGTTCATCTTAGGGACACTGATGTTCACTCTCTACGTTTCGTACTGGGAGTAAAGAATCTAAATAACTTCAGTGAAGTACATCTCTTCCACACAAAGCGGTCGAGTAAGAAGAAAAATTGAACATATTTGCATCTTTCACCATGCAAAATAATCCACAGAATTTTTTTCTCGAAAGAGTTTTCTGTGAGACCCGCTAGGTTAGCCGAGAGCGCTAATGCGCTGCTTCCTGGACTCGAGTAGGCGCGCCAGTCCCGGTTCGAATCCGTCCGGCGTCTTAACGACGGAGGCCGGAGGCCGGTGTGCTGGCCAGCCTGGATGTGGTTTTTATGAGGTTTTCCACACCCCACTAGGTGAATACTGGGCTGGTCCCCACGTCCCGCCTCAGTTACACGGCTCGCAGACATATGAACACATTTGCACTGTTCCATGGATTACACAAGACACAGACAGTTGGGCTACACTCCTTCCGTCCCGAGGGGTATGGGGTGGCGGCAGGAAGGGCATCCAGCCACCCATTAAATTAACCTTGCCAAATCCGATTAACCATCCGGACCCTGCGTCCTGGCAGGAAACCGGCACAAGCAAAAGAAGAAAGAAAGAAAGAAAGAGTTTTCTCAGAACTTACAACTGTATCTAGTATCCACTGTCGTAATACATACGCTAAGAGTTGGTTGGTTGGTCGATTTGGGGGAGGGGACCAAACAGCAAAGTCATCGGTCCCATCGGAATGGCGAAGGATGGGGAAGGAAGTCGGCCATGCCGTTTCAAAGGAACCATCCGGGCATTTGCATGGAGTGACTTAGGGAAATCATGGAAAACCTAAATCGGGATTGCCGTGCGCAGGTTTGAAGCGTCATCCTTCCGCATGCGAGTCCAGTGTGCTAACCACTGCGCCATCTCGCTCGGTAAAAATTATGGAAAAAATTGCAGCAATAACAAATAATTACTGTAGCGTAACGAAATTTATGGAAATATGTCTAGGTAACATATTTAAGTGATTAACATTGCGAGATCTTAGGTTAATGTAAAAACGAGATAAGCTATAGCAAATATGAAATGTTGGTACATGAATAACTGGTGTAGCCGCGAGAGTGTTGATTGGTACATGCATTGTCCTGTACGGGTGCCAGATGTCAGTTTGTGGGATGGAGATTCATGCCTGTTGGACTTGGTCGATCAATACAGTAACGGTTAATGCAGTTTGTGGATGACGCTGGAATTGTCATGTCCCATAAGTGCTCGGCTGGAGACAGATTTTGTGATCGAGCAGGCCAAGGCAACATGTCGACTGTCTGTAGAGCATGTTGGGTTGCAACAGAGGTATGTGGGCTAGCGTTATTGTGCTGGAAAGCGCCAACTGGAATGCTGCTCATGAATGACAGCACTAAAGATCGGATCACCAGACTGGTGTACAAATTTGCAGTCAGGGTGCGCGGGATAATCACGAGAGTGCTCCTGCTGTCATACGAAATCGCACTCCAGACCATAACTCCAGGTGTAGGTCGAGACGGTCTAGCAAGCAGACAGGTTGTTTGCATGGCCTCAGCTGGCCTCCTCCTAGCCACCACAGGGACATCGCTAGCACTGAGACACAATCAACTTTCATCAGAAAACACAAAAAATCTATACATTGCCCTCCACCCTGAGCTCTCGCTTGATACCGCGTGACCAGGGGAATGTACTCTACAGGGCGTCTAGCTTGGAGCTGTCCTTGAAGTAGCCGATTTGTAACAGTTCGCTCTGCCATCGTTCTGCCAACAGCTGTTAAAATTGCTGCTGCAGCTGCAGTACTATACACCAGAGCCATACACCGAACACGATGGTCTTCTCCCTCGGTAGCGCCACATGGAAGTCCAGAGCTGGTCTTCTTGAGACCGTACATTCCCACGACCACCGCTGCCAGAAGTCATGTAGAGTGACTACGTTCTTACCCCCCCCCCCCCCCCCCCCACCACCACCACCACCACCACTCTCTACCGACCTATTTCTTGTTTCATCCTTTCCCCTCCACTCCTCCCGTCCAGCCTTGCTACATATGAATGTGACTTTCATTAACTGTTGAGTATTTTAGGCATTGGCGGCCGAAGACTTCCGGCGTAAGAAGTCAGCCTCATTCTGCCAACGGCCTTGTCAAAGAGGGAGGAGGAGCGGATAGAGGTTCAGGGCACTCTCTTGTCCTAGGGGTGGGAAATTGCCCCTAAAGGCGGAAGTATCAGCAATGATCAACGACATGAGGATGCAGAAGGCAATGGAAACCACTGCATTAAAGACACGTAACACGTATCCACAGGACGTGTGGCCTGTAATTGAAGAAGTGTCATGATGATCTCTCCATTGGCAAAAGATTCCGGAATAGTCCCCCATTCGGATGTCCGGGAGAGGACATCCAAGGGGGAGGTTACCATGAGAAAAATATTGAATAATCAACGAAAGGATAACGTTCTACGAGTCGGGGCGTGGAATGTCAGAAGCTTGAACGTGGTAGGGAAACTAGAAAATCTGAAAAGGGAAATGCAAAGGCTCAATCTATTTATAGTAGGGGTCAGTGAAGTGAAGTGGAAGGAAGACAAAGATTTCTGGTCATATGAGTATCGGGTAATATCAACAGCAGCAGAAAATGGTATAACAGGTGTAGGATTCGTTATGAATAGGAAGGTAGGGCAGAGGGTGTGTTACTGTGAACAGTTCAATGGCCGGGTTGTTCTAATCAGAATCGACAGCAGACCAACACCGACAACGATAGTTCAGATATACATGGCGACGTCGCAAGCTGAAGATGAACAGATAGAGGAAGTGTATGAGGATATTGAAAGGGTAATGCAGTATGTAAAGGGGGACGAAAATCTAATAGTCATGGGCGACTGGAATGCAGTTGTAGGGGAAGAAGACAAGGTTACAGGAGAATATGGGCTTGGGACAAGGAATGAAAGGGGAGAAAGACTAATTGAGTTCTGTAAAAAGTTTCAGCTAGTAATAGCGAATAACCTGTTCAAGAATCACAAGAGGAGGAGGTATTCTTGGAAAAGGCCGGGAGATACGGGAAGATTTCAATTATATTACATCATGGTCAGACAGAGATTCCGAAATCAGATACTGGATTGTAAGGCGTACCCAGGAGCAGATATAGACTCAGATCACAATATAGTAGTGATGAAGAGTAGGCTGAAATTCAAGACATTAGTCAGGAAGAATCAATACGCAAAGAAGTGGGATACGGAAGTACTGAGGAATGACGAGATACGTTTGAAGTTCTCTAACGCTATAGATACAGCAATAAGGAATAGCGCAGGAGGCAGTACAGTTGAACAGGAATTGACATCTCTAAAAAGGACCATCACAGAAGTTGGGAAGGAAAACATAGGTACAAAGAAGGTAGCTGCGAAGAAACCATGGGTAACAGAAGAAATACTTCAGTTGATTGATGAAAGGAGGAAGTACAAACATGTTCCGGGAAAATCAGGAATACAGAAATACAAGTCGCTGAGGAATGAAATAAGTAGGAAGTGCAGGGAAGCTAAGACGAAATGGCTGCAGGAAAAATGTGAAGACATCGAAAAAGATATGATTGTCGGAAGGACAGACTCAGCATACAGGAAAGTCAAAACAACCTTTGGTGACATTAAAAGCAACGGTGGTAACATTAAGAGTGCAACGGGAATTCCACTGTTAAATGCAGAGGAGAGAGCAGATAGGTGGAAAGAATACATTGAAAGCCTCTATGAGGGTGAAGATTTGTCTGATGTGATAGAAGAAGAAACAGGAGTCGATTTAGAAGAGATAGGGGATCCAGTATTAGAATCGGAATTTAAAACAGCTTTGGAGGACTTACGGTTAAATAAGGCAGAAGGGATAGATTACATTCCATCAGAATTTCTAAAATCATTGCGGGAAGTGGCAACAAAACGACTATTCACGTTGGTGTGTAGAATATATGAGTCTGGCGATATACCATCTGACTTTCGGAAAAGCATCATCCACACAGTTCCGAAGACGGCAAGAGCTGACAAGTGCGAGAATTAGCGCACAATCAGCTTAACAGCTCATGCATCGAAGCTGCTTACAAGAATAATATACAGAAGAATGGAAAAGAAAATTGAGAATGCGCTAAGTGACGATCAGTTTGGCTGTAGGAAAAGTAAAGGGACGAGAGAGGCAATTCTGACGTTAAGGCTAATAATGGAAGCAAGGCTAAAGAAAAATCAAGACACTTTCATAGGATTTGTCGACCTGGAAAAAGCGTTCGACAATATAAAATGGTGCAAGCTGTTCGAGATTCTGAAAAAAGTAGGGGTAAGCCATAGGGAGAGACGGGTCATATACAATGTGTACAACAACGAAGAGGGAGTAATAAGAGTGGACGATCAAGAACGAAGTGCTCGTATTAAGAAGGGTGTAAGACAAGGCTGTAGCCTTTCGCCCCTACTCTTCAATCTGTACATCGAGGAAGCAATGATGGAAATAAAAGAAATATTCAGGAGTGGAATTAAAATACAAGGTGAAAGGATATCAATGATACGATTCGCTGATGACATTGCTATCCTGAGTGAAAGTGAAGAAGAATTAAATGATCTGCTGAACGGAATGAACAGTCTAATGAGTACACAGTATGGTTTGAGAGTAAATCGGAGAAAGACGAAGGTAATGACAAGTAGTAGAAATGAGAACAGCGAGAAACTTAACATCAGGATTGATGGTCACGAAGTCAATGAAGTTAACGAATTCTGCTACCTAAGCACTAAAATAACCAATGACGGACGGAGCAAGGAGGACATCAAAAGCAGACTCGCTATGGCAGAAAATGCCTTTCTGGCCAAGAGAAGTCTACTAATATCAAATACCGGCCTTAATTTGAGGAAGAAATTTCTGAGGATGTACGTCTGGAGTACAGCATTGTATGGTAGTGAAACATGGACTGTGGGAAAACCGGAACAGAAGAGAATCGAAGCATTTGAGATGTGGTGCTATAGACGAATGTTGAAAATTAGGTGGACTGATAAGGTAAGGAATGAGGAGGTTCTACGCAGAATCGGAGAGGAAAGGAATATGTGGAAAACACTGATAAGGAGAAGGGACAGGATGATAGGACATCTGCTAAGACATGAGGGAATGACTTCCATGGTACTAGAGGGAGCTGTAGAGGGCAAAAACTTGCATGCTGCTCTGAGATGAAGAGGTTAGCACAGGGAAGGAATTCGTGGCGGGCCGCATCAAACCAGTCAGTAGACTGGCGGGCCGCATCAAACCAGTCAGTAGACTGACGACTAAAAAAAAAAAAAAAAAAAAAAAAAAAAACAATGTTAGGATCTCTTTAGCTACCTGTTACAGCTAGAAATCAGCAAGCTTCCAATTACACACTTGTAAGTTGTTGCTAAAATGCAATGTGCCTTTGCTTAAATTATTGGAAAAAATTAAATAAAACTTATAAATTGCCATAATTTTTGTGTTATACAGTTGAAAGTCGGAAAAAGACACAGTCCACATTCGCATTCCTTGTAACAGTAATACGGTGCCTTTCCAATTATTTACTTGTCGTAACAAAAAGACAACAGTTCTAGAATGTACTCTAGTTCCGCGCATTAGCTTGTTCAGCATTAAGAAATTGTCTCGATCGTTTTTTGTGCTCACCAATCTGACTGGTTTGATGCGCCCGCCACTACTTGCTAGCCAGTACCAACCTCTACATTTCAGAGCACTTCTCGTACCCAATGTACTCAATTATTCGTTGACTATATTTCAATCTCCTGCTACCGCTACAGCGTATCTCCTCTAGAACTCTCTGTAGAAGCAAGGAAGCTATTCCCTGATGCCTTAACACATGTCATATCATCCTGTTGTACTGGTGCCCAAATGTACTGGTTTTATGGCATCTATCGTAAAGGGGGAACATTATACTAAAACGTAATATAGAGGAATATACACTACAAGAAACGATAGAATTTCATTTACAAAGTGGGGCCGCGCGGAGTAGCCGAGCGGTCTACGGTGCCTTGACACGGTCCGCGCGGCTGCTTCCCCCCCCCCCCCCCCTCGGAGGTTGGCGGAAGGGGAAGTAGTGTGTAGTTAGTTAAGACTAGACAGTAGATCTTATCCATTAAGAAACTGACTCATCATTTCCTATAGCAAGTAAGTTCACTAAAAACTAGAAATAAAAATGTAAAAATGCTGCTAACATTATTATAAAATGTAATGTAGATTTAAGACCCACTAATGTATAAGGTGGTGGGTTATGGTGTATGAAACTATTGGACAGAATAAAGAGTTTTATTTCTTTTTAAAAATAAAATAAAAGTAGTGTGTAAACTTAGGGACCGATGACCGCAGCAGTTTGGTCCCATAAGACCTTTCAACAAATTTCCAAAATCTGCTCCGATTACTTAATTAAATAACGTTTGTTTTAAATAACGGCGCATAGCCTTACTACGGAAGCGTGGCCTGAGGTGCCTTGCGTAAAATGCTCACGTGACCTATCGAAAAGCTGAAAATCTCAGGGTACCACTGATAAACGTCAAGCACGAAAAAATATTATTTTTCACGGGTCTTGCGTGGCGAAATATTCGTGTCTCATTATAAGGAAAAAATATTGCCACTGAAATGGTAATCGATAGCCCTGAAGCGAGCTGTTTGAATCACTGAACTGATAGTCCACAAATACCGATAAATACTGCAAATCTCTTTAACTTACTAATATATTCATATAAGGCCTTTCAGAGAGAAATTATTTATACACTCTCAGGCGCAAATGCCTGAGAGACCCTGTGAAAATATTAGAAGAAATGTTACGTCCGGTAATGGCGGCGAACAATGACTTTTATTAACGCGATCTTTCCGTGCTGCTGCAGTCACTGAAAATAAGAAAAGTTATTACTACTACTGCATGCGAAAGGATGGCGTATTTAAATGAAACAGTAATAACTTTTCCTATAATACATTTTAACAATTATTAAATTATTACGGACTTACAATGTTCAGTGCCCGACCGTTGCGTGCAGTCCACAACAAGAGAAGCATAATAGTGTATTCTTGAATTCTTTGTCCTTGTACCGCGATTGACAAATAAAATACTTTCATTCTAATTACACAGAACAATGAGTTTATTTACTGTGAAACAGTTTCTATACCGATCTTATCGACATTACTCTTAGATTAATTTTAGTTTCTTCGTTCTTTGAGCACGGCTCTGTCGACGTCTTTGCGTGTAGTCAAAAATATTTCAGCAAATAAAAATGTTCACTTCATTTAATGTCATCACCAGCTATCGGTACACTGTCCCTCCTGCTAGTCAGTGTTCTCCGTATGCTCCTTTCCTCGCCGATTCCGTAGAGAACTTCCTCATTCCTTAACAATCCACTTAATTTTCAACATCATCCTATAGGACCACATCTCAGACGTTTTAGTTAAGACCAGTATTTTATACTATTAGATTTCTTTTGCCGCCTATACTCGGATAGTAAATGGAAACAAGATAAAAGAATCAGGCGTTCGAGGTAAAGGAAGTTTCGTTGAGACAATGGGGTGCGGTAATACGGTTGCGTTGGCGTCGCAGGAAACACCCAGTTTACTCTGTTTGTCCGACAGCATGTGATTCAACTGCTTTCCCTCTAGCAACTTGCAGCTTATGGGTATAATCGACTTGGAGAAGCTCTTTCAGATTATGACTCTAACTCGAAAAAATTATGCACTTGGAAAATTAATAGTTTAGCGAAACACGAGTAAACTCCCTACTATTTAAGGAATCGTTCTCCCCTAATTAAACAGCTGCAAATTTCTGATAACTACAGAAATGAGTTAATGTGTTAGATATTCGACATTAAACGTGTAAGCGAGAAAAAGTTTAGAAAATATTTCTCAAATACTGGATGAATATTTTCAGGGTAATCTGCACACGGTGAGTTAGGCTGTCTCAATACTTACACCTCTCCATTACAGTCGCTAGTACGATTGTCGGTAAAAGCCGTTACAACCAGCTGAATGCAGCTAAAATACTCAGACACGGGTATCACACAGACGCTGATAAAAGCTTGTTTTTCCCACTACATGTTCGTTAGTTTGTGGGAGTGTAGAAAGGTTTTGTATACAGACACTGCATGCACATTCTGGTTATTTTTCAAAATATTCGCCAAAGGGATTAAGACATTTTTAGCAACGGTTTGGCAGCTTCCTCACCTATTCTGCAAAAGAAAGACTGCCGTCTGTCGATCCACGGCATGACGGTGCAGTGCACTTGATCGACTGACTTGAAAGTTCGCATTTCTTATCAGAAATAAGGTGAAAGTGCTTTATGCGCTTCATGGAGAGGTCGATCAAACTCTTCTACTTTAATTATTGAAGAAGTAATATAGTTGGTGTATCAGCATGTGGTCGGGCATTGTCGGCAGCAGAAAGACACGTGACAATAGAGAAGCTGTCTGTTTTCCGGTTCACAGTTGCGGCAAATCCTGTCAGTCATAATTATTTTTATGTTGATAATCAACACGTATGTATGGTTTTGTCACAGCAACTAACACTGATATCATCGCTTACTCTATTTCCTTCCATAGTTAGCGTAGTGCATCAGCGTTCCCAGTTTTTATCAAGTAGACAAGACATGCGATATTGAAAGAGTTCATGTACCCGCAGCCGGTATTGCCTTAGATCGGTGTAGCTTATATGAAAGCGTGCCAGAGGTACTCTACGAATGTAAAAGAATAACTTTCGAAGGAAGGTTATCCCTTCTTGGAGAAACTGTTGAGTAAATTTATGGAACCAGTGTTTGACATAGACTGCTGGACTATTCTGTTGCCACCATTGTAGATCTCGCGTATTCATGAGAATAAGAGAGACCATCGAAGATAGAAAGGCGTATACACCTTTTCACTTCTTTAGTTATACAAATGGAATAGAGTACGAAATAGTTAATATGGTACAGAGTGCCTTCTACCACACACTCCACAGCGGCTATCGTAATGTATATTGTATGTTACAAACGTAAGCTGTGACCCGACATGGATTCGAACAGCGACTGCGTGCTACGTTCCATCAGCGCACGCTTCGGGGACCACTCAACGCTGCAACTGGCCACGAACTTCTCCCTTTTCTTTGCAGGGTTTCTTGCACGGTGCTGTGCGAGGAGCACTTTCGAGAGGAAAGACATAGCAGTGAGTTTGCCTTATTCACAGCCTCAGTCACCGCGAACCGATTCTTAGAAGGTAGTTTTTGTAAATGGACTTGAGCGCCTTGTTGGAAGGGCGTATTTGATGACGTAATGCCCACGCAAGGCAAAGTTGCTTTGTGAGGGTGCAGCTTCGTCGTGGTGGAAGAAAATGAGGAAGGACAAAAGAAAAGAGGAAGAGGAAAGGCGAAGGAGACAAAAGGATAAGAGGAGGATGAGGAGAAAAAGAAGAATGAGAAGAAAAAGAAGAAATTGTGAGAAAGAACTGGAAGCTCCTAACATAGAAAGGGGCGGAAATGTGCAAAACGAAACCCTGAGGATATTCGGACTGTGTTTGAGAAATTCCGTAATCCCTACCTCTCATTGATATGGACTGCTTTTCTTTCCTTCTTCATTTTTCTGACTGGTTTGACGCTGCCCGCCCAGAATTCTGCTTCTAGACCAACCTCTTCATTTCGATGATGCACATGCTCCCTACGTCCTCAAGTATTTGCTGGATGTCTTGCAGTTTCTGTCTCACCCTACACTTTATACCGTCTGCAGCTTCCTGTGGTACCATGGAAATTATTCCGTGATGTCTCAACAGACGTCCTACCGTCCTGTCTTCTTCTTGTCAGTGTTTTCCGTGTATTCCTTTTCTCGTCGATTCTGCGGAGAATGTCCTCATCATTGGCCCATCCGATTTTCAACATTCTTCTCTGGCACCACACCACAAGCTCATCGATTCCCTTCTGTTCCCGTTTTCCACACTCCATTCACTCCATACAACGTCGGGCTCCAAACGTACATTCTTAGAAATTTCTTCTCCTTGACGCTTATCTCTGATGCTGGCTGCTCTATGACATCCGTATCGACTACAATTTCTTCTTCTGGCACGTCATCAGACAAGTGCTCCCCATCATAGAGGCCTTTAGTGTACTCTTTCAACCTATCTGCTCTCTCTTCTGCGTTTAACAGTAGATTCCCATGCACTAATACTGTTACTGTTACCATCCTCGCTTTTAATTTCACTAGAGGTTCTTTTGACTTTTCTATATGCTGAGTCACTCCTCCTATCATTTTTGTTTCGATTTCTTCAGATTTTTCCTGCACCTATTCCCCTTGGTTGTCGTGCTCTTACTATTTTTTTTATTCCCAAGTGATTTGTATTGCTATTTTCCCGTCTTTCCCTGAACACTTTTGTACTTCCCCTTTCACCGATCAGTTCAAGTATTTCTTCTGTTATCCCATTGTTTCTTCGGAGTTACCTTCTTGTATCCATGTCTAACAGTCCAATATTTGGGATTGTCCTCTTCAACTTAACGGCCTACTCTGGTATTCCTAATTGCAGTGTCCACATCCTTAACGAACATGAAAATCGTCTCCTCATTCCTCAGTACTGAAGGGTCTCAGTTCCTTTCACAATGAGTCTTCCATATAATTATGTTAAACATTAGTACTATTCATCATTACTAAATTATGATCTATGTCTGCTTCTTGTTACTCCGCACTATCTGATTTCGGGATCTCGCCTGGCCATGATGTAAACCAGCTGGAAGATCCCCACGTCTCTGGGTCTTCTCTTACTATACCTAGTATTGAACAGAGTATATACTATTACCATCTGAAATACATTGCAGGACTCAGTTTTCCTCTTCTCTCATTCCTAGTGCCTGTCACATATTCCCCTGTAACCCTTTCTGTTGTTTCTTTCCCTGCAACCGTGTTCCAATCCCCTATGATTTTAGATTTTCATCTCCATTTACATACTGAATTACTCGTTCTGTATCCTCATAAACTTCATCTATCTCTTCTTCTGCTTGCGACGTCAACTTGTCTACATGAATTATCGTTGGCGGCGTTGTTTTGCTGACGAATCTGTTGATATTTACGCTGTCACTGAACTATTCACGGTAACACTCACTCTGCCCTACTTCCCTATTCATAACGAATTCTACTCCCGTTATAAAATTTTGTGGTGCTGTTGATATTATACAACCTACACTACATACACTTTGATCAGAAACCCTTACCTTCTTTTCAATTCACTTCACTGACCTATCTATATCTACGTAGAGCCTTTGCATTTCCCTTTTCAGATTTTCCAGCTTTCCCACTAAGTTCAAATTTGTGTCATTCCGTGCTCCGACTTGTAGAAAGTGATCCGTTCGCTGGTTATTCCATTTTCTTCTCATGATCGCCTCCGTCTTGGAAGTACTCTCGCGGAGATCCAAATGGAGGACTAATCCGGAATCTTTTGCCAATGCAGAGATCATCATGACACGTTTTCAGTTACAGGCCGCACGTCCTGTGGATACACGTTTTGTGTCTCTATCTCAGTGGTTTGCATTGTCTTCCGCATCGTTAATCATCGCTAACTGTGCCGCTTTCTTGAGGCAGTTTTGCACACCAAAGGCAAGAGAGCGTCCTGAACGTATCTCCGCTTCTTTGCCCTCTTCGACAAGGTCACTGGCGGAGTAAAGGTGACTTCTTATGGCTTCGGCTGCCATTGCTCATGATTTTTATTTAAATTTTAAGCAGCGGCTGGGCTCGAACCTGGAACCCACTGCTAGTCGTAGAGCTACTCGTAGACCACGGGTCCCCACATGTGTGGTACAACACATTTATTCACATTTAACCTTTACCAGTTTTCGATTTTTAAAATTGCTTGTCACGTGACTCTTAGAGGTATTCATGCTGGATTCTCGTTTGAGGTCGGCGATTTTATACTACTCAACAGTTTAAAAAATTGTTAATAGTAGGTAATTAAGTGAGAACGATTTATAATTTGTGGAATTATACGGGAAATGGTCGTAAAGCTTACTAATATATTATTTGGCGGAAATTTGTATGGAATATGCTCCTGAGTGACGTACGCGTGAAATACTTCTGTTGTGCAGGTAGACCTAAGGTCTTCGCACAAATATCAGTGTTTATTTTAGTAAACTATCTAACTTAAAAAAACTGTCATATGTAAAAAATGAAAGAATAAATCATCGAGTTTGTTCACACATCTTTGTTGCAGGTAGAAGCTAACCAGAGAGCACTACAACTGTTTTCGTTATAAAATGGCGTCACACGAGGAGAATGTGCAGTGTATCCAGCGGTATCACGCTACAAAATCTCCATTTACTGTGCAGCAAATTTTTCGAAGACAGTTGCGTCGTACGTAAAGTTCAAACAGACCGACAGTGTGGTGGATCTTCAGCGAGTAGGGCGGCGTTCGTTCAGTGGACAATGTGTACGAGCTATATAACAGGCGTTCTTACGAAGCCCTTCCAAATATCCATGACGAACACCTCGTGAATTACGGTTTCCTAGAACCACAGTGCGAAGACTTCTACACATCAGATTGCATCTTGATAAATACAAGTTCCAAATAATACATACGCTACAGCTGGGATATTAGAACGAATCGATACCAGCAATATTTTCAAGGAATTTGTTTTTCAGATGAAACCACTGTCCACGAATCAGGAAAAGTTAAGAAGCACAATGTGAGGATAGGAAGTTCGTGAATTCCACAAGCTGCCTGAGATCACGTTAGCGATTCCCCTAAAATGAATGTGTAGGGCGGTTTAATGCACAGCAGTCTTTGGCCCTTTCTTTCTTGTCAAAAAATGTTTAGTAACAGCTAACATCTATCTGGATACGCTAGAACAGTATGCAGAACCACAACTGAGGGACTTACAGCCAGGTGTGATTTTCCAACATGGTGCTCTACCGCACTGAAGATTGCATGTTAGGAATTTTCTTCATGAAACTGAAAGGAGTCTACTGGGGCACATTTGTATGTGGCACCCGAAAATGATTTTATAAACAATGTATGTCTTTGATAGGCTTTATATAGCTGACAGTGTTGGACCGCAGACCCAGAGATACTGCTTCTGGTCTGACAATGTATGTTGGAGTAAGAGAACGCTGGGAGCACAGTTGTAGGTAGCTCTCTGTGAGGGTAAGACGATGGAGTAGGTAGTTATTGTGGTGCGCTGTGTCAAGCCACCAAGTGTTAGATTAATCTAGGTATGTTAGTATTTTTGAACTTGGAAGCAGAAATTTTCGTTCAAGCAGGGTAAAGATGTCAAATAATTATGATTTTTGTTTTGGCCAGCGTGTTAGTATAGATGAGTTGGCTGATAGTTGAAGTTACATTACTCGCAATTAATTCACAAACAATTTGTAACTGTTGAGTAACCTCGAATATACATAAACTGTTATGATAAAAAGCCTAGCTAGATATTTCATTTTGGTAAGGCTTCTAACATTTCAGAATGAGATTTTCACTCTGCAGCGGAGTGTGCGCTGATATGAAACTACCTGGCAGATTAAAACTGTGTACCGGACCGAGACTCGAACTCGGGACCTTTGCCTTTCACGGGCAAGTGCTCTACCAACTGAGGTACCCAAGCACGACTCATGCCACGTCCTCACAGCTTTACTTCTGCCAGTACTCGTCTCCTACCTTCCAAACTTAACAGAAGCTCTCCTGCGAACCTTGCAGAACTAGCACTCCTTTCTTTCAGGTGTACTAGTTCTGCAAGGTTCGCAGGAGAGCTTCTGTTAAGTTTGGAAGGTAGGTGACGAGGTACTGGCAGAAGTAAAGCTGTGAGGACGTGGCATGAGTCGTGCTTGGGTAGCTCAGTTGGTAGAGCACTTGCCCATGAAAGGCAAAGGTCCCGAGTTCGAGTCTCGGTCCGGTACACAGTTTTAGTCTGTCAGGAAGTTTCTTCTAAGATTTGTTAACAGAGCTATATGTAATTTGATGATTTGCATTTATACTGGTTTAACGAGGTTACGTAATACTTGATGTATAAACCTCATTGTTTGTGAATGTAACTTCAACTATGAGATGTTTTTGGAAAGCCAAACTTAACTTTCAATATAATTTTGCTAAAAGAGCACAGTGTCAGTAATTCACCGTAATCAGTACCGCCTCCTTGTCTAGGTCATATATTTTTTAAAGAATTTAGATATTCTTAAATGTTCTCCTTTATCAGCCAAAAGAATTTCATGTGCATTTCAAGTATTAGGGTCAGCATTGCACACAGCTGAGCCTGTAGCTAACATATTTTTGTTTTTCACATAAATGGAAATGAAGTCCCATTCTTCTTGACAGAGAGTGGCGGAATGATGCGGGAGACCCGCACCGCCGTACTAGGCAAGGTCAAGATGGAGGTGGTTTGCCTTTGCCTTCCTCCGACCGTAATGGGGATGAATGATGATAATGAAGACGACACAACAATACCCAGTCATCTCGGGGCAGGTAAAAGTTCCTAACCCCCATCGGGAATCGAAACCGGAACCGCGTGCTCGAGAAGCGAGAGCGCTACCGCGAGACCACGAGCTGCGGACTGTTTTTCATGAGAGACCATAATATATCGCGTTATTCCGTTGCTGCTTTAGAGGTAAGACAATTTAATTTATTTGTTATGTGCACAGGGACCGAAGTTATCAGTTTTGAACGGGGTCAGAGGATTCAGTGCCTAAGAGGCTGAATGTATTTTGCAGTGACTGTTTTTCTCTATCGGTGTTGGAAGTTACATTACCCAAACTGTTCGTATAGAGTTTTTGCCAACTGTAACACATAGTAAGCACACCACTTGCAGTTACAACAAGCTACACGATAACCCGAATTTTGTGCCCATTCCACAGTTCAGACATTCATGCAACGTAATCTTAACGTTATTTTTTTAAAAGAACGTTACAAAACATTTGCTACTAGTTGGATTGCGCGTCATGGCCCCACTGTCTGGCCTTTGAGATCACCAGACAGAAAGCCTTTAGATTTAGTTTTGTGGGGCTACACAAGTACATGATCTGAATACATTGAGAAGAAGTATAAAAGATGCTGTTGCTGGTGTTACATAGAGAACGTTGTTAATCGTATGGCGTAAAATCGAATATCGATCAGACATTCTTCGAGCAACAAACGGCACACGTGTTGAAGTTTATTGACATTTATTGACATCTTAACAAGCACTTGGTGATTTATTCTTTCATTTGACACTAACCAAAGAATTTGTAAGTTCTACAGGTCTTTTGAAATTAATATTGACAGTTGTGCAAAGACTTTAGACAGAGCAAGATGGCGAAGTGGTTAGCACACTGGACTCGCAGTCGGGAGGACGACGGTTCAAACTTGCGCCCGGCCATACTGCTTTAGGTTTTCCATGATTTTCCCTAAATTACTCCAGGCAGATGCCGGCATGGTTCCTGTGAAAGGGCACCGCAGATTTCCTGCTGCATCCTTCCCTAATCCGATAGGACCGATGACCTCGCTGTTTGGTCCCCTCCCACAAACCAACCAACCAACCAACCAACGAAAGACTTCAGGGCCACCCTGTGCTTATCCGTGTTGCTTTATGTATGTGTTGTACAGTTCATTAATAATTGATTTAATAAGCTCCACTCTAAGCTTTGGTATCACCAATCGAATACATGCGTTAAATTGCTCTCTAATTCATAGAAATATTTTTAAACACGTGTACTACATTATTTAAATTCCCTTTCTCGCAATAAGAGAATTCATTTGCAAGCTAGGTATAAAGTGTTTTAGAAACGTTTAAAGGGAACAAGATGTTTGCAGTTTGGACACAGTTCGGGAGTTCTGAGTCCTAATAGTTTCCTCTACACTAATGAGATGTCCAAAACAATAATACGAAATTCTCTTGATGGATAGAGGTCGTCGGATAAGATAAATCATTGGAAACAAGAAAACAGAGTTTCCTATGTCTTCTGGATGTCAGGGACATCCGTTTCTTTAAAAAATTTCTATTACGCCATAATATCTTCAGTTACGAAGTTCAACATCCCACAGAATGAATTTCGCTTGAAATCTTCTACAGACGTACTCAGGTTCATCCCCAAGAGAAAAAGTTTGCGTACGATATTTGTCCTTCCTTGACTCTCTATTCGCAGTTTTCAGCTACTTTTCCTGCCACTGTACGCCCCTCCGCTGTGGATACCGTAGTTACGAAATGTAGAGGTAATATTTTTCGAAGTTTCTTATGTCAGCTTCACTAAAGTGAGTGTACCAACGTCACGTGAAAAACAGAGGAGCTGCTAGGACGAGCCATAGGGAACCCAAAAAATCTGAGGATGGCTTTAACATGAGCCGAACCTGTCATAATAAACAAATATTATTGCGACCTCGATTGTTGATTTAACCTAAATTCATGTAATGGTTGTGTGAACCGTAGACAGTAATCAGGATATATAATGTATGGAGTTTTACATACACGTTTCATCGCAATAAGTAACAGCCAGTCTTCGACGTATTTGCTCAAGGTAAACTCATAATCTGATGAATAAAAGATAAATTATTACGTCTATTGTGCTATTTTTTATGACAGTGACACCTGTGTCCGCCTTAGATGATGCAAGTGGCGTTGCTTGAAATTCATCTGGCATTTTCGTGCTAAACGAATATAATACTTACAAACTTGCATATTTAACTGTTCTAATAAACTGTATTTAATTATACGTATTGTCTACTTCCAATTATCTCTTATTTACTAAGGTTTAACTTCACCATGGAAACTATACGCTCAAAGAAAGAACTAATTCATTTAGCGGCAGGAGAGGAACAGGAAATTGGATGAAGAGGAGGGGTGAAGGAATTTTGGGCATGGACGTTTGGAATGAACTGACTCGTAGAGACCGAGGTAGACATACAGAGCCAGTTTTAAACCTTGCTCGCTAGGCATTGACCAACTTTAGGCGGGTAACAGAGGTAAGGAGTGCGGTAAAGTGCAGCAATAAACGAGTAGACATGTTTTGCTAATTGCATCTTCGACAAATGTAGTAACTCATACAAACTCATGATGAATGAGGACGAGTTTCTGCGACACACTATTCATACGCCATCCGTCGCTAGTGGAATCGTTCATTTTCGCTCATCAGGGGAATAGTGGACATCTTCTTCTAAATTACTTAAAAAATTCATGGCCTTCATAAAAACTCTAGTTGTGGAAATGATTCATGTGGGATGGAGCACACCTCTTAGAAGTTGCAACTCAGAAGGTTCGTGTTCTTCGTATTTTAGTGCACGCAAGAACATGCAAGGAACTCATGAGGAAAAATAAAATGAAAAATTGTACCATGAATATGCAACGCCGCATTAAAAATTGAAACTAGCGCTCTAATTATCGGGACAAAAGGCCTCCTCCGGAATATCACAAATTTGAATGTAAATACCGTTAATTAGCATATACGTGCTTAGCGACTCCGATGAAGAGCTTAACGCTCACTACAGTGGGGTTCCAGCCACTACAGTGATTCAGTCTTTCGCCTTAGTGTTCGATCTGCACATCGAATAAACAACGACGGAAAGGCTGGAAGAATTTCAGGGCCTACTGAATAGAATGAATAGTCTAACGAGCACAACAAAGGTTCAGAGTAAACTAAAGAAAGATGAAAATAATAAGAGGTAGCAGAAAAGACATAAGCGATAAACTTAATATTCAAATCGGAAATCACGAATTAGACGAAATGAAGGAGTTCTGGCACCGTGGAAGCAAAATAACGTATTATGACGGATGTCATAACATATAAACAAAAAATCAGACTACCACACAAAAAGTGGGCATTCCTGACTAAAAAGTGTACTAGCGTTAAACATTTTTCTTTAAATAATATAAACTTTAATGAAGTTCTGGTACCTTGGAAGCAAAATAACTTATTATGACGGATATCATAACATATAAACATAAAAAGCAGGCTACCACAGAAAAAAGTGGGCATTCCTGACCAAATATGTGTACTAGGGTTAAACATATTTCTTTAACTAATATAAACGGAGGATTTTCATGTTATGGATACAATTTCAAAAATCACAACATGAAAATCCACCGTCGGAACCACCTACAGTGGAAGAAATAGAAAAGATTATCAAAGCATTGAAGAATAACAAAGCACCAGGTGAGGATGGGATAGTGGCAGAAATGTGGAAACTAGGGGGCTTATCCGCATGTCAGAAAATTCACAAAGTAATTAAAGGCATTTGGACAAAAGGAATCATACCCAGTGACTGGAAACAAGCATTTATCCACCCTCTCCATAAAAAAGGAGATAAAACAGACACCAACAACTACAAGGGCATATCCTTGTTACCAGTGACATACAAAATACTTTCTAAAGCACTTTTAAACAGAATAGAGGAACAAGCAGGACCTAATATAGGAGATTATCAAGCAGGATTTAGAAAAGGTAGATCATGTGCAGAACAGATTCTTAATTTAAAAACAATTTTGAGAGTGAGAGCTATACAAAATAAAAATACAGTAGTTACTTTCGTAGGCTTAAAGAAGGCCTACGACTCAGTTGACAGACAAACACTATTCCGGATACTTTATGAATCAGGGATAGATGAAAACACCAGAAGACTTGTTGAACAAACGCTCACAGATATAACATCAAGAATTAAGTTTCAAGCCGAAATTTCTCAACCATTCAAAATCAAAACAGGAGTTCGACAAGGTGACGGACTGTCTCCAATTCTCTTTAACTTGGTTTTAGATAAAGTAGTAAAAACATGGGAAAACACATTAAAAAACAGAGGCACAAAGGGTATAAGCATGGGCCAAGGAAAGAACAAATCTGAAGTAAAATGTTTAGCCTTTGCGGATGATATGGCATTGATAACTGAAAACCGAACAGACGCAACAGTTATGCTTGATATGTTACACGAGGTTGCTGAAAAGACTGGGCTAAAAATACCCTACGAAAAAACCGAGTATATAGAACACAAACATAATACCGAAAAGTTTATGAAAGCAAAGTATGGAAAAATTAAAAGAGTTGATAGATTCAAATACCTGGGGGAGTGGATCCAAGCCAATGGATTGGATAACACAACAAATAAAGAAAGAATAAAAAAGTTGGAATTTGCATATAAATTAACACAAAACTACTACAATAAGAAATCAATATCCATACAAGCAAAGATTAAACATTATAATGCAGTTATTAGGACACAAGCAACATATGGATCAGAGTGTCTAACATTGAATAAGAAAGGCGAATTAAGAGAACTAGAAAAAAGAGAGAGAAAAATATTAAGAAAAATTCTAGGTCCTGAGAAAAACAAGGAAAATAGGTGGATTAAAAGGAGAAATGAAGACCTATACAACAATACAGAAAAGATCACAGATACAATGAGGAAGAGACGGCTAAAATTTTATGGACATTTAAAAAGAATGGACGAAACACGGATTACAAAGAAAATTTTTGATTACGTTAGTAAGCTGAAAAACACTGTAGGATGGATAGAAGCATTAAAGAAAGACGCCAACAAAATAGGTGTTACAGAAGAAATAATACGTGACAGGAATAACTTTAGGCTACTTATAGAAAACGCAAACTATGAAGAAGATACGCCAAAACCTCGACCCAAGAGAGTGTGGACAGATGAGCAGAGACGAGCAGTCGGCGAGAAAATGAAGAAGTACTGGGAAGAACGGAAGAAAAAGAAACACCATAAGTCTTAAGTTGTATGCGGTCCATAGCTGGCCAAATTCATATTTAAAAAAAAAAAACTTTAATGAAGTACTATAGGTATTTAAAAATATTTCTATAAATGAGACAGCAGTGCAAATTTCTATGAATGTCCATTTGGAGTACGGTGTTGTATCGAAGTCAAGGACTTTGGGAAAACCGGAAAAGAAGACCTTTGCCTTTCGCGGGCAAGTGTTCTACCACCCTTTTTTTTAAAATCTCATTTTGTTCGTTTTCGTACGCTGCGTCAGATCAGGGCAGACGTCGCAAGACACCCGTTTCAGTTTGTCGCTGATCCATTAACTCAGTGGGCAGCTAACCCTCTGGCCGAACAGGCTGAGCTACCCAAGCACGACTCACGACCCGTCCCCACAGCTTCAATTCTGCCAGTACCACGTCTCCTCCCTTCCGCAGCAGAGTGAAAATCTCATTCCGCAAAAGAAGATAATCGAAGTGTTTGAGATGTGGTGCTATGTAAGGCTGCTAGAAGTTCGGTGGGCTGAGAAAATTTGAGACAAGGGGGTTTTGCGCAGAATCTGCAGGGAGAGGAACATGCGGAGGACACTGGCAAGGAGGGGGGGGGGGTATTTTCATACTCGAGGGAACCGTAAAGGGAAACGCTGTAGGGGAAGAAGATATAGGAATGTATGCCACAGATAACAGAGGACCTAGGCTGCAAATACACCTCGAGATGATGACACTGGCACAGGAGTGGAATCTGTGTCGGACCAAATCAGGACCAGTGAGATCAAATGCCCGTAATAGCAAACAGTGTTGTCGAAGCAACAGAACCTGGAATTTGAAGCAATGAAAGGATAACATTTGGTCGTATTAGTCTTGTTTCACACTGTTTCCAACTTCTGACTGAGCTTTCATTCCAAGAGTGAAATATAGCGGAGTTCAGCGTTAATTTGGGCAGCCATATCGTGCCATTCAATGTGCTCCATGGCTGTTCTGGACGGTGGCCATACTGCCTAGAATTATGTGACCATTTTGGCTGATCAGGTTCAGGCCGATTCATTCCATGGTTCAGTGTTTGTTCCCCAATGCTCAAATGTGTGTGAAATCTTATGGGACTTAACTGCTAAGGTCACCAGTCCCTAAGCTTACACACTACTTACCCTAAATTATCCTAAGGACAGAGACACACACCCATGCCCGAAGGAGGACTCGAACCTCCGCCCGGACCAGCCGCACAGTCCATTACTGCAGCGCCTAAGACCGCTCAGCTAATCCCGCGCGGCTGTTCCTCAATGGTGAAACTGTATTCCAAGTTGATGAACCCCCTGTTCATGCACTCTCATTGCTCAGGACTGGTTCTGTGAGGACGAGGAGGAATTGTGGCACCTCCCGTGGGCACCGCTGTCACAAGATCTCAATATTATTAAGCCTTTGTGGTCTACTTTGAAGAGAAGGGTGGGTGATCACTACCTACCATCATCGTTACCTGAATTTGCCACAATTCTCGAGATATAATGGTCTAAGATTCCCTTGAAAAACTTACAGAATCTGTATTTACCTCTTTCGAAACGAATGGAAGCTCATTTGACTGCCAACGGGTTCACTAAGCACTATTAGGCACGGTAATGTGTTTTCTGTTTTTCTATATTTTCGTTTGGGTGCAACAATTTGTATGATATTATGTGGAATAATAGCACAGGCTAAATATTGTAGGTGAAGAGTGTGGGAACTTCGGCTCAGTCCTGGGATACCGGGAAAATACAGACTACAAAGGTAGATTGAATACAAAACACGCTTGCGTTCATATCAAACACGATTGTCAGAGGATATTAAATATGTACAAAGAGCTCCTTGGAAATGCTGGAAACCTGGTAGCGGCAAACGCATGAAGATGTACAATGCCACGCCAAAGCGCATGCACAAAAGCTGTTGTTGTTATTGTACTCTTCATCCGGAGCCTGGCTTGAAGCAGAACTCAATGCCAATTTACCCTCTGTAAACCCCTTCATCTATGAATAACTATTTCAACCAACTTCCATTTGAAACTGCTTACTGTATTTATGCCTTGGTCTCCCTCCAAATTTCTTACCTCTCACTCTTACCCCGACTGCAAAACTGATTATTCTTTGGTGTATCAGGAAGCGTCACATCATCGTATTCCTTCTTTTAGTCAAGTTGTTGCACAAATTCCTTTTTTCTCAGTTCGATTAAGTACCTCGTCATTAGTCAATCTATCTCCCCATCTAGAATTTAGCATTATTCCACCACATTTCATAACCGTCTACTCCCTTCCTGTCTAGGCTGCTTATCGTCCATGTTTCAGTTCCATTCAAGACTGCTTTCCAGACAAAAACCTTCAGAAAAGACGTCTTAAATCTTACATTTATATTAATAAATTCCTCTTTTTCTGAAATGCTATTGTTGCTATAATCAGTGTACACTTTATATCCTTCATACTTTGGCCATTGTCAATTTTTTGCTGCCAGAATAGGAAAACTCATTCACTTTTAGCGGCTTATGTTCTAATCTCAGTCCTCAGTATCATCTGATCTACTTTAATTTTGTTAGTTTGAATCTTATAACTTATTTTCAAAACAATATCAGTTCAGTTCAAATGCTCTTTCAAGTCCTGTGCTGTCTCTGACAGAGTTAAATGTCATCGGAAAACATCTCCCTTAATTTTAGTTCCCTTTCCAAATTTGTCCTTGGTTTCCTTTATTGCTTGTTAGGTGTGCAGATTGAATGAAATTGGGGATAGCCTACAACGGCGTCTACCTCCCTTCTGACGTTGGGCTTCATTTCACTATGCTTGACCTCTTATTACAATGTTTGGTTTCTGTACTAGCTCAAATAACCTTTAGGTCCCTGTATTTTATATCCATTACCTTCAGAATATCAAACAATGTGTACTAGTCAACATTTCAAAAGATTTCTCTAAACCTACAATTGTTATAAACGTAGGTTTATGTTTCCTGTAATTATCTTATCGTCGGCCGCTGTGGCCGAGCGTTTAGGCGCTTCAGTCCGGAACCGCGCTGCTGCTGCGGTCGCAGGTTCGTATCCTGCCTCGAGCATGGATGTGTGTGATGTCCTTAGGTTAGTTAGTTTTAAGTAGTTCTAAGTCTTGGGGACTGAAGACCTCAGATGTTAAGTCACATAGTGCTTAGAGCCATTTGAACCATTTTTGAACATATCTTATTAGGCCAGCATGGGATTATTATTCCCTCGCGCGTTCCCACACTTCTCCAACAACCGATTTTCCTCGAGGTCGGATTCTTGCAGTTTTTTTACATTTTTCTATAAAAAATCCGTGTCATTATTTTGCAATTACGACTTAAGATACTGGTGGTTCAGTACCTGTTAGTACTCGCCTTCTTTGAAACTGAAACTGCTACATTCCACATGAAGAGTGAGGATATCTCGCAAGTCTTAACTGCAGCTGTGGACAGGTTGGAATCCGGCCATCGGAACATTGAAGCGGGAGCGGCAAGAGTGCAATAAAGACATTACCGTATATGGAACAGGAGCGAGCACGAGTGACGTCACTAAAGGCAGCGCGTCTATATACGACCGGCAGCAGCAATCATTCGACTGTCGCTATTTGACTATGGTCGAGGAGAACTCGGCCGAAAGCTCATGGATTTCTAACCACTGGACGCGGCTGAAAGCCCGAGAAAATTTTATCAGTATATACCGCCGCGAAACTATATATTCGTATATTATAATATCTGCGTTAATATAATGATTTTAGATAAACTAGTATATCACAGTTTTTGTTATCATGTCGTTGTCAGGTGAGAACCAGCTTTATGGAAGGGATGTTTGCAAGGTTAAATTGGTATTTGGTTTTATTTGCGATTTTGTGATGCACCTGAGTCGTGCTTTCGGCGTTTTCGGACACATTTCAGTGCGCTTTCAATGTGTCTTGAATGTGTGTGTTTACTGTATATTATGATTGCACCTGTCTCCTGTGTGTTTTTCGTTGTCTGTCTTTTGTGTTGTGGTGTTTCATATCCGTTTGTTCGTCATATACATGCGTATGTATGGTGACGCTTGCTCTGGGAAAACGGAAAATTTTTAGTGGAGGGTATAGCTAACAACGTTTCCTTAGTGTCTGTAGTAGGAGCTTAATCATTATATGCGTACGTCAAAAAACAAACAGTTTTTCATTTAGTTGAATACCCGGATTATATACAGAAGCAAATGAGAAGTGACGGAATTTTTATTAGCTTTTCCTGTACACTTAACCGTTACGCGACGTAACAGAATTTAGAATGTAATAGGGAGATCACCATTTTATCATTCCTAGAACGATTGCCTAAATTTATCTTCCAAGCCATTGCATTTGAGTCTCATTGGTAATTAAAAATCATAGTTGATGTATATCTTTGTGTCCGCAGCTCGTGGTCGTGCGATAGCGTTCTCGCTTCCCGCGCCCGGGTTCCCGTGTTCGATTCCCGGCGGGGTCAGGGATTTTCTCTACCTCGTGATGACTGGGTGTCGTGTGATGTCCTTAGGTTAGTTAGGTTTAAGTAGTTCTAAGTTCTAGGGGACTGATGACCATAGTGCTCAGAGCCATTTGAACCAACCATTTTTATCTCTTTGTTAGGCAGAAAAGAGATTCTGTTAGTTTCGTGCTCGAGACACATCGTTAAAACATCTTTGTTCACGTAAGGTGCGCTCTGATAACTAACTGGCTATATTTAGAAATAAATTCACTGATTTGCTTTGGGTTATTCAGAAAGTGATTTTCTCTACTTTATGACGACCATTTGTCACCTCCCCACTATATTTGTTTCTGTATGACATTGAGCCCAACTTTACCTCCGACTCTATAAAAGTATATGTATGACGAAAATTATGTACCCACAAACTGTTATCCAATTTAAACGGTGTGCTAACCTTTGACCAAACAGAACCTAATTTGAGCAGGTCAATACAGCACTACTGAGTATTTCATCACCTACCAAGAACTTAGGAGATTGCGCAGAGGCAAAGACAGTGCCACAACAAGACCATAGATTGTTTACCAGTAACATAACTTGCTTTCTCTCTGACGTGGACATCGCTGACTTACAAAAATCAAAATGAATTGCCCATGATATACATAAAAAAATTACGAGGGTCGTTCAATAAGTAATGCACCACACTTTTTTCTTCTGAACATATTTATTGTTAAGAGTCAGAATTTGGTGACAATATACATCAACATGTCTTGCCCATTTTTCTACGTAGTTTCCATCACGTTCTATGGCGGTACGCCAACGTTGTGGAAGAGCATGTATTCCCTGCTGGTAAACTTGTCCTGTGGGCGTAGACATGTTTTCACTTTATGACTGACATTCTCGTCATCTTTAAAGTGTGTTCCCTGTAGACAGAAAGGCCTCTCGTCGGTCTTAAAACGCCATTTCTTTGAATCTCGTGGTCCGATGAGGCATTCGTGGAACCCATCGTGAACAGCTCTTTGAATATCCGAAAGTCTTGCTCATTGCAGACGCACTTTCAATGCTGATCGATAAGTGTAGAGCCAATTTTCGAGCTGTGATGCGCCGGTCGGCACGAATAACGGCACCTGCAAGATGCAGCATGTCTGGAGCAGTAGTTGTGACAGAACATCCCAAGCGTGGTGAGCATGGAGCTCTGTTTCTGCATTTCCTGTGTACATTAATGGCTTTTTAGAAAAATGTGTGACATTACTTACTGAACGGCCCTCGTAAGTAAGAAGAAAATTGTGTAAGTTAGTGGTGAAAGTAACTTGTACATGATTACCTCTAACCAGTTACTGTTTGGAAAACGGCTGCCTTAATTTTATGATCTGATTAGGCTCTCGCGATCGCAATCACTTGCATAGTCGACTGAAGAAGCGCTAAGCTTGAAACTGCATGCAAAGGATGAAGTAAGCTTGAGGAGTGCAATACTTTTTTAGGTGAGCTGACATGTACTTTTAATTGAAGTGGCTCCATTGATGCTTGACAACTTTCGACATGTCCATGTGATCTTAGTGAATACTGTAACATCACATTGCCGCATTAAGACCGTTCGGGAGCAATATATTTCTTAAATATTTTAGACAAACTGCAACGATTCCACTTGTCATCACTGCCGAAAATGTGATGATATCGACTGGTTGTAAGAGCCAGGCATTTCACTTCGGCTTTGTAGCTGTACATGTACACCTCAGGTACACGTCACAAATGTTCATTCAGTTCACCTCTCATGTTCTACACTTCTGTGCTTTATGGGGAAGGTGTCGTAGGTAGTAGGTCCCTTGATAGCCCTGAGGATCACAACACATCGGCTGCTTGACTATTAGCAGTGTGTACTGAATTAAATTTTCAGAGATGCTGTGAGACTTTTTGCTTAGCACAAGAGCAGTTATCCTAGATATACCACTTGTTGTCGCAACCACTTCAAAATAATGACACAGATTGAAACAGAATGAAATAGACTCTAGGTCTATGTGCATCTTTCCCCGCACACGTATACCCTTAGATTGATCCCACCTTTTTCGTATCACGCCGATATGGAGTCCCTGTCCTCGAAGACAAGCCAATCAGAGGCCAGAAAAGGCAACGATTTCTTACAAGGCGTGCTCTGGACAGCCAGTGGGAGACGAACAAAAATACTTAAAAATCTCTGAATGACTGGCGGTATGCCATGTTGCTGCTTATTATGTCTGAATACTGCAAGATTGTTAGCTAAAAAGTCATAAAGGAACATATAGAAAGTCTGTAATCCTAAGGAAAATCGACGCAGCCCTCTCCTGTCAATAAACAGATTTATAATCAGACGAGCGAGTGCAATACCCGTTAACTTCACTGCGTAACGAGCGTTTGGATATATTGCTCAAACATACAGTCAAAGTGCGAAAACAAGCTTAGGTGTACACGGGGTTACACTTAACATTAATGGGTCACCTTACCAAGTAATGGCTGTAGGATAATTTAAAGGAGCAGGAAATGTAACTCAAGACTGAAATTAACAGATAATTGTTTGCTCTAATAACTGACAAAAATCACAATAGACTTAACGGAGAAGAAAGTTCTCTAAAACTCAAATCAAATTACAAAAGGTTCCAGCGCTGTGGGGAAATATGAAAAGGTGTGGAAGACTGTTTTGAGATAGCGCAACGAGATCTGCTCATCTGGGCAGCCCGCTCAAAGTTAACGCTACAACAAGAAGCCACAAACTAAAATATAATGTAAGTTTCGTGGCAAAATAAGCAAGCAATGAGCTGCCTAGAATGTGGATCGTGCTGTCGCAGGTGTGACCCTTCCTATTCCCCAGCAACGGCTATGGTGCGTGTCAATGGGTAGCAGGCGATGGCCCATGGAAGCCAGGAGCATACCATCCCAGAATCATAGTACGAGGCCCTCAGCTGCCTAACGATTTGAAATATACCGTATGGAGGGGATAAGATATCGCTGTTGCTTATGTGGTGGATGAGAATATCGCTTATTCGTGGACAAACAGGACACTGCAGCAGGAATTAATCATTCTTGGCATAAAAAGCGCACATTAACAAATAGAAGGTTGTCATCAGGCTGTAACAGTGTCTCTTCGATGGGTAGGCTAGTTTGCGCCAAGAGAACTGAATTCGACTGGATGGGAAAAATATTGGGGTTAAAGCAACCGTTTCTCTCGATCTGACAGGGCAGAAAAGGCAAAAATATCAAACTCAGTTATTCTCTGTGGATGGCAGTGAAGCCGCGGCGCCAGATTACCTCAGCTAGGCCAGGCACCAGCTCTGCTCACAGAAGCCTGAAGCAGGCCACAGCCTGACTTCTGCAAAGACTGCCCGTCTCTTTGGGGAGGTTCGTTTGTCCTACTGATATTCACTGGCTGCTTACTGCCGACATCAGACCCCTGGGACCACACGGCGAGTGCACTTTCCCCGTGGGGAAAAACGCAAAGCCTTACTCCCGGTTCCACATGTCCAGTACTCTCAATAATGCATCCACGAAATAGTGACAGAAAATGAAACAATATCGCTAGGTAATATGCAACAGCAATGTCACAGTGAAAGGGCCCTGTAGTCCCCTTTCATTATCATTTTATTTACTCTCCAGTGATACAAAACTCTCTGGCAGGCGTGAGTGAATGAATGTGGTGTGTTTCATGTTGCTATACGGTGGTTCAGTCTGCTGCGGAAAATCGGCGGTAGTCGTACAGAATGGCAAACCCCTGTAGTTTTCAGGTAGCCAAAGAGGTTTGCTCTCCTGCATGAAAGTTACCGGTATTAGGTTGGTGGCGGAAGCCTCATCTCTGGGTTTTCCTGGCCACTGAATCGCGTGGGAGACATTGGAGTGTGTGAGACGGTCAGTCTGCTTCCAGCGCGCCGAGGGTCGGCAGCCGAGTCTCTTCGAAGGACGGTGAGTTGGCTTAACCGTGTGGCGCGTCGTCACTTAGCGAGAAGGGAGCTCTTAACTTTTGGTCTCGCGTCTCGTCTTACAGAGGTTGTTTAACCTGGTCGCAGCAAGGAACGCAGGGCTTCTGCAGACTTTCATTTTGATTCCTAATGCAGACTTTGATCCGTAAGAAGAACGTTCACACAAAGGCGTTGCATACGTAAGAAGTGCGCTCTTAGTTCAGTGTGAATGTTTGTCTACCTGCAACTGTGCCTGTAGGCGTTCTAATCTTTCCTGAACCTCTTGCCTCTTCATGAATTTTCTGTGTCTCATTTAGCTTACGTCCGTTGGTTTAATATTAGAGTTCGTTGGCCCACTGCCATCACCCTTTGTCTACTCGAATGTGCCTTCTGAAATATGTTAATTGTTAATGGCTGCGTGGTTTAATGTGGTTAAAACTTGGCCACGGTATGTAGAAAATGTGTCTCCACAAACAACTTGGGCATACGAGTGTGTCGTGAGTCGTGTATCGTTTCACAATAAACTGTACTTAGTTACCAGGCAACAGCAGTTGAGTAAATGCATTACATCAATGTTTTAAGGAATAAACAATTTTTCCACCAATCTTATCATGTGTACCGATGTTACATCTCTGTTACCTACGCCATTTACCTTGTAGTATCCTAATTAGACCAGCTATAGCGCTTCCATGCGAACAGGTCCAATAATTAGTGTTCTCTTTTTATTTAAAACAAATTTATTAGAATAGATGTTGTTTTCAGGAGTGCTGCTGCAGTCTGCCTTTATGCACAGTGTACACGCATTATTTACTTTATTATTTGATTCACGTGAACAACACCTGGACCAAACTAGTAATTATATCCCATTCCTTACGAATGATAGTACAATGAATGTTCTCTTATGAGTCTTTTTTCTCAAGGTTAAATTAATTAATTTTCCGATTCGGCCGAACCCTTTATTTGTCGTGTGGCTAGAGTTGGTGGCGACCCAATCTTTTACGTTGATTTCAATGGCAGATAGCATTTTCTTATTCAAAGTAAGCTTCACGCAACTTACACATAACGCCAGTTTTTTTCGCAATTTACGCATAGTGACCATGACGCAAGCTAACATACAACAGTATTTATCAATCATTTCACGTTGTTGTTGCCGGCCGCGGTGGTCTAGCGGTTCTGGCGCTGCAGTCCGGAACCGCGGGACTGCTACGGTCGCAGGTTCGAATCCTGCCTCGGGCATGGGTGTGTGTGATGCCCTTAGGTTAGTTAGGTTTAAGTAGTTCTAAGTTCTAGAGGACTTATGACCTAAGATGTTGAGTCCCATAGTGCTCAGAGCCATTTTTCACGTTGTTGTTGTTGTTGTCTTCAGTCCTGAGCCTGGTCTGATGCAGTTCTCCATGCTACTCTATCCTGTGCAAACTTCTTCATCTCCCAGTACTTACTGCAACCTACATCCTTCTGAATCTGCTTAGTGTATTCATCTATTGCTCTCCCTCTACGATTTTTACCCTCCACGCTGCCCTCAAATGCTAAATTTGTGATCCCTTGATGCCTCAGAACATGTCCTACCAACCGGTCCCTTCTTCTTGTCAAGTTGTGCCACAAACTCCTCTTCTCGACAATTCTATTCAATACCTCCTCATTAGTTATGTGATCTACCCATCTAATCTTCAGCATACTTCTGTAGCACCACATTTCGAAAGCTTCTATTTTCTTCTTGTCCAAACTATTTATCGTCCATGTTTCACTTCCATACTTGGCTACACTCCATACAAATACTTTCAGAAACGACTTCCTGACACTTAAATCTATACTCGATGTTAACAACTTTCTCTTCTTCAGAAACGCTTTCCTTGCCATTGCCAGTCTACATTTTATATCCTCTCTACTTCGACCATCACCAGTTATTTTGCTCCCCAAATAGCAAAACTCCTTTACTACTTTAAGTGTCTCATTTCCTAATCGAATTCCCGCAGCATCACCCGACTTAATTCGACTACATTCCATTATCCTAGTTTTGCTTTTGTTGATGTTCATCTTATATCCTCCTTTCAAGACACTGTCCATTCCGTTCAACTGCTCTTCCAAGTCCTTTGCCGTCTCTGACAGAATTACAATGTCATCGGCGAACCTCAACGTTTTTATTTCTTCTACATGGACTTTAATACCTACTCCGAATTTTTCTTCTGTTTCCTTTACTGCTTGCTCAACATATGGATTGAATAACATCGAGGACAGGCTACAATCCTGTCTCACTCCCTTCCCAACCGCTGCTTCCCTTTCATGCCCCTCGACTCTCATAACTGCCATCTGGTTTCTGTACAAATTGCAAATAGCCTTTCGCTCCCTGTATTTTACCCCTGCCACCTTTAGCATTTGAAAGAGAGTATTCCAGTACTTCTCGTTATCGGCCTCGAATCCAGTGTGCGCTCATGACACATGGGTGTCGCAGGTTGAGACCCATACTACACAACATTAGAGTCTACTTGTACTGCATTATTTGACTGGAGCCAGATCTCACCATAGGGCCATTTTGCTTGAAACATTACAGGTCTACACAATGTGATCCAGCTATAAGTGCCTAGGATATCTCGAAACAAAGAGTTAAAAAATGCTCACTATATCCAGACTGCACTTGTGTTGAGTGCCAGACTGGAAGGATACTGGTGTTTCTTAAATCCAGTTCCTCGTGCAGCCCATGTTATGAACACACGAATACTAAGGATGTAATTTTTTTGTGGTGCGGTGAACTTATACTTTGCCTCCAACCTGCCTGTGCACACAAAAACGTAAAAGCAGTCCGTCAGTATTAACTTTTTTTTGAAAAGTTCTGCCAGTGTCCCACGTTTCGCCTGTAGCGCGAATTCGGCGCTCACGCACTGCTCACCCTCGACGGCCACTTTTGCGTTTCCCTCGTACTGCTGGAAACCGCGCTGGCCGGTGGGCTGTGGACTGCCATCAATGATGCATGTGAACGGCCGGACCTGCTCTCCCCTGTGCAGCTAACATGGGCCATTTACGGCTTCCCGCGCTAATCCGCGCGGCCGCACAGCAACACATTTTTCGGGGGTGAACGGTTAACTGGCTTCCCCTGCCCGAGCCAGCCCAGACCAGCGAGATATCGGGGGCGTGTCCGCGAGGGGCCAGCCGATGGCGGCTGCTTCACGGCAATCGGCGGCTAATGCCTTTATTTGCAGCTCAACAGTCCCGTAAATAGCGCGCGCTGGAAAGCTGCTAGCGCCATCTGTATATATCATTCGGCATCAGTGCGGCCAGTGCGAGGAGTCAACGATCCAGCGGCTAGGGCGGTGCCGTGGTGAACGCAGAGCTGAACACGGTGGATTCACAGCCGTTTCAACACCGACGAAGCTATCCACTGTAAACCATATTCACTAAGTTCTTTCCATTAATGCAATTCTTTTTATACAGATTTATTACCCTGATAAAGAGTGGACACATACTTATGTAATCCAATCGACAGACGTGGGACCAAGCACACTGAAGAGACAAACAAGCTGGTACACCTGCCTAATATCGTGTAGGGTTCCAGCGAGCATCCAGAAGTGCCGCAACACGACATGGCACGGACTCGACTAAGGTCTGAAGTAGTGTTGTAATCCTGCAGGGCTGTCCATAAAACCGTAAGGGCACGAGGGGGAGGAAATCTCTACTGAACAGAACGTTGTAAGACATCCCAGGCGTGCTCAATAATGTTCATATCTGGGGAGTTTGGTGGCCAGCGGAGGTGTTTGAACTCAAAAGAGTGTTCCTGGAGCCAATATGGACGTGCGGAGTGTTGCATTGTCGTGATGGAATTGCCCAAGTCCGTCAGAATGCACAATGGACATGAATGGATGCAGGTGATCAGACAGGATGCTTACGTAGGTGTCACCTGTCAGAGTCGTACCTAGGCGTATCAGAGGTCCCATATGACTCCAACTGCACAGCCCCACACCATTACAAAGCCTCCACCAGCATGATCAGGCCCCCGCTGACATGCAAATTGTCTCCATACTCGTACACGTCTATCCGTTCGATACAATTTGGAACGAGACTCGTCCGACCATGCAACACGTTTCCAGTCATCAACAGTCCAGTGTGTTGGTGATGACGGGCCCAGACGAGGCTTAAAGTTTTGTGTCGTGTAGTCATCATGGGTACAGATTGGACTTAGGCTCCGAAAGTCCATATCAATGATGTTTTGTTGAATGGTTCGCAGGCTGACACTTGTTGATGGCCCAGCACTGATATCTGCATCAATTTGTGGAAGGGTTGTATTTCTGTCACGTTGAACGATTCTCTTCAGTCGTCGTTGGTCCCGTTCTTGTCGCAGCGATGTCAGAAATTTGATGTTCTACCGGATTCTTGATATTCACGGTACACTCGTGGAATGGTCGTACGGGAAAATACGCACGTCATTGGTACCTCAGAGATGCTGTGTCCCATCACTCGTGCGCCGGGAGTAACACGACGTTCAAAGCCACTTAAATATTGATAACCTGCCCTTGTAGCAGCAGTAACCGATCTAACAACTGCGACAGACACTTGTCAGAGTGTACCTAGACGTATCAGAAGTCCCATATGACTCCAACTGCACAGCCCCACACCATTACAAAACCTCCACCAAAAAAAATGGCTCTGAGCACTATGGGACTCAACATCTTAGGTCATCAGTCCCCTAGACTTAGAACTACTTAAACCTAAGGACATCACACACATTCATGCCCGAGGCAGGATTCGAACCTGCGACCGTAGCAGCAGCGCGGTTCCGGACTGCAGTGCCTACAACCGCTCGGCCACCCCGGCCGGCGCTACATTGTAGATAGGGAACTTGTACTAGGAGGCACTATTATAAAAACTGGAAGATGAAGTAGAGAGTTAGGAGATACGATACAGTGAGAAGAAGGGGTATATGTGCAGGTATTTCTGTTGGTGACCGAACACTGTTTACTGAATAATATTACGTCAGAATTTAGGTCATTTGCAGACTAAAAACTAAAGCCATTACAAGGCACATGTCTTGAGGTCTGTTGGTACCTCCGAGCACATGCGGCCAGAGCAAGCCGATAGTGGTTATTTTCCTTCGCTCAGTGGTCAGGTGTTGAAGTGTGGACACCGAGACGCAGAATGGTTAGTCTGTACTGAGAGGAGTACTCTATATACTGGTGCAGGACGACCATGATGAAAAATCTGTAAAATTTGTGACGTGTTTGTGAGAAGACTGTTCGACGCAGGAAAAAAACAACTAACACATTGATATGTGCACATGTAAAAATACCTGCAGTTATACCCTTTACACGCTAAATGAGACAAGCAAAATACCGTCAGATTTCAAGAAGCTTGTAAAAGTCCACTGCCAAAGGAGTTGAGTTCTGACAGGTGTGAATACGAAACTTGACCTTTCCCCGTCGTATAACATTTCAAATAACTTACGGGAATGCAGCAAGATGACATCTTTGACAACCGCAACAGCAGAACGTGTGAATATTGTCCAACAGTGGATTCAGTAGCTACAGATAGCAACACAATGACACCAACTGAATGATAAAACTGGTAGAAGCAGACCTCGGGGTACATCTGTTTGGGTTCCGAAGAAATATAGGAGCACGCGGCAGTACTACAACTTATCCTAGAAAATATGTGAAACAAACGCAAACTAACATTTACAGCTGTTACATATTTAGAGAAAGCTTTCGATACTGTTGACTGGCAGACACTCTTTGAAATTCTGGAGGTAGCGGTGATAAAATATTCGGAGCGAAAAGTCACAACATGTGCAAAACCAGACTGTAGTTATGATAGTCGTAGGACATCAAAGGGAAGCAGTTATTCTGAAGGGAGTGTGGCGTTTTCTGGCCTATTCATAATGTTATTCAATCTTTACACTGAGCAAGCACTAAGGGAAATAATTTGGTGAGAGAATAAACGTTTATGGAGAAAGAATAAAAAATTTGAAGTTTGACTATGACATTGTAATTCTGTCAGAGACAGCAAAGGACTTGAAAAAGCCGTTGAATGGAATGGACAGTGCCTTGAAAAGAAATTATAATATGAACATCAACAAAAATAAAACGAAGCTAATTGACTGCAGCTGAATGAAACCGCGCGATGCTGAAGAAATTAGATTAGGAAATAAGCTGCTAAGAGTAGTAGATCGATCCTAATAATTGGTGAGGAAAGTAATTGACGATGGGCGAAGCAGACAGGATATAAAATGTAGAATAGCTTTAGTAAGGAAAGCATTTCTGAAATAGAGGGCTTTGTTAATGACCAATATAAATGCGCACTGAGGTGACAAAAGAAATGTCACAGTGATATGCGCATATACAGATGGCGGTTGTATCGCATACACAAGGTATGAAAGGGCAATGCGTTGGCGGAGCTGTGATTTGTACCCAGGTGATTCATGTGAAAAGGTTTCCGTTGTGATTATGGCGGCATGATGAGCATTAACAGATTCTGAACTTGGAATGACAGTTGGCGTTAGACGCATGGGACGTTTGATTTCGGAAATAGTTCTGGAATTCAACCTTCCGAGATCCACAGAGTCAAGACTGTGCCGAGAATATCAAATTTCAGGCGCTTCACCTCGCAACGGACAACGCAGTCGCCAACGGCCTTCACGTAATGACCGAGAGCAGCAGCGTTTGCGTAGAGTTGTCAGTGCTAGCAGACAAGCAACACTGAGTGAAATAACCGGAGAAATAAATGTAGAAAATGCGACGAATATATACGTTAGGAATCCTTTACTGGCAACACTTTCGCAGTTATCGACGGTTGCAGAGGCAGCAGGGATCAGTTTTCTGCAGGGGACTAAACGACTTATTAAGTCCATGCCACATCGGCACCATGCCGGGCTAAAGGGTGTAATTACGAGGTACCCCATGACGACTGTCACCTCACTTGAGAAGTCTTTCCTGAATGTGTAGTGTATGTAGCTTTGTACGTAAGTGGAATGTTGAAAATAAGTGGTTAAGAGAAGGGGAGGACAGGAGATTTTGTAATGTGATGCTATAGAAGTAAGCCAAAGATTACATGGGTTGGCGAGAGGCAAATGAAGAGATACTGAATCGAGTTGGGGAAAAAGGATATTTAAGGCACAGCTTGAGTAGAAGAAGCGGTCAGTTACTAGGACAGAACCTGAGGAATGAAGGAAATGTCCATTTTGCAATAGGGGGAAATTTAAGGGATAGACATTGAAGAGGGGGGCAAAGGGACGAACACAGTAAGCCGTTTAAAATGGATTTAGTTCGCAGAATTTTTTCGGAGAGGAAGAGAGTTCCATGGAGAGCTGCATCAAATCAGTCTGGGCGCTGTGGAACACAGCAGCAGCTACAGACGGCAGAATGGTGTTCCGTCCCCTTCAGAGCAAGCATTAGAGATTGGTGATTGCCGCATACACAAATACCTCAACTAGCCTACAGTAATAGATGAGTCATACTAAATTTGGAGACGAAGCTTCACGACCCGCCGTTGCCGTTGGCGACCCGCCGTTGGACTGCGTGTCGTCGCTTCACATTAACAGAGCGAGGCCGTCAGTGAATAAGACACTCGAATAGCATGCATAAAGATCAGGCTTCAAATCCCTACACGGCCTCCAGATTCCCTTGTCGATGACAGGATGATTCTTTTGAATGGGACGCGACTGATTTCTTCTCCATCTTCGTCGATTGAGAGATTCTGTTACCAATTCTCATGACCTCGTCGTTCACGGGACTTTAAATACTCTAACGTTCACTCTATAGGAGGGAAGACAGCGTTTAACGTCTTGTCGAAAAGGAGTTCCATTACACATAAAGCGCCTGTTGGAACTGAGGAAAGTTTGGGGGCGGGGGGGGGGGGGGACTTTCGCATTGATCGACTTTGGGAAACTACATAAAAACGAAATCATGATAACCAGGCTGGGAATGAATCACTGCGCCATTTCTCGTGCTTCGCTCCATCGTTTCGACACAATGCATCACGGTAGTAACATTAGGGGACGGCCACGAAATTAAGACATGGCTTAACAGTTATCCGGTAAGAGTGGCAACCCAGTACCAAACAGCTCAGTTGTTCGGACCTGAATATAGACTAGAACATCAACAATGCAAAACGACGTATCAGGTATAAAAAGACAGGTATTTTCCCGTTTAATGCAAATGAATTTGGTGAAGAGGAATTTGCACCATCAGATACTAGAGAAAGAATAAAGCCGGACTCCAAGAACACAACGGAGCCAATTACTGTTTTTTCTCCACATCCAGGTACATCGATTGATCTGAAAACACAGTGTTAATTCGCTGTATCACCGGAGACTGTAAAGCCAGTTCCTCATAACGAAGGGGCTTCATCAGCCAGGTGAAGCGGAAAATGCGCCGTGATCAAGGAGTCGCCCAACAAAAATGAACTCATTGCAACAAGAGCCTCTTCCGACAGCAGCGGGTTAAAAAAATTGGAGAAGGCCTCCGGTTCTATACCATAAAAAAGACTCAGACGAGTTTGAAAATATCTGAAACAAATACTTCCTGAAGGTGAGAATGAAACGCCTTGTCTTCTTTGCAAAGAGACCCACTCGCCAGCCAGAAAATCAGATGATTGAATGAAGTATTTAAAGTGTGAGAAGTGGGCGCATGAAGATTGTACAAGGTGAACTGAATATGACTTGAATGAGTGTTGGAGCGTCGGATGCCTCAGACGGAAAATGTAACAGGTGAAATGTAACCTGTTGCGCTCCAAAGAATACCTGCTTTTACCCCAAGGTATGGAGTATAACGACATATTCAACAGTGCTATCTTCTTCTTCTTTCGAATGGGCCTACTTTGGACCATGCTTGTTCATCTGTTGGGCTTTGATCTTTGCCGAGTACTGTCACATCCTCTGCCGATGTAACACTTCCTTTCTTCTGTCCAGGGGGTACCTTTCCCTCGCGGCTTTTCCTGAAATCATCGGACTTCCTTCAGGATACGTCTCATTGACTGTCTGTTCTGGAAATCAGTTATTGCCAGTTCGTTAAAGTCCTTCTCAGTTTCTGTCAGCCAAGTGGTACGAACCCCGTTGTTTGGCCAGAAGGTGAACAGACGGTTGGTCAATCTGTTTGGAGGTAATCTTGCAACATGGCTATAGAAAGGAAAACACTTCTTTTTCCGGCACAGTCAGAGAGCCTCTCGATATGTTCTTAGAGCTCCGAGTTATGTCGCCTTCTGAATTCTCCATCTTCTTCTACCGGTCCTAGGATCTTCCTGAGGATTCTCCTCTCTCTGACTTCCAGTTTCTCCATCAGACGTCTCCGGTTCATGGAAAGATAGCCCATGGCATAAAGGGCTTCTGGTAGTATGACTTTTGAGTAATATTAAATATAATTTAAACCATCAGAATTAGGTCTTCATAGTTCATATGTTTCGTTCATGCCTTGTTTATCTTTCACAAAAATAAAGTCCCAACATTAAAAATTGTCATTTTTATCTAGCGTTTTCCTTCAAATGGTTCAAATGGATCTGAGCACTATGAGGCTTAACATCTGAGGTCATCAGTCCCGCCGGCCGGTGTGGCCGTGCGGTTCTAGGCGCTTCAGTCTGGAACCGCGTGACCGCTACGGTCGCAGGTTCGAATTCTGCCTCGGGCATGGATGTGTGTGATGTCCTTAGGTTAGTTAGGTTTAAGTAGTTCTAAGTTCTAGGGGACTGATGACCACAGATGTTAAGTCCCATAGTGCTCAGAGCTATTTGAACCATTCATCAGTCCCCTAGAACTTAGAACTACTTAAACCTAACTAACCTAAGGGCATCACACACGTCCATGCCCGGGGCAGGATTCGAACCTGCGACCGTAGCGGTCGCGCGGTTCCAGACTGAAGCGCCTAGAGCCGCTCGGCCACAACGACCGGCAGCGTTTTCTTTAGCTTCCCCATTATTTCCCAACTTTCCCTGCGTCTTGTTCGAATTGAGTTCCATGATACAATAAGGCATATTCAGGAGCTCTGGCATTCATTCCCGTTCCGATACCTGGTCACATAGCGAGCATTTATTTTAATGGAGCAGAGCGTTATGTTCTTCTACGCGTTCTTTACCGGTGGAAGACTGCGGTGAAATTGACCAGAACTTCATTACAGTGTTCTCTACGGGGGCGTTCTGAAAAGTAACAACTCCTAAATTTTATATTAAAACTCTTAAAGCTTCTTAAATAAAACAAACTCTGTTAACATTCTACTTTTATTCTTCATGTGTACACATTTGCATACCGTTACCACTAGAGAACTGCTAACTGTAACGTGTAACACGGGGGTGTGTACGTAACCATGTGGTGCGTAAGAAACAGCGTGGTGTAATCGAGTTTCCAATTCAAGCGTTCGTCCACAGGCAAAACTCTCCTTCTGCGTGATCAAGCCCAACCACACACGAGCGCTACGAATCTGCAAAAATTCGACGCCTTGGGTTCACAGTAATCTATCGTCCTCCAGACAGTCCCGACTTCGTCCCATCAGATTTTCGTTTGTTTCCATAACATAAAGAACACTTGAGAGGACTTCACTTTGATACTGACGAAGCGGTGCAAGTAGATGGCTCTGTCAACAAAGTCAAACATGCTACAGTGGCGGCATCAACACACTGGTTTCTCGTTGGAAGAAATGTTTTCGTCGCCAGGGCGACTATGTTGAGAAAGAAATATGTAGACATAATAAATAAAGATGAAGAACGTTAATAGAGTACGTTTTATTTTTAAAACAAAACTTTAAGCCTCTTCACATAAAAAATGTAAAGACATTACTTTTCATCGCAGCTTCGTATACAGGCTGATTTAACAATACCTTTACAAATTTTGGATAAAGGTTATATACACCAAAACAAAAAAATAAGATTTCATACAAATACATCCGGAAAATCCTTAGTTTATGAATTGAAATTAAACCTGAATGAGACTTCATGTTCAAAACATCAGCGACGCACGGTTTTCAACCCAGAAATTCATAATAAATATTCAAAATGACCTCCTCTTGCTTCATCACGCTCATGCACTCGTTGAATCATGGACTGTCGCACCCGTTCAAATACTCCCTGACTGCTTCTGATGGTTTCTCAGGTTTTCATGACATGTCAATCAAGAATTTTGGCATTCTGGTTTTCTGCTGCATTAAGCCATCACTTAAGGTAACCCGAGGAATAAAGAGCAAAAGGATTGAGGTTAAGAGAATGTGCAGCTCATGGAACTAGTTCTCCTCTCCCCATCCATTTGTCATGATAGATAGCTGTCAGTTTATTTCGAGCAAAGAGACTAAAATGTACTGGAGACTCATTATGTCTAAACCACACGTTTCTTCTTATTTGAGGGGCTCACAATATAGTGAGACGTGGCGAGTGTTGTGAATGAAGTCTTCACAGACAGTAGCTGGCAGTCATGCTGGTAGACAGTATACGTTGTCTCTTCAACAAACGTTCATTAATGACTCGAAAACAGAGAATTTTCTGACCTATCTTTAAATGAACTTTTTCCGTGAATGGAACAAGTCCCTAACACGTTGAGAAGTATATCTGAATTACCATTTGTAATGCACGGTGCCACTTTGAATTCACGCACCCTGCTAATGTTCTACAACTCTATGCATCCACGTAATGTACCTCATTTTTTAAGAAAAATTCATATCGTGTGCTCGCTTTTTTCTTGGCACCTCTAGTTTCGCATGCAATTTTATACCTCCACTTTATGTGTCTTACGGAGTAAAGGGATCTTCGATATAAACAAAAACACAAAACATGAGGAGGAACCGGAAAACAAGGTGCCTTGACTTAACCGCAAGGTATGTGAAGAACATAAAAGACTAGAACACGAAGCTTTAGTACAGACTGTGACTATCTAGTGTCAACGATAGCACCTCATAACTTGGTTCAGTTCATCCAGCACGCCTTGTGGTAAAGATACACAAAACTGGACGAGAGCCCTCTGGCAGTCTGCAATGCCCTTGATCGCTGTGTTGGGCTGCAGTTCTTAGACACAAAGTGCTCCATGAATGTTCAAATAGATCAGAAGCAGGCATCTCTATATGCGTTCTGTGCTAGTCTTGCAAGTAATATTGCTCTGTAGCGTATGTGGAGACAAATCCACAGAGGCAGAGCCTCACCGAGGCTTGCTCTGGTTGGAGTCTGCAGTACCTGGCGGAAGCGGCGACTTCATGTTGAGCCGGAGCTAGACGCAGTGGTGGCAGTAGCGGTAGGTAGTGTGATGGTGGCAGGGTGTGTGTGGTACGCTGTCCAAAGAGTCATCGTGCGATGCAGTCGGAGGGAGGGCAGGCTACGAAACACAGACTCTGGAACAAAGCGTGCCGTAGAGCTGCAAGCAGCTTGGAAACTGTAGCAGTGATCTCCAATAGTCATTGTGGGCCGCACTCAGCTGTAACGCAGACATCATCGAGCTGAGGTAGTGGATGGTGTCTTGCTGCCAGCACAGGCAAGAAGTTGGCAGCTTATAGTCAGGGAGTAATTATGTTGGAGACCCTGGTTATGGCGAGACAGTGGATGGCGTAAAGTGATATGTGCTTTCGTGAACCATGTTTGCTATTGACAAGAATTGATGCTGCCCACCCGCCCAGACAACTGCGCAAGCTAAAGAGCTGCTTCTGGGATCGAGAGACGTCTCAGCTCCCGTTCGAATCTGCATGGGAGAGTGACAATGAGGGTCAGTGTGCTGACCAACCTGGATGGGGTTTTTAGGCGGTTTCCCACATCCCATCAGGTGAATACTGAGCTGATACGCCATTCCCACCTCAGTTACACGATTCACAAATATTAAAAAACTTTGGCTCACTTTCCTACGCGCAGACTGTTGAAGCACATATATTCCATACTGGGGGCTAACAGGATTGCGAGAGGAATGGCATCTGGCCAACCCATACAGTAATATATAAACCCCGTTAATAACCACGTCAATCCAGCTCCGATGCAAGACAAAGTCACGAGAAAAAGAAGTAACATTGATAGTTGTCAGAGTTTGGCTGACTAGATTACTGCATGGCGGTGTGTGCCACTATGGCTGAAATTAGCTTCGTTCAACTTACGCGTAAAGAAGCATGGCGACGAAAATAGGAATTTGACTGTCGCAAGACTGTTATTACCTGTATTTGCGCGGTGGGTTTGTGGGGTCATATTGTGAACCCTTTAGATAGTCACAAGGCTGTTGATACGTGTATTTGCACTGTGGGTTTGTGGGGTCATACTGTGTACCCTATTGATTGTGAAACTGAATACATGGCGAGGCCGTTGTTCAATAACTGTGTTTTAGCGATAATTTCTCGTATTTTTGCTTATTTTGCACTTCTCTTGTGGTTGGCACAGTAATGTAGTTTCGTGTGGTTGTTTTGTCTTTTCCATGTCTGTCAAGATGCGATGAAGGTCAGTAGTAGCGAATTATAGTTAACGATAGTAAGTCACTTAGCTTGTCCAGTTTTATTTTATTGCCCTATTACTTGCAGAAACAAGTTGTTTTATTTCCCAGGGTTCTTATAAACTTATTTACCGGCAGAAGGAAGTTGTCACTTTATTTCGCTGCCGTTTTTTAAAGTCTTTGAGGACCGAATCAATGACCGCTACGGTCGCAGGTTCGAATCCTGCCTCGGACATGGATGCGTGTGATGTCCTTAGGTTAGTTAGGTTCAATGGTTCTGAGTTCTAGGGGACTGATGACCTCAGAAGTTAAGAACCTTTTGTGAACCGAAGCAATGTTGTTTCCCAGAATGACATTTTCACTGTGCAGCGGAGTGTGCGCTGATATGAAACTTCCTGGCAGCTAACACTCCTTTCTTCCAGGAGTGCTAGTTCTGCAAGGCCTGCAGGAGAGCTTCTGTAAAGTTTGGAAGGTAGGAGACCAGGTAGTGGCGGAATTAAAACTGTGAGAAAGTGTCGTGAGCCGCGCTTAGGTAGCTTAGATTATCTGTCAGCCTTTAGCAGCGCAGCGGTTCGGATGGTGTTTACGTCCCTGCCGCAAGTGTGCGCGAGATGTGTTTACGTTAAGTGTGTAGCGGTGTGACGCGGCAATACATACAACGAATCATGGCCTTGTCGTTCGGCAGATCGACACTGAAATTAAGTTTTGTTAACGAATATGCTCGACCGTAGAACGAGATAGAACGTTATTCACGATACGAGGTAAAAATCGAACCTGACGTTCTAGTTGGAATACACTTATCTATAGTCAGCAGCGTGGTCTATGTCAAGCTCATCAATGAAGCGGCATGTGACGAACTGCTACTCCGACACCGACATTCGGACGGGAATGCTGGAGCGGTTACGGTTGAACACGCCGGCACGGGACTACCAACGGTCCGCGTCTTTGAGCTTCTATTCAAAGTGCCACAAGAATTGGTGACAGACGCCCTGCGTCCTTATGGAACGGTCCTATCCCATGTGGCTGAGAAATGGGCGAGTTTCAAAACGTATCCTGCCCTCAATGGCGTCAGACAAATACGGACCGAACTCCGAAAACATGTTCCGTCCTGCTTATACATCGCTGATTGTAAGGTGATTGTCATCTACGCAGTCCGGAACCGCGCGACTGCTACGGTCGCAGGTTCAAATCCTGCCTCGGGCATGGATATGTGTGATGTCGTTAGGTTAGTTAGGTTTAAGTAGTTCTAAGTTCTAGGGGACTGATGACAACAGCTGTTAAGTCCCATAGCGCTCAGAGCCATTTGAACCATTTTTTTGTCATCTACGACGGACAACCAAGGACGTGCTCTGGGTGAGGGAAGGAGGGACACGTACGTTCTGAGTGTACACAACGAAGGTTGCTACAGCTTATAAAATAAATAAAATAAATAAAAAAATGTTATTTTAAATATGTTAATTATTCTATCTGTATGATGGTGATTGTGATTGCAATTGTATTTGCTTATCTGGAACGTGGACGTTTAATTATTCGGTATCAGACGCTTGACAATGGCTTTTTCGTAAAGGCAATGTTACTCGTAGTTGACCGTGAAATAAAACTGAATAATCGGACTTCGTAATTAAATCGTTTCCAAAGACTGCTGCGGTAGGTGCGGACTCATAATCTAAATCTCAATATTACAATAATTTGCTAGCCATGCCAATACGTCGTACAGAGGTGATTGTCTACTAAACATAAAAAAGTTACACAGTTAGTTAAATCAGATATATTCAATGAATAAGCCTACAGTTCATAATCCTACTTACTTTTATAAATTCTTTACAGAATCGAGTGCCTAGTGTGGTTGCAACTCGCAGTATTCTTCTATAACATGAAATATAGCGGTGTGCCAGACAATAAAATAAAATACGTGCTTCTCGCACCACTTCAACCAGAGCTCTCTCTTTCTTCATCAAACATAAGAGTAACGTAATTGTGCTTTTGTTTTATCAGCGACACAGCGCTGCAGTTGTGTGCCATAGGCTTTATTTATTTGTCACTGATTATTTATTTAATTAATATTTCGCGTTTCCGAGGAAACTCACGCTCGGCATGCAAATGTGCCTTTATATTGCCCCCTGAATTGCGAGGCGAAAGGACACACCTACAGGCGAGCAATTCACCTAAAGGCACAAGAAAATCTAAGTTATCTACAACTATTTACATGACTTACATTACACATTATACACATTATATACAAAATTTGAATGACGCGGGTGCGCCGTAAAAGTTCTAATGTTGGCAGATAGAGTGCGCGCATGCGCAGAAGCGTCTGTGTAACTGCGGCACTGCCGTTATATCGTACAGTTAGATCACGCGGCACAGTATTGCAGATCATATTGTTCGTGTGCGCGCGTTTTTCAGTCGTTGCACAAAGAAAATATTCAACCAAGGTTACATATGAAGACTACATTCTATGACAGGTAACTTAGTTTTAAATTTACAATATTTGTTATAACACAATACAACTTAGATTGTTGAATGTTCTTAGTTACATAGTATTGTTTTGAAATACTTCAAAGAAAAATGTCTGTATTCTTCAGGTGCGTTGACCTATACACATCGTGTCGTTATTACAGTTCATATTCATCCGCTGCACAATAATTTTTTACAGGTTAGTATCGTCGTGGTAAAGTTTTTTGATCACAGTAACATCGTTGTATAACAACGTGATTAATACATAAGCGTGTCCATTTCTCATTTCCATGATAGTCGTAGTGATGCAGTTCGTTGTGACTAAAAGCATTGCTTATTACAGATCAGACGTGACCCGTCGAGTAATTGGTCCACGTGCAGTTCGTTTTTTACATTCCGTGGAAGCTTGGTTGCAGAACCTCGGACGGCACATAGCTGGTGTCGATCCTTGGACAGTCCAGGTAAGAGTGTCCGTTACATTTCGAGAACATTTCATTCCCTGAAGTTCCAACCAAAATTCTTCCACCCATCGTGTTGTTTTCTAGACAGGCACTTTGTGTCCATTTAATCCAGTTAACATCTTGAAGTTGGGTACTGTAGTAATATCACTAGACGATGCACGAATTATGCACTTCACATTTTCAGTTTTTTGCTGAATATAGCTCACCTAAATGTTCGTAGTTATTAATCAAGGAAATCGTTCATCGCGTTCACATAGATACGCTGCATAATGAATGGCATTAACAGTTTCTTTCACATAGGTTTCCGCGTAGTTGCAGAGTTAGTAATGTTCGTTAATGTCCGTGAACAGTGGTTCACTATGCAATGTCTTTTTGGCACTCGTTTTGTTCAAATTTTTACATAGTAACAGTTACACTATACATCAGTTAAAAAAATAAGTAATTATACATACACACGTCACATATTTTCTTAGCATAAACATAATATAGTTGCACATAAACATGTTTACATCATCATTACATCGCTATAGGTTATTACATTGTGTCACATTTGATTACATGAATTGCAGATATTTACATCCTCTTTAGCGGTTTTGCTGGGATATTATCGATGTTTTTTTTTGTGATGTCATCTGAAATTAAGATCGGTTAGACACAACATTCATTACATCAGTAGGCAAGACCAGGCGTTTTCACTACTCAATAAATATTCAAAATAGTAAGAGAGAGAAAATGTTCGATTCCTCGCGTTTTGTGCGTGTGTGTAGAGTGTCTGTGTGGCCTTGACTACTGATAGATGCTTTTCGTGTTGAGAGATGTGCGTCTAATCTATTTCTCAAAGTAAAAGATCGCTTCACAGATGACGTCTGTCAGTTCGTCAGGTGTCACACCAAGTCAGTGGTACCTTCAGTAACAAATGTTCCGTGAAAAATTAATATGTCATCCACTGCTACGTAATCATAAATTTTACTTTAATATTCAGTCTTCTTGGTGGTGCCGCGGCGTTGAAAGAAAAGTTCTTCTGTCTTCAACTGCGTCACTGGAACCGCTGAAATGAAAATTTCTATACTACTTATTATCTATGTTGTAATTTGTTTTAGTTCTTGCCACACAGCAGGTCGTTGAGATAACGGTACGTTATATGTCTTGTGGTAGAAGATCTTGTGAGGCTTAACTTCAATCTTGTACACACACGTGTTGATAACACCTAATCGTTTGGTAAAAACTTGTAAATATTTGGATAACACTTCCTGTAGTTTCATACGTTCATGTACACTGAGAGCTGTAGCTTCACTTATCTTATGATCAAGCAATGTTTTCAAGTCCATTAGCTCTGTGTCAGATGAGTGTGTTTGCATGTCTTGAATGTCATTGTCAAGTACTAACTGAACCTTGTACCCTGTACAGTGTTTGTCATGCTTTAGAGTTCTCCTGTCCAAATCAATAATAATTACACTGCCTTTATCATTTAAAATACATTTACCTTTGGAGAAGTCTATAATGCAGTCCTTCTCGCTCATAATACCTATTCCTAATATGCAATTTGTCACAAGGTTTTGTACAACCAGGAATGGCCATTGTACGGTTCCATTACCTATTTTAACGTTTACAAAAACTCGCTTCGTAACCCTACATGACTTATTACCTAGTGCAGTAGTTATTTTACAGTTTTGGGCAGGAAACTCAGGCACAGGTTCCAATTCACACATCTTTTTATAGAAATTAAAAGACAAAACGCTCACAGCTGCACCTGTATCTAGGATAATAGTAGTTGGAATCCCACCTACTACACCAGTAGTAGATGCTAAAACAATTTCATTCGTGTTTAAACGACATTGTGTACTGTCTTGTAAAAGTTCATCTGATATATTGTTATTGTGGTTGTATCTTATAAATAAAACAGGTAGTTTTTGTTTAGAATTACTCGGCATATCATTATTCTGTTGTTCAAGTGTGGTGTCAAATAACTGATTAACATTGAAGTCGCCCCCCAAGAATTCTTCAGCCACGACCTGGGGCAAAGTAGTGACTGTTTCTAGTTTGTTGGATTATCATTTGTACTAGGTTCTGACACAGATTGAGGTTGTGCATCAGGTGTCATTTCTATTATATTCACATTCGGATATTGCCTATTATGATCTCCAAACTTTTGCGGTTGTTGTTGCTGTTGCGCATTATAACTTACCTGTCGGTCGTAAGGTATGCTCCAATTTTGTCCTGGTGGCTGCTGTGGTAAAGCAGAGTTTGAATGAAAGTACTGATCGTTACGAGTCCAACCTTGATGCTGTCTTGGCTCGTAGTTATTATTATTTCTATTTCTGTTTGTGTTTTTGTTATTACCTTTGTATCCGTTGTTACCGTTGTAGTTATTACCGCGGTGCCTTTTGTATGGATTGCCGCATGAAATGTTATTACTGTTGTAACTATTGTTTGCATTGGAATACGTGTGTTGATTTTGATTTCCGTACTGAGACGGCATGTGAGTTTGCTGTTTTTGTTGTACCGCGCATCCAACTGTGGGCGCGCCAGAATTGTGTTGGAAAGCCTGCATGTTTTGCATACCACTAGTGTAAACATTGTGGCTGCTATTTTGCCGCGCGAAGCGCTGATCTTCAAGTAACATGTCAACCGAATCTAAAGCTGTTAAAAAATAATCTGAATCGTCATCCGGGATATGTAGAAGTTTTTCCTTAATGTTGAAAGGCAATTTGGCCTTCAACGCTCGGAGTATATCACGCGTTGCGACTGGTTCGTCTAAAAAATGTCCCATGTTCAAGTATTTTTCAAAATATCTGCGTAAGTTACCATTTGTACTGTTAAAAGTTTCAGGTTCTAAAATTTGTCTTCTGAGTCGCTCCTGGACGGATTGCGACCAGAATTTGTTCAGAAAAGCACGCTCAAACTCACTGTACGTGGTACATACGTCAGCTTGACTGTATGCCCAGACAGCTGCATCGCCTTGGATGTAACCGACAATATATGAAATCTTTTTCCGGTCACTCCAAGTGCGTGGAAATGCGTTACTAAAAGATTTAAGAAAAATCACCGGATGAATGGTTCGTTTTTCTGGGATAAAAATCTGAAATTGCCTGTGTTTCATTAAGCTTTCATCTTCCTTCGCATTGTGATATGGATTTATTCCACTGTAATTACTGGTATGTTCAGCTGGCGAGTAATTACGATAATGTTGCTGTGGTTTACCATGATAATAGCTTGTGTTTGTGTTTCCACATCGTGGTATGTGTTGTAGTCGTGGTGTGTTTTGTTCTTGTGTATTTGTCGTGTGCGGAATGTGTGTATCATACTCGAACGTATATTGGTTTCTGAACTGTACATTTTGACTGATATTTTCGTTACATTCAGACTGTAGTTGATCGGTGAATTGTCTCATGGGTGCAGTGACGGATTGTACTGCGTCACTGATCAGCTGTTTGTTATTAGTAATGTATTGCGCTACGGAGTCGTGCACAATTGTTGGTAAATTTTCACGTAAGCATCTATCAAAATGTTTGTCTTTGTTCTCAACCCAATCATGAAATTCTTTATTAATATTTTGAAAATGAGCTGTGGCATCTGATTGTAAGATGTCTGTCAGGTGTTGTTCAACATTGTCAAATTTATTCTGTACGTCAGTAATTCGTTTTTCAAGATTGTCATGTACTGAAGGATATGTTTGAATTTGTTCAGTAAGAACTTCACACGTGACATTAAGGTTTTTTACTTGTGTCTGTAAAAGTGCTACGTCAGTTGTAGTCTTTTCTTGTCTCGTATTGAGCTGGGAAAATTTAGTACTGAGTTCGGTCATCTGTTTGGTCAGTGTGGCGTCTATAAGTTCCACACGTTTACACAAAGTGTCATTACCTATCTTGATTGCTATGAGATCAGATTTGATTTCGTCATTTTGTGTTTTTAACTGTTCATTTTGTGTCTCTAATTGTGCCTTTAAGGTTGCCATATTTTCTGCGTTTTGTTTCATTAGCATTTGTAACATGTCGGCAATGTTTACCGTTTGCAAGGTCTCTGCCCCCGCCGCGTCATTAGACGTGACGTCATGCATTAACATGGGCTCTGATTGAGATTTTGAAATTTTTGTAGTGGACGGCCTATCGTCAAAATTTTCGTCAACACTTGCGTCAATGTTTGATGAATCGTCACTACCGGTTGCTGTCGTAAAGTCATTTTCTAACACTTGTCTCACGTCCGAGTCGGATTGCGTCTGAATAGTACGTCCTTGCTGTTCCATTTTTGCGTATTGTTTTCTAGTTATTACCATGCCACATATATGTTTCAAGAAAATTTTTGACACTGATTTTAAAATAAAATGTAGTTGAGCATGAATCGCTCGTAGCAACAATGGCTGTCTGTTAATTTAAAAATATAAACTGAATTTGAGATTATTGGTAATGGCTGCTGGCCATGTTACATGATATCGTACAGAAGTCGGCCATATTGTACACTCGTGTATTGGTATTGTTGCATACGTTATTGTTTAGGGAAAAGTACTGAGAATGAAATTTATCACTGAAACTGTTATGCAGAAAAGAAACACTACAGAATTTACTGAAAAGCTAATACACTGAATTATACGTCTGGTCAAGCCTACCAATGCAAAGATGCTGCGTCTTACCTTATTTTGCTGGAAGTTTCATTGCGTCTTCCCGCAAAATTTCAGAATTGGAAAATATCTTCAGATTTTGTTATCTCTCATACATTGACGTCCAGGTCCAGAAAGTTGATTTTTTACATGAAACAAAGAGAACAATGTAACAAATGACAAAATAACAAGTCCGACACGCAGTCGCCAATATAAAATAAATAAAAAAATGTTATTTTAAATATGTTAATTATTCTATCTGTATGATGGTGATTGTGATTGCAATTGTATTTGTTTATCTGGAACGTGGACGTTTAATTATTCGGTATCAGACGCTTGACAATGGCTTTTTCGTAAAGGCAATGTTACTCGTAGTTGACCGTGAAATAAAACTGAATAATCGGACTTCGTAATTAAATCGTTTCCAAAGACTGCTGCGGTAGGTGCGGACTCATAATCTAAATCTCAATATTACAATAATTTGCTAGCCATGCCAATACGTCGTACAGAGGTGATTGTCTACTAAACATAAAGAAGTTACACAGTTAGTTAAATCAGATATATTCAATGAATAAGCCTACAGTTCATAATCCTACTTACTTTTATAAATTCTTTACAGAATCGAGTGCCTAGTGTGGTTGCAACTCGCAGTATTCTTCTATAACATGAAATATGGCGGTGTGCCAGACAATAAAATAAAATACGTGCTTCTCGCACCACTTCAACCAGAGCTCTCTCTTTCTTCATCAAACATAAGAGTAACGTAATTGTGCTTTTGTTTTATCAGCGACACAGCGCTGCAGTTGTGTGCCATAGGCTTTATTTATTTGTCACTGATTATTTATTTAATTAATATTTCGCGTTTCCGAGGAAACTCACGCTCGGCATGCAAATGTGCCTTTATAAGCTGCCACGGGATGATTCAGCACTCACACAGCATCCGACTGTGCTCCCCATCACCTATGTCGCCGCATTACGCGATGACGTAGGCCGCGAGACAGAAACATACCGGAACGTACAGACAGAGGCAGATAGTGGCGAGCCACGGAAGGACGATGTTGCGGTGGACCGCCTGGAGCAGTCACAGGTAACACCACTTAGACTACAGGCCTGCGCCCACACTTGTGACGTCACATACTGATGGCCCGGAACGCTCCTGTTAAGCACTCTGCAGCTGTACGAACTTTACGAGTTTCAGGACTGAGACTGCATAAGGATTCTCGTGCTTTCTGTTGTGACTTGGCAAGACAGCCAAGCCACTATGAGATAGCCGAAAGGCACGCGTTTAAGCTCACGCAGGCTGGCGTGAGGTCTGGAACAGTTAAGGGAGTTGAGTCTAGTAAAAAAAGTACGTAGCTTCTGGAATACTTAACTTTAATCCATAATTGGTAAACATCGGTCTGACGGTACATGCATCACAAGACAAATAGCAAATGATAACGGCGCCTTGCTAGGTCGTAACAAATGACGTAGCTGAAGGCTATGCTAACTATCGTCTTGGCTAATGAGAGCGTAATTTCAGTGAACCATCGCTAGCAAAGTCGGCTGTACAACTGGGGCGAGTGCTAGGACGTCTCTCTAGACCTGCCGTGTGGCGGCGCTCGGTCTGCAATCACTGATAGTGGCGACACGCGGGTCCGACGTATACTAACGGACCGCGGCCGATTTAAAGGCTACCACCTAGCAAGTGTGGAGTCTGGCGGTGACACCACACTTTCCTCTTCTACGTGGCCTTGTAATGGAAGTATGGAAATTTATATCATTGCGTAAAGTACCTGTACAAAATTGCCCCATGTTATTTCAAGACGTAAAATTATTTTGACGATTTGCCTTAAATACGCGTTTCTAGGCTTTAATACAAACGGTAATTTTAAATTATATCTTTTACCTCAGGAGCTACGTTTTGTTGCAGTAAAAACTCGGCAATATTCAAGAACAAGCAGCTGGAGCTCCTACAGAATTTAAGAATTTGTTTCCCCGGTTATTTTCGTAAATTTTCCTCTCCACTTCAAAATTTGCTGACCTTACACGGAACTCAGATCATTCGACGAAATGGAGCACCTCCTGACATAATGTTTAATAAATCAACAACCCGAAAAAATATTTTATTTCCCTGTTTCTCTAGTACTTTAGAACCATAAACATGAAAAGATTGTTTCTCCTATATCCTTGACTGAAATTCGTGTCGCAGAGCGCTGTTAATTTAATCACAATGCACTTACCTCGAAATTCATCTTCATATACTGCTTAATCTGTCGAACACTGAATTCATTAAAACAATTTTCTAAGGTAGTTTATTCAAATTGAAATTATTTCCGAATAGCTGTTCATGTAAAACTGAACAGAAACATTCTGTAGCTCTTCCAAATAAAACTACTGGAAACTCAAGAATCTGGTCGGAATGATAAGGAATACTAAACATTTTCGAGCCACACTAATTAATATAACCATTCTGTGTGACAATAGTTGCAAATATGAGAGACATTTCACAGCCAGCTTCGTTTTAACCTCGCAGCAATGGTCCAGAATTAAGAAACAAATTATACCTGTACATCATACATCACTGCTTTTAAAAACAATTGGCAAATGTGGTGCAATGGAAACAAATAACACGCTATAAATTTTTTGTCATTTACTTACCCTTGAATGACCCGTGGACACAAATTCCTGTCTGGGAATAGCTGCAATCTAGCGATTTCTCAACTTCACACATTTGGGAAATCGAAACATGTGCACTTTCATGCCTTTTTGGGATTTATAATTTCCCTGGCAAAAGGGAACGCAATACTTGTATCCCATACTTCGAAGAACTGTAGGCGAATACCGTATGAAATCTATGTCAGTTTCACGTGGCACACACTTTCAACACAACATACACGTCAACAGGACTGCCGACTAAAGATGAGATGGCCAACAGTTTGTGACGTCACGTGCCAATATGGACGCTGTGCGTAGGCCTTGTCTCTAGAAGGCTTTGTCACAAGACGCCTTCTCTTCGTTGCGCTCGCGGCTCCTTCAGATAAGGCACTTACAAATGTCGATAATTCGACGGCGCACGATTTTGCCGTCCCCCACGGCCAACCAGAGGTCATGCTGACGTCTGATTCCGAGACTCGGCAACGAAAACAGCGGTCACTAAAACGCCGGAAGAAGCGCCGCCTCACAGTGGAGGACGACTAATCTGATGCAGCACGTAGTTCTGAGGCGTTTTCTGGTACAGAGCAGACGACTTTGGATACAGAAGTACTGCCTAGCGTGGATGCAAGGGTGGCCAGCGGGACGGCGAAACGACCTATCGATGACGATGCTCCAGAAACAGCGGAGAAGTCCGATCGACCGCAACAGGCTACTGAGGAGGCTACGGCGCCTGTAACGCACGACAACGATGGGACGCTAGGGGACTTGTCTCAAGACTCTTCCCCGGAGGGACAGGTGATGCTGGAGGAACTGCTCCCACACTCTCTCCCGATGTCAGACCAGAAGAGTGCACGGAATAACGGCATAGGAAAGGACGGCGGGGGACGTTAGAAAGAAAGCAGCCTGTGGACGGAAGAATTAGCGACTTTAAGGTGTCCTATCTACCTGTACATAATGGAACAACGGTATTACGCTTAACCAAAACTGCACTTACGTTGATCACTGTTCAGCTTCATGGCTGCTGCTATTAGGAGAGATATGTATTACACCATACAGTTTCCAAGCAACATTCGCGAATGGAGCAGCGAAAGATGGAAGCGGTAGTGGTATCAGAAGTGCCATCCGCCACACAGGAACATGGCTTACAAATCGTAGATGCAGATGTAGAATTGTAGACTATAGTAGGAACCACTACAGGAAAGGCATTAAGTGTCGCCGAGTGTCTTACTCACAGAAGTCATAGGTCACTTTCATAAGAGAAGCAAGTAACATGTTGCATCATAGAACAGACATTTAGCGGTATAACACATCGCTAAAACTATAAATATTTGGACATGTGTCTTTGGGTATCGACAGTCCTTCTTCGTATAATACCATAGACGAATTGGAGAAGAAATTGTGGAGAGGGGGAGGAGGCAGAGATGAATCTGGTGCAATATACCGCCTCTGCCACAAATCATACGGCGACTTGCGGAGTACAGATGTAAATAATAATTTGGAATTTCCTGTAATCCGTTTTAGCTTCAATTACTAATCATTTTCGTTCGGAAGTTAACACTACATGTTTCGAAACGTAAATTGCATTTTCACGTATTTAAAATGCGAAAACTGACCGAAAAGCTAAATGACATGGTTTACACACACAAAGCATTATCTTTTATGTATATGAATCCATTAAAATTTATCATCCGTTTACGTAGTACATTATGTTCTACACTACAAAAATTGAGGGAATTAACAGCGGCACACGTTCAATAACAAATAAAGAGTAATATTCATAAAAGACAGAGATTAAAAGATTATTATTTTAATCACTAAAAATATCATTTCGCTCTTCTTTAGCTACAGTGTTATGTTCGTCTGAAACACCTCGTAACGTTTTACCCGCCTAGAGGAAATATTACTGCAAAATAAAATGTAAAATAATGCACTGCTGTACAAAGATTATGAGAAAGAGTGGAACTGATTTTTGTACTGCTAGTATGCTTGCGAATACTGATGTGAGAAGTAAAAGTACGCATGTGTGAAGAACAGGGATCTCTTCAATTAAAAAAGGTGAAAACTCTTGTATCGGTAAAAAAAGGAACACAAATGAAATGAATTTGCCAGTAGAGCTCAGCGTTTCAAACAAACACGGCACTACGTTTGACGCAAAGGAGCTTTTGAGGCCGCAGCTATCGGAGAATCCGGCATTGGTATAATTTAATGAAACGTTTCTGATTCGCCAGCGAGCAAGGATATCGAGAACGGCTTTCCCGTTCATCGCCCAACCTCTGCCAATACTCGCATCTACCGTTCCGCCACCCAAACAGACTGCTACAACGTAAAGTGAGATTCGCTCGCCGGTCGGTCGTTTTTCGCAGAGTTCCTACTTGTTTCTCTTTCGTCACTGAGGTTAGCAAAAGGCTCTCCGAATAAAACTTCTGTGTTTACTGAATCCGTTTCAACTTCAAAGGTGATCTCAAACCGATAGAACGGCCCACTGGATTCAGTAATTACTTCGCCAGTAGCCACTATGAGCTTCTGTGTGTGTGTGTGTGTGTGTGTGTGTGTGTGTGTGTGTGTGGCACATGCATATATGTGAGCGCATGGGCGGGCGTGCTTCGTCTGCTCTCTGATGTTACATACTCGTTTTAATTTGAAAACTTACGATGGTCGCAATACTAGAAGGTAGTTGCTGTGCTGCAAAGAAAATCGACGATGCTGTTCGATGACGTCTGCGCTGGAAACTAATCGCACAATTTTATTGGGAAAAAGTTTTCATTTGAAGGACTTTGACCTCTACCAGGATGGCTTCTTTTCCATGATTACTCAATGTCATCTCCACGCAACGTCGGATTCTAGTTGAGTTCTAGTTGAGTGCGATTGCAAACTCTCACAGTTTCATTTCTGTCTTAGACTTATGGTTAATGGGAACTGCGGACTAAGGTGTCAAACAACAAACCTTAGTGAGTGTAGAAGTAGTTTAATACTGACTTAAGTATTTCGTGTAATTTGTTCGGCAGTTTACTTAAAAGTGTAAAGTGGTCATGTCAGTTTGATTTTGGTATGTCATCAATGTGCACGTCAGAGAGAGAGATAGTTACGTTAGTGTTAAACTATCTTTCGTCTTGTCGTGGCACAGTCTTTGCCTCTACGGAGTCTGACACAGTCTTAGTTGAAATACGGCAGGTGATGGACGTATTTAATACTGCTGTGTGGACTTGCGATTGTATCTGTTAGATGAAGAAAGATTGATCGTAAAGGACAGCAAGGACGAACAAGAATGATATGTCAGAAAGCGCAGAGAATATATATTTTGAATAATGACATTATTCTTGAAGAGAAGAAGTGTAAGATAAGACTGCAGCACTGCGCAGCTAGGAATGGTTAATGTCAGCTAGTTAACTTGCTCAGAGCTCAGAGAAAGACCACCTTACTTCCTGAGTGATGCATTAACTTATTAATTAATTAAGCTGTTTGATTCTTATAGAAATTCTCTGTTAACATTGTACCTAAAAATGGTACAATGTTAACAGAGAATTTGTTCACTTTCCAGAATGAGATTTTCACTCTGCAGCGGAGTGTACGCTGATACGAAACTTCCTGGCAGATTAAAACTGTGTGCCGGACCGAGACTACAACTCGGGACCTTTGCCTTTCGCGGGCAAGTGCTCTACCATCTGAGCTACCCAAGCACGACTCACGCCCTGTCCTCACAGCTGTACTTCTGGTAGATCACTTGCCCGCGAAAGGCAAAGGTCCCGAGTTCGAGTCTCGGTCCGGCAAACAGTTTTAATCTGCCACGAAGTTTCATTGTTCACCTTGTTTAGCAAAGTATTGTTCAGACCAATGTTATATTTTAAAATCACTCGAAGTTTAACTCTGCCTTTTAGAATACATTCTTCATTCTAAAATCGTTGTCTAGGAATATCGTTTCATAGGGAATAGCTGCTCTCCCCATTCCATTATTTGTCATTAAGCACTACCACATCCAACTGTTTGATTATGTACTTATAGACACAAATCTAGCCTAGCCGCTGCCTGCTTGCAGTTTGCTGTTGTGCTTTCGAGGAATCGGCAACAATGTTGCAATACGCGAGGTAAGTGGAAATTTTGATTAAGGCCAACTAATTCTTTTACTTCAGTTTCGCAGTTAATATAAAGACATGTTGCATTCTGATCAGTTACAGTTCAGTTCAGATTAGGTTCTGTTTGGTCAAAGGTTAACACACGAGTTTAACTTGCATGACAGTATATGAGGAGATAGTTTTGGTAATACGTAGACTTTTATAGAGTGGGAGGTAAGGTTGGGCTAAATTTCATACAGAAACAAGTATAGGTGAGAGGTTACAAAAGGAGCAGTAGAATCCTTTCGGTGAACACACGAGAGAAGAAGAAGAAGATGACGATGACGATGATGAGTGGGCTCCGTACTGAACTGATCAGAAAGTTCTTGGTGATTTTCGTTTAATGGCTATTAGCCTGCGAAGAAAGGCTCATTTCTATGTCTAACGTATGTCTACTAATGCTGGAGACATCATCAGAGTTTATAAAGACTTCACAGTAAATGATAACAGCCAACCAGTTGCAGGATATTTATTAAAATCCTTGACCACGGTTTCGGTGTCTCTAAATATACCTTCATCAGAAGTAAAATACACTAAAATAACATCCTGCAGTGGAGATACATAAAACAATCGTGCCAAAGGCGTCGTCAATAGTTAAAAAATCATCTCCATTTATACAACATAATTATGAACAGAGGGTCGACGCGAACACAGCATAGCATCAGTACTTCGCCTGTGAACTCCGATACCGGTTTCAAACTGAAATAAGACCAGCAAACCAAACTGCTTGTCGATCTGGTCATGACGTCATCAGACCACTGCCTAACATCATTAATGACACATTGTTTAAACCAAAGTAATAGATGAGTGAATATTTGAACACTAGGAAGGGCCTAGCCTGACAGCTTTTCGGGTAGAGCACATAAAATTCCTTGCACAAATGATCAAGAGACTGGACAAAAATAAGGAAACACAAAAAGCACGACACATTGCCGTGCCTAATACGATATGGTAATCCTGCTCGCATTCAAAACAGCTTCCAGTCGTCTCGGAATGGATAAGCAGAAGCCCTGCATCGTTTATACTGGAGCCTTATACCATTCTTCCTGCTAGATAGTTTCAAGTCCAGGTAACTACGATGGAGATGGGTTGCGATCAAGCGCCCTTTTCCCCAAGGTATACCACAAAGTTTCAAATAACACCGATATCTGGTGGTTGTGGTGAACAAGGGAGATGCTGCATTCTATGACAATTTATTCTCGTCCTCCAAAACCAGTGCTAGACGATGTGAGCTATGTGAACAGGGGCCGTGGTGGAGGAACAAACACTGTAGCTTTGGATAGACTTGATCAGCCAAACTGGTCACATAATTCTTGACAATATTGTGACCTTACAGAGTAACAACGGGGCCCGTGTAAACCGTGATAAGGCTGCCCATATCTTAGCCTCACCGCCGTCATGTTTCAGTCTTAACGTAAACTCTGATAGAAGTTGGAAATAGTTGAAACAAGACCCTTCCGACCTAAAGACTTCCATCGTTTGCTCCGCAGACCAATTTATGGCTCGGCACGACGTTTTGCTGTTACAGTCATCACCGATGAGTGAGTCTGGAATTGCAATACGTCCAGCAGTTCCCACCTTACGAAGCTTCTTTCGTGTTGTTTAGGCGCTTGACAGATTTGCCGGCTGGAGTGGCCGAGTGGTTCTAGGCGTCACAATCTGGAACCGCGCGGCCGCTACGGTCGCAGGTTCGAATCCTGCCTCGGGCATAGATGTGTATGATGTCTTTAGGTTAGTTAGGTTTAAGTATTTCTAAGTATTGGGGGACTGATGACCTCAGAAATTAAGTCCCATAGTTCTCAGAGCCATTTTTTTGACAGGTTTCGCGAGTACGACATTCAGTTCTGCAGTGACTTTTGCAGCTGTCGTCCTATTATTTGTCGTTGCAGTCCTCCTGCTCAGTGACCGTCTGTCACGATCACTCTACATACACTTCCGTCCGCGTTGTGATGTATGGGTCGATGTTTTTTCCGCTTTCCCTGTATTAGGAATAAACCATAGACGCGGTGCCTCTTGAAACACCAAACACTTAGGCTACCTTGGTTACTGAAGCGTCTCCATACAAACACCAACGATTTTCCCGCGTTCCAATTAACTTAGCTCGGACATAATGCACTCACATCCAGACACAACTCTGAGCTGATCACGACTGACGCTTGCAAAGTATTGAGGAGTTCTCACAGGTGCCGTCCGTGGTCGAACACAACAGCACAACCTGCGGGCTTGGCTAGTTTCTGTATTTATGTTCAATTATTTATGTTCAAGCATTTTCTTGTAGTGTTTCCATATTTTGTCCATCCCCTGCCGCAATGGATATACCGGTTCCCGTCACATCACCGAAGTTAAGCATTTTAGGGCGTGGCTGGCACTTGGATGGGTGACCATTCGGGCTGCCATGCGCAGTTCCCATTTTTCGGGCTGCACTCAGCCTCGTGATGCCAATTGAGGAGCTACTCGACCGAACAGTAGCGTCTCCACTCAAAGACAACCATCATAACGACCGGGTGAGCGTCGTGCTGACCACACGCCCCTCGGCATCCTCATCTGAGGATGACACGGCGGTCGGATGGTCTCGGTGGGCCCCATATGGCGGAGTTTCTGTAGCAACCACAAAAATATGCATTAAAGCCTGACTTAAAAAACACAGGAGCAACTGTCATCTTAGAAACACGGAAAAATCGCAGTAAAAACTCTTCGCTTGGACCAGGGCTCCATCAAATTCGTGTCACCGATGCAATGGTTTTATCACGAACCAGTCATTATAATGCTATGTAATAACTGGATCTCATTGGCATATCCAGAATTACACACTAAAATAGTGAGTGAGGTAAATATAGGAATGGCTGGAGAAATGACAGCGATTATATAATAATTCTCAACTGCTTCAACAAGCCTTACAGTATAACAATATGAAGCAGGGACCAATGGCATAAGTTGGGCACCCTACGGGGGACATTTTCTGGTTCACTGAAGGGTCGAAATCAGACCAGGGTGCTGGGGCCGGGGTGTACGGGGTTGAGCCAAGACTGGAGGACATTGTCTCTCTAGGAAAACTAGCCTCGGTATTCCAAGCTCAAATTACTGCAATCAGGGTGTGTGTGGAGGAGAATATGCGTAGGTGCTACAAGGACCGTAGCGTCTACATCTATTCAGTCAGCCAGGCAGCCCTGAAATTGTAAGTAGGCTGTTTATGTTTTCTCTATGTAAGTAGGCTGTTTATGTTTTCTTATTGGCAACGTTACGTAGCGCTCAATATGAAAATCACTGGCTGTGCTGTGTGCAGTCTGTGGCTGCTTTGCATTGTTGTAATACTCGCCATTGTAGTGTTAGGCAGCTGGCTGTGAACAGCGCGTAGCGTTGCGCAGTTGGAGGTGAGCCGCCAGCAGTGGTGGATGTGGGGAGAGAGATGGCGGAGTTTTGAAATTTGTCATGAACTGCTATATTTATATATGATGATATCAAGGTAAATACATTGTTTGTTCTCTATTAATATCTTTCATTTGCTAACTATCCCTATCAGTAGTTAGTGCCTTCCATAGTTTGAATCTTTTATTTAGCTGGCAGTAGTGGCGCTCTCTGTATTGCAGTAGCTTGAGCAGCGAAGATTTTTGTGAGGTAAGTGATTTGCGAAAGGTATAGTTTAATGTTAGTCAGGGCCATTCTTTTGTAGGGAATTTTGAAAGTCAGACTGCGTTGCGCTAACAAAATATTGTGTGTCAGTTTAAGCACAGTCTTGTATATATTGTTCAAAGGGGACGTTTCATATGTCGACCCTTAGCCGAGGATACCTCACTGGAATCTTCTGATTTTTTCTTGTAGTTTGTGTAATTAGTGTAGATTTTGTTTATTGCTAGCGTGTAATTGTAGAGAAAATCTCCTTTGTAGTTGCAGTCTTTCATTGTTGTACAGTAAAACAGTTGTGGCATGCATGTAGATTTGCACCAAGTATTTCGCAGCTGCAATTAACTAGATATTATTTTCAGTGCTATGTTAATGTGTTCTCTTATTTTTGATCTTCAAATTGTGTTTTTCTGTGTTGTCGTGTGAAATACTGTGACAATAATGGCGTGTGAAAAACGTAATACTAGGCTCCAAAGTAAACTGAGAAATGACAGTGAAAATGAAAGCAGTGTGTTAGCGCCACCGAGTAATGAATTAACTGATGTTCAAAGTAGTAATTTGGTAATTGTGCATAGGGAAATGGAGCGGGCTGCAAACAATGGTGTAGACATTGAAACAGGTAGTGAACAGGGAAGCATTATCGATCGATCGGTCGGCAACTGCTCGCCTCAGGAATCCGAAATGACAGGACACAATTTCGCAAATACTGTAGATTCAGGTTTTGGGTCATCACCGTTTTCTCAAATAAGTTAAGACACATTTTCTGCTTGTCAAAATGTGAATGTTGCCGGTGCAAATGCACTGCCGAAAAGCGTAGAGAAACAGATTCCAGACACTAATACATTATTAATGCAATTAATGCAACAAATGGAACAAAATCAGAGACAAATGGGACAAAATCTTAAAAAGTTAGACACAGTGGAACAAAATCTTAAAAAGTTAGACACAGTGGAACAGAATCTTAAAAAGTTAGACACAGTGCAACAAAATCTTAAAAAGTTAGACACAATGGAACAACATCAGAGACAAACATAGCAACAGTTAGACGCAATGGAACAAAATCTTCAAAAGTTAGACGCCACACTTGAACAAACACGCGAAGATTTAACTACTGAGTTACATAACATTGAATCGAAATGTCAAAAAGTCTGTAATGACGTAAAAACACAAATTTGTGAGCATTTTCAACCTATTTTTTCGCGGCATGAAAATGCATTACAGAATCACGAAGCAGCCATAAAAGAACTGCAAACCATTGTTCATGAAAATCATGAGACCTTGTGGGCTAAAATTGACTCAGTTGCATCTACCGATTCGGTTACGCAACTTGCAAAAACTCAGGAAAACTTAAAGGACACAGTAGATACCCTGAAAATTGGTTCAGAAAGACACATGGAGGAAATAAGTACACTATCGGAGAAAGTAGCCAAACTTTCGGATCAGGTCACTAACTTATCTACAAAGGTAGATGATGATCTGAATGACACAAGACCCGGAGCCTTCACTAACACAGAAGAGTATGAACAAATTAGAAAATTCAAACAAAATCAAAACAAATCAATACACAGTACAAAAGAGAAATCTGGGAAGTGCAAGATCAGTTGGCACAAGTAGTACAAGAATTACGTATTTCAGAGGACACTCGCGCCCCAATACGGGAAGAGGGACATAGAAATGCGGAACAGCCACAAAATAATAACACAGCGCATTTCGGAAGTTATGAAAGAAATTGGCAATGTGCACCGAATTTTGAGATGGAACGGCCGACACGACCTAACAATGACCGATATGCGACTCGCCGACATGATGATTTTGACTATAAGCTATTCATTACTACACGTAAATTCAAAACATTTAAGAATTCTGGCAACGACATTCATCCACAAGCATGGCTCCATCAATTCTCGCATTGTTTTCCTCCCAACTGGTCGTTAGAACACAGATTAGAATTTATGTGTGGCTACTTGGAGAATGAACCAGCTGTAAGAATGCGATCGGTAATTCACGATTGCCACAGTGAAGGAGAGTTTTACCATGCCTTCCTCTCAGCATATTGGTCTCAAGCCACACAAGACCGAGTAAAACATAGCATCATAATGATGAAACGTTTCGAATAATCTGAATTTTCCAGTCTTATGAAATATTTTGAAGACATGTTGCATAAGAATCAGTATCTTTCAAACCCATATAGCCCCTCAGAACTCATCCGCATTTGCTTAATCAAACTGCCTGAACATTTACGACATATTATTTTGGCAGGACGTTGCAAAGACGACATTGAAGCATTTCAGGGACTCTTACAAGAATTAGAAATTGACACTGACAATCGTGGAACGCAAAACCAGGAACACAACAATTACAGGAGGTCACATCTGTCGCAATTCCGCGATGAAAGAAATAATAACTGGACACGACAAGGCTATTCTCACAACGCAAATCGTGACCAAAACAGACACCACCCGTATGACAACCGTTGGCAGAGCAGTAATAATTACAGGGAAAGATCACCTCTCCGCGGTAATGACTATCACAGAGACACTCAGAGAAACAGACAATATCGGAACCAAAACAATTATTATCAAGGGAGACAGAATAACTTTAGACGCAACGGTACAGCGCGCAGTTACGACTCAGGGAGAAATTCTCCACCACGTGACCGACAAGAAAGAAACTATGGAATCTACCGACATGACGACAGACGATATGATCGTAACGACAGACCTGAATTGCATCAGAATTGGCGGGATTCAAACAGAGCAGGGCCCTCTCGTCACGGTGAATTTGTAGAAGTTAGGTCTCCAAATCCCAATAACGACGCGCGCCAACAAAGAGACAATAGGCAATGACTCACACCGCTGGCAGCAACAAAACGTACTTATGAAACTGATGACGCAGCTGCCGTAGCTAGTAATTACGTAAAAATGGAAGACATTAGGGACATCTTACTCCAGGAACACGACGTAAAACTTAACAACATTGCATATCCTGTGATTCACATTACTGTAAATGACGTAAAATTTACGGCAGTACTTGACTCTGGCAGTCCCATCTCAGTAATTAGTGAAACAGCCTTTAGCAAATGCAACAAATCGAACGATTGCCCCACACTTCCGTTACGTAAGATTAGATTACAAGGTGCAATCTTTGGAAAAAGTGTAGATGTAAGCCAACAAACCAACTTAGAATTCTTTTGTCAAAGCCACAGCTTCTCTACGAACTTTCTTATTGTTCCATTATTGTCGACGGAAATTATATTGGGAGTAGACTTTTTGAATGAATTCAAAGCAATCTTAAACTTTCACGATGCTGAAATAAGTTTAGAGAAGGAAGGTAAGTCAATAGCTTTGAAATTTGAAGATTGGCTCTCAAATCATGACGAAGAAATCAATCGGCTTTACCTTCTGTTGGACAACAATTCGGAATTTTCTACGGAACTAAACACTAACAATCACTCTGCAAGAACTGACAGGGATGATATCGACGGCATATTTGAAATTAATGAGTTAATTCAGAATAAAATTCAAACAATTGAGAATTGTAATGACACTGATAGGCAGGATCTTTTTGAGATTTTACAAGAGCATTCCACAGTTTTTACTCATAAAACAGGAACAATCAAGGGATTTCAATACCAATTTCGTGTTCGTGAGCATACTAAATTTTGTGTTAGACCATATGTAATTCCAGCACATTATAGGGACCGTGTTAGAACAGAAATACAATCTATGCTTGACGAGGGCATTATTGAGCCTGCAGTAAGCTCATACAACAATCCATTACATGTTGTTGAGAAGAAAAATGGATCGATCAGGCTTGTCTTAGATTCGAGACAAATCAATACGATCATTATTCCTGAAACAGACAGGCCGCAAACGTTGGAAGAACTTCTTCAAAATTTTAATGGTGTAAAAGTGTTGTCTTCCATTGATCTCAGATCCAGCTTTTATCAGATCGAACTTCATCCAGAATGTAGAAAATACACAGCTTTCCTTTGTTTCGGCGTTTGTTATCAGTTTTGGAAACTTCCCTTTGGTTTGAACATTTCTTCAGCAGCATTCATTCGCGGGCTAAATTCCATATTACCTGAGTTCTTAAAACGTCACGTCACCTTATATGTGGATGATATTCTAATAGCAGAAGCTTCATGGGAACTACATAATTGCATCCTCAACAGTTTGTTACGTATTTTTGCAGAATCTGGAATTACAGTTAACTTGGAAAAGTCTGAATTCGGTAGGACAAAGGTGAAGTTTTTGGGACATATTATTTCTTCTGAAGGCATTCAGCCGGATCCTGAAAAGTTAGAAGCAATCAAAGCCATTCCAGTTCCATCCACAAAAAGACAAGTCCGCAGTTTTCTAGGTCTCGTAAATTTTTACCGTCGTTTTCTGAATATGCAAATTCTTGTTACACCAAAACTTTGTTCTCTCACTGGAAAAAATACTATTTGGAACTGGGACGAACAAGCACAATTGGAATTCAATTCTTTGAAAGAAGCGTTACTTCACGCGCCAATCTTAGCTCATCCAGATCTGTCACAAGATTTCTGTCTTAGCACGGATTCTTCTAAAGTCGGTCTTGGTGCCCATTTATTTCAAGAAGCCATAGAAAATGACACTACCATTCAGAAAACCATTGCTTTTGCTAGCCGAGTGCTAACAAAATCTGAAAAAAATTATTCCGTTAATGAATTAGAAGCTTTAGCTATCGTTTGGGCATTTAACAAATTCCGTTTCTTTCTTTCTGGTAAGCACGTAAAAGTATACAGTGATCATCGTGCATTACAATTTCTTATGTCTTCAAAATTAAATCATGACAGGTTAAAACGTTGGGCATTGTTTCTGCAAGAATTCCGCTTCACAATAGTCTACATTCCCGGCAAGGAGAACATTGTTGCGGAGGCACTGTCACGCGCACCGGCTGGGCTTGAGAAAAGTACCACAGAAGGCAACCTCGAGAAAAATTTCAGTATTCTTTACATTCAGAAAGTCGCCTTTGAAAACTTCATCACCACATCTTTAAAGGACATTGCTCATGAACAAGATAAAGATCCGATTTGGAAAGACATCAAGATCAAATGGCATGAAAAGACACACACACAGATTCGGCATTATTATCTGGTTAGAAACAACATACTGTTCAAACGCTGCACTGTTGATGACAAGCTATGGGTACTTTGCATTCCTGACGATTTTGTTAATAAGCTCATTTGGTACATTCATTTCAGCTACGCACATTTTGGTCCACGAAAATGTTATCATATTCTTCGAACGACTTGTTATTTTAACAAAATGGAAAAAAGAATTCGAAGAGTCTTGTCTATTTGTAAACTTTGTCAAAAGGCGAAACCATCTACTGTCTCACATCGTGCTCCGTTGTTTCCTATTATTCCTTCTAAATTAAAAGAATTTGCTGCTGTTGATCTCTTGGGACCGCTTGTCAGAACATCCAATGGATTTTCGTACGTTCTAGTCGCTGTTGAACTTACTTCAAAATTTGTTTCTTTCACTCCGTTACGTAAAGCCACTGGACGATCTGTATCCAACGCCTTTGTTAAAAATTTCTTACGTGAAGTTGGCCACGTTGCTAAAGTCATTTCAGATAACGGACCGCAATTTAGATCTGCTGTTTGGTCACGCACGCTTCAGAATCATAAAATCAAACCTGTTTTTATTTCATTGTACTCACCACATTGCAACCCGTCTGAACGGATTATGAAAGAAATCAATAAGCTTTGCAGGCTTTATTGTCACAGAAAGCATCAGCATTGGGACAGATATTTACACTTATTTCAAAACGTGCTGAATGAAATGCCTCATGATTCCACTGCTTTACCACCTACTCTTGTACTGAAGAATGAAGAACCACCGAACAGAATCAGAGAGCGTGTACCTTTCCCGATTACACGTAAACTTCGATACAAAGACATAATTGATTTGGCTCTTAAAAATATAAAATCTGCAGCAGACAAAAGGAGAAAACTACACGGTAAAGCAAATGCAAAGAAATTGTATATTGGTCAGAAAGTTCTCATTAAAGCTCATTCATTGTCACATAAGAAGAAACACTTGAGTCACAAATTCTTTCTAGTTTACAATGGACCATACAGAATCCGACGTATACCACATGATAATTGCGTTGAAGTTGAAACTCTGCGTACTAGGAAGAGTAAAGGTTTACACCACATTTCACATGTAAAACCGTTTATTGAAAGATAATCTGCTTTTTAACTTTGTCTTTGCCATAAAACTTTTCACTTCACATTTCTAGTATGCTTTGTCAGACTTAAGAAACTGTTAACATGCAACAATGTTTGAAGTTAAATATCCAGTCTAGAACCTAGGGAACATTTTTAAACAGAAATTACGAACGCATTGTTATAGTGAACAGACGACACAGTGTTGTATTTGTACATTCTTGCTTGTTAGTTGCACAATTACGTAACGACTATCAGGCTTACATACTTAGGACACATACTGGTACTGCTAATGAGATTTTAATGCAACATTTTGGTTTACTTGAAAATACGTTCTGGGTTTAATGTACTTTCTGTGAGATACCAGACGACACAGTGGTTAGTTTAAGTGACAACTACACGGTTTTATCACGACGCTTCTAATGAGTGACAATTTACAATGTTGCTTTTGTAGTGTTTCTGTTTTATTTCTGCACAGTTTTTCTGTTTTATTCTGCAAAGTAAAACATGTTTTAGTAGTAACTTTTGTGGTATAGCTATAATGAGATTGCCTTTTCCGTAGCACAACAATACGTTACAGCACAGTACTTTCTTCATCATGGCAATAAGCGTAATAACTAAGATATCTATACATAAAGCATTTCACTTTTGTTTATCATGAGGTAAGTACATTGACTTCTGCAGAACTTAGCTTTCGGAGGACGATAAGTACGACACTTCCACAGAATTATCTTACAGCAAGACGCACATTTAGCGCTACAGGACACGCATTTGAGTGATTAATTTTGTACTTAAAACATTTATTTTTAAAGATATTTGAAGTACAATGATACAAAGGTTTTCAGTGATACATTTCATTTCATTGCTGTAATCTGTAACACCTGAGGGTATAATTACATTAATCCTCAGGGGGGTACACACTTACTTTGTGTACCATGTGTGTGGCAACCACAAGGAACCCTAGCTAATATGGTATTTGCTTATACAACTTTACACATCGGTACCATATTTCTCTAACACACAAATTACACAGCTATCTGATCATGTAACTGAGAGATAAACTTTTTTTATTACATCAGTGACAGATGTTTACGCAATTACACAGTTGGATAACTTCACACTTATGAAATTGTATTTTGTCTGTACTTTGTAAACTGTTCATATGTTTTTAGAACCATTGTGATACTATGAGAGTTTTGAATCATGTATTTGGTATGGCTTCATGATTTTTAAAGTACGTTGAGGCAGATGACACTTTTGACATGAGCAGAGAATTTTTTTAATTATTGGAGGAAGCTACGACGATTTTGAGATTTGACTGAGGTGTTATGATGTTATTTTTACGACGACAATGTGTATTATGCCGCTGAGGTACGTTTATGATTAATAGGCTGAGGCTATATGAGTTATTTGATTATGCTTCATATTTATAATGACGAAATATTGACGAGTGTCGATGGATACGTATATGTGTAATAAGGTAAGGAGTAATGAATAGTGGGTAGGGACTCTTGACTTGTGAAACAGGATGTTGGAAACCAAGAATCATACTTTAAGAGTTATGAAATGTGTGTAAATGTGTGAATGTATCACAAAGCCACTGAAAATTTTTTGGACACTGTTATATTTATAGGGTTTTGTTTCTACAGATTTGCAACGCTAATTCTTGACCTGTGAAATATTTTTATGTGAGACTGTCACTGTAGCGGAAACTGCTGTCGTAAATATTTCCGTAAGAAAGTTAAGTGACCACCTGCACGTAATGTGTCGCGGGCACCCACCTGGGCGACAGCCGCCCGAAAAAAAAAAAAAAAAAGCCATTAGCCTTTCAGCGGCACAGGTAGAAAAAAAAGGGAGGCCATTTTCCTGGCTATTGACGTTCCTTTGTAGAAAGCATGGCAAATATTACACGCTCACTACCTGAAAACATATGGTTACTCGTACTTTGTGCTAATTACTGAAATGCTTATGAATTGATGGGAAATATTCGTACATCTGCACACCTGATTATGACAAGTGTCTTTCTACGAGAGTTGAGAGCTACTGACTTACGAAATGCCACATGACTATTGAATGATATTTTTATGCTTTGGTTTGCGTAATTGCTTATTTCATTTGACATCTGTTTTCCAGCTGTGTTGCAGCATTGGCTTCATAAAATAAAATTAAATGCATTTGCTAATGTGAACACTTTCTGTCAACAGATCTGTTAAATAATAATTTTGTGATCCACATTCTTCAAAAAAGGAGCACTTGGAAAGGAAAGAACAATAAGAAGGGACTAGTAACAGTAACTGCATACATAATATTCTTTTCAAGTACATGGTAATATTTCTTTTACGATAAGTTGTTGTGGTGCACCACTTTAATTTACATAGACATTAAGATGTGAATATACACTTCCCTTATCTGCATTGTTGTTTTTACTGTAATATCTTTTCTGCTTGAGCTTTGTCATGTATAGATATAAGTTTTATATTTTTTATATTTTTTATATTTGCTGCTGCTGTTTGCCAGGCATAGTGCTACTGAATTTTAAATTGTGTTACTCTGTTAAGCTAGTTTTACTACTGACTTATTTTTCTTGTTACTGTACATTGGCTCATACTAGTTGTAATGTTGCATTGCTTGGTAATTTATATTTACTGTAGCTTGCTTTGCAATTTTCCATTTTTTTTGCATTGCTGTTTGTGTTAATTTGTTATGTGCTGCTGCATTGCCTCGTCCCTTAGTTTAGTATCTGAGCTCAGTAGATTTAAGTTAGCTTAAGAGGAGACTATATAAGAAACGAACTATTATAAATTTATAAGAAATGCATTGAGAAGCTATCAGAAAATGGTCTGGCAAAATAAAAAGAATACTGTACAGTGGAGAAAAACTATTATTGACAGAGGATGTGAACAGAATACAGTAAGCAGAGAGAAAAACTATTTTTGACAGAGGATGTGAACAAAATACAGAAGGCAGGCTTAGATAGGACTTTTGGGAATAATGATGAATGAAGGGAAATCTCCAAGAAGCAAAGAAAGTTTTGTTTGCAAAATACTGCAATGAAACAAACCCTGTCCTTTCCTATTGGTGTTATCCCACTATGTGTTTGTGTACCCCTGTGTAGTTGTTTTCTTCCTGTCTCTGTGTAGTTTCATAGAATTTTTTTCTCTTTTAATATTAAGCTACATTCACTATGATGAGGAATACTGTTATCCTCAAATATCATTGGCATTAATAATATGTTATTTACTTTGTAAAGATGTTAGACATTATTCATTCTGTTTAAATGCTCATGTGTGAAGTTGATGTTTCGCAAGTTATTCTGATCTTCTATGTATGTACTCATGTCATAATTCCTGTAACACTGACGTATATGTCTATTTCTATTCTTTTGTAAAGCCTGTACTACAAATGTTATCTATATTGTTATGTTTTTAATGATGTATTTTGTACCTTTATTGTATTCTTATATTATAAAATAGTAATTGACACCAGTTCATCAAATTAAGTAACTTGTAAGTTACATTTCACTGCACACGTTTCTGTTGGTCATAGTATATGGACAATATGTGAGAAGTAGGGACTGTTAGTGTTTGCACGTGTGTTAATAACTCAGCAAGGGACTGGATAACAGCATTGCTGGTTCTAAGGACAATTTCAAAAACTTTGTGAGTGCACAAGTGGTGGTTTATGGACTTGCTATATTATCCACAAGACTCTTCAATGGTGATTGTGCACCTGCACAGTCACAACAGATGGCTGCTGGCTATCTCTACAGGGACTACAGTGGGTCTACATCTTTGATGATCCATCAATACCATTATTTCTACAAATACTGCAGTGGGTCTGCACCTCTGGTGGACCACCAATACCGTAATCTCTACCAGGACTACAGTGGGTCTGCTCTGTGATGACCTCCCTACCAATATTCTTCAAAACTTCGAATGACTCTGCTGTGGGTTTGCTCTGTTGTGACCCATTACTTGTCTGCATGTTGAGAGTCAGCACTGTCTTTCCGTTGGAAGGAAAACACTACTTCTTCAAGACAGCATGGAAATCCACTACTTCTGTGTACATTTTCTTTTACTGCTCAGACTTTGAGAAAAACACTGCAATTTTACTGTGACGAATGATGAGGACTGTCTTTATGGACTGTGAGGAAAGGTTAGCTTTTGACCAACATTGTATCAATAAGTGTGTGCATTTGATTTCTTTGTTATTGTAATTATGAAAAATTTTATCAAATCATTATTGGCCACTGCCCAAAAAAAATTTGTAAAATTTTTTGTGGGGAGCATGGCGGCTATGTAAGTAGGCTGTTTATGTTTTCTCTATGTAAGTAGGCTGTTTATGTTTTCTTATTGGCAACGTTACGTAGCGCTCAATATGAAAATCACTGGCTGTGCTGTGTGCAGTCTGTGGCTGCTTTGCATTGTTGTAATACTCGCCATTGTAGTGATAGGCAGCTGGCTGTGAACAGCGCGTAGCGTTGCGCAGTTGGAGGTGAGCCGCCAGCAGTGGTGGATGTGGGGAGAGAGATGGCGGAGTTTTGAAATTTGTCATGAACTGCTATATTTATATATGATGATATCAAGGTAAATACATTGTTTGTTCTCTATTAATATCTTTCATTTGCTAACTATCCCTATCAGTAGTTAGTGCCTTCCATAGTTTGAATCTTTTATTTAGCTGGCAGTAGTGGCGCTCGCTGTATTGCAGTAGCTTGAGCAGCGAAGATTTTTGTGAGGTAAGTGATTTGTGAAAGGTATAGTTTAATGTTAGTCAGGGCCATTCTTTTGTAGGGAATTTTGAAAGTCAGATTGCGTTGCGCTAACAAAATATTGTGTGTCAATTTAAGCACAGTCTTGTATAAATTGTTCAAAGGGGACGTTTCAAAATCATTGGCAGCTTCTGGAACAAGATCTAAGATTGTTGCAGAATGTCACAGGGCTCTGGTGGAGCTAGGGGGAAGCAATGGGGTAAACCTATTGTGGGTCACTGGCCACTCAGGGATCGGTGGCAATGAACAAGCCGTGGCCGGGATGGGGGCAAAGACTCCATTCGTTGGACCGGAACCTGTCCTGACAATCACCAAGGCTATGATCAAACTAGAACTACGGAACTGGCTTAGAAGACAGCACGTAGAATACTGGACCAAGCTTTATAAACAAAAATATGGTAAGGTAATGATGCCAAAGCCGTGTTTTAAAAGAAGCTCTTTAATCCTGTGCCTGAATAGGAAAGAGATTAAACTCATGGTTGGACTGATGACCCGCCATGGGAATTTCAAAAAATACCTTCATACAATGGGTATATGGAACAAGATCCTAAATGTAGGATCTTTCAAGAGAGTGAAGAAACTGCATTACACCTAATCTTCGAATGCACGGCATTGGAGAGCAAGAGACAGAATTTTTGGAACAACTAGACGTGAAGAAACTGTGTCTAACAGAGAACTGGTAAATACGCTACTCGCACTATTTAAGGGCATTGGTTGATATGTTGTTGTTGTTGTTTTCAGTCCACGGACTGGTTTGATGCAGCTCTCCGTGCTACTCTATCCTGTGCAAGCGTCTTCATCTCCAAGTAACTGTTGCAACCTACATCCTTCTGAATCTACTTATTGTATTCATCTCTTCGTCTCCCTCTGAGATTTTTTATACCTTCCACGATATCCTCCAGTACTAAATTTGTAGTCACTTGATGCCTCCGAACATGTCCTACCAACCAATCCCTTCTTCTTGCCAAGTTGTGCCACAAATTGCTCTTCTCCCCAGTTCTATTCAGTACCTCCTCTTTAGTTATGTGATCTATCCATCTAATCCTCCTCATACTTCTGTAGCTCTACATTTCGAAAGCTTCTATTCTATTATTGTCTAAACAATTTATCGTCCATATTTCACATCAATACATGGCTACACTCCATACAAATACTTTACTAGATACAGAGGGAGCGATACCGCACAATAGACTCGGTCTCCCTGCGAGCAGTAGCGGGTCAGACCAAAACTGTTTTAGCTTCCCTGCCAAAATCAAATCAAATTAATGATAGGTAATGCTAAGCAGTACAGAAAGCCCAATAAAACTTAAAATCACGAAAACAACTTTAACGGAAAAGTATTACGATGTAAACTATACGAGTTGTGGTTTTTAGTACAAGGTACATCAACAAGAGTCAACTTTCGTCCACTACAAGTTCCGTAACATACGTCCGCGCGACTCCACGTTCTCAGACAGTGGGTTGATGACGTCATAAGCCGACATTTGTGTGGATACGTATCAACAGTTTAGCTTTCTGAACTGGCATCTTCGTACTCTCTGGTGGCTTCTCCAGCATTAGCTTACAGCTCTAGTTGTAAGTAAAACGAAACTTTGACCACAGACATAATTTTCCGAAGTAAATTAACATGTCAGTGGGAAACATGGTGGACGCTACGTTGTCTTAGTGCTACATATTAAGAAAAAGTATGTGTGCTAGTTGGGGAAAACTGGAGCAACATTTAGCGGAAGAGAATGTGTTTCTAACGAGTAATGTATTGTGATCATACAACTTGCGAAGTGCGGTAGTTAAATAAAAGTGTTATTTTGAACAGAGCAGTTGTAGCATCGAAACTGCACTCGATGTTTTTAATAATGTGCAGACTGAAGGTTTAAATATTTATGGTGACAATCGTAGATGACTGAAAGCTCGAACTGCGTATTGGTGTAAATAAATATACATAAAAAAGTGCCTGCTTGCTGTACTTCTTAAAGTAGAAATACCATATTACAATAATGTAATGTTCTTGATCCTAATTAAATTACTCCACATGTAACAGACATTATACGTTTTATTAGTAAATGTAAACCGTCAGTTTAAGAAAAAACTGTATTCTTTGCAAATATCTTAAAGTATACTCAGATCTTCACTCACTCCGCTTACTAGCGATATTTTTAGTAGGTGTGTTTTGCCCACATGCAGCGGAGAACTGTTTAACACTAAGAAAATATTTCTCATATTATCTACACGTACTGCAGTTTCTGTCACAAAACGGTGCTGAATTTGTTGTTGCCAGGTAATTATTATTCTGAAACAAGACAGATTAATATTACAGAAATACATTATTATACTGCGAATATCACTAACAAATGATCCATACAACCTACTTGTTGTTTATAAGATAGCAACAATTTCACTTTCGCCGATTATAAGTTGCGAATGAGTTTGTATCCCAACTGGTTGGTATGGCCTCTACTCACGGTACCGTGAAGCATTTGCTAAAAGAAGAACGGTATCTGAAGCACAGGGTGACTCACATGTAACAGCCAAAGTGGCAAACATATATTGCCAAAAGCGCTGTGCAGTACTCATATAAATGTGTGAGGGAAAGCAAGAATTATTTCGATACATTTATCTCCCTTTCAGCATATAATTCCCTTTGACAAAAATTAACTCCATAAATCTATTTACTGTCACTTCAATGTCTCAATGTGAGTCAAATTAAATAAGAATTGCAGACGTAACACGTTTGTCCTCAAAGCGTAGGCCGATACATAACAGTGTAATATAGAATTCTTAAGTAATCTTCAGTTGTTCCTGAGAATCATTATGATTTTCAAATCATTTCAGGAATTACGAGCGGTATATACAGCCACATCGGTTGCACAATATTTTGTCAATGGACCACGGTTTCGACTGCACTAGGGCAATCTTCATCAGAATAAAAAGTTACATGGAATTTTTATACTGATGAAAATTGCCCTAGTGCAGTCGAAACCGTCGTCAACTGACTAAATGTAACCGCTCATGCACCCAGGCAGCTGACAAGGATAATATACAGAAGAAGAGAAAAGAAAATTTGAGATGCGTTAAATGGCAAACAGTTTGACTTTAGGAAAGGTAAAGGCACCCCAGAGACTGTTCTGACTTTGCGGCTGTTAGTGGGATCAAAGCAAGAAATATCAGGACGTACTTATAGAATTTGTCGTCCTGGGAAAAGCGCTCGACAGTGTTGAACAGTGCAAAGATTATGGACTGACAATGACAATAAACCCGAAAAAGACGCGTAATGAAAAGTTGTGGAAATAAGAATAGGGAGAAGCATAACATCAAAACTGGTGATCACGAAGTAGATGGCGTTACGGAAATCAGCTACATTTGGAGCGAAATAACCCGTGATGGAGCAAGCAAGTAGGACACAGAAAGCAGATTAGCACTGACAAAGATGCCATTCCTAGTCAAGAGTTTTTATTTTTTTGGAGTCATCAGTCTCCTGACTGGCTGGATGCAGCCCTCCATGAATTCCTCTCCTGCGCCAACCTCTTCGTCTCAGAGTAGCACTTGCAACCTATGTCCTTGGTTATTTGCTGAACGTATTCCATTCTCCGCTTTCCTCTACAGTTTTTATACCTCTGCAGCTCCCTCTAGTATCATGGAGATTATACCACGATGTCTTAACAAAAGTCCTCTCCCTTCTTCCTGTTAGTGTTTTCCTTATATTCCTTTCCTCACCTAGTCTCCGGGGCACTTCCTCATTCCTTATCAATCCACCTAAATTTCGACATCCTTCTGTGGCACCACATCTCAAAGGCTTCGATTCTCCCGTTCCAGTTTTCCCACAATCCATTTTTGACAACCATACAATGCTCTGCTCCAAACGTACTCTCTCAGATTTTCTTATTCAAATTAAGGCCTATGTTTGATACTAGTAGACTTCTCTTGATCGGTGAAAGAAGTGCAAAAATGTTCAGGGAAATTCAGGAATACAGAAATACAAGTCATTAAGAATAAAATAAATAGGAAGCGCAGGGAAGCTAAGGCGAAATGGCTGCTTGGGAAATGTGAAGAAATCGAAAAAGAAACGATTGTCGGAAAGACTGACTCAGCATGTAAGAAAGTAAAGGTGGTAACATTAAGAATTCAATGGGAATTCCACTTTTAAATGTGGAGGAGTGGGCGGATAGGTGGAAAGAGTATATGGAAGGCCTATATGACGGGAAGAAATGTCTGACGACGTGATAGGAGAAGAAACAAGAGTCGATGTGGAAGAGACAGGGGATCAAGTATTAGAATTTGCTACAAAATGGGTAATTTCCAAGAATGATTACCTATCGAAGTCGCGGTGTCCAAACGATACATATCGAATCTGCGATCGTAAATCGATCATGTGACTCTTGTGGCGGGCGTTGTGATCAATTATTTGTGATCGTCATTTTTATCTGTTTTTCGTCGTTAGTTACTCTAAATTACATACCTCCACGAATTATTTGCGAGTTGCTAGGGAATCCCAGGCAATTTATATCGTCAGTGAGTGGGATGTCTGGTGTTCTTGACGTTTCTTCGGCGGATTCTCTCACATGGAAAAATCTAATTCCATTTTTATACAACGTAGAAAAATTGTTCGACTTTTTGTCGCAAATATGGAGTACTACCGGGCGATGAAAGAAGGGGCTGTGTAGACTGTGGTGGAGCGAAGTGTGTCAAACGTCATAAGAACAATTTCGATGCTGAAAAAACGTTTACAATTTCATCGCGGACAATGAGCAAAACGTACGAGTATCAGGAAGAACACACGATTCGACTCTTTCAAATTAACCATCCAGACCACCGTAATGGACTTTCACATAATGCCAACATCGACGAGTAAGGTAAGTCGTCTCCTTTGCAATTACAAGTATTTTTGTAACGCTCTTCTTTCGTCGTTCCTGTATCGAATACCGTGAACATACTCATAACGCCCGCCACCAGAATCGAATGATCGATTTGCGGTCGCACTTTCCACATGTATCGTTTGGACCCCACGTCTTCGATAGGTAATCATTCTAGGAAATTACCACAAAATGAGACATTTATCGATTCTTGTAAGTTATTTCAATAAATTTCTGTATCATTGCATAGTTGTAAAGTTGTTGTTGACTCACTCTGTATTATTATACGAGGTGCATTCAAGTTCTAAGGCCTCCGATTTTTTTTCTCCGGACTGGAAAGAGATAGAAACATGCGCATTGTTTTAAAATGAGGCCGCGTTCATTGTCAATACGTCCCAGAGATGGCAGCACCGTACGGCAGATGGAATTTTACCGCCAGCGGCGAGATTGAGAACTGTTTTAAATACTTAAAATGGCGACGTTTTCTTTACTTGAACAGCGTGCAATCATTCGTTTTCTGAATTTGCGTGGTGTGAAACCAATCGAAATTCATCGACAGTTGAAGGAGACATGTGGTGACGGCGTTATGGATGTGTCGAAAGTGCGTTCATGGGTGCGACAGTTTAATGAAGGCAGAACATAGTGTGACAACAAACCGAGACAACCTCGGGCTCGCACAAGCCGGTCTGACGACATGATCGAGAAAGTGGAGAGAATTGTTTTGGGGGATCGCCGAATGACTGTTGAACAGATCGCCTCCAGAGTTGGCATTTCTGTGGGTTCTGTGCACACAATCCTGCATGACGACCTGAAAATGCGAAAAGTGTCATCCGGGTGGGTGCCACAAATGCTGACGGACGACCACATGGCTGCCTGTGTGGCATGTTGCCAGGCAATGTTTGAGATGTGGATGCCATTTTTCAATCCAGAAACAAAGCGCCAGTCAGCTCAATGGAAGCACACAGATTCACCACCACCAAAAAAATTTCGGGTAACCGCCAGTGCTGAAAAAATGATGGTGTCCATGTTCTGGGACAGCGAGGGCGTAATCCTTACACATTGCGTTCCATAGGGCACTACGGTAACAGGTGCATCCTACGAAAATGTTTTGAAGAACAAATTCCTTCCTGGACTGCAACAAAAACGTCCGGGAAGGGCTGCGCGTGTGCTGTTTCACCAAGACAACGCATCCGCACATCGAGCTAACGTTACGCAACAGTTTCTTCGTGATAACAACTTTGAAGTGATTCCTCATGCTCCCTATTCACCTGACCTGACTCCTAGTGACGTTAGGCTTTTTCCGACAATGAAAGACACTCTCCGTGGCCGCACATTCACGAGCCGTGCTGCTATTGCCTCAGCGATTTTCCAGTGGTCAAAACAGACTCCGAAAGAAGCCTTCGCCGCTGCCACGGAATCATGGCGTCAGCGTTGTGAAAAATGTATACGTCTGCAGGGCGATTACTTCGAGAAGTAACGCCAGTTTCATCGATTTCGGGTGATTAGTTAATTAGAAAAAAAGTCGGAGGCCTTAGAATTTGAATGCACCTCGTAAAACATGGCTGGTAATGGCGGGCCACGGCTGTATTTGAATCACGTCACGTGGGTCCCGCGGGCCGCAGTTTGACGACCACTGCTCTAGGGAGTAAAAGCAACTGTGTTCTAAATTGACGACAGGAAACGTGGAGTGAAGCAGAAAGCTCAGGATAGGCAGTGTTACAGGCGTCGAGCGTCCTCGGTGGCAGCTCGCAGCGTCGTCGCCTGGCAACCGGATGCGGCGGCGACGCGTGGGGCGCGCCGAACGAGATTAGGCCCCACCCGGCGCCTGGCCTGGGACCGCAGCCACTCCGTATCTCAGGTGCGGCTGCCTCGCCGCTGGAATCTCTTCCAGGAATGCTGAGCTCCAGCGGTGGCGCGGCCTCACGCTCCGCTCTGTCGGTCTTGCAGTTCCAGTCGACTGCTCTCCCGAAAGCCGCCGCTGTAGCAGCACTCGTTGTCCAGTGACTGTGAAGTGCTCTTCTTTCCCACTCGATATTTAATTGCCGGCTCAGGCTTTGGCTTTCATCACTTCCTGTACGCCCAACTTCATTTGTGAGCAAGTGCAGTTACGGTGACTGTGGCTTTTGCGTTGCTTGTTGATACTGGTAATTCGCTGTCGTTCGACATAGCCGATGGGATTCGTTGAATCTAGCGTTTTCTTAAATTTTAAGAGATATTTTTAAGAAAAATCTTTTACAGAATATATCGCACTTACATAAAGCAATTGAAACGTAACTAGCTAGTTTCGGTCAGAAGACTGAACCATCTTCAGAGCATGCATATATCAATTGCTGGTAGAAGACACATTAGATATACCAATTATAATCATCATGCAGTGACTTGCTATGTGTAGAAAGCCAAATGAATAAGAAATTAGATGCTAACAGGAACATCGAAACTGAGCCAGGCTGTACCCTTTACTCATACGAGACACGCGTTGAACAAACTGGGTGTCAAACTTCCTGGCAGATTAAAACTGTGTGCCGGACCGAGACTCAAACCTGGAACCTTTGCCTTTCGCGGACAAGTGCCCTACTATCTGAGCTACCCAAGCACGGCTCAAGCCACGTCCACACAGCTTCACTTCTGCTAGTATCTCGTCTCCTACCTTCCAAACTTCACAGAAGCTCTCCTGCGAACCTTGCAGAACAAGCACTACTAAGAAAAGATATTGCGGAGGCATGACTTAGCCACAGTCATAGTTTTAATCTGCGAGGAAGTTTCATATCAGTGCACACTCCGCTGAAGAGCGAAAATATCATTCTGGAAAGATCTCCCAGGCTTTGGCTAAGCCACCATGTCTCCGCAATATCCTTTCTTCCACGAGTGCTAGTTCTGCAGGGTTCGCAGGAGAGCTTATGTGAAGTTTGGAAGGTAGGAGACGAGATACTGGCAGAAGTGAAGCTGTGAGGAAGGGACCGTGAGTGGTGCGTGGATAATTCAAATGGTAGAACACTTGCCCGTGAAAGGCAAAGGTCTGTTTTCTAGTCTCGGTTCGGCAAACAGTTTCAATCTGCCGGACATTTCATATCAGCGCGCAGTCCACTGCAGAGTGAAAGTCTTATTCTGGAAACTGGGTGTATCAGTAAAAATCAGGCAAATTTGAGTACGTTTTGATTTTAAATGGGCGGTGTCAAGTCACTCTGGTTGGACGTAAAAGTATTTTATGTCTTGTTGAAAACTTACGTGATATAACGATGGTCGTTTTATGTTTTGTGATTGACTAGTATTTAATCAACCTGGGTAGAACCATTCTTAATATTACTGCTGCTGCGCACAAGTTTTTTTTTATGAACTTGCCTTTCATAGAATTAGACGTTAATGATTGATATGATTTTTGTCGATACAGCCGATTTGTTCTACCTGTCGGCCGCTGTGACCGAGCGGTTCTGGGCGCTTCAGTCCGGAACCGCGCTGCTGCCACGGTCGCAGGTTCGAAACCTCCCTCGCGCATGGATGTGTGCGATGTCCTTAGGTTAGTTAGTTTTAAGTAGTTCTGTGTCCAGGGGACTGATGACCTCAGATGTGAAGTTCGGTAGTGCTTAGTGCCATTTGAACAATTTTTGTTCTACCTACTTCTGTACGAGCATGGTGTGCAGACTGGCTGTTATTGTTGCTGTTAGCATCAAATTTCTTATTCCTGTGGCTTTATACACATACACATGTCACTGCATGATGATTATTGCTGGTGCATCCGTTTTATGTTCAGCCTGCATTTAATACATGCATGACTTGAAGCACCGAAAGAAACTAGCTAGCCATCACATTATAAATGTCTTATGCAAATGCTATCTAGGTATTGAAATTTTTTGTGAAAAAAGTCTTTTAAATTTTAACAAATTACATAAAGATTGATTTCTCCGTTTCTGATAATATAAGGTATTGCTACTAATTATTTCTTCCTGCGGTAAGTATCACTTTGTTTATAATTCTTTTCAATATGGCGAGTGGGGAGAAAAATAGTTGCGCTGGCGGACTGAACCTGTAACGAAGCCCGAGGCCTAGTTTAGGTTGGAATGCGACAGTCTGCTCGTGAGATGGCGAAGCCCACGATTCTGAACACGAATATACGACATCTGTAATAGATTAACGTGCAGGGTAGCCGGAGAGGTACGTTCGTCACTGCAATAAACTACTCGTACATATTACTTTAATCTTTGTTAAAAATCCTAACGTAAGAAGACAAAGTACCAGCTAACTTCATTTAATAACCATAAAAAATCACGAAGAAGCATTCTGATTGGCTACCGACAACCGATTAACGATTCGTGATATTCAGTTCCCATCATTCAGCGCGCGAGTTGATACCCTCCGCACGCAACCCAACATCCGTACACAACGTATGTCCAATTGTACTCTGATTTGTTGACAAATGTTCAGAACGATTTCTTCAGCATCATGAGTGCTAAAACAGAATCCCTCGTAGGAAAGATCCTCATACGTCTAGGTTTGCCCCTCTACGCAACGGCGTAAATGAAACGAGAGGAATCTGTCTCAAAAAATGAGAATTCCTTTAAGATTCGTGTCATGGTTGGGTCTCTAGGTGTATGGGCAGTCCACTGAAACACGTGATTACATACTAAGCTTTACCCCTGTATGCAACGGCCGATACGAAAAGAGAGGAATTTGTTTGGGAATGTGGAAATTACATTAAAATTCGTATCATGGCTGGGTCGCCAAGAGTGTGAGCAGTCCACCAAAACTCGTGATTATTTACGTTAAATTTTATATGCTGCTCGTGGTTTTTAACACATGACTAATAGTAATTGTATCCACAACATATCAAAATAGAAATAGAATCATAATTCGGCCTTAAATTTTCCAAGCAAAATCGTGTTTCAACACCACTACCAACCACCACTCCGCCATCCTCAGTCTGCCAAGCCTACGTGAGAATTCAAAGACACCAACACTCTGTCACCTGTGAACTTTATCGTGCTTGCTAGGGTATTTAAGAAGCGTCAGCCAATTACAGGGCAACCCCGCGGGGTAGCCGTGCGGTCTAGGCGTCTTGCCACGGTTCGCGCGGCTCCCCCGTCGGAGATTGGAGTTCTCCTTCGGGCATGGGTGTGTGTGTTGTCCTTAGCATAAGTTAGTTTAAGTTAGATTAAGTAGTGCGTAAGCCTAGGGACCGGTGACCTCAGCAGTTTGGTCCCATAGTCCTCACCACAAATTTCCAATTTCCAATTACAGGTCGGCCTCATCGTCCAGAGCCAGCACCCCCTGTAAAAGAAAGCCTGTCTACGTAGTGCGTGACAAGATGGCTATACACATAGTCCCATCTTCAACAGTTTCACGGAACAGTGCTTGTGAATAGTCATTCGGCGAGTTTCGCGTCAGTTTACTATTATAGTGAATGGTGTTCCTGCATTAGTGTACGTGATTTGGTTGTTTAGATTCTGTGCACTAAACTGGTGATCTGTTTTTATTGCCTGTGAAAATTTCGTTGCCTGCAAAGTGCCGTATCGTTGTTGTGTGCCGAATTGTAGAGGAAATTACGACGGTGGACCAAAAGTAACCGTGTTTAAATTTCCGGAGGATGAAGCAACGAGGAAGAAATGGTTGTCAAGTATTCGCAGAGATAACTTCACTCCTTCTTCAAGTTCAAGAGTAAGTATTTGTTTTGTTTATTTCTTAAAAGAGGTTAAGTGTGCTAACAAAGAATAGGCACTTATGCAGTAAGGAAGGTCAGCGACATTTTGACTAATATATCAGATCTTAACTGGATAAGTGCCGAAGGAAATAGCGTTTCGTTTTCTTGTCTTGGCAATTCTACAGTTTAGCTGGTATAGGTTATATGAATTCTGTATTCTGCAAGTTCAACCAGTATAGCCTAAGCACAGTCATACTTACGTAGTTAAATATCTCAGTATATCTTTATACTTACTGTTTATGCTGCCTGTTGTTAGGAATAAAAGTCGGTTTATAATTAAGTACGTGCACTTAAGATACAGACGACTTTCGATGTATTCTGCTTCTGTATTTAGTGTTTCTTTTTGCTGTAAAAGTCTTTAGGAAGTTGCCTGTTCAAAAACAAGTAATGTGGTGTACCCAGAAATTGAAAATGAAGTAAAAACAGGGTCTCAGTCGCTTGTTTTTAATAAATTATTGGTGGGAATTTGAAGTCATTGCAAGGAATGTTACTATTAGGGAATATAGTAGGCTTTAGACTTAACAGTTAACCATAGACAGCAAAAATGAATGAGTACATGAATGGATTAACAGGCCATCACAAAATGCAAAGGGAGAAACTATGAAAACATGTAAAAAATAAAAAATACTTGTGGATTTTACAAATTCTTACTTTCTGGGTCTGGAATTTCAGATACATGCCAGTGGCCTACACAGCTGTCTTATAGATACACAGCTAAAGTACTTGAAAGCAACTTTGTGCTCATGTTTAGCCTAATAGGTAGCACATAAGTGGCAATGTATTAGTTCATCATACTGTCAGTTTTTATGTAAGTTATGAACTGATATCAAAAGCAAAACAGTGTCTATCTGACAAAAAGCACTACCTTTAAGTATTTCATAGTTCTAAAGGTTACACAGTGTGACAATTACTTTGTATTATTCTGTTACTGTGTTACAGTTGCTTCTATGGATTACACCTGTGTGAGTTTGGTGTTATCATGCTTTCTTGTGTCCAAGGTGTGTGTGTGGGGTGGGGGGTGGGGGTGTGAGGGGGTGTTGGGGAAATAGAGGAAGACATTAAGCAAAAATCCCACCCCTGTTGTGAATATATGAGCTTCAAGGCTAAATTATAAAAAAAACTTATCACTGTTATTGAACTATGCTACAAACATTAGTCAATGTTTGTAATTATTGATGGGGCAAGTACTTTCTTCATTTCACCATATCTTTAAGAGCTTGTTGCCATGACATGTAACTGCATGTGTTTTGATATTGTAGTGTTACTGTTTTATAGAGTTACTATGCCATGGCCACATTTATCACTTGAGTATTCTTCTGCATTTTAGTTGGGAGTCTATTTGTATTTTAGAACTAGAAACTAACTTTATATTCATAAATTGTTTTCACACTATTAATATTGTCTTCACATTCAGTTGCAAGCACCTTTTTCATTTTTTATTAATTTTTAGTTACAGGTATGTCATGTTCACTTCCACAAGGATGATGTTATTTGGGAAACACAAATTGTGGATGAAAGGACTGGTCAGTTATTAAGAGCCCCCGTTCTCAAACCACGTTTGAGACCAGATGCAGTTCTATCACTACTCCCAAACTGTCCTTTCTACCTTTCAAAGGAAGAAAGTAGACGTGAAGGGCCAGAGGAGAAAAAGCAAAGGCTTGAAAATGAGCAGTTAGCTGCAGCGTTACAATATAGTTTAGCATAACAGAAGGACTATGAAAACACTTTCAGCTTCAGTTCTTTAGAAGAGTTGATGTTGCATACGAAGGAAGTGGATTTGCTCGAGTGGAGTGTGATCGAAAAACACAGTGATTTTGTTAGTTTTTTAAAGATAATAAGAAATCCACCACCAATAATCACACATTCTGTCGTTATAGATAGTAATTTAAATGTTTCATTGTTTAAGAAAGATGTACAAATTAAGACATTAGGAAAAAGATCTTTTCTTGTAATTGTAACCAATATCCATGAAATTGTCAGTGTACTGCAGGAGTTTTCAGACACAGATTGTGGGCACTCAGGAACTTCTATAGATAGTATTGTAGAGATAGTGAAAGACAGTCTAGGAGTGCTGAAAGACAGTTTACAGGAGAGTGAAAAGGAGATGGTAGACTTTATATATGAACAAGTTAGTCTCATAAATGTAAAGAAACTTAATCATAGGTTTAGTTCTACATTTATGATACTGTGTTGTTTGCTATTTTCAATTTCATCTCATGCTTACAATTTTTTACGTAGCAGCTCATTAATGAAAATGCCACATCCAAGCACTCTGCGTAGGATCTGCAGCAAATTTAATGTGAAGCCATCTCACGAAAGGCTTGGGGGAAGTAATTTCCTGTCTTATGCAAGACAGAAATTTCAATACTATAACAGCGATGATGTCAATGTTGTTTTGAGTGTAGATGACATTCATCTAATTTCTTATTTGGAATATAAAGGAGGTAGTGTTTCGGGCATCTCATATAATTCGGAATGTGCTGCAAATTCAGCGTTTGTATTTATGTTGCAGAGTGTCAAGTCTTTGTACAGCAATGTTGTTCACATTTTACCAGTGAAAACCATTTCATCTAATGCATTATACGATGTGCTACTGGCCATAATAAATGGCCTTGAACTAATAGGCTATAGGGTTTTTTGTGTGGTAACTGAAAACAACAAAATCAATAGCAAAACCATGTCCATGTTTTCTCTGGATAAAGCTGTTAATATAGTTTTTAAACATCCATCTGATCCTAATCGCCCACTTTTCTTTTTAACTGATGCCATACACATTGTTAAATGCATAAGAAATGTGTGGCTGAACCAAAAAAATGATGGTAAAGATATGTTTTATCCTCAGTTTCCAGTTAGAAAAGAAGTGGAAGAAAATAAGTTTTCTGTAGCTTCTTTTAAAACACTGAAACAGATTTATGACATAGATTCCAGTTCTTTAGAAAAATATTGTCACACATTGTCTCTCAAATCACTTTGCCCTACATCATTAGAAAAACAGAGCATGAAACTAGTGCTGCAGATATTCAATCGACATGAGTCAGAGGGCCTTGAGGTAGCTTGTGATAAATTTTATTTGAGACATGCAGCATCAACAGCAGAATACATTCGAATAATAAGAAAATGGTTTGATGTCATGAATGTGAAATCAGTGTTTAAAGGGAAACACAAACAGAATCCTTATATGGATCCATTGACAACTGATAGCGTTTCTATGCAATTTTTGATAGATTGCTAGACTGGCTTGATGTGTGGAAAGCAAAGGGTTTGTCAAGTGGGTTTCTCACAAAAGGAACATTTTTTGCTATTCAGCATACAACATATGCCGTTTTAGAGATCGCTCGATACTGTACTGAAGAGCTAGGTATGAGCTATTTACTGACAGCCAAGCTACAAACAGATGTGCTTGAGCGGCGTTTTGGAAAGTATAGACAGCTTGCAGGTTCCCAACACAGTGTTTCAGTGACACAAGTCTATGATGCAGAAAAGAAGCTTAGAATTCAAAGTGTAATGCCTTTAGTTTTATGTTCTCCTTCCTATGGCAATATCACAGTAGGGGCCATAAAAAATTTTGTGTTTTCTGAAGCTGAAGAAACAGACACATTAGACATAGAAGTCAGTGTAACTGTAGACGATGTTCGTTCAGTGAAAGATATTGCAACATCTTTAACTTTCATTGCAGGCTACTGTGCTCATGCAGTGATTAAGAAGCTGAAATGTGAGAGTTGCCTTAATGAAATTGTGATTGAAAAGGAGATGCCAATAAACAAACATTTTAGTTTGATACAGAGACTTGATCATGGAGGACTAAAATACCCATTAGACACTATTTTAAATATGATTGTCTATACTTATATTGTCATCGGCAAACTTCTCAAAGAACATGAAGGAGATTTTCTTGCCTGTACGAATCAACGTGCTATTGTCTGTGCAGTAGCACTTGCTACTCTTCACGAAAATGACTTTTTATTATTTGATGTGGGTATGCTGCAATGGACATTCATCCCAGGCATTAATGAAAAGTGTTGTTTGGGTTGGTGTCAATATATTTTTAAACAACTACTGTAAAAAAATTAATGGAAAAAAATTTCAAAAAACACTCAGTGAAAACTGCAAACTCTTACAACATAATTTTGAAATCTTTATCTTAGATTCTTTTTAAATCATTAATACAAAACCTGTCATCAGTAATATTGCCACATCAACAAATGCCTCTTAAGCTGAACTAATCAGGTTAATCTGAAACTAGTCAAACTTACCAAATTGCAACTTATGGCTGAGAGTTTGTATAAAAATTTTAATATACAGCTGCTAACAGCTATGAACACTAATAGCCTAACTTGAAATTTTTATCAAAGAAATTAATCTTTAATATAAAGAATCTTACACTAATTCTTTCTCAGTTGAAGTTGGGTGGTGAATGATACATACAGGAGGGAGGGGACGGGGTGTGGCAGGCAGAGAGGACCAATAGTAATCTTTTTATAGTATGTGAAACCAAAAAATCAATTCGCTTGCTTTTCCGAGTATGACTTAAACCACTTTTTGCTGCATACCTTATTCATAGTATTTCTAATTTGTGTAATAAAGTTATGTGGCCCAACATGGCACATGCCTTTGACAAAGACAAGACAAGACAATGTCATTTTGATCACCTTCCTTTATTATTTTGAGAAAAACTTACACAAACTCTGCTATAACAAACTCCACTTTTTTTGCAAACAAGGTTAGTTTGTTTTGGTGATAAATGGAAGACAAGAGCAAAATTGCTCTATAGTTATCTACATTCTCTGCAACACTTTTCTTTGTATACTGAAGTTATTACTTTAGCTTGTGATACATGTGAGAAATCTGCCAATTTGTAATGATTCATTAATTGTTACTGTTGAAAAAGCTCCTATAGTATTTATGCATTCTTTAGGTAGACAAACTTGGATTTCATGTAGTGTTTGTGGTGTTCCTCTGTCTTCTACTACGGTCACTGTTATGAGTGCAGATGTGCATGCTGTGACAATTGCCTCTCTTTTTCTGAGTTTACTACTTTCTCTGCAGCTGTTATAACTGTTGTTCTCTCAACATTTTCTTATGTAGATCATGTTTGCATATGTTTTACTATCAAAACAAATGGAGAAGCTAGTAGGGCTTTGCAGTACTTTCATGGCCTTCTTTGTGTATAATGATTGGCAGGTCTCCTCATCTAATAGTAATGTAATTGTGGAACAGCTCTCACTTCTGTTACAAGCACTATTGAGTGCCACTAATCCTCAGGTTGACTAATTTCTGAGCTCTTTAAATCGATGCTTGCTCTGTGCCATAAAGTGCCTTCTTGTTAGCTCATCTTTGCTGAGGAGGAAAATATCTGAGGTGGACTCTCAGGTATGCCCTTCTGTTGGCTTTTTGAATACATTTGTTTATAAGAGAATATTCAAAAAGCTTAAGCCTGTCACAATTGCTTTTCACTCACCTAATCTAATTAATGTAACCAGATCATATTCCAACACCACTTGACACATTTTTGCCACTTAACATACACTTACAGTTGGTAATTACTTGCAATTTACAGGGTGACCTAACATAATGTCTATATGCATCGCCATTTTTCTACTACAGTGCTTTCATATGCATTCTTCCTACGCAAAACTTTATGGTGCAGTGTTTTATTTGCATTCTTTTAGTGTCCCACTTACTTAAAGACCTTCCATTACTACCCTGGAGATTATAAAATAGCAATATAATAATTAATGTTGTTCAAAATTTATCATTATTATTCCTAAAATTATGAAACTTAAGTCTCAAGAATGTGGTTATTGTTAATGTTTGGCCTTGGTGACCATAAGTCGTAATTATTTTGTCCCTACATAGTATTCATGCTGTACATCTATAATTTTCTATTGTGAACCACTATAATCTAAAATTTTTCTCATTCCATGTGTTAGTGATTATTGACAAGAGTGTATGGAAGATGAATAAAAGAAATAAATAAATTCATTCATACACTGAATTTTTTTACTTCATTTGCATTCATTCATATCAGCATGGTCAGTAGATGAAACTTGTTTTCCACTTCTAAACAATTACCAGTATATATATTTTGGAATGATGATCTGTTAAAGTATTGCAACTAAATAGAGCTGAACCACCACCCCCACCCCTTTCCCCAAACTTATGGAAGGATGAAGTATCTAAGCCACTGGTGAGTGCAGCCCAAATGTGATGCCAAATGAAGGTAAGTGTTCATTTTTCACAATTATTTCGTGACAGGTCACATCACGTCATAAAACTTCTCAACAGATGAAATGAAAGTTTACTTCGTAGTTGAAATTTATTTATGTGCAATTCATGCAAACAGTTTGTTTCAAAGTATATACTTCTTAGTACAGAAACATTCTTTCTTCAAAGGTATTCAGTTTAGAGCAGCGAAATTCTAGCCTGGTAATCTGTATTTTGAGACCTCGTGTAATTTCAATACATAATGGAAATTTAATTAACTTACTGAGAAAAGAGAATTCATTGAAATCTGTATTGGCATACCAAAACTTTATGGCAATACCATTACATACTCATCTTAGATCAGTGAGATTTTCTTAATGGAAAGAAAGTTTCTTAGGGAAAGGTGGACAAACTCAGAAGAGATATCATATCATTAATTAGAACTGCATTTCACTTAAAAAATATTGACAGGAGAAATTTCTCTAAATTAAAAAAAAAGCATGACTCTTCGGTGAAGGTACGTTCTCGAAACTTCAACAAAAGCCCGTACCGAGCTACTGAGCGTCTCTCCTATAGAGTCTTCCACTGGAGTTTATCTATCATCTCCGTAACGCTTTCGTGATTACTAAATGATCCCGTAACGAAGCGCGCTGCTCTCCGTTGGATCCTCTCTATCTCTTCTATCAACCCTATCTGGTACGGATCCCACACGGCTGAGCAGTATTCAAGCAGTGGGCGAACAAGTGTACTGTAACCCACTTCCTTTGTTTCCGAATTGCTTTTCCTTAGGATTCTTGCAATGAATCTCAGACTGGCATCTGCTTTACCGATGATCAACTTTATATGATCATTCCATTTTAAATCACTCCTAATGCCTACTGCCAGATAATTTATGGAATTAATTACTTCCAGTTGCTGACCTGCTATATTATAGCTAAATGATAAAGGATCTTTCTTTCTATCTATTCGTAGCACATTACACTTGTCTCCATTGACGTTCAATTGCCATTCCCTGCACCATGCGTCAATTCGTTGCAGATCCTCCTGCATTTCAGTACAATTTTCCATTGTTACAACCTCTCGATATACTACAGTATCATCCGCAAAAAGCCTCGGTGAACTTCCGATGTTATCCGCACGGTCATTTATGTATATTCTGAATAAAAACGGTCTTACGACACTCACCTGCAGCAAACCTGAAATCATTCTTACTTCGGATGACTTCCCTCCATTGAGAATGACATGCTGCGTTCTGTTACTTAGGAACTCTTCAATCCAATCACACAATTGGTCTGATAGGTCATATGCTCTTACTTTATTCATTAAACGACTGTGGGGAACCGTATCGAACGCCTTGCGGAAGTCAAGAAACACGGCATCTACCTAGGAATCAGTGTCTATGGCCCTCTGAGTCTCGTGGAAAAATCGCGCGAGCTGGGTTTCACACGATCGTCTTTTTCGAAACCCATGCTGATTCCTACAGAGTAGATTTCTAGTCTCCAGAAAAGTCATTATACTCGAACATAATACGTGTTCCAAAATTCTACAACTGATCGACGTTGGAGATATAGGTCTATAGTTCAGCACATCTGTTCGACGTCCCTTCTTGAAAACGGGGATGACCTGTGCCCTTTTCCAATCCTTTGGAACGCTACGCTCTTCTAGAGACCTACGGTACACCGCTGCAAGAAGGGGGGCAAGTTCCTTCGCGTACTCTGTGTAAAATCGAACTGGTATCCCATCAGGACCAGCGGAATCTCCTTGGGCGACTGTTATATCTCCTTTCGGATCGTGGGAAACCAAAATGCATCATTCTTCTCGCTTTCAGGGTGGTCGAGAATCTGCGGCGTCCGCTAGTCGCTCAGGGCCCCGGCACAGAAAACCCAACGCACAGCCTGCAATTGCCCAGCTTCATTAATGTATTTTAACACCTGCAAGTTAGAGTTGTATTGCTCCGATGTGCACGCTTGCATCGTATTATCTACGTATAACAAGCCACTGCCAGGCCATCTGGAATACTTTTATTTCTAATGCTTGTAACGCGATAGAGTGAGAAAGGAGCTCTTAGGGGCTTGCATCCTGTCGCCGACGAGGTCAACACGGATTGAGCAATACCTCATATTAAAAAAGGATAGGGAACGGAAACTATCATCCCATTGGCCTCGAACGTGTTTAGGAAAATTTCCGAAATCCTAAATCTTGAGGCAGGATGAAGATTCGCAACGCAGTCCAGTGTCTTAACACGACGAAACATCGTTTGGTACTCGTTTTTCAGGAATAGTTTTTATAGTCCTATTGCAGATTTAATGAAATACATTTGTATGGCTTTACATACACTCCTGGAAATTGAAATAAGAACACCGTGAATTCATTGTCCCAGGAAGGGGAAACTTTATTGACACATTCCTGGGGTCAGATACATCACATGATCACACTGACAGAACCACAGGCACATAGACACAGGCAACAGAGCATGCACAATGTCGGCACTAGTACAGTGTATATCCACCTTTCGCAGCAATGCAGGCTGCTATTCTCCCATGGAGACGATCGTAGAGATGCTGGATGCAGTCCTGTGGAACGGCTTGCCATGCCATTTCCACCTGGCGCCTCAGTTGGACCAGCGTTCGTGCTGGACGTGCAGACTGCGTGAGACGACGCTTCATCCAGTCCCAAACATGCTCAATGGGGGACAGATCCGGAGATCTTGCTGGCCAGGGTAGTTGACTTACACCTTCTAGAGCATGTTGGGTGGCACTGGATACATGCGGACGTGCATTGTCCTGTTGGAACAGCAAGTTCCCTTGCCGGTCTAGGAATGGTAGAACGATGGGTTCGATGACGGTTTGGATGTACCGTGCACTATTCAGTGTCCCCTCGACGATCACCAGTGGTGTACGGCCAGTGTAGGAGATCGCTCCCCACACCATGATGCCGGGTGTTGGCCCTGTGTGCCTCGGTCGTATGCAGTCCTGATTGTAGCGCTCACCTGCACGGCGCCAAACACGCATACGACCATCATTGGCACCAAGGCAGAAGCGACTCTCATCGCTGAAGACGACACGTCTCCATTCGTCCCTCCATTCACGCCTGTCGCGACACCACTGGAGGCGGGCTGCACGATGTTGGGGCGTGAGCGGAAGACGGCCTAACGGTGTGCGGGACCGTAGCCCAGCTTCATGGAGACGGTTGCGAATGGTCCTCGCCGATACCCCAGGAGCAACAGTGTCCCTAATTTGCTGGGAAGTGGCGGTGCGGTCCCCTACGGCACTGCGTAGGATCCTACGGTCTTGGCGTGCATCCGTGCGTCGCTGCGGTCCGGTCCCAGGTCGACGGGCACGTGCACCTTCCGCCGACCACTGGCGACAACATCGATGTACTGTGGAGACCTCACGCCTCACGTGTTGAGCAATTCGGCGGTACGTCCACCCGGCCTCCCGCATGCCCACTATACGCCCTCGCTCAAAGTCCGTCAACTGCACATACGGTTCACGTCCACGCTGTCGCGGCATGCTACCAGTGTTAAAGACTGCGATGGAGCTCCGTATGCCACGGCAAACTGGCTGACACTGACGGCGGCGGTGCACAAATGCTGCGCAGCTAGCGCCATTCGACGGCCAACACCGCGGTTCCTGGTGTGTCCGCTGTGCCGTGCGTGTGATCATTGCTTGTACAGCCCTCTCGCAGTGTCCGGAGCAAGTATGGTGGGTCTGACACACCGGTGTCAATGTGTTCTTTTTTCCATTTCCAGGAGTGTATCTCGATTACGAGCATGTGCGAGGTCCGGGCAGTGTACACTGACTAGCCAAAACTTTTGACCACTGTCCATCGCGAGGCTGAATGCCACAACGTGGCGTTGCAGGGACATAACTCTGTAAGGTTGGTTGGTTGATTCGGGGGAGGACACCAAAAAGCGAGGTCATCGGTCCCGTTGGATTAAAGAAGGTTGGGGAAGGATGTCGGCCATGCCCATTCAAAGGACGCATCCCGGCACTTGCCTGAAGCGATTTAGGGAAATTACGGAAAACCTAAATCACGATGCTCAGACGCAGATTTTAAACGTCGTCCTCCCGAATGCGAGTCCAGTGTGCTAACCTCTGCGTCTCGTTCGGTACGAGGAAAGGAAAGTGCATATGTGGAGCAGGCGATCCCATTCGTTTCCAGCGACGATACGGGTTGCAAATGAGAAATTAACTGACATAAGCGTCCTTGATAAAGGGCGGATTGTTACGGGGAGGGGCCTGGGAACGAGCAACTCGGAAACGGCGGTCATGTGTGCTGCGCCAGGAGCAGCAATAGAAAGTGGTTGAAACATGTGCAACCAGTAACAGACGATAAGATGTTGGATGTCCATGCTTTCTAATCGAGGTTGAAAGCCTGCGTGCTCTGTAAAGCAGAATAGGCGGCTATCAGTGGCAGATATGGTGATAGAGTACTAGTGCAGACACAATTTTGAGTATGGGGTCTGCAGAAAACGACACCTACGTGTTCCCATATTGAGCCAATGCCTACGTCAGTTACGATTACAATGGGCAAGGGACCATTTGGATTGGAGCGTGGATTAATGGAAAAGTGTATCCTGGTCAGATGAATCGCGTTCCTTGTTGCTCGAAACATGCACCGAAACGAAATCAGGATGGCGGGTGTAGTATTATTCACATGGGAATCTATGGGACCTGTGGCAATAATCGTAGGCAGCACGATATCTGAAGAAAACTTGAAAATTAATGCTGAACACCTACATCCTTTCATATTTGAAATTTTCCTTGCTGGTAATGTCATCTCCCAGCAGAATAGCTGTGGTTATCACAGTGCCAGAATCGTGCTATAATGATTTGAATTGAGTGAACTGACATTGATGGCTTAACCACCAAATTTGGATGGACCACCTTTGGGACGTTATCGTTGCCAGCACTGTGCTTTCATACCACAGACCCATCGTGTAGGGGAGTTGCGTGGCTGGTGCCACATACACTCACAAACCTACTAACAACTTGTCGAATCCATGCCACACAGGATTTTTGCAATTTCCCAAAAATGAACCAACACTCTTTTTAGCAGATGATCATAGAATTTTGGCTCATCTATGTATCCTATAACACACATGACATAGTCAACATTGTAACATTACTCTTTGTCTCACGAAATATTTTGACAAATCAATTTTACGACAAGTACCACGCCAATAGACAAACGATTAGAGTTACTCATGTGCACCTAATCTCAAATTCTGTGAATTCATTCAGTACGTTAATTTTCTGTGCCGTCACGTTTTTAAACATCGTAGAATGGTATCAACGAAAGTTTTAATATGTTTCTAGTTTATTTCTTTCCACGTATTTTGTACGTCAGTCCACAAACCATCAAGACTGGCTGTCTGTTACTCTAAGGAACGAGTTTTCCCAGACATTTGCAAATGGAAATATGTGACGGAGAAACACTGGCCTGGGTAGCTGTGGTAATAATTGTTTCTGGAAGGTGGATTCTATATTCCTTACCTCGTGTGACTGATCCAGTACTTACTGGTCTAAAGTTACTTACGCGTAGCACCTTTTCTTCAGATTGCAGAAGCGAGTGACATGTATCAGATGGCGTCCCACGATACCTTACTGCGCATGTACCCGTTATGCTGCTCAGAAATGAAGGTTGGCAAATTGCAGGAACCTTGGTAGCATATACGGCCATTACTGTAGGACAGGTTGAAGCCAGACGTTCGTAAAAATTAGAGTTTGTTACTTATTACGTTGACAGTGGAGTTCACACACCAGTTGTAGTTGATGCTTTTGTCGTACCTGGTCAGTAGGAGCCAACACAATAGCATACATATAATCGAGTTCACACCATCCTTCGTGGAATCGCTGTTTTAGGTAGGTCCAAGCCCATTGTAATGTCCGGACGTCAGCACCAACCACGATGAGGACGACCCCGCCGGGAATTGAACCCGGGACCCCGTGCGCGGGAAGCGAGAACGCTACCGCAAGACCATGAGCTGCGGATAGTACAGGAAGAAATGTCTCGGTATAACAAACTCATTTTCTGGAGGTCGATCACTGTGCTCCTTTCAAACTTCATCATATACTGATTTGAGGATGTTGCTCCATTTGATGTCGATAAGAATTTCCTCTTCATTGCCCTTCCAGTCACACAAGAGAACGCGGCTGGGTCAATATGTACGTCGTTTCCTTGCTCTCACAAGGCTACATACATTCTCAGGTTTCTTCTTGTTTCCTTTTTATTTATTTTTCCCAAATCTTGATGTACTTTCCCAGTTTCCCTATCGAAAGTCAAAAAGTTGAATGTGGCATATGACGCCAAATGACAGAGCTGAGGTATAAATCTAAAAAAATGTTAAACTGCACTCTACCTTTCGTGCTCTTGTTACATTTCCTATTTATATTTTACAATCTACTTGCTTTCTACTGAAACTAAATGTCTCAAAATAATCTTCAGCACCTTCGCGGTGCACATCGTAGTATTCCTCTGCACATTACATTATAACTAATTCATTTTCCACGGAAGCAGTTTTACTGAATTATTTAAGCCCAGTTCTTACCATATACGTTTATTGCCTCTCTCAGCTTAGAATTCTATTTCATGCCCTAGATCCTACTTCTTTACACACAAATGATTTTGTAAATTGATTTGCAGGTTAACGTATTCACCATAATGTCTCTACGGAACTAAGCACTACACTAGTCATCAATGACATGCTTTTTATGTCAGTATGCCTTAAGCTGTATTATTAATGTCTAATATTGCTGAACGAGTTTCATGTAATATCTGTGACTTTTACAGACACATGTTCACGTTTCAGTTTTGAGGACATGTTGTGTTTTGTAGACAAGTTTAGAAGAGAGTATTGGTTCACCCTCGTTCCCGTAAAGATCCAATGGTTTTTACCTCTTCTTCATTGCTACTGCTGCTTTTGGTGTTACTGAAAATCATACTGCCCTCAGGAATCCAATTTCGCCGGCCGTTGTGGCCGAGCGGTTCTAGGTGCATCAGTCTGGAACCGCGCGACCGCTACGGTCGCAGGTTCGAATCCTGCCTCGGGAATGGATGTGTGTGATGTCCTTAGGTTAGTTAGGTTTAAGTAGTTCTAAGTTCTAAGGGACTGATGACCTCAGATGTTAAGTTCCACAGTGCTCAGAGCCATTTGAACCATCAGAGCCAATCCAATTTCATACCGATTCTGACTTACAATTCGCTCTTTCAGGCATAAAAAGAGATTTTGAATTAAACGCGACACGATCCGTCTTGCTGGTCTGCTTTCCTTGTCATCTCCTCTTTGAGTTTTTACTGAGAGAGACACACTGCTACCTGTCATACATCACTGCAGTAGTGTTTATCAGGTAGCTTCGTACTGGACAAATGTCTCTAGTAATACCTGCAGCAGAAAATGCCTGATGGATGATAATTCATTTATGACCCCCTGCAACACTGATGAACTCTCTCATGTATGGTCTTTTGATGAGTTTACATAAGTGCTCTAGGTCCATAATGTGTTTTGTATAAAAATAATAAAAGACAGGACAGCAACCACTCGTCTGCTAGCTACATCTATCGGGAGAATGGAAACGTAAATAAGCTGAAACATCAAATCACGTTTTTTCAATTTGAGCTCAGAATGTTACGATATTGTTGCGGGGTCCACTTTTGAATCCCTGTGCGACCACAGTCATGACTGGTCGCTAATTAACAATAGGAATCAAATTTGTTTATTTTTTCCTTCGTCAGAATTATTCAATATTCAGCATACAGTGTATCTACGAAGACCCACTGGATCGTCTGAGTGTCTAATGCAGTGTTTCCAAAAGCTTCCATAATTCGAGTGCTTGGTTATTAAATATTTCATACTTCAGGCTGGTTAATATGTGTATTACCAAAGAGAAGTGATTTTTGTGAATTTGTGAAAACGTTACACGTAATGAATAATTTGACTTTTACACACTGATTCTTCTAAATGACTACAAGAGAGCTCAAACATAGACGAGGAATGTTTAACAGCCGCCACTTCATCTAATCCACAGAAACGGAGGATAATTTTGTTGACTCGTTTCTTCTTTTGCAAAATGACGATAGAGAACAACACAACTTTTGCAGAATTCCGAAATTAATTTGTTTCCTCTTCTATAACATTTCGTCAAACTTCTCCAGAAACGACATACATGTACTCGCTTCTTTTCAAAAATGGTTCAAGTGGCTCTGAGCACTATGGGACTTAACTTCTGTGGTCATCAGTCCCTTAGAACTTAGAACAACTTAAACCTAACTAAACTAAGGACATCACACACATCCATGCCCGAGGCAGGATTCGAACCTGCGTCCGTAGCGGTCGCGCAGTTCCAGACTGTAGCGCCTAGAACCGCTCGGCCACTACGGCCGGCGCTTCTTTTCAATTCACTGTTAATTTGCTGTTAGTAGCGATAAGAAAAGAATCTATATACTTTTGGAATTGACATACTGTAGCACCTCTTTTACTCATATTCGCACACTAACCTTGAATACGCTTGAACGGCGATGGAACCTGATTAGCACTAAGTTCGTACCTGCGGTTCCTGTCTTTGGGATGTTACTCTATAATTTTATAGTTACTGCAGTCGCCATGTGAACAGTGAAGAAATATATATTATTGTCTTTCACACTCGTGTCGATAAAGAGGTCGGGGGGGGGGGGGGGGAAGAGGAAGGGGGGAGAGGTGTGACTGGGGTACAGATGGTGAAGAATGTACATAATTAAGCCAAAGATATGTAACGCGTCACGTGAGTCATCACAGTAATGAATCAAGATACCGACGCTGCTGCCATTAGGGTACACGGTCGGCTTAATATGTCGTCACACGCAACGCAAGCTTATAACGACCGGCTACTGTGTACCATTGTTCTTTGAGAGCCGATGAAGTGTCGCTGTTTGTCTTACTGCAGTGTTAATGAGATGACCCATTTTTCTACGTATTGTTAAGGCACGCAAGAATATACTGCGGTGATTGTGGAGCGTTGTAGCCGATGTTCACTTTGTAGAGATAAGAGAGAGAGATTGTATTGTACTGCATATGAGACATTAGGCGGCGGAGAGTTATGACCGTAGACGGGAGATCGTGAGTCAAGGAAAGGTAGTCCGTAACGAGATGTTGGTTCGTCTAAGCTAAAACTCTTTTATTGCTGACTTGCCTGCGGCGTTCGGAAGTTGGACTTTATTGTGATGATGCTTTAAATAACCCCAAGAAGTAAGGAAGGAGCAAAGTAGTATTGCCAAGCCAACTACATGTACGCCAACAAGAAGAAAGATATGTTGCAGTTTGTTTAGTTTATGCTTGTCCACACCAGCGCATCCCTTACCTGTCAAATTACCGTTCCACGTTTCTGATAAATGTTAAAAGAAGTCGGTTTTTTTCTTTTTGGAGGTCTTCAGTCTCCTGGCTGGTTAGATGCGTTCCGCCACGAATTCCTCTCCTGTGTCAACATCTTCGTATCAGAATAGACTTGCAATTACGTTCTTAATGGATTTCTGGATGTATTCCAAGTTCTGTTTCCTTCTGCAGTTTTTACCCTCTATAGCTCCCTCTTTTACCATGCGAGATATTCCGTAATGATTTAATAGATGTCCTACCATCCTGTCAGTGTTTTCCATACATTCCTTTCCTCACCGATTCTCTGCAGAACCTCCTCATTCCTTACCTTACCAGTCCACCCAATTTTCAATTCTTCTGTAGCACCACACCTCTGTTCTGGTTTGCAAACAGTCTATGTTACACTATCATACAATGCTGTGCTCCAAGCGTACATTCTCAGAAGTTTCTTCCTCAAATTCGACTTCACTTGTCCAGGAATGCCCTTACTGCCATCGTTAGTTTGTTTTTTATGTGCTCCTTGCTCCGTCCGCCATTGATTATTTGCTACCCTAGTAACAGAATTTTTTGACTTCATCGCGATCACCAAACCTGATGTTAAGTTTCTTGCTGTTTTCATATCTGCTACTTCTTTATTATTTTCGTTTTTCTTCGATTTACTCTCAGTCCATATTCTGCACTCAGTAGAATGTTCGTTCCATTCAGCAGATCCTTCAATTCATCTTCTCTTTCACGCAAGATAACAATGTCAACAACGAATCTTATCGTTGATATCCTTTCACCTCGAATTTTAATTTGCTGTTGAGCCTTTCGTTTATTTCGGTCATTACTTCTTCGATGTATAGATTGAACGGTAATGGCGAAAGACTACATCCCCGTCTAAAGCTCTTTATAATCCGAGCACTTAATTCTTGGTCTTCGTCTCTTATTGTTCCCACTTGGTTCTTGTAGATATTGTATATTACCTTTCCTTCCGTATAGCTTACCTCTGTTTTTCTCCGAATTTCGAACATCTTGCACCACTTGACATACTCCAACGCTTTTTGCACGTCAACGAATCCCATGAACGTGTCACGATTTTTCTTTAATCTAGCTTCCATTATCAACCGCTACGTCAGAATTTTACCTTTCCAAGAACTAAAATAATCAGGATCTAACACATTCTCGATTTTCTTTTAAATTTTTTGTGTAGTATTCTTTTTTTAGCAACTTTAATAAATGAGCTGTTAAGCTGATTCGGCGATAATTCTCGCAAGTGTCGACTCTTGCCATCTTCGGAATTGTGTGACTGATGTTCTTCCGAAGGTCGGACGATATATCGCCAGACTCACACATCCAACAAACCAACGTTCAAATGGTTCAAATGGCTCTGAGCACTATGGGACTTAACTTCTGAGTTCATCAGTCCTCTAGAACTTTTTTTTTGTGGTCATCAGTCTACTGACTGGTTTGATGAGGCCCGCCAAGAATTCATTTCCTGTGCTAACCTCTTCATCTCAGAGTAGCACTTGCAACCTACGTCCTCAATTATTTGCTTGACGTTTTCCAATCTCGGTCTTCCTCTACAGTTTTTGCCCTCTACAGCTCCCTCTAGTACCATGGAAGTCATTCCCTCATGTCTTAGCAGATGTCCTATCATCCTGTTCCTTCTCCTTATCAGTGTTTTCCACATATTCCTTTCCTCTCCGATTCTGCGTAGAACCTCCTCATTCCTTACCTTATCAGTCCACCTAATTTTCAACGTTCGTCTATAGCACCACATCTCAAATGCTTCGATTCTCTTCTGTTCCGGTTTTCCCACAGTCCATGTTTCACTACCATACAATGCTGTACTTCAGACGTACATCCTCAGAAATTTCTTCCTCAAATTAAGGCCGGTATTTGATATTAGTAGACTTCTCTTGGCCAGAAATGCCTTTTTTGCCATAGTGAGTCTGCTTTTGATGTCCTCCTTGCTCCGTCCGTCATTGGTTATTTTACTGCCTAGGTAGCAGAATTCCTTAACTTCATTGACTTCGTGACCATCAGCCCTGATGTTAAGTTTCTCGCTGTTCTCATTTCTACTACTTGTCATTACCTTCGTCTTTCTCCGATTTACTCTCAAACCATACAGTGTACTCATTAGACTGTTTATTCCGTTCAGCAGATCATTTAATTCTTCTTCACTTTCACTCAGGATAGCAATGACATCAGCGAATCGTATCATTGATATCGTTTCACCTTGTATTTTAATTCCACTCCTGAACCTTTCTTTTATTTCCATCATTGCTTCCTCGATGTACAGATTGAAGAGTAGGGGCGAAAGGCTACAGCCTTGTCTTACACCCTTCTTACGAGGTGCATTCAAGTTCTAAGGCCTCTGATTTTTTTTCTCGTTTTCTGATTTTGCGTGGTGTGAAACCAATTGAAGGAGACATGTGGTGATGGAGTTATGGATGTGTCGAAAGTGCGTTCGTGGGTGCGACAGTTTAATGAAGGCAGAACATAGTGTGACAACAAACCGAAACAACCTTGGGCTCGCACAAGCCGGTCTGACGACATGATCGAGAAAGTGGAGAGAATTGTTTTGGGGGATCGCCGAATGACTGTTGAACAGATCGCCTCCAGAGTTGGCATTTCTGTGGGTTCTGTGCACACAATCCTGCATGACGACCTGAAAATGCGAAAAGTGTCATCCAGGTGGGTGCCACGAATGCTGACGGACGACCATATGGCTGCCCGTGTGGCATGTTGCCAGGCAATGTTGACGCGCAACGACAGCATGAATGGGACTTTCTTTTCGTCGGTTGTGACAATGGATGAGACGTGGATGCCACTTTTCAATCCAGAAAAAAAAACGCCAGTCAGCTCAATGGAAGCACACAGATTCACCGCCACCAAAAAAATTTCGCGTAACCGCCAGTGCTGAAAAAATGATGGTGTCCATGTTCTGGGACAGCGAGGACGTAATCCTTACCCGTTGCGTTCCAAAGGGCACTACGGTAACAGGTGCTTCCTACGAAAATGTTTTGAAGAACAAATTCCTTCCTGCACTGCAACAAAAACGTCCAGGAAGGGCTGCGCGTGTGCTGTTTCACCAAGACAACGCACCCGCACATCGAGCTAACGTTACGCAACAGTTTCTTCGTGATAACAACTTTTAAGCGATTCCTCATGCTCCCTACTCACCTGACCTGGCTCCTAGTGACTTGGCTTTTTCCAACAATGAAAGACACTCTCCGTGGCCGCACATTCACCAGCCGTGCTGCTATTGCCTCAGCGATTTTCCAATGGTCAAAACAGACTCCTAAAGAAGCCTTCGCCGCTGCCATGCAATCATGGCGTCAGCGTTGTAAAAAATGTGTACGTCTGCAGGGCGATTACGTCGAGAAGTAACGCCAGTTTCATCGATTTCGGGTGAGTAGTTAATTAGAAAAAAATCGGAGGCCTTAGAACTTGAATGCACCTCGTAATACGAGCACTTCGTTCTTGATCGTCCACTCTTATTATTGCCTCTTGGTTGTTGTACATATTGTATATGACCCGTCTCTCCCTATAGTTTACCCCTACTTTTTTCAGAATCTTGAACAGCTTGCACCATATTATGTTGTCGAACGCTTTTTCCAGGTCGACAAATCCTATGAAAGTGTCTTGATTTTTCTTTAGCCTTGCTTCCATTATTAGCCGTAACGTCAGAATTGCCTCTCTCGGCCCTTTACTTTTCCTAAAGCCAAACTGATCGTCACCTAGCGCATTCTCAATTTTCTTTTCCATTCTTTTGTATATTATTCTTGTAAGCAACTTCGATGCATGAGCTGTTAAGCTGATTGTGCGATAATTCTCGCACTTGTCAGCTCTTTCCGTCTTCGGAATTGTGTGGATGATGCTTTTCCGAAAGTCAGATGGTATATCGCCAGACTCATATATTGTACACACCAACGTGAATAGTCCCACATGCCCCAACGATTTTAGAAATTCTGATGGAATGTTATCTATCCCTTCTGCCTTATTTGACCGTAAGTCCTCCAAAGCTCTTTTAAATTCCGATTCTAATGCTGGATCCCCTATCTCTTGTAAATCGACTCCTGTTTGTTCTTCCATCACATCAGACAAATCTTCACCCTCATAAAGACTTTCAATGTATTCTTTCCACCTATCTGCTCTCTCCTCTGCATTTAACAGTGGAATTCCCGTTGCACTCTTAATGTTACCACCGTTGCTTTTAATGTCACCAAAGGTTGTTTTGACTTTACTGTATGCTGAGTCTGTCCTTCCGACAATCATATCTTTTTCGATGTCTTCACATTTTTCCTGCAGCCATTTCGTCTTAGCTTCCCTTCACTTCCTATTTATTTCATTCCTCAGCGACTTGTATTTCTGTATTCCTGATTTTCCCGGAACATGTTTGTACTCCCTCCTTTCATCAATCAACTGAAGTATTTCTTCTGTTACCCATGGTTTCTTCGCAGCTACCTTCTTTGTACTTATGTTTTCCTTCCCAACTTCTAGAACTTAGAACTACTTAAACCTAATTAACCTGACATCACACACATCCATGCCCGAGGCAGGATTCGAACCTGCGACCGTAGCGATCGTGCGGATCCAGACTGTAGCGCCTAGAACGGCTCGGCCACCCCGGCCACGACAACTTGAACAGATGTTTTATTAACACTTACCCCAGCGATTTTACAAATTCCGAGGGAATATCCATCCCTCCTGTCTTATTCGATGCTGAGGCTTCCGAAGCTCTTTTAAATTCTGATTCTAGTACTAGACCTCCAATCTCTTCTTTATCGACTTCTGTTTCTTCTATCATATCAGACACGTCTGCCCCCTTATTGAGGCTTTTGTGTCTCTTTCCATCTCTTCGCTCTCCTCTTCATTGAACAGTTGAGCTCTCGTTGCACATATTAAAAGGAGTAAAGGACTGAAACTTGCAACAGCGTAGAATTTCCTTAAAAATGATTATTTATTCAGTCACGGTTGCGATTTATTGTAGCCAGTTATTGTATGCGGCTCTTATGGGCCATCTTCAGAACTTTTCAGCTTGGTTACAGTGTAATCTTTGAATTTAGTCAGCGTATATTTCGGTCTCAATATTAAAATTTCTTTATAACTTTCCTATTTTAATGCTAAAGCGGCCATACAGAGCGCAAAACTTGTGTTACGCTGATGAGACCTGAACAACGAGCCGTAGCTCGTGGTAGATTCTAATTGGAATTGCCCCAAATAATCAGTTAAACTGTCTAACTTTGCTGTTATCTCTCTTTACACATTATGTCTGCTATTATAAAACTATACGCTTTGTTTAGGTTGTACTGAAACGCTTTTATGCCTAAGTTGGATAGGTGTTGCGGCCTTTGTAGTGCTACTTTATATTCTGCCAACAGGTCCCGCCAAAATGCAGTGGCTTTAAGCGATGAAATGCAATGGGCGTCCATGAGTGAATACATCTCCTCTTCTGTAGGTTCACTACGTTGGCTCAGAGGGCTCACAATTTTGAGATATTTTCTTCTGTAAACTTTCTTCATAGCTACATTTATGAAATATTCTCGTCACCTATTATTACAGATTTTAAATTACAGATTCTTCTTAAGCTCCCGTTGAATTAAACTAATGGAACGAGAAAACGTGTTGCTGTTAAAAACATTCTTTTCATCGTACTGCGGCTTTTGTAGCTATGGAAAGTAGAACGATTCTCTGACTTTATTGCTCCAAAGGTATTCCCAGGATCATACGTCGCAGGCGACGTATTATTACTGAATTTTTGGTTACATAAATTTTATTCGTAATTATAGACTTCCTATCTTCTCAGAAAAATAAACAGGAAGGAATGTATAAGGGTATATTCATTCCTATCTTTGGTTAAAGTTACTCCAATTGCTGCAAAATATTTCACTGATCATGTCAGTTAACGTAAAATGAACCCTCTAGAGATATTCGTTAATATTCTTACGATTTCTCTTCTAATACATTTTTAAATTTTCTGAAACATCTTTCACTCGTCATAGACAGTAGAAATAGGTCTTATGAATCGATTTTTTATGGCCTGCATCAGTAACATGTAACATAACATTCTGTGGTAATCAAATGTAATACTTTCGATGGTGTGCTTAACTTGGCGAATGAAACTTTGCAATTCAGCTGACGGACATTATTAAATTACAGGCTCGAATAAAACAGTGGTCCCGGAAGTGTAGGGCAAATTTCTTCTATTTCTGTCTAGGATCACAAGACTTTTGGTCCTCAGACTACCGTTTACGCTCAGCGATGACATGTTTAAAACAGAGCTAAAGATGGTCATAGCAGACCGAAACGTTAGTCTAAGGATCAAAAGTCGCTCGGAGTGGCCGTGCGGTTTGAGGCGCCCTGTCACCGATTGCGTGGCCTCTCCCGCCGAAGGTTCGAGTCCCCTCTCAGGCATGGGGGTGTGTGTGTTGTTCTTCGCATAAGTTAGCTTAAGTTAGTTTAAGTAGTGTGTAAGTCTAGGGACCGATGGAAATATCGAGTGGCTAGGACCTCCCATCAAGTTGACCGTTCGTCGGGTGCAGGTCTTTCGAGTTGACGCCACTTCGGCGACCTGCGCGTCGATGGGGATGAAATGATAATGATTAGGACACCACAGCCGGGAATCGAACCCGGGCCCTTAGGATTGACATTCTGTCGCACTGACCACTCATCTACCGAGGGCGGACTGGTGACCGATGACCTTAGCAGTTTGGTCCCTTAGGAATTCACACACACACACACACACACACACACACACACCAAAAGTTGTATGATCATAGATGGAAAGAAAAGAAATGTATTCTCATTTACAATCTCACGGTATTTAATCCTTTAGGAATAATACACTGCTTTTTTTTAAGTACAATATCAACAATGCAGATGGGTCCAGCGGTATCTATTCCTGTACGCAGGTTTTCCACGTCCTAGTCTCACCTGGTAATGTCCAACACAGTCACGTACTTCTATTTACTACTTCGAATCTAATAAATTTAATTCATTGCTTAAGAGTAACATAAACTCACACATCCTCAAGCAGCTCAATAGGAACATAGTGCTTCGAAAAGTTGGCACAAGGATTTGCGGAATTTTAATTTTTGTGGAGCTCAGAAGCTACTTATGATATTTATTGCGTTGCAGGTTCCAATGGCTCTAAGCACTATGGGCTGTAGAGAGGCACTATCACACGCGCTTGTCCAGAGAAGCTGTAAAAATACAAAAACTCGAGAACAGTTTCAACAAGAAAGAGGAAAGCCTTAAGGTAAACGGATCCTGGCTTCCCGTACTGCAGCGAATGACCGTCACAGGTAGCAAGAGGAGAACCGCACCGAAAATCACTGCGGAGAAGCCCTCGGACGTTGGCGCGCCGGGTACATTTAGTCTGCGGCCCTGAGATCGGCTCCAGTTCAACACCGGCAATGGAGGGTGAAGCTTTGACAATGCCAGCTACTCGTGCTGGCGAAACGTCAGTAAAATCATTCGATGAACGTTGGCCGAGGAACCCGTGACAGAAGCCAATAGGCAATTTGTCAACAAGTGGCCGCGAAAGCCTCAACAATTTTGTACTATGGGTTTTTACATCTGAGGTCATCAGTCCACTAGACTTAGAACTGCTTAAACCAAACTAACCTAAGGACATCACGCACATCCCCGCCCGAAGCAGGATTCGAACTTGCGACCGTTGCAACAACACGGCTGCGGACTGAAGCGCCTAGAACCGCTCGGTCACAGCGGCCGGCGTGTTACAGGAGAAGTTAATCGACGGAAACTCTCCGCCCTAAGTTAAACAAATGTACGGCATGACTGGTGTCAGCGTCGCTGAAACTAGGTTAGTTACACACTTTGACTACCAATAGGTTATAAAAAAAGGACCGCAATAATTTCTCTATGTCTTTCTCGAGAAACAAAATATACTACAATGGAAAATTTATTTTCTGTGCGTGGCCTCATGTGACTCTCAAATCAGTCACTATACGGTAAAATCGAACAGGTACAGTATCCTCCAGCAGCAACATTCTCCTCTAAACAAACTGCAGGAGTAGGAAAATATTTTTATTTATTTCAATTTAGAGCTCATAAATCGTGAAAACACTTACGTATAAACGTTCTAGACAGGTCGCAATAAACGGGTTACGTAAATGCTAAATGCAAATAATGCTAACGACTATTTGCCCTTACAAGTTTCATCCATTCGAAGTTACAAACATCGTTAAACTTTGTTGCTTGTTTGAACATGGCAATTTCAAAAAACGGCTCATTTCAGTCTAATGGCGCTGATTAAACGTCGGTGAATAAACCCACTAGCTCAGGCGATCTCTGACTCGGCGGCATCAGCTCCTGATCTACGGGAATACTTGCAAGGTAACTATTTGTTCAGCAGTACGTAATGGACTAAATTAACGACTGCAGTTTTATATCAAAGCTCTAGTGGATTACACAGAGTAATGAAATAACGGATCAAACGTACAACAGCTGGCAGTCGAAGTATAGCACGACTCGAATTCGAAGCGAAGCCGGTAATCAGTTTACGAGCGGAAAAGGATCGAAAACTCCAAACCAAATTGCTCTCCAGACAATCGTTAAAGTGGTACCAATAAAATTAAGAGATATTCCAGTACTTTCGGCGATTATTAGCGGCAATACGCGTGATTGTGTGCGGAAGAGCAGCTGCCTCGTTAGCCGTAAACGAGGTCCCGTATTACCCCGAACAGAAGTGGAAAGCACTTCGGACCCGTAGTGCCTTGCAGCGTCAGGGTTTAACAACGGGCTCGTCGAAGCAGATAAGAGGAAGAGTTTCAAAATAGTCCTGCACAGTTGGTAAAGCTTACACAGGGGTGCTAAAAGCTATCAAGAGCATATACGAACGGTACCGAGAAATGCATGCAATATGAGGTGCAAAATGGGCAAAACATATCATCTGATGGTTTGAATGTTTAATCCTCTTCAGCTATAAATGGTAGTCAAAATCAGTAGTGACTGACATTAGTTTCTTCGTGGCTGTTCATCAAGGGAAGCCGGAACAGAAAAAAATAATGGTGATGAGGATTAATTTTGCGCAATTTATTTAAGAGAGAACATGGAATCAGTTGTCAGAGAACATTTTGAAGTGTTCCAGAAGGGCAAATCAATCGTGAAGAGCACTCTATTATCGCAACTATCTTCTTCATTTTATATTTATTTTTTTTTCTTTTTTTTCCGTAACGCTACTACTATAAATTTGTTACACGATCATGGGCCATTTCGTTGCGTTAATCATCTTGGGGTTGAAGTTCTTTTTTCCCCTGTTTGCTTTAACAATACATGTTTATGGATAGGGTCCGCCTTTAGCAAATTCAACACAGAGAAAACTGAGGTCAACCAACATAACAGCAGACATACACAACACATCTGGTATTTACCAACAAACATGTGAGGACTGCAGATCAGTTAATATAGGACAGACAAGCAGAAACTTTAATACCGGACACACAGAACACAGTTTATACACATAAAAATAGAAAGCAAGCAAACCACACATTCTACAATCGTCTGGTCAACCTTATTGACATACAACTAACTAACTAAGAAATAAATTTTCTAGAAAAAGGCTCGAAATTCAGTGTCAACACACAAATTACACACAAGACAGTGGAGAATCTTACCACAGAAAGTGAGTACATCATAAAACAACAAGAAAGAAACAGTACCCAAACTTCAATGCAGGTCTGACAAGATAACTAGTCACAGAAGAAATAATATGCATAATAAAGGTAAACAAAAACAACATATTGACAGGAATAAAAACTGAAGAAGAAAAACCTCCAGAAAAATAAAGAACAAAAACATTGGTGGTCGAGCGGTTCTAGGTGCTTCAGTCATGAACAGCGCGACCGCTACGGTCGCAGGTTCGAATCCTGCCTCGGGCATGGATGTATGTGATGTCCTTAGATTTAAGTAATTCTAAGTTCTGGGGGACTGATGACCTCCGATGTTAAGTCCCATAGTGCTCAGTGCCATCTGAACCATCAAAAACAACAAAGCAGTCCACAGAATAGGCAACATACTCAAAAAATAAGGACTCAAAATAGCCTACAGGACAGACAATTTAACACATAGGAAACTAAGGACAACCAACAAAGGCACTCATTACGAGATCAGCGAAGGGCAGCAGTCTGGAACCGCGTGACCGCTACGGTCGCAGGTTCGAATACTGCCTCGGGCATGGATTTATGTGATGTCCTCAGGTTTAAGTAATTCTAAGTTCTGGGGGACTGATGACCTCCGATGTTAAGTCCTGTAGTGCTCAGTGCCATCTGAACCATTAAAAACAACAAAGCAGTGCACAGAATAGGCAGTATACTCTAAAAACAAGGACTCAAAATAGCCTACAGGACAGACAATTCAACACATAGGAAACTAAGGACAACCAACATAGGCACTCATTACGAGATCAGCGAAGGGCAGCAGCATGATAACAATAAAATAGGATGCATACAAGGAAAAAAACCTTAAAATTTCTGGAAGACAACAATATAACAAAGCTAACCAATGACCCAACACAAAGATACCGGAAAAACACACTAACACTCCTAAAAAATATCTCACTAATCAGAAAGCGAAATGACTGAAACAAAATAGCCCCCAAGCACTCAAACTGAACAGCCTACTAAAGCTCCTCAAGGACGATACGCCCCTTTGTCAATTTCAGAAGTGCACCCACATTCCACTTAGTAAGAGAAATGCACACATACTTACAGAAACATTACGTACACACAAATAACGGAAGCCTACACAACACTGATGAGCTTATACAACATATCAAAGACATCAACATAACCACAACAGCTACACTTACATCATTTGACATCACATCCCTGTACACCAATATCCCCACCACAGAAACCATCAACATCATCAAACAGCAATTAGAAGAACAAGGCAAAATCCCCAAACCCCACATAAAAGAAATAGCTAGCATTCTAAAACTAATCACTGAGCAAAACTATTTCTCACTTGACAATCAGTTCTACTCACAAGAAGATGGGCTTCCAATGGGGTCACCAGTCAGAGGACTTCTATCCAACATTTTTCTCAATCACAATGAAAAAAATTGAAACTATAGTAAGACCCAAACAATACCAGGTAATATATTGGTATCATTATTTAGATGACATCATATGCCTTCTATATGAAACACCAAGTCGCATCCAACTCCACATTGGTATGAACAAAGTACACCCAAAAATAAAATTCACCACAGAAACAAAATACGACAAAAAGTTAAACCAACACCAGTTCTCCATATTCAGGAACGTTACCACCACCAGCACAGACATTCACAAAGATTCTAACCATTCAATTATGCTTCAAGAAGCCGGCTTCCAATATACGCTACACAGACTGAACAAAACTCCACTAATTGAAAACAACTATAAGAATGAATTACAGACAATCAGACAAATAGCTGCAGAGAATGGATATGACACAAACACTATAGATAAACTGAAGCACAACATTAAAACAAAATTAAAAAGGATACCCAAAGCCCAAAAAGAAAAGCCTCCTCATCAACTTACAAACACACAGAACACACATATGAGCACACATGAATAAGAAACACCCACAACGACAAACAAGTGGTTCACTCTCGCCTACAACAACAAAGCGGTGCACAGAATAGCAGAATAGGCAACATACTCTGAAAACAAGGACTAAAAACAGCGTACAGGACAGACAACTCAACACATAGGAAACTAAGGACAACCAACACAACACATCTGGTATTTAGCAACTAACATGTCAGGACTGCAAAGCAGAAACCTTAATACCAGATACACAGAACACGGAAGAGCATTAAAGAGTAACACCGGTCATTCCATATTTGCTGAACACTTTATGGGCAATAAACATAACTCAACAAACATCAATAGTGATTTTAAAATCCTCAAATGCAACAACAGCCCCCACAAGACTAATAATTGAAGAAAATTATCAGATACATAAGCCATAGTGGAAGGAAAACAAGTGATAAATGAATACATAGCTCTCTGAAATGAAACTCTGTTCTCTGCACTCAAAGAATTATTAGACAAGACCAACCTATAGAGCTCTCACTCTCCCTCCCCCACCACACACAAACACAAACAAAGAAAAAAAAATCCTCAACCCTACTTTCACACTCACTCTTTCTCTCTCTCTCTCTTTTCACACACACACACAGACACACACACACACACACACACACACACACACAAAGTAATAACAATAATAATATTGTAAAATCCTCAAACCTACTCTCTCTCTCTCTCTCTCTCTCTCTCTCTCTCTCTCTCACACACACACACACACACACACACACAAACACACAAACAAAATGCACAGACACCTCTGAAAGATTCAGAACAACTGCCAGGAACACTCTTCCACCATCAGCCATCTTCTTTTCACACCTTCGATTGTTCCATGGTCCACCATGTCTGTTTTTACAGCTGGTAAACAGTGAAACAGTGACAGCTCACTATATAGTATTTGAGAGAGATAAAGATGAGGAAAAAGATACCGTAAGTGAAACATAATACAAATACACACACACACACACACACACACACACACACAGAGAATTAATTAATTTCAGGCATAGCCATAAAAATTTTCAATTTTGGCTTAAATAATTTGTCTACATTAAGGTGTAAGTGGTTGCAGATGACAAACTGTGAAACAAAACTGTCACTGTAGAAACATAAAACATCAGGAAAACCACATCGTGTGGCAAAAAGGTATGAATTCATAATTTTATGTGTTTTTTTTTCAAATATCTGTAATTACGATTTAAAAACTACAGGGTGTCCGAAAAGACTTTCCCTGAATACATAAATTGATAACTCAGGCTAAAAGTAAGATACAAATATGAAACTTTTGTCGAATTGTTTACAACTATCAAAGTTTTTTTTCTGTTTTAGGTTGGCAGTACGTAAGTAGTGGATGAGGTGCAGTGCCCAAGAAGCCATGTTAACCTATCAGGAGAAGGCACAGTGTGTCCTGTGGTACAATGAGACACGATCACCAACCACAGTGCAGAGACACTTCCAGACAACATTTGGGAGGAATCCACCTGATGTCAAGAGCATTAAAGCCTCGTATGAGAAGTTCAAGAACACAGGATCGTTTGCTGACCATCCGAGGTCTGGTCGATGGTCGACCAAGAACCTCAGCGGTCTTTTCTACGAAGTCCGAAGAAATCGGTGCTCGGGGCCTCACGTGAATTACAGAGGCCAAAAAGCTCTCTCCATGACATTGTACACAAACGTTTATTGTTTCGTGCTTACAAAGTGCAATTAGTTCAGGCCTTGTTGCCCAATGACAGTACACGTCGACATGACTTTGCGGTCAAAATGCTATCACGCATTGAGGACGATGATGGTTATCTCAGACGACTTGCCTTTTCCGACGAAGCGACCTTTTCTGTCAGTGGAGTAGTGAATCGCCATAATGTGCGCATTCGGGGTTCACAACCCACTGGCGAGGTCACGGAGTGCACCAGAGTGAGTCCAAAGATGAATGTTTGGTGCGCGCTATCGCACGATCGAATTATCGGGCCATTCTTCTTCGCTGAGGCTACCATCACATCTGCAGTCTATGTGGACATGTTGCAACTGTATGCTGTTCCTCAGCTGCTTCAGTATCACCCCGATGTCTTGATTCAGCAAGACGGTGCACCGCCTCATTGGGGTTTGGACGTCTGTGCCTACCTCGATATGACCTTTCCTGGGCGATGGATTGGTCGTGGTGGGCCAACGGTTTGGCCTCCACGCTCTCCTGACATAACCCCATTAGACTTCTTTTTATGGGGTTATGTCACGGACGAGATCTACCAGATCTTGAAACCCTGTGGCAATGGATAACCACAGTCGTTGAATCGATCCATCCAGTGATGTTGGCTAATGTGTGGACGGAAATTGAATATCGCGTAGATGTTCTACGTGCTACCAAGGGTGCTCATGTGGAAATTTACTGATGTGTGAAAAAAACTTTGATAGTTTGTAAACAATTAGACACCAGTTTCATATTTGTATCTTACTTCCAACCTGAGTAATATTTACATGTGTACAAAAAGTAAATAACATTCTTTATCTTTAACAGGCATAAAGTAAAAGCTCACTGAAGATGCTGCAGGTGCAGTGAAATATGTTTCGATTAAAAAATAAAGTTGTGTTTTGCTAAAGGCGGACCCTGTCCAAAAATATATGTATCGTAGCATTAAGTGGGGACTAAATATACTGAGGTCACGAAAGTCATGGAATGCTTCCTAATATCGAGTCGGACCTCCTTTTGTCCAGCGTAGTGTAACAGTTGGACGTTGTATAAACTTCACAATTCCCTGGAAGTCCCCTGCAGAAATATTGAGCCGTGCTGCCTCTACAGCTATCCATAATTTCGAAAGTGTTGCCGGTGCAGGAATTGTAGCAGCAACTGATCTCTCGATTATATCCTATAAAGATTCGATGGGATTGACTTCGGGCGATCTCGGTGACCAAATTATTAGCTCGAATTGTCCACAATATTCTTCAAACCAATCGCGAACAATTTTAGCTCGGTGACACGGCGATTTGTGATCCATAAAAATTTCAACGTTGTTCGGGAACATGATGTCCACGAATGGTTGCAAATAGTCTCCAAGCAGTCGAACATCGGTTCAGTTGGACCAGGAGACCCAATCAAAGCACACACCATTATGGAGCCACCACCAGCGTGCCTTGTTGACAATTTGGGTCCGTGGCTTCGTTGGGTCTACGCAACTGTCGTCTGTTGTTATGTGAAGACCGTCAATTACAAGTGACGACAGGTAATGCCCGAAATTTGGTATTCTCTGCATAGTCTTGACACTGTGGATTTCAGAATACTAAATTCTCTAACGATTGCCGAAATGAATTGTTCTATGCGTCTAGATCCATTCGGCCGAGCTGAGTGACCGCGCGGTTGGAGGCGTCATGTCACCGATTGCGCGGCCTCTCCCGCCAGAGGTTCGAGTCCTCCCTCGGGCATGGGTGCGTGTGTTGTTCATAGCATAAGATACATTAAGTTAGCTTAAGTAGGATGTAAGTCTAGGGACCGATGGCCTCAGCAGTTTGGTACCTTAGGAATTCACACACATTGGAACATTATTGAACACTCCGCGATCAAAGTCTTCATTTTCGTCATGCACCCAAAGTCACATCGGAAACCTTTCGACATGAGACAACTGAGTTCAAATGACAGTTGGGCAAATGCACTTCCCCTTTTATACCTTGTTTACGCATTACCACTGCCATCTATCTATCTATCTATCTATCGCTTGGGCCTTGTCCCGCAGTGACGCAGGGTAAGCCATCGTTAATCCGATTTGCATGTTAATGGTTAAGGGGTGGCCGGATGCCCTTCTTGCCGCCACCCCGTACCCCCCGGGACGGAATTAGTGTACCCCAACTGTCTGCATCGAGTGTAATCCATGGAATAATGCGAATGTGTTCAGATGCCTATGAGCCGTAACAGAGGCGGAACAAGGGGACCAGCCCGCTTTCACCTAGCGGGATGTGGAATACCGCCTAAAAACCACATCCAGGCTGGCCAGCACAGCGGCCCTCGTCGTTAATCCGCCGGGCGGATTCGATCCGGGGCCGGCACGCCTTCCCGAGTCTAGGACAGCGCGTTAGCGCTCTCGGCTACCAAGGCGGTTTCGCATTACCACTGCCATCATATAAGTGCATATCCGTCCGCAGCCCGTGGTCTAGCGGTAACGTTCTCGCTTCCCGCGCACGGGTCCCGGGTTAGATTCCCGGCGGGGTCACGGATCTTCTCTGACTCGTGATGACTGTGTGTTGTGTGTTCTTCATCATCATTTCATCATCATTGACTCACAAGTCGCTGAAGTGGCGTCAACTAAGAAAGACTTGCAATACGGCGGCCGAATTTCCCCGCATGGGGCCTCCCGGCCAACAATGCCATACGATCATTTCATTTCATTTCAGTGCATATCCGTATCGCGTGACTTGAATCATCACACTGTAAATACATGGAATGATAACAGTATTAGTGTCACTGCGTGAGATGATAATTTTATGGAACTTCGAAATACACTAAAGAGGCAAAGAAACTGGTAACCTGCCTAATATCGTATAGGGCCTCCCGAGCACACACAGTGCCGCAACACGACGTAGCATGGACTCGACTAATGTCTGGAGTAGTGCTGGAGGGAAATGACACCATGAATCCTGCAGGGCTGTGCATAAATCCGTGAGAGTACAAGGGGGTGGAGATCTCTTCTGAGCACCACATTCATTTCTGGGGAGTTTGGTGACCAGCGGAAGTTTTTAAACTCAGAAGAGTGTTCCTGGAGCCACTCTGTAGCAGTTCGAGGAGCGTGGGTTATCATATTGTTCTGGTGGAACTGCCCTAGTCCGTCGGAATGGGATATGAATGGATGCAGGTGATCAGACAGGATGATAATATACGCGTAAACTGTCAGAGTCACGAAACTTCCTGGCAGATTAAAACTGTGTGTCCGACTGAGACTCGAACTCGGGACCTTTGCAGAGTGAAAATCTCATTCTGGAAACATCCCCCAGGCTGTGGCTAAGCCATGTCTCCGCAGTATTCTTTCTTTCAGGAGTGCTAGTTCTGCAAGGTTCGCAGGAGAGCTTCTGTAAAGTTTGGAAGGTAGGAGACGAGATACTGCCAGAAGTAAATCTGTGAGTACCGGGCGTGAGTCGTGCTTCGGTAGCTCAGATGGTAGAGCAGTTGCCCGCGAAAGGTAGAGGTCCCGAGTTCGAGTTTCGGTCGGGCACACAGTTTTAATCTGCCAGGAAGTTTCATATCAGCGCACACTCCGCTGCAGAGTGAAAATCTCATTCTGTCAGAGTCATATCTAGACGTATCAGTGGTCCCGCATCACTCCAATTGCACACGCCCGACACCATTACACAACCTCCACCAGCTTGAACAGTCCCCTTCTGACAAATTGTTCAAATGACTCTGAGCACTATGGGATTTAATATCTGAGGTCATCAGTCCTCTAGACTTAGAACTACTTACACCTAACTAACTTAAGGACATCACACACATCCATGTCTGAGGCAGGATTCGAACCTGAGACCGTAGCAGCAGCGCGGTTCCGGACTTAAGCGCCTAGAACCGAACGGCCACAACGGCCGGCTTCCTGCTGACATGCAGAGTCCATGGATTCATGAGGTTGTCTCCGTACCTTTACACGTCCATCCGCTCGATACAATCAGAAACGAGACTCGTCCGACCAGCCAACACGTTTCCAGTCGTCAACAGTCCAATGTCGGTGTTGACGGGTCCAAGTGATTCGTAAAGCTTTGTGTAGTGCAGTCATCAAGAGTATACGAGTGGGCCTTCGGCTCCGAAAGCTCATATCTATGATGTTCCGTTGAATGGTTCGCACGCTGACACTTGTTGATGGCCCAGCAGTAAAATCTGCAGCAATTTGCGGAAGGGTTGCGCTTCTGTCACGTTGAACGTTTCTCTTGAGTCTTCGTTGGTCTTGTTCTTGTAGGATCTTTTTCCGGCGGCAGCGATCTCGGTGATTTGATGTTTTACCGGATTCTTGATATTCATGGTACACTCGTGAAATAGCCGTACTGGAAAATCCCCACTTTGTCGCTGCCTCGGAGATGCTGTGTCCCATCGCTCGTGCGCTAGCTATAACATCACGTTTAAAATCACTTAAATCTAGATAACATGCCATTGTAGCAGCAGTAACCGAAGTAAGAACTGCGCCAGGTACTTTTTGTCTCGTATAGAAGTTGCCGACCACTACGCCGTGTTTTGGCTGCTTACATATCTCTGTATTCCTATACCAGTTTCTTTGACTCTTCAGTGTAGATTGGAAGAGGTGACGGTAGCTGTCCACTTTTAGAAATAATTACGTTATTAACCCGGAATTATTTATTGATCCGAGTTTACTGATGCGTCTTTACCACATAACTCGCATATGTTCATTGCCCAGCAAAATAATTTATGAATTAATAATTCTTCAGTAGGCGACATGAATACTACACTCCTGGCCATTAAAATTGCAACACCACGAAGATGTGCTACTGACGCGAAATTTAACCGACAGGAAGAAGATGCTGTGATATGCAAATGATCAGCTTTTCAGAACATTCACACGCCGGTGGCGACACCTACAGTGTGCTAACATGAGGATAGTTTCCAACCGATTTCTCATACACAAACAGCAGTTGACCGGCGTTGCCTGGTGAAACGTTGTTGTGATGCCTCGTGTAAGGAGGAGAAATTCCTACCATCACGTTTCCGACTTTGATAAAGATCGGATTGTAGGCTATCACTATTGCGGTTTATCGTATCGCGACATTGATGCTCGCGTTGGCCGAGATCCAGTGACTGTTAGCAGAATATAGAATCGGTGGGTTCAGGAGGGTAATACGGAACGCCGTGCTGGATCCCAACGGCCCCGTATAACTATCAGTCGAGATGACAGGCTTCTTGTCCGCATGGTGGTAACGGATGGTGCAGCCACGTCTCGATCCCTGAGTCAACAGATGGGGACACTTGCAAGACAACAACCATCTGCACGAACAGTTCGACGACGTTTGCAGCAGCATGGACTTTCAGCTCTGAGACCATGGCTGCGGTTACCCTTGAAGCTGCATCACAGCCAGGAGAGCTTGCGATGGTGTACTCAACGACGAACCTGGGTGCACGAATGACAAAACGTCATTTTTTCGGATGAATCCAGGCTCTGTTTACAGCATCATTATGGTCGCATGCGTGTTTGGCGTCATCGCGGTGATCGCACATTGGAAGCGTGTATTCGTCATCGCCATACTGGCGTATCAAATGGCTCTGAGGACTATGGGACTTAACATCTGAGATCATCAGTCCCCTAGAACTTAGAACTACTTAAACCTAACCATCCTAAGGACATCACACACATCCATGCCCGAGGCAAGATTCGAACCTGCGACCGCAGCGGTCGCGGAGTTCCAGACTGAAGCGCCTAGAACCGCTCGGCCACCACGGCCGGCTACTGGCGTATCACCCGGCGTGATGGTATTGGGTGCCATTGGTTACACGTCTCGATCACCTCTTGTTCGCATTGACGGCACTTTGAACAGTGGACGTTACATTTAAGATGTATTACGACCCGCGGCTCGACCCTTCATCGATCCCTGTAAAACCCTACATTTCAGCAGGGTAATGCACGACCGCATGTTGCAGGTCCTGTACGGTCCTTTCTGGATACTGAAAATGTTCGACTGCTGCCCTGGCCAGCACATTCTCCAGATCTCTCACCAACTGAAAACGTCTGATCAGTGGTGGCCGAGCAAATGACTCGTCACAATACGCCAGTCACTACCCTTTATGAACTGTAGTATTGTGTTGACGTTGCATGGGCAGCTGTACCTGTACACGCCATCCAAGCTCTGTTTGACTCAATGCCTTGGCGTATCAAGGCCGTTATTACGGTCAGAGATGGTTTTTCTGGGTACTGATTTCTCAGGATCTATGCAACCAAATTGCGTGAAAATGTAATCACATGTCAGTTCTAGTATAATATATCTGTCCAATGAATACCCGTTTATCATCTGCATTTCTTCTTGTTGTAGCAATTTGAATGGCCATTAGTGTATAAAGTGTTTAAAGCAAGATTCGAAATGTATTGTATTGTGAGTGGGATATCAGATCGGGAAATTTCTCCTTTGTGAAGTGTGCGTATTGTGTCTAAGGTGTGGCTGTTGTGCGTAGATGAACATGGTGAGTCTGTATGGAGTGCAGCATCGTGTCTGTGTTTTAGATTATGGTGGAAAGGAGAGGGTGAAATCCTGTGCTAGCACATAACGTACTGTTCTCTGGCAGCACAGAAAGTACTGTTCTCTGACAGCACAGAAAGTACCACGAAGTTTAGGGCTCCCATTCGTCTTTCCCGATGGCCGTCTTCAGTATCACATGACTTTGTCCCATGAGATACTGTGGAACCGTCTGGAAATTATTTCATTTCACTGGGATAAAATCTGGTGATGAAGAAATTTACCCGACCAACTATTTTTCCCTTGCCAGTCAAACACTGAAAGAGAAAATTTCTTCCACCAGCATGGTGCGAACAGCCTACACCCCCCCCCCCTCCCCCGCCAGTGAACGTGCCACCGTACGTGTTTGCGTCAAGAGCAACGGATATCGGGAGTCAGGTTTTACGTAACACATTATACTCCATCCATTGTTGGTGATATCTTGGGGTTCAAAGGAAACTGAGTTTAAACTTTTCTTTTCGGATATGGCCAGTCGCCACCGGTGACACACTGTGGGCTGTAAGACTCGTTATCCACACTAGAGAGTACGGTTTGGGAACGAGATGGAAACGACCAGAGAGAGACTGAGACACAAAATAAATGTAAAATTAGGGTTTAATATTTAATGGCTACGCGGTCACTGCAAACCGAGCACCAGCACCAATTGGGCCAGGATGGAGGAGGAAACCAGTCGCGTCATTTTCGAAAAAAATAGCCCGGTATTTGAATTAAGTGATTAACGGAACCCATGGAGATCCTAAATCTGGGTATCCGGATGCGGAGTTAGACGTCGTTTGTAACAGATCGAAATCGACAGATGTCGAATTTCGTGGGCACCTCAAGGGAGTGAGACTTGGCCTTTGTCTTGTGATATCGTCAGAGGCTCCATGAGGTGGCTTGCTGACCATGCTGATGTGTATAGAAAGGTTCAGAAGACAGAAGAGTGGAACGACATGCAGAAATACTGACAGAAGTTAGACGATAACTACAGGCAGTGGCAGATGAAACTCGGCATAGCAAATGTAAAGTATTGTTTATATGAAGAAGACGAGATAGTAACAACCGCGAAATTCCTGGCGGTAACTGTCTGGGACTACATGAAGAGGGATGATCACATAAAACTAGTTTCAGGAAAAACAGATGCCAGGGTGATCTTCAACGGAAGGATCTTACAGAAATGTAATTCATCCACGAAATACACTCACGTTCAGAAAACAAACAACACACTGAAAGATTAGAAATAGGGCATTCATATCATAGGAAATGTACATTAGTATGTATTGCATAAATGACTAGCATTTCTGTGACCTCGATTCAGCGTGTGTCCTATTGTCTGGTAGGCACAGGTTTCGTCACGGGCCCTGATAACTTGCTCCATGCGTGATGGCATCGTTGCGTACAAGGCTCGAATGGCGTCTTGTTGTATAGTCTTCCTCGCTGCATTCACCTGGTTCCAAAGTTGGTGGTGTCTGGCATTGGGTCACAGCGCTGCAACCGTCGTTTCACCACATACCACACATTTTCGATTGGCGAAAAGTCTGCTGATCTGGCGGGACAGGGCAAAAGGCTGAAATACTGACATAAAGAAGGAGGCTCATGGTCGCGCATTGTCTTGATGAAAAATGGTGTCTGCAGCGTTGTGCAGAAAGGGTATGGCTGCGGGTCGCGGGATGTAATTCACCTAGACCACACTGGTCACAGTGCTCTGGACACGCGCCAACTGTGTTTTGTAGTTGTACTCAATAGCATCCCCACACCTTAAGGCCAAGGCCTCGATCTATGTCTTGTGCAAAAGCAGTCACTGTGATGCTGCTCCCCCTGTCTGTGGCGAACCAAAATGCGGCCATCATTTTCAAACAAAAACAGAACCTGAATTCTTCCGAAAACACTATCTGATGTTATTCCCGTCCCCAGTGACGTCGTTCCGGACACCATTGCAGTCTAAAATGTTTCTGCACGTTCGTCAAAGACAGACGGAGAAGAAGACGACGCTCACGTAACCTTTGCCGTAATAAACGGCGACGGACTGTCACCCCTGACAGTGTACGATGTGTTACACTGCTCGACTGTTGTGCCAGAGCCTAGGAGGACACAGATCTGTCCTGCAATCCCATTTGGATGTGGTGTCGATCTTCTTCGGGGGGGTGGGGTATGGATGTTGCGATCTCAACCATCTTGTCGTGTTCTACGACCTTCCGTGAACCATTCTGAATACACCCGTTAGACTGACGAGCCGAAACACTTGGACCCACACGAGCAGCAATTTCTCGGATGGATGCATCACATTCTCTCATGCCAATAATGCGCCCTCTTTCAAACTCACTGATGTGACGATACGGTCCGCACATACGTCTGCGAGGCATCCTGCACGTCTACTCAAGTCGTACTGATCCATTACCTTTGGTTTATAGCGACAACGAGAGCCGCAGGCACATTTTACCGGCAGGTGGTGTAACGCCGCGATATCAATGTTGACCTTGAACCCGAGGACCGACACGGTTCAAATGCTAACCATTTCTGCAAAACATACTAATGTACATGTCCTGTCAATATCAATGTCCTATCTCTAGTCCTTCAAGGTTTCCCTTTTTTTCTGAAAATGAGTATAAGTCACGTAACAAACATTCGTTCGACCGATTCTTGAGCACTGCTCACCAGCGTCACCCATCCAAGTGATAACCCAGCCCGAAAGTGGTTAATCACGGTGATCTGACGGGAACCGGTATTACCAATGCGCAGAACCGTTGGCTTGCGATATGTCCACAGGGAGAAAATCAGAACTCGTATGGATCTTTATCGATACAGGTAGTCGTTACTCCCAATCAGCTTTCACGAGTGGAGAAGGGCGGACGGAATTGATAGTGGTAAGTGAAGTACTCTCCGCCACAATTCGCCCGGTTGTCCGTGCGCTCTAACGCACGGCTTTCGGGGCGGGAAAGAACGCCGGTTCCCGGCACGAATTCACCCGGCGGATTTGTGTCTGTGGATGGGTTTTGGCGGTTTTCCATCTGCCTCGGCAAATACGCGCTGGTTTCCCTTATTCCGCCTCAGCTACACTATGTCGGCGATCGCTGCGCAAACAAATTCTCCTCGTACGTGTACACCACCATTACTCTATCACGCAAACATAGGGACAATACTCGTCTGGTGTGAGACGTTCCCTGGGGAGTCCACCGGGGGCCGAACCGCACAATGACGCTGGGTTCGGTGTGGGGCGGCGGAAGGGTGAAGTGGACTGCGGCAGTCGTCGTGGGGCTGTGGACCACTGCGGTTGCGGTGGGGACGGAGCCTCTCCGTCGTTTCTAGGGCCCCGGTTAACATAACACAACATAACATAACGTAATATAACTCTCCGCCACACACTATAAGGTGTCTTCCTGAGTACAAGTGTACACTACTTTCCTGTGAAAACTGCATCATCCGGAAGGAATGGTCTGAATCACTCATAAATCGGAAAGTATTGGAACTATAACAAGTGATTAAGATTGAAGAGAGATTGCTTGCAGGTGGGTCCAGCAGCGCCCTCTTTGGTGTGATAGGACAGGTCACTGTCACTTCACGCGCAGTCAGTGCAGAGCCATCTAACGAAATGGAAACATGCAAGCAATTGACGGTATACCTCGTCGACATCACAGGGCGCATTATCATAATTATATGCAGAATGACATGTTTCCGTGAAATGGGATTGACGTACCGTGACATTCCTGCTCATACAGGTCATGCTGCTACAACAGCGATGCGCGTGTGGAACCAGTGTATAGAAGAGAGTCGTGCACAACAACGAACGGGCCCTGGACCACACAATTTGACCACATTGTGCGACGACCGCTATCTTGTCTGCTTGACTGTAGCCGACGGAACGGCTTGGCCCACAGTTATGGCAAGATGTTGGAGGACGGCAACTGATTTGGAAATGTCTGCGTCCACAAATCGACGCCGTCCGCTCGGAGCTGGACTAGTGGCACATATACCATGGCCTCGGATTCCAGTGGACGCACCAACACCTCAACCAACTTGTCCTACAGTGATTACTTCTGTGAATGTAATCGGGCGTACTGCACTGTTGACTGGCATAGGGGAATACAGTTAAGTGTAATTGGCCGTGAAATACAATCTCGCCTTCTATGTATTGACGACATGCTGAACAGAAAGCACTACATGAAGTAGGATGTAGAGCCGAAGACACAGCCCCTCCTGTAAGCATATTTCTTTTGTATCCCGCCTCGATAGGTGGCGCTTGGATCTGCTCCTGTGAACTGCTTCTGCAAAACAGGCCGAAAGTGAAGGACGCGAGTAGGAGCAGATTACGCTGATACAATAGCTCCCTACTTAGCAATCATATACAACCGCTCGCTCACCGATAGATCTGTACCTACAGATTGGAAAATTGCGCAGGTCGCACCAGTGTTTAAGAAGGGTAGTAGGAGTAATCCATCGTACTACAGACATATATCATTGACGTCGGTTTGCAGTAGGGTTCTGGAGCATATACTGCATTCAAACATTATGAATCACCTCGAAGGGAACGATCTATTGATACGTAATCAGCATGGTTTCAGAAAACATCGTTCTTGTGCAACGCAGCTAGTTCTTTATTCGCACGAAGTAATGGTCGCTATCGACAGGGGATCTCAAGTTGATTCCGTATTTCTAGATTTCCGGAAAGCTTTTGACACCGTTCCTCACAAGCGACTTCTAATCAAGCAGCGGGCCTATGGGGTATCGTCTCAGTTACGCGACTGGATTCGTGATTTCCTGTCAGGAAGGTCGCAGTTCGTAGTAATAGACGGCAAATCATCGAGTGAAACTGAAGTGATATCAGGTGTTCCCCAGGGAAGCGTCCTGGGACCTCTGCTGCTCCTGATCTATATAAATGACCTGGGTGACAATCTGAGCAGTTCTCTTATGTTGTTCGCTGATGATGCTTTAATTTACCGTCTAGTAAGGTCATCCGAAGATGAGCAGCAGTTGCAAAGCGATTTAGAAAAGATTGCTGTATGGTGTAGCAGGTGGCAGTTGACGCTAAATAACGAAAAGTGTGAGGTGATCCACATGAGTTCCAAAAGAAATCCGTTGGAATTCGATTACTCGATAAATAGTACAATTCTCAAGGCTGTCCATTCAACTAAGTACCTGGGTGTAAAAATTACGAACAACTTCGGTTTCAAAGACCACATAGATGATATTGTGGGGAAGGCGAGCCAAAGGTTGCGTTTTCATTGGCAGGGCACTTAGAAGATGTAACAAGTCCACTAAAGAGACAGCTTACACTACACTCGTTCGTCCTCTGTTAGAATATTGCTCCGCGGTGTGGGTCCTTACCAGGTGGGGTTGACGGAGGACATCGAAAGGGTGCAAAAAAAGGGCAGCTCATTTTGTATTATCACGTAATAGGGGAGAGAGTGTGGCAGATATGATAAGCGAGTTGGGATGGAAGTCATTAAAGCAAAGACGTTTATCGTCGCGGCGAGATCTATTTACGAAATTTCAGTCACCAACTTTCTCTTCCGAATGCGAAAATATTTTGTTGAGCCCAACCTACATAGGTAGGTATGATCATCAAAATAAAATAAGGGGAATCAGAGCTCGAACAGAAAGGTTTAGGTGTTCGTCTTTCCTGCGCGCTGTTCGGGATTGGAGTGGTAGAGAGATAGTATGATTGTGGTTCGATGAACCCTCTGCCAAGCACTTAAATATGAATTGGAGAGTAATCATGTAGATGTAGATGTAGATGTAGATGTACTTTGGTACTGCGTATAGGTTAAAGCTCTTTTTGGTGTATGGACATATACAAATTGTGGCGTTACTTTGCGTACAGATGAGCGTGTAGGTGCGAAGCCGTTCATGTATAAAAGCTAACAGTTACGAGTAGTAGGACAAACCATCATTAAAAGTAACAAAGGCAAAGTTTGTCATGGATAGCCCCCTTTGAAGTAGAAGCTAAGTTGCTTGGTCTTCAGCTCTTGATCAAATGGGTAGAATCTGGAGCGGCGCTCGTAGAGCTGCACAGCGCGGCTAGAGGGCGCTGTCGTCGGTGTAGGTGTCGTAGTGCCAACCTAAGAACTTATACCCACACTGTGGCATCGTAGCTATCTATACCACAGTTTCAGCCGGGAAACACCCGGCGGCAAGTGACGAGAAATATGCAAACTTTCTTCTAAAACCGACGTGTACCACTGCTTCCGAGGCCTGCACCTTCACCTGACACGTAGGCTGTCGAACATGGCTGGGTATTGTCAGTAAGCGACTTGTTCATACTGGTGGTCATGCAACCACCGCTTTGTGGACGCACCTACAAACCGCTTAGCAGTGTTCCACAGTAGCATATCGAGGCCCTTCTTTGATTCCATGCCACGATGTTCAAACGCTGTGATTGTAGCTTACGGCAACTACACACCGTCCTGCATTCTCATGAGCACAGTTCTGCAATTCTATTCCTTCCCTAAGCTCTGGAATAATTTTCTTCGTAAATACATGTCTGCTTCTCTGTCTACATCTATCTACATCCATACTTTGCAAGCCACCTGACGGTGTGTGGCGGACGGTACCTTGAGTACCTCTATCGGTTCTCCCTTCTATTCCAGTCTCGTATTGTTCGTGGAATGGAGGATTGTCGGTATGCTTCTGCGTGGGCTTTAATCTCTCTGATTTTATCCTCAATGTCTCTTCGCGAGATATACGTATGAGGGAGCAATATACTGCTTGACTCTTCGGTGAAGGTATGTTCTCGAAACTTCAACAAAAACCCGTACCGAGCTAATGAGCGTCTCTCCTGCAGACTCTTCCACTGGAGTTTATCTATCATCTCGGTAGCGCTTTCCCAACTACTAAATGATCCTGTAACGAAGCGCGCTGCTCTCAGTTGGATCTTCTCTATCTCCTCTATCAACCCTATTTGGCACGGATCCCACACTTGTGAGCAATATTCAAGCAGTGGGCGAACAAGTGTATTGTAACCTATTTCCTTTGTTTTCGGATTGCATTTCCTTAGGATTCTTCCAATGAATTTCAGTCTGGCATCTGCTTTACCGACGATCAGCTTTATATAATCATTCAATTTTAAATCACTCCTAATGCCTACTCCCAGGTAATATATGGAATTAACTGCTTCCAGTTGCTGACCTGCTATATTGTAGCTAAATGATAAAGAATCTTTCTTTCTATGTATACACAACACATTACACTTGTCTACATTGAGATTCAATTTCCATTCTCTGCACCACGTGTGAATTCGTTGCAGATCCTCCTGCATTTCAGTACAATTTTCCATTGTTACAACCTCTCGATACACCACAGCATCATCCGCAAAAAGCCTCAGTGAACTTCAGATGTCATCCACAAGGTCATTTATGTATATTGTGAATAGCAACGATCCTACGACACTCCCCTGCGGCACACCTGAAATCACTCTTACTCCGGAAGACTTCCCTCCATTGAGAATGACATGCTGCTTTCTGTTATCTAGGAAATCTTCAATCCAATCACACAATTGGTCTGATAGTCCATATGCTCTTACTTCGTTCATTAAACGACTGTGGGGAACTGTATCGAACGCCTTGCGGAAGTCAAGAAGCACGGCATCTACCTGTGAACCCGTGTCTATGGCCCTCTGAGTCTCGTGGACAAATAGCGCGAGCTGGGTTTCACACGACCGTCTTTTTCGAAACCCATGCTAATTCCTACGGAGTAGATTTCTAGTCCCCAGAAAAGTCATTATACTCGAACATAATACGTGTTCCAAAATTCTACAACTGATGGAGGTTGGAGATATAGGTCTATAGTTCTGCACATCTGTTCGACGTCCCTTCTTGATAACGGGAATGACTTGTACCCCTTGAAACGCTACGCTCTTCTAGAGACCTACGGTGTGTTGCAATTTTCACGAGCAGTAGTGCAGATGCAGATGAACCACCGTCCTTCCGGGTGCGAGTGATTTCCAGATACACCGATAAGCTGCTAATCGACGAACGAGCGCAGGTATTTTGTTTACGTACGGGGGAGTGTCGGTAAAAGCGCGCTCCACGCCACGTCGCCTCTTCGTCGAAGCAGTAATTGTGACACCACGAGGTGTTGTATGGAAATTTCGCCGCCAGGAGCGGCGGGGGGAGAACCGCAGCGGCGCGGCGCGGCGCGGTCTGGCGTGCGGCCGCTAGCCATGCATATGGATGGCGGTGGCCGACTTGTGTCATCGCGCTGTTAACCAGAGGTTATTGTGCCCGCTACAGCGCCCATTATGCATCCGGGACGGCCCAGCCAGTGTGGACGCGGCGTGCTGTGACGCCCACTTACGTAGGCGTCGCCCGTCACCGCCTTCGCAGGTCGACCAGCGACGGCGCCTTCTAATGCCGCCCAGCTCGGCTCGTTACAAAGGGCACAACGCAAGTTTGGCAGCCGCACTTATTTTATCGTTTCGTGACCATTTCCACCACACTCAGTATGTTGCTGCCGTACCTAGGCAAGCGAATCTCGTTTTCCTTTTATCTACGCACACTCCACATCATTTTGCAAGACGTTTTCTACCCTTTCCAATCTCATCCTACCAACTGTACACTGTCCTAGTTGCTCCTCCAAAATAAATCCTCCTACTCAACGTCTTCTTCCTGAATAAAATACTGTCATTTTCTAATTCCTGTAACCACATTGTCAGCACCTTCCTACGGTCGCAGGTTCGAATCCTGCCTCGGGCATGGATGTGTGTGACGTCCTTAGTCTAGTTAGGTTTAAGTAGTTCTAAGTTCTAGGGGACTGATGACCTCTGCAGTTAAGTCCCATAGTGCTCAGAGCCAGTTGAACCATTTTTTCAGCACCTTCTCACAACATTAAAGGGTGTGTTCAGCCACGTATTTACAGTGAAAAAAACTGTTGTGTACATAGTTCCGCGTAGTCAGCGCGCACACAACTTTCCCACTAGAGCGCGCCCAGCTAAGCACAACAGCGCAGGCGCAGCGCTCGTCTGTCTCCGCACTACGAGATGGCGCTGTCTTAGAGACGGACCAAATTCTGCTTCCGCCGATCTGCGTATTAATATGTAACGCAGCCAATGAGATTGCTGCTAACGTAAAACCTTTCCTCCTGACGGATCACACTCGCGCAGTGATACATGAACGCGCGAGGTATTATAACGATTGTACAGACCTCCGATTGGTCAGTCTGCATTAGTCTGTAGTCAAGTTTCAGTCTGCGCCTGATAAGATTATCATATTCCTGTACATAGCCATGAAGAGAAATGTATAGACACTTTGTCAAGCATCAGAGATATATGAGAATAAGATTAACGTACCAATACCAAAGGAACTTCAGATTGTTAATTGTAAATAGCATCCAGAGCCAAGTTACGTTATTTTCATGCTTGTTATTATTTTAATAAATGTGTGTGAAAATTAATCAAGTTCTGTTTAAAGTTGGTCACCGACAATCTGCTACTCTAAGCGTGCAAGTGGCATTTCTATCGTCTGACCTAATGGCACAAGATAAACACTCCACGATAAGACCAGGAGACATATTGCTGACACTCGCCTACTTCGTTAGAGCGACGACTCAAGTAATCTGATGGTGTGTGTACCGAAGGCCTCACAGTACGCACACCACAAAAACACAAAAATCTAAGCATTTCGATGGTCAAACCTTCATTATCAGAATGACCGGACAGCAACCTCTAAAACCGTCCGTTATAAAATACGCTGTCGGGAAAAAGTTAGTACACCCTTTTAGAGCTTTCCAATTCAATCAAGATTTATTGTTTAAACCGTGTGTATGGAGTACATGAAATGATTACATTTGCAGATCAACAGCACAAGCGGTTTTGAGGTGCCGAGTGTCGACCCATGCTGAAAGACCCTTATTAGTTCAAATGGCTCTGAGCACTATGGGACTCAACTGCTAAGGTCATCAGTCCCCTAGAACTTAGAACTACATAAACCTAACTAACCTAAGGACAGCACACACATCCATGCCCGAGGCAGGATTCGAACCTGCGACCGTAGCGGTCACGCGGTTCCAGACTGTAGTACCTAGAACCGCTCGGCCACTCCGGCCGGCGAGCACTGTGGGACTTAACATCTGAGGTCATCAGTCCCCTAGAACTTAGAGCTACTTAAACCTAACTAACCTACGGACATCACGCACATCCATGGCCGTAGCAGTCGCGCGGTTCCGGACTGAAGAGGCTAGAATCACTCGGCCAGAGGGGCCGGTACCGGTATTAGTACGTCGTGTAGCCTCCACGGGCGACACTGCAGGTGCTGACTCTCGCATCCAATCAGTCGTACAGGTGGCGAACACTGTCCTGGGATACGTTATGGCACACCTGCTTAACCTGTTCAGATAGTTCTGTAAGAATTGTTGGCTGAAGAGTCGCATCACTTCTCGTCCCATTATGTGCCACACGTGCTCGACTGGAGATACGTCTGGAGATGGTGCTGACCAGGGAAGCTGCTGCACGGTTTTTAGACCACGTTCAGCTTCATGGCCAGTGTGTGAGTGAGCATTATCCTGTTGGAAGAACACCACCACATTCCTGTTGCCAGAACGGCAAAAGAACGGGTCTAAAACATTCTTATGTACCGAGTGCTGGTTAACGTCCCCTCCAGAAACACCAAACGCGAACCAGTTTGTTGTTTATCGCACACCGGACCATAAGGCTAAGGTGGGGCCAGTGTGTCTTGCACGAATTCACTCTACGAGACAGCGCCCACCAGGTCTATGAAGCATGGGCAAACGACTACCACCTGCATGCAGACAGAATCTGCTTTCATCACAGAAGAGCACAGTGTGCCATTCCAAGTGATCCTCTGACGGCACCACTCCAGCCGTGCACATCGATGGTATGGCGTGGATGGAAGACGGTCTAGAGGTGAGTGTGCGCCCGTAGTCCCGCTGCTAATAACCGGTTCGCAACAGTTCGTGCTGGCACATCTGGGCTCATAAGCACTTTTATCTGTGCTGTGGTAGCTGTAAATATACCACTGTTGTCCTTATAATACGACGATCCTGGGAGTCGTCTGTGCTGCATGGATTTCGAGACCCTCGTCTACTAGTGTGAGAACGTTTACGTGGCCACTAATACCAGTACCGTTGCACAACTGACACAGTACGTCCTGCCTATGTGGCAGTTCACCGAAAGAAGCATCCCACCACTCGGAAGGCCACAATTTGACCGCTTTTGGATTCGCTCAGCTGGCTCTAGCAAACACAGGTGCGTCTGCGTGGCATGTTTGCATACTTGTTTCGCTCGTTTGCACCACTGTGAGATTTCTGGCTTTCTGGCTGTGAGCATTCCCTATTAAAGGGTAGACACAGATGGTACTCTGATAGGTATGCTACTGCGACATTGGCAGACGACGTTGGATCTATTATCTGTACATCTACTATACGCCAGGTGGCAGATGTAGTCATCGCATCAAAATCTACGTCGCCTTGCCATGTGTAGTTTTTCCGGCAGTGTATAAACAACGACACCGAACATGAAATAAAGTGGCTATTTCCCCTGCAGCAGCTTCTTCTTAACATGGGCATCCAAATCACTGTCACTGACAACACAGACTGGAACTGAATGGCATGTGAAGTCCACTGGCATCAGCAGTGTCACAGTAAGAGCCATATCCGTCTACGGTCTGTGTATCTTCCTGAAAGCGACATCCTGCTGACAAATACAGAAGTAATCCGAGTGGGCTCTACGTGAATGTAAATGTGAAATCACGGAAGAAATGAAGTGATGTATTACCATGCAGGGTAGCCTGAAAATTCACAACATGAACAGCAAGATAACAATATACAGTAAGATCGCTAAATAATTACAATTGTTGAAGTAGATCTGAAAGGTTTTAAAAAGAAGTTATGTGTGCCACCCGTAAGCAGTTCATACAATATTTTATTATTTACTGCGCTTTGTATAGGAATGTCCAATTGCTCTAGTAGATCAAGTTTCTTTTTTTTTATCTTTTACATGCAAAATAGCGAGATCCTAATCAGTTGCCAACACAGTGACCAGTTTCATGAATACGCATGGTTACGGCTGACTTCTCTAAACTGTTAAGCCGAAAAGCGTTGCTGTGTTCATTGTAGCCGGCCGCTGTGGCCGAGCGGCTCTGGGCGCTTCAGTCCGGAATCGCGCTGCTGCTACGGTCGCAGGTTCGAATCCTGCCTCGGGCATCGATGTGTGTGATGTCCTTAGGTTGGTTAGGTTTAAGTAGTTCTAAGTCTAGAGGGACTGATGATTTCAGATGTTATGTCCCATAGTGCTCAGAGTCATTTGAACCATTTGTTCATTGTATTTTAACTTAAAGGACATACCGGTTGCGCCTATGTAGTTCGCAATCCAGGTATTACCTGTGTAGATAGAATATCTCTCGTATTTATCGACTTCCTTCTGTAAATTGTTCCTTAGCTAAGGAGGTTTTAGAGGTTCTCGCACAGTAATGCTGATGACGAAGGCTTGAGCTAGGAAACGCCTAAATTTTAGTGTTTTTTGCACTGTAAGTCGGTAGTAGAGCCGACATTGTAACACCTATTTTTATAGACCCGACCTCATATTCATTATGGGTGACACAAGCCTTCCCACAAACTTCCACTTACCATCGTTTCATCCACATTCTTACTTATGATGCCAGGAGGCCCCACCACACATCAACAGAACTCGTCTCTCCAACATCCGGTAACGATTCTGCTGATTATATATGTGTATACTTAACTTTTGTAAAGTAAAAGCTGAATAGCAGCAGCCTGCATTTATGACCATTAAAATTACAGTACCATGACGCCGATGTGCGTTGTACGTGGATTTGACACGAAATGTTTCCTAGCAAGCTTAACGTAGACGGTTTTATTCCTACCTAATCATTTGTGGATGTTGTTTGTTCGTGAGAAGTTCGTGTTATGCTTGATATAAGAAGGTGAACTGACTACTGGCACGAATCAGGATTGGATACCAGTAGTATCGTGGACCATCGTGAGCGCGATTTATCATTCAGCGATATTACTGCTTGCGTTATTCGTGATGTCAGAACTGCCCAAAGGATGTGGAATCTATGGGTATTCAATAGCACGCACTATCCCCGTGGCTCCAATAATCTAGCGTCCGAGTGGACAGATATACACTATCTGGTCAAAAGTATCCGGCTACCATTGATCTGATGTGTATCTTTCCTTCCCCTTTGTGGCGGCTTAGATGTCATGGGGTCACTTTCATTTGGGTGTGAGAACGGCTGTGGAGGAATGGCAGCCCATTCTTCCTCAACAGCAGAAACTAGAAATGGCACTGATGCTGGATATTGGGGTCTGGAGCTAAGTCGTGGTATATCTCCTCGCAAACATGTTCAGATGGTTTCAGATTGCGACTTTAGGCAGTTCAGTCCATTTCAGGGATGTTGTGTCCACAGACCATGATGAAGGCTTGAGGTTGGAAACGTGTAAGTTCTAGCGTTTTTTTTTTGTTTTTTTTTTGTTTTTTTGCGCTATAAATTGGTGGTTGAGCAGACATTCTAACACTGATTTTTGCAACCACGACCTCATAGCGATTATAGATAACATCAGACCGTCTCACAAACTTCCATTTACTATCTTTTCATCCACATTCTAAGTTAATATGTCAGGAGGCCTCATCACACAGCAGCAGAACTCGCCTCACCAACATCACATGACGATCTAAACTTTATTTTTGCAAAGTAAAGGAGATGTTTATCCTCAGTATGCAATCAACAGTGCTGTAAAATGTGTTTACATTCTTCCGCATTTAGCGTTTTCTTAAGCACAACAGCCATGGAAAACACCCTCCACAGTTCACTGTTGGCACTGAACATGATCGCAGGTAATGATCTCCAGACATTTGCCAAATGCAGACCCGTCTACAAGACCAACACAGGGTATTACGTGATTCAACACTCCAGCCATCCGCCGTCCTGTGGCGTTGTTCTTTACGTCAGCTCAAGCGTCGCTCAGAACTGACTACAGAAATGTGTTGCTTATGAGGAGCTGCTCGACCATTCTAGCTCATTAATTTTAGCACCCTATCCCCTGAGACTGTGCTAGTTGAACTGCTGTTAATGCTTCGTAATCCAAGAATGATTCTTTCTGCCGATATCATGGGATATGCACAACACCACTTCGCAATGCTGACGGTCCCCGTCCGTCAGCAGATGAGTTCTGCCTGGTCTTACTTCAGCTATGGATGTTCGTTCCCGTTTCCACTTCAGTAACGGCACTCACAGTCGACTTGGGCAGCTTTAGCAGGCTAAAATGTGGGTGATGGGTCTGTTGCTCAGGTGGCATCTAATGAGTAGTCCATCTCAGATGTCACGGAGCTGTATGACCGATCCATTATGTTTATACATAAGAAACTACCAGCCTCGATTGCGGTAATGAAACCAATCTTTACCTAGGTTTCAGCCCAAGTAATTGAGCCTGTAGTCAAATTTTTAAAATGCGGTACATAGGTACGTGAGCTCCCGAGGCCCATCCCACGGCGTCCATGGAGACGAGGCGCTCGCCGGAGCATAAGTCTTGGAGGTGACTTAGTACGTATGTACCGCATTTTTAAAATGTGACTACGCCTATTCAGGCTGTTTTAGTTTTATTACTAGACCATACCCTCGTAGACATATTATAGAATCAGGTTTATCTTCTGAAGAAGGATCAATTACTTGGGCTGAAACCTGGGTAAAGGTTGGTTTCATTACCGCAATCGAGGCTGGTAGTTTCTTATGTATTAGACATTCACTATTTCTGACTGGACTGCAATGTTGAAAGTACCCAGCCCCCACGAGTCTCCTTTTATACTAGTGGGTCTGTCTCTGGTAGCATCTAGTGGTCTATTCCATAATTACATAGGGGTCTTCAGAGATTTTTTATCAGTTAGAGTACTGATCGGTTGGCCATGCAGGATCGGAGACCATAACCCGAGGTAGGACGTGGAAACGTTCGCAATACGAGTATCCACATGGACATTGCGACGAATCCCGGGGCAACTTGGGCTATCACAACGGCAAGTTAAATTGCGGTTGCTCTTGAAGCGGCAGATGACAGAGGCACGCAGACTATGGTGCTCTAATGATAATATTGGACACAGAATTGACACCATATTGTCTTTTCAGACGACATCATGAATTGACGTATCCGTGTGCGGACGCGTCCACGTGTGCAGGCACCAAGAAAAGGAAAGTTGTCAGAATTTGAACAGCGCCAGTTATGTTTCCGACGTTCAATGCCAGTGGCTGAGTCCCATATTCACGGTCTCCGTGACGTCTTTCAACAAAATAAGTTACGGGAACACATTGTCCGTGCAGTTCCGACCTACATCGATACACGGGGTCTTCGACTGCTTCTATGGTCAGAAGTTTCTCCTGATCTCTCACCTGTTGAAAACATCTGGCCACGGATTGCCATGCCACCAGTCGCCAGCCACTACGTTGACTGGCGTAGAGTTGCAACAGCATTGGAATGACGGACCTGTATTTGACAGCGAAACTCTGTTCTACTCGATACCCTGCCAGGTTAGAGCATCGTTCCTGCCAGAGTTGGCAGCTCTGAGTACTAATTTTCGCACCCTACATACCCCGAAATCTCCTAGAAATTTAATCATATATCCTTCCTTCAATACTGTATACACACAACAGCAAAAAATTTGTTATTCACTATCCTTCCCGGTACTGTAGTTTTGAAAACTGACAGTGTAGTTTTTATACCTATCCCTTATAGGGGCAATGTAAATACCGTATACATGAGACTCGTTAATGTCCTGAAATCCCTCAAGAGTTCAGTTTTTCTGTGTATGACGACGAGGTTACAGCGTGTATGTTGCGGAGAAGCATGTTTCAAACCGTCCTCAGGCCGTCCTGATTTAGGTTTTCCATAGTTCCCTTACACCATTACACCATATGAACAAATGTCAGGATGGTTTCTTTAACAATAATACGGACCTTACAAAGTTAATTCATCATTTTAAACTGGAAGTAATTTGTCGCTTGATACAGTTAGTTACCGACTCTGTGTAGAGGAGGGATGTCCAGTTCGTCCGGCTCCTACAGCTTTCTTCCTTCCCAGATCTTCACGTGCTCTGTTGCTATGTCTTGTTGTTGATAGGAGAACATCGGTTTGTTGCTGTGTTGAACAGATCAGTGGCCGGCCTGGTTTCCTACGTTCAGCAGTGTTTTTCAAGGCTGTGTCTAATGCAAAGGCCGGCCGGAGTGGCCGAGAGGTTCTAAGCGCCACAGTGTGGAACCGCACGACAGCTACGGTCGCAGGTTCGAATCCTGCCTCGGGCATGGATGTGTGTGATGTCCTTAGGTTAGTTAGGTTTAAGTACTTCTAAGTTCTAGGGGACTGATGACCACATAAGTTAAGTCCCATAGTGCTTAGAGCCATTTGAACCATTTTCTAATGCAAAGATGAAAAAATTTCGCGGCATGGAGTGGAAAGGGGACAGGAAAGGAAGAGGGGCGTGAAGCTAGAAAGTTTATTTACGCGATAAAAAAGTATTATTAGATGGCGCTTGTGCATGTGTGCCACTCAACGGTGCAGAAGCAACGTTTAGTATACAAATCAAGCCGAGTGGCGCGTGCTACAAAGTGATATTCACCTACATCTGCCGGGCCGCGTTGATCGAACGAGGAAGATCGTAACGATACTTATGAACAAGCAAGCAGTAAACTTGAGTAGTTTGACCGTGAAAGTGCCTCAGAGTTATGAATGAGAATAGCATGTGAAGAGTGCAGCCGTGAGAAAGAAAGGTTTCAAAATAGATTTGAATTTCACCACCTCGGAGGTTGAACCTATTACTTTCTTGAGCTCGTCCAGTAGTCAACCCAGTTGTATCTTGGAATTTGGTAGAAAACGTTACGAAAGCGACCCATCAGTCACACATTACAACCAGTCTGATTCTATGTTATGAACTGTAGTGGCTAAAATACACTTCCCCATTCGTCAGATGTGGGAGTCTTTATAAATCGCATACTGGCTGAAAGAGGCAGTTATACATAGACAGCAATAAAACCTCACTTCTTTTGCATTATGAAGGAGGTCTGTTGAAAAAATTCCGGAACTTTGTCCATAAAACTTTTCTACGGTATCCTTTTACTTATTGTGTATGGTCTCCTTCTAAGTAATCTCCTCCACAATTGAGACATCGCTCCCAACGCAGTTTCCACTTCCTGAAGCAGTCTTGGTACGCCTCTTGCTGAATCGCGCATAGCGCCGTCTCGAATTTTCTTTTGTCTTCACTCAATCGTTGCAAAGCTTCGTCCTTTCAATGCGTTTTTGACTTCCGAAATAAAAAACAAAATCCGGAGAAATCATGTCTAGAGAGTACAGAGGATGACGCAGCACAGTGATTTCGTTTTTTAATAATAAATGAAAAGCACCAGTTTGCTTTTGTTCTACAATATTATTTTTATTGCTAACCGGTTTTCGGCTTACAAGGTCATCTTCAGACGTTTACTGAGTATTATCACCAAAGGAGTTAAATGTTAGCAGACAACATTGGAAGAGAAGTAACACGCACGGTTCCAGACTGAAGCGCCTAGAACCGCTCGGCCACACCGGCCAGCTACACAATTTCAAAACCTAGGGAAGTGCATAACATGTGGTTGGTAAGTTCAAAAAGCAGGTGGTATACAATAACTGTCTTTACCTTTTCTTTCTTGCTGGATGCTTTCCTCAGTTCAAGAGTACAACGGAATTCAATCAAAGTATCTGTTGAAAGAAGTTGCACGTATACCAAAGTTGAGTGATTCTTACGTGGAACGGAAGAGTTGGTATCAACGTCGCAAAGTGAATATTTTACCCACAGAAAACGGAATAAAACGTACTGGAATGAATGTATGAATGAGCTATAATAATTAACACATGGAAAGCCATTTGCGTGTTATAATTCCTCGGAATTACGAGAAACAATTAAGTTTCTAACTGTTACACTTGCAAAACGGCTATGCGGCTTCTGCGAATCACGAAGCCTCCGTGAGAACTTCACATTGCAAGAAATTAATACTACAGTGTGTCTTATAATGAATTAAAAAAAGTCCGATATCTTGCAAGAACTATATTTTTGTTTTGTGTAACCCTCGAACATGTCTCATCACAGTTGTGGAATCTTGTATTGTTACTTTATTTACTCTATGTGTGCCCTGTGGCTGCCAAAAGAAATCAGCCACACCCCTGTATCAATACAGCATGTCATCATTGCTGCAGATGAGTTTACCTGAACTGAAGATTCCACAGCTGTGATGAAACATATCTTGGAATTAAACAAAATACCAAAAATGTTGTTTATTCTATTTTCAGCAATCACGGGAACAGAGTCTAAAATTGTATTATGATACTTTCAAGCGTCTTATATTTTCAAACTAAAAGCAGCTCTTACTCGGTGCTACAGTCTTCACAGACAGCAGGTTATTTCTTGAAGCGTACAGGACCCAGTCACGGCCAAGGAAGCAATTGCGCCAGCCTAGTAAATATTTAGGCCCTCCGTGTTAGGGGAGGCGGAGCCCGAGGGCGATACATGGGCGCCAGCTGCTGTGTCTGGCGGCGGTACAGGCTGAACCATGCGGTACTCGAAACGACTATTGTTGGAGAAGCAAGACTCAGTTACCCGACTACGCTGGGCGTTGATTCCGTCTATTATCACCCACCAACGAATTACTTTTTGTTAGGCAACAGATTAATCTGTTGGTTTTCAGAAACAACTGTAACCAGTCGCATTTTGTGATGGTCCGTTTCTTCTTTTTAGTTTACCAACAACGGCTGCAAGTCGCCCAGCCACTCATCATGAGGCAACAGACAGTTTTATTGAGTTTTTGTAGCACTGCTGCGGCCGTTGTGTAGCTGTGGCAAGATATAAAAAACGAAACAAGCTAGCGCTGATCGCGGCGAGGTATTATTTACGTCATAAGACCTATTTGGAGGTATTACTTACCGTTGATGGTATTCCTGGTGAAAACCTTGATGCACAGATCGCTCTGGAAAACGTAATGTTTCCCAGTTTTGTTGATTACTTAGCACTGCAGAAAATTTACCACCAGCAAAAACCACACATACTATGCAGTATGTAAACAAACAAAAGGGTATGTGACTCTTCGAGCTTTCCCGGCGGATATGTTGTAAATAGTCTTCACGGGTTTTCCGCAAGATGACATTGTGCAAATTTCGCAATATTTCCTCGGAGTCACTGTCCGACATCTTCAGGTGGTTGAACCTTGCTGGTGGCTAGGTACGACTGACTGTACCTAGCCACCAGCAAGGTTCAACCACCTGAAGATGTCGGACAGTGGCTCCGAGGAAATATTGTGGAATTTGCACGACTCAATCCGGCGGCAAACCCGTTCAAATGTGTGTGAAATCTTATGGGACTTAACTGCTAATGTCATCAGTTCCTCAGCTTACACACTACTTAACCTAAATTATACGAAGAACAAACACACACACCCACGCCCGAGGGAGGACTCGAGCCACCTGAGACCGCTCGGCTAATCCCGCGCGGCAAACCCGTGAAGACTTTTTAAAACCAAAGGGTGTGATAGTAATGTTCAAGGGCTTAGTGTTAAAGCAGAGATTTTGTTTTCTTTTTTTCCTTTTCTTTTGTCGACACTCGCATTTTTTAATTATAGTCATTATTTCGAAAATGCCATGCACTCGTTAATACAAAACCTACATCTGCAATTTACAAACTCTATAATGCGTAGAGTTCCGATAACATTTCTTTTACACTATTGGTACTTAAATTTCGTTTATCGGAATTACCATGTTTTTTTCTTGCTCAGTTCGCATTGGCTACGTCTTAGACCTCATAAATTTGCACGTTGGTGTCTTTATGTAATGATAATGCTAAGTTACGTGGGCGTTCTGGAGTTTGGTATTGGGAAGATCTATGCGTGTGCAGTGTGAGGGAGAGTGGCGATTGTCAGAGGAAGAGGATTTGTGAGGGATGGTGGAGGGTGGGAAGGGGTGAGTAAGGAGGGGTTAATGTGCGTGTTTGTTTGTGTGTGTGTGGGGGGGGGGGGGGGTGGCGCAACTGAAACCGGCTATTGCGAAATAGTTGAATATCACAAAAGGCGACTGGCTGCAATTATTTCTGAAAACCTTTGGTCATAACAGTCTCTTTTTTTAACTGTCATTCTTTTCACTTGTTTGACGCAGTCTGCCAGAACTTTTTCTCTTGTACCAACCTCTTCATTACACAGTAGCACTTACACCGACCGACCTCAGTTATTTGTTGCATATATGCCAATTCCTGCCTTCCCGTACAATGTTTACCCTCTATGTCCCCCTATGTCCTATCATACTGTTTCTTCTGCTTGACAGCTTTTTCCACATATTCCTTACCTCGCCTATTCTGTGGAGAACCTCCTCATTCCTTATCTTATCAGTCCACCAAATTTTCGACTTCTTTCTTATAGCACCACATCTCAAACGCTTTCATTCTCCTCTTTCAGTTTTCCCACGATCCTTGATTCACTTCCACACAATTCTGTGCCTGAAACTTACATCCTTAGAAATGTCTTCCTCACGTTAACGGCGATGTTTAACACTAGTACAATTCTTTTGACGACAAATGCCCTCCTGTACAAGTCTGCTTTGTACGTCCTCTGTGCTGTGTTCGTCAAGAGTTATTTTGCTTTCAAGGTAGCAGAATTCCTTCACTTCTGCTACTTTCTTAATTTTGTGGAAGTCTATGCTCTCAGTTTTGATGTTAAGTTTATTGCTAGTCTCACTGCTGTTACTTCTCATTACTTTCGTCTTCATTTTGGTCTCAGTTCACATTGTGTGCTCATTAGGCCATTCTTCCATTTAACCGGTCCGCAATTATTCCTCACTTCCACTGAGGACAGTGATGTTATCAGTGAATTATATTATTGATATCCTTTCACCTTAAATTCTAACCCCACTCCTGAATTTTTCTTTTATTTCTTTCATTACTCCTTTGATGAATATAATGAAAAACAGGAACGAAAGCCAACATCCGTGTCTTACACCCTGTGTAATCCGATAATTCCTCCATTTTACACTGTCGAACGATTTTTCTAGGTCGACAAATTACATGAACATGTATTGATTTCCATCAAGTCTTGCTGGCATTATCAAGCACATCGCCAGAACTGCCTCTTAGTGCCTCTACTTTTCCTACAGCCAAACAGACCTACATCAAACACTTCCTCAGCTTTATTTCCCATTCCTCTAGATATTATTATTGTCAGCAACTTCGATGCATGGCCTGTTATGCTAATATTGCGATTCTCTCACTTAATCTGCCGTTGCCGTCTAGGGGTTTTGTGGATTATATTTTTTCGAAAGTCTGATGGTATGTTTCTATTGTCATACAGTCCACAGCCTCATTTGAATGGTAATTGGGTTGCCACTTCCACCAGTGATTTTAGAAATTTCGAAGGAATGTTGTACGTGCCTACCACTTTAGTTATAAACCAGAAAATGAGAAAATCACGTGTAACTGGAATGAGAAGTAATTTAATTTTTTATATGAACAATTCGTTTTTTTTTCAAACAATAAAAGTGAAGCTACCTCTCTCTTTACATAGGTATTACGTGTTCATTGACTCATATTTCCTTTACCTCATTTCGTTAGAGCATTTAACATGGCTTTCATTCCGCTGAATTGTCTGTTATACTATTACGGTTTTATTAAAATGCAAAATCACGCCTGCTTGCCTGCCTAAATAACACTGTCGATCCTGCGCTAATACGCTTGAATACTGCTTTCAAGCTGATGCTAACATGAAGGATTGCCTGACTTCTTGTGTGTAACCAGCACTTGAAATGTATCACTAAGCCTGTTACAGTACCGTTAAAATAAATCAGTAGTAAACAAATGCTTTCAACAGACTTCATACATGACTAGCCTCTCTTCTGTTCCTGCGTTTGATAGATGAGTTAGTTCCACAGAGCCACAGGTAAAAAATGTATAAATGTAATATCAGTATATTATTTAACAACTATTGAAATCGATCAGTTATTTCTGTGTTTCGATTGAACGGTTGCACATCACTGTAAGAAGAGTGAATTTTTTGAAAACGAAAGGTTCTGATTAGCGGCATTAAGTGTAATATTCCTTAAGGCAGTTGATTCGACTTCTTTGCCACTATCAAGTAACCTGGGAATACAACATTGGTGAGGTTACCTATAAATATTGTGGTTGTCCATGTGCACTACTATACATTGGAATTATACATTGATACTTACATTTAGTCTGATTTGACATCTACTACTGTACATATACGAAACTGTCATTATATAATTCGTAGCGATTACGCGACACATAGTAGTTGTAAACGTATTGAATACATTTTGACACTTATTTGGTAGTTGGTTTACTATGGTGCAATATGTTTACAAAGTGGAAGTAGCTATGCAACGACAACGTTACATTTCGGAGACTAGATTTTGCTGTGAATTGTATCTTTCGTCTGAGTATGTTTTGTTGTCCATATGTACTATCCCTCTTTGTGATCCAGTTCGTGAATAAGTTTTCCAGGTAGTATTTATGATTAAAATCTGTGTGTTCGTTTAGTATTTTAAGTGGATAGTCTCTCGTATATACATGTATCTTCAATTCTTCAAGTATGCTCATAGTGAGCTCTTGTAACAATTGTAATCATTCCTGTATTGACCAAACAAGACAAAATTTTAGTATCAGATCCACAGAATACACTAGAAACAGTGACATTAATCAATATAGCTTCTTTTTACACATAAAAAGACTAGCGCCACACAGCTGGGAAAACCGAAACTGCACTACAAATACTACACAGGATACCGAAAGGAAGACCTTCATGCCGCGCTGCAGCAGTACTTTCTTCGACCGCTCTCATCGGGTACTGAGAGGGTGCCGGGCACGGCTCATATTTGTAATGGTGGCGGGTGAATGTAACTAAATAGTTAGCCTTTTCGAAGGTAGTGGTAACCACACAGGACCACCTCCCCACCGACAGGAATGGGCAACGCCCTGGGGTTAGCCCCAGGTGGAACAGAGCACGTATAGTGTAAAGAGACGATACTAAAAGAAAACATCCGTGAAGATGCCACAACTGTGATGAAACATGTTCAAGGGTTATGTGGCCAATCATACAACGAAGCGAATTGTAATATCTACATCTACATCTACATGATTACTCTGCAATTCACATTTAAGATCTTGGCAGAGGGTTCATCGAACCACAATCATACTATCTCTCTACCATTCTACTCCCGAACAGCGCGCGGGAAAAACGAACACCTACACCTTTCTGTTCGAGCTCTGATTTCTCTTATTTTATTTTGATGATCATACCTACCTATGTAGGTTGGGCTCAACAAAATATTTTCGCATTTGGAAGTGAAAGTTGGTGACTGAAATTTGATAATAGATCTCGCCGCGACGAAAAACGTCTTTGCTTTAATGACTTCCATCCCAACTCGCGTATCATCTCTCCCCTATTACGTGATAATACAAAACGAGCTGCCCTTTTTTGGACCCTTTCGATGTTCCAAAATGGTTCAAATGGCTCTGAGCACTATGGGACTTAACTTCTTTGGTCATCAGTCCCCTAGAACTTAGAACTACTTAAACCTAACTAACCTAAGGACATCACACACATCCATGCCCGAGGCATGATTTGAACCTGCGACCGTAGCGGTCGCGCGGTTCCAGACTGTAGCGCCTAGAACCGCATGGCCACTGCGAACGGCTTTTCGATGTCCTCCGTCAATCCCACCTGGTAAGGACCCACACCGCGGAGCAATATTCTAACAGAGGACGAACGAGTGTAGTGTAAGCTGTCTCTTTAGTGGACTTGTTGCATCTTCTAAGTGCCTTGCCAATGAAATGCAACCTTTGGCTCGCCTTCCCCACAATATTATCTATGTGGTCTTTCCAACTGAAGTTGTTCGTAATTTTAACACCCAGGTACTTAGTTGAATTGACAGCCTTGAGAATTGTACTATTTATCGAGTAATCGAATTCCAACGGATTTCTTTTGCAACTCATGTTGATCTTCTCACACTTTTCGTTATTTAGCGTCAACTACCACCTGCCACACCATACAGCAATCTTTTCAAAATCGCTTTGCAACTGATACGGGTCTTCGAATGACCTTACTAGACGGTAAATTACAGCATCATCTGCGAACAACCTAAGAGAGCTGCTCAGATTGTCACCCAGGTCAATAATATACATCAGGAACAGCAGAGGTCCCAGGACGCTTCCCTGAGGAACACCTGATATCACTTCAGTTTTACTCGATGATTTACCGTCTATTACTACGAACTGCGACCTTCCTGACAGGAAATCACGAATCCAGTCGCGCAACTAAGACGATACCCCATAGGCCCGCTGCTTGATTAGAAGTCGCTTGTGAGGAACGGTGTCAAAAGCTTTCCGGAAATCTAGAAATACGGAATCAATATGAGATCCCCTGTCGATAGCGGCCATTACTTGGTGCGAATAAAGAGCTAGCTGCGTTGCACAAGAACGATGTTTTCTGAAACCATGCTGATTTCGTATCAATAGAGCGTTCCCTTCGTACTGCAAACCGACGTCAATGATATAGGTCTGTAGTTCGATGGATTACTCCTACTACCCTTCTTAAACACTGGTGCGACCTGCGCAATTTTCCAGTCTGTAGGTACAATCTATCGGTGAACGAGCGGTTGTATATGATTGCTAAGTAGGGAGCTATTGTATCAGCGTAATCTGAAATTAACCTAATCGGTATACAATCTAGACCTGAAGACTTGCCCGTATCAAGCGATTTGAGTTGCTTCGCAACCCCTAAGGTATCTACTTTTAAGAAACTCATGCTAGCAGCTGTTCGTATCACTATCATGTTGCTATAAAGAGAGCAGCAGCAAGGCCCATTACTGTAATCTACTAGGAAATGGATCTAATTATAATACAGGGTGTTGGGGGTATAAGTGTAGATATTTCTGTTGATGACTGAGGACAATGTATTGAACTACATTACGTCGGTGTTTACTTCATTTTCAGAATAATATGAGCAATATATTTTTAGATTGGTTAGTAATGGTGGCACAAGCAGGACATTAGTTCATTTCCTCCTGTGCGACAGGTCACGTACTGAAGTGTGGACATGTGAAGGCAAAAGAATAGTCTACCCCGAGAGGCTTAGTCCACTTCGCGGTGTAGTTACGACTGTGCAGAAAACATCAGGCAAGGACGAATTTCAGGGAAAACGCAACAGGACCATGCACCTGTTTCACCAACTATACCCACAGCTGACAAGTCAACACGTGAACGTGAGGACACGACTACACCTCTTCTGAACAATGATCCTGCCATCAGTCTGATATGAATAGTCCTCTTGCGGGATCACCTGTAACAGCGTAACGTAGCAAATTATTGCGTCAACCTGCTTTGAAAACATAGCTTGCCGAGGAGCCGGGAGGAGAACAGATTTTGTTTCTCACTCTGTCACAGATGACACCGGCTACTAACACTGCGTGCAACACGTTACACACACTCGCTGTGAAGAAGTACTATTAAATGTTAGTCGATCTTTTTCATATTTTTATACCAAATTCTATGGATAACGAACCATTCTATTAAAATTTCAAATCAATAATTTCAATACTTCCGGAGACATAAATTTGTACCCAAAACACATAATAGCCGTGTTGTCATTGTGAAACTGAGTTAGGAACTGTAATGTGTTTCATCTATAGTACCAACTGAAACTACAACCAAGAGGATAGGTTCATACAATCTGATTTTCTGGAATTTTCTTTAGTTTCTCTAACAAAGATTTCTGACGTAATTATAAGTACATTGGAAAACTGCTTTATCATCGTATTTTGATTGTGCGAGTGTTTTTGACAGACTGAGTGGGTGAATGGAGAATATACGTAAAGTGAGAACGTGATATTTTATTAAAACTATCTAAATGTTATGCGTGAGAAAGTTGTTGTGCAACGGGGGAATTTCTGACGTAAGTTCGCGTGCGCCTGATTTTGTAAAAGGAAGCCAGTATGGACGTTGAGTATTAAATTTATTAGTAATTTAGCTTTTGGAAACGAATGGTAATTTTTTCATTTCATTTTATTTAGTTCCGGAAATACGAGATTTCTAGTCTAGATTACTTGCGGTAATTTGATAGGCTGAAATTACAAATACCGCGAGTATAAAAGTACTCGAAATAATCCGATTAGCCGCTTAACATAATAGCCAACAGGAACTCAGCGTTTCCCGCGCTCTCGTGTAGGGCTTTGTGCGACAGATCTATGAATCGATATTGTCGCTCGGGACCTGTCTTCTGGAAAACAAACACCTATTTTAAACCGCGCAGATCAGATTTGACCCAAAATAAAGAAATTCGAGCATGTGATAGGTTCTAATGTCCATGACGAAAAGCGACTACAGTATTGAGTACTTCTTGAAAGTTTGAGCTTTGTCAGTAGTTTATTTAAGGAGACATTCGCTTGTGAACTTTCCATGTCGTACATAAGCTCCGCGTGACGTGTTTCATGCAGATTACCAGAGATTATGGCGAGCATTTCTTTACTAGAAGCCTACTGAACGGCTGAATGTGTTAAATCGCAAGTAGCATTGGTCAGTGACTAGGACGTTCAAAGTATCTGGTCGGACTAAATATTTTCTGGCTGATTTCAGGTGTGAACTTGTAACAGGCAATCCGTAACAGTGCATAATTCATGTCGGGATATTAAATACGGAATTGATAGCCATTTTCCGTGTGTTAAAGACAACAAACCAACTTAAAGGAAATTTTAGACAGTTTTGCCATAATCCCGAACGCTCGATAGCTTAACTTTCAGCTACTGCCCATGGACTTGAGCTATGTGGCCTTTGTGTGGTAGGTATTTAGTCGAATTTTTGTCAACACTGTTTTTGTCGGGTAAACCAGTATCTACCATCGCAGAGTGAAGGGGCAGATAACCAGAAAGCTATCCAATTAGGTGGACCGATTAATTAAAGGATAGTGAGAGACCAACAAGCCTCACTGCATCAGCAATTTGAAACCGCGGCAAACCCCACAAAACAGTCGCCTACGGTTATTCCTTGGAGCATCTAGATGGGTAAGGATCAGGGTTCTCCTTCAGGAAGTGCACTTGAAGACCATCAGGGAAGTAATCGTATCATTCACTCAAAAACAGTTCGCTACCGTTGAAGTCGCAAGGCCCGCTACGAGACATCTTGATCACGTGGGGTCTGAGAGGTGGCATCGAATCAGAGTCCCTCAGGCCAACATCGAGGCACCCCAGTCACAGGAAAAAGTAAGGAAAGAAAAGGAAGAAAAGTAATGTAACGTTGTGTCACAGAAATCCAAAGTCAACTGGAGCTGTACTTAACATAAAATGACATGTAGTCAAGTGACCAATACCTTCGGCGAGTCGAGGAGCCTATAGTTTGATTCACAAACGACGGCGGTTCGCGTAAATCGAGGCACAAATGCAGGTGTATTGTTGCCAATTCCAAGTCGCAGTCAAGGTACGTACATATACGCACTATGGGCTTGAAGAAAGCGTGTATCACAAAAATAATGTCTATCGCTTGTTTATGTCGATCTCTTGCTTACACCATTAACGATGACAATTCGCTACAAATTGAATAAATATTCACTATATAACTAGCTGCGATCACGTTCAATACACACATCGGCTACGATATTCACAGTAGGACGCTCACAACACCACTGAACGCCCATTGGCCGTCGGAGAATGCGATCCGTCAAGTGCGCAGAACGATTTTAACTTCAACTTTCGTCTTTCGCTACACCAGTTATAGTGCCCAACACCCTTCTCATTCGGAAATACAGAGAAAATTACGCCACCCCCATTTACGCCTAGGAAATCCAGGTACGAGGTTGTACTACAAAAAAATTAAATGATATATTTGCGGGAAGACTGTTAAACGCCTAGAAAAAACAACTTACACACTGATGTTGGATTATATTAAAGTAGCAAAGATCACAGGATCTATAACTAGACCCCTAACACCAAGTATAATGCGAGTCTCTTGGCAGCTAACTGAAAATGTGATTAATAAATAAACAAATATCATAGTTAATTCGCGCGCCAAGTATACGGGGTGTATAAAAAACAATTATCCGATTTGAAATGTCTATATATCTGAAACCAACTAAAAATACATACAATGAATTTCGTTTTTTGATGAACGGGAAACTCAAAAAGTTTTTTTTCATACATTTTCATAGGTGTTCAATATGCCCTCTGGAGATGCACAGCATAAGTTAATGTCGTTTTCAAATTGTTCCCACACTGCAGCGAGCATGTGTTGAGTTAGCTTCCACAGATGCAGTTACGCGATGTCTCAGTTCATTCACTGTTGTTGGTACAGGGGCACACAAATATAGTCGTCTATAAACCCCCACAACAAATAATCACACACAGTCAGGTCCGGTGACCTTGGAGGCAAGTAATGAAGGAGTGAATTATTTGGTCCAGTGCGACCGAATCATCGTTCAGTAATCCTTTGATTTAAAAATTCCCGCACTTAGAGAAGCCAGGGTGGCGGTGCCCCTTCCCCATGGTAAATGAAGTCGTTCAAATCAGTCTCCAAGTGTGAGAAAAGGAAGTTCTCAAGCATATTGAGATATGTGCTTCCTGTAACAGTGTTCTCGGCAAAGAAAAATGGACTCCTTATCCCATGAAACTGCACAAGACACATTCAATTTTGGAGAGTGCCCTCATGTTGTACAACTTCATGCGGTTGTTCCGTACCCCATATTCTCAAATTATTAAGGTTCGCCCTCACATTTAAATGGAATGTTGTCTCCTCACTAAATACTTAGCGTGGAAGAAAACTGTCATCCTCCATCTTGCCAAGAGCGAAACTACAGATCTTCACGCGTTGTTGTTTGTCACCTACACGAAGGGCTCGCAGTGGCTGAATTTGGTATGGTTTCATGACTAAACGTCGACGCAACACACGACAGACGGACATCGGGGTTACGTTGAGCTGTCGAGTTGCACGGCGAATGGATTTCTGCGGACTCCTTGTGAAACTACGGGGGATGCGCTCGACGTCTTTGTCTTCTGACATTTGTCTTTACACAAGCAACATGTTTCTCGGAATTGTTCATGCCACCGTCTAATGCTCTGTCGTGCAGGAGGATCCGCATCAAACCTAGTACGATAGTAACGCTGAACAGTTATTACTGACCCGCACTGCACAAAACTTAGAACACAAAACGGTTTCTGTTGTCCTGACTCCATTTTTACTATAACTGAGGTGAGAGAAAACTGCTGATATCTAGCGGTAACCACGTCAAACTCGAGAGTTTACTCTTTCCAACAGTATGCTGTTCACGCACACATCTCAAATAAAGTAATAGTTACGATTTTTAAAAATCAGACGACTCTTCTTGATACACCCTGTGTTTAGTGAATACAATACCGAAGCCGAGCCGGCCGGAGCGGCCGAGCGGTTCTAGACGCTACAGTCTGGAACCGCGCGACCGCTACGGTCGCAGGTTCGAATCCTGCCTAGGGCATGGATGTGTGTGATGTCCTTAGGTTAGTTAGGTTTAAGTAGTTCTAAGTTCTAGGGGACTGATGACCTAAGAAGTTAAGTCCCATAGTGCTCAGAGCCATTTGAACCAAAGCCGTGTTCGAGATTTGGGACACCTCAGCATAGGACAATTAGTGAAAACTTTACAAACGCAGTTTCCATTAACCAGTTCAACCTTGCTCGTGTCAGAAGCACGCCAAGGTTTGCTTTATTCGCAGGGACTTGCTCCTGTCTCGGCGCGAGGAGCGGCCGTAGATCGCGGTGAAGAAGCGCCGCTGCCACGTTACGCCTGGGACGTCACGGGGAGGACGGCGGCAGTGGGTGGAGGGAGGGGGGAGAGGGAAGCGGCAGTCCGGCACAGACGGCGCCACCGCCGGCATGCCCGATATATACGGCTGCGTGAATTTCCCCTGGGCAATTAGGGTTTGTTTGTTTCGCCGCTGTAAAGTGCGGCGAGCCAGCTGGCCGGGGGCGGGGCTAGGCGGGGCGGCGTGGCCGGCACACCAAGTGCCGCGCTCCGCTCTGCCCTGGCCTGCCCCGTGCGAGTGGCCGCCGCTTCCACGGGCTCTCGCCGCCAGTGCTGTGGAGCCTCCAGAGAGGACGGCGCGCCGCGGCCGCAGGGGTGCACTCTCCGGTGCACGTCCCTGGCTGCCAGTCAACTGGAATTCCGCTACCTGCGATGCCGACCGCCCGTGTGTGCTCACTCGGAACAATGTGGTTACGCAGATCGTTTCGCCCTTTCGTACAGTGTAAGCAAGGCTTGACAAGTGAAAACACAGCTGACAACTGGTAAAACATGGTTTTAATTGATCACACTACCGGTTTCACGGCTTGAAGTCGCATCTTCAAGTGCATATTACGTACACTACTGGCCATTAAAATTGCTACACCACGAAGATGACGTGGAACAGACGCGAAATATAACCGACGGGAAGAAGATGCTGTGAAATGCAAATGATTAGCTTTTCAGAGCATTCACACAAGGTTGGCGCCGGTGGCGACACCTACAACGTGCTGACACGAGGAAAGTTTCCAACCGATTTCTCATACACAAACAGCAGCTGACCGGCATTGCCTGGCGAAACGTTGTTGTGATGCCTCGTGTAAGGAGGAGAAATGCATACCATCACGTTTCCGACTTTCATAAAGGTCGGATTGTAGCCTAACGCGATTGCGGTTTATCGTATCGCGACATTTCTGCTCGCTTTGATCGAGATTCAATGACTGTTAGCAGAATATGGAATCGGTGGGTTCAGGAGGGTAATACGGAACGCCGTGCTGGATCCCAACGGCCTCGTATCACTAGCAGTCGAGGTGACAGGCATCTTATCCGCATGGTTGTAACGGTTCGTGCAGCCACGCCTCGATCCCTGAGTAAACCGATGGGGACGTTTGCAAGACAACAACTATCTGTACGAACAGTTCGACGACGCTTGCAGCAGCGTGGACTATCAGCTCGGAGACCATGGCTGCGGTTACCATTGACGCTGCATCACAGACAGGAATGACTGCGATGGTGTACTCAACGACGAACCTGGGCGCACGAATGGCAAAACGTCATTTTTTCGGATGAATCCAGGTTCTGTTTACAGCATCATGATGGTCGCATCCGTGTTTGGTGACATCCGGTGAACGCACATTGGAAGCGTGTATTCGTCATCGCCATACTGGCGTATCACCCGGCGTGATGGTATGGGGTGCCATCGGTTACACGTCTCGGTCACCTCTTGTTCGCATTGACGGCACTTTGAACAGTGGACGTTACATTTCAGATGTGTTACGACCCGTGGCTCTACCCTTCATTCTATCCCTGCGAAACCCTAAATTTCAGCACGACAATGCACGACCGCATGTTGCATTTCCTTTACGGGCCTTTCTGGGTACAGTAAATGTTCGACTGCTGCCCTGGCCGGCACATTCTCCAGATCTCTCACCAACTGAAAACGTCTGGTCAGTGGTGGCCGAGCAACTGGCTCATCACAAGACGCCAGTCACTACTCTTGATGAACTGTGGTATCGTGTTGAAGCTGCATGCGCTACTGTACCTGTACACGCCATCCAAGCTCTGTTTGACTCAATGCCCAGGCGTATCAAGGCCGTTATTATGGCCAGAGGTGGTTATTCTGGGTACTGATTTCTCAGGATCTATGCACCCAAATTGCGTGAAAATGTAATCACACGTCAGTTCTAGTATAATATATGTGTCCAACGAATAACCGTTTATCGTCTGCATTTCTTCTTGGTGTAGCAGTTTTAATGGCCAGTAGTGTATAATTTAAATAAGCGTATGGTGTCAATGGCTGGGAGTTCCCAGTCGGGAAGTTCGGCCGACAAGTGCAAGTCTTATTGAGTGAGACGCCTCTTTGGGCGACTTGCGTGTCGACATTGGGGATGCATTGATGAGAACAGCGCAACACCCAGTCATTGAGGGGATAAAATCACCCTCCCCAGCCGGGAACCGAACCCGAGCCTCCGTGCGTGGCATTCCAAGGAGCTGACCATTCAGCTATTGGGGCGGACTCAAGTATAATTTTACACTGAGATGATTCCACATAATACCGTGTGGGAGAACATATTATCAGGCGTAGAGGAGCAGCTCGACGATACATGAACTCAAAAAGTCTTAGGAAGTCCGCTGCGGAAATATAGAGCCATACTGCCGCTATAGCTGTACACAATTGTACAAGTGTTGCCGGTACACAGTCTGCCCTCTCCATTACGTCCCATAAGTGTCCGATGGGATGCATGTAGGACGATCTGGGTGGCCAAAACGTTCACTCGATTTTCCAGAATGTTTTCCATACCAATCGCGAAAAATTGGGGCCCGGTGACATGCCGCATTGTCATCCACAAAAATTCTATCAATGGCTCCAAGTAGCCGAATGTGGACCAGAAGACATAGTCCATCCTTGTAAACACAGTCCGCATTATTATGGAGCCACCACCAGCTTGCACAGTGCCTTGTTGACAACCTGGGTTCATGGTTTTGTGGGGCGTGTTCCACACTCCAACCCTACCATCAGTTCTTGTCAACTGAAATCGGGAAACATCTGACTAGTACACGGTTTCCCAGTCGTGCAGTGTCCAACCGATATGGTCATGAGCCCAGGAGAGGCTTTGCAACTGATGTAGCGCTGTTAGCCCATTAACGTCAAATTTCGTGGCATTGTCCTAACGCATACGCTCATCGTCAGAGACACACTGATTTCTGCGGTCATTTCACGCAGTGTTAGTTGTGTGTTAGCCTGACAACTCTACCGAGGGCCGTTGCTCTCTATCGCTGAATGAAGGTAGCCGGTCCGTGGTGATAGACAATGCCTGAAAGTTGGTGTTCTCATCACACTGTGGATCTAGGAATACTGAGTTCCCTAACGACCGCTGAAACGGAATGTCCCACGCATGTGTATATGTGCATGTCGGTATTCCATTACTTCTTAAACTTATGCTGCTTGAGCCGTATCTTCAAATTCGAATGGTTTAAATGGCTCCAATCACTATGGGACTTAACATCTGACGTCATCAGTCCCCTAGACCTAGAGCTACTTAAACCTAAGTATCCTAAGGACATCACAGACATTCATGCCCGAGGCAGAATTCGAACCTGTGCGGTTCTGGACTGAAGCGTCTAGAACCGCTCGGCCACATCGGCCAGCAGCCTTATCTTCGAAATCGGTTTTAGCCTTCTGCAGCAAAGCAACGAATAACCAGTGCATTACAACGATCTGTCCGGCAACGTTACTAGAGGATATTACATGGACCACGTTCCCAAGTAGTCTTCATTCATCTTGTTTTTAAAATAATGACAGTATTCTATGAATGGCAGTACCTTGACTAAGAACGTTGGATTCACCTGTGATGGCCGGCCGGAGTAGCCGAGCGGTTCTAGGCGCTTAGGCGCTACAGTCAGGAACCGCGCGACCGCTACGGTTGCAGGTTCGAATCCTGCCTCGGGCATGGATGTGTGTGGTGTCCTTAGGTTAGTTAGGTTTAAGTAGTTCTAATTTCTAGGGGATTGATGACGACAGCAGTTAAGTCCCATAGTGCTCAGAGCCATTTGAACCAATTTTTTACTTCCATTCCTTGGGGATTTTGGTAAGACCTTTAAAAATACATCTAAGTCTGGATGTAATGGGTCACGGAAATGGTTAGCTTTCTCTTTCAAAATAAGTACTACGTAGACATTCCTCTGCGACAGAAATAAATTTGTGAATACTACGTCACTGGTAAGTACTAGAAGAAGAAACATTTCATTCAAATTTTACTAATCCTTGGGAATTTGGAAGCTCTTAGTGGAAGAAGAAAAAGAAATCTACAGGGGTAGAACAAAAATATGTAATCAACGAGAAATACCCGCTTGAACACAAAAGTAGAGGCCAGCCAAGCCTGCAGGTAATGCCGTTGTATTTGATCACGAACCTGCGCAACGTCCTCAATTCGCTGTACACGTTAGACGTGATCACAACAGTGTTCTGTGTAATGTCCTGTGTAGTTGTGAGAGAATTATGTCCGAGCTAACTGAATAGGAAAGCTGGAGAGTTACTGGTGCTCGTATGGTGGATGCTTCCATAATCCAGGCAGACAAAGCGTTTAGTGTTCCAGGAGGTACCGTATTGAAGATCTGTGCGGCTTATAGTGAAAGCAGAGAGTGACGACGATACAATGAAGAGGACTAACACGAAAAATAAGAGGACGACAGCTGAAAAAGTCACTGCAGAATTGAATGTCACCCTCGTGGGCCCTGAAAAGCAAGAAAACAACCTGAAGCCAGCTGAGCCGTGGTAAAAATTGCTGTTTTGAAGAGCGCGCCGCAGCGCGTAGTGTGTAGCAGTCGCCCTCCGTTTCCGGCGGTGGCGCCGCTGTGGCAATCGCAGCTTTGGTGTCTCCCTCTGGTGGGAAAGCGGAAAGGTTGCCTGTTCATGGGCGTTTTAAGGGGCGCTATGAGCTCTCAAGGGGTCATTCCGAGTCAGTCTCGGTCAGTCTCTCGTCCCCGGCTTGCTAGTCTGTGTCTCGTCCGAACTTGTGAGGCAGTTAGTGATGTGTCGGCAGCTGGGCCAACACCTTGTAGATCGAGATGGCTGAAAAGGCACGCTAGACTAACGCAGACGGGCGTGAAGTACTGGAACAGGCTACGTAATTAATGCTATGAAGAAAAGTACGTAGCTGGATTAATACTTATCTTTAATCAATCATTGTGGTACATCGCTCTTGACGATACACAGGAGACTTTAATTACAATCACTGTAAGGCTAATGGCGCCTTGCTAGTTCGTAACCATTAACTTAGCTGAAGGCTATTCTGTCTCTCGGCTAATGAGAGAGAAAGGCTTCGTACATCTAGTCGCTAGCTAGGTCGTCCGTACAACTGGGGCGAGTGCTCTATCGTATATCGAGACCTGCCTTGTGGTGGCGCTAGGTCTGCGATCACAGTGGCGACACGCGGGTCCGACATGTACTAAATGGACCGCGGCCGATTTAATCTACCACCTAGCAAGTGTGGTGTCTGGCGGTGACACCACAGTTAGTAGTGTCTGTCTGTCGTCCGGAGTGCTAGTATGTCTTCCGTTCGGATCAGTCTTTAAAGCCGGATAAATGAGAGTCTTTCCAGTCCGCCAGTAAGAGAACTCAGCGAGAGGTCGCCCGGTCGGGGATTAGTTCCTGCATCTGAGTCTGCGCGTTAGGCCGCCAGTCTGCTCGAGTTGTTCAAGCAATGGTCATTGGCGGTTGGAACGATCGGTTGGTCGGTCGCGCACTGAGACAAAAGATGACTTGTCCGCCTTCAGCGTCGGCGCAAGTGAGGTCGCCACATGAGTCCAGTGGGCCGCGCCGTATAGCGACGGATAGTGGCTTCGCGGCCGACACGACAGCAACAGGAGTGAACCCCCGACTTCTGTCTGGCCGGTGCGAGCTGCTACGCCGTGAGACGGGAGATCAGTGCGCCTTCCTGCTTGCGTTGAAGCAGCTGGCAGCGGACGGTTCGGGAGAGCGATTTGGGGGTGCTGCGCCAGGTCTTCTCCAGAAATCGCAGTTTATTAGAAGTTAAGTGATCGGTGATTTGTTGTTCCATTTACTTGTTGAATTCTACTTGTTGTTGGTGAGGTCGTCCCACCATTCTTGTCCGTTTGCCCACCCGCGGGTAGGTGGTTTTTTATGAATTGGGTGGTCCCTTTTTCCCTTGTGGAGTAGGGGCGGGTTAGAGCAACCTGCGGTTCGGGTTGTTCGGTAATCTCCCTATCAATCTGCCGTATGTTAGTAGCTGCCTCTGTCACGTTTGTCGGATTCAGTGTGTCAGGGAACTGATTGCTTGGAGTGTAACGGCCTAATTACTGAAATATGTTTTGATCTTGCCTATCATCATGAGGGGCGGTATCTGTGTACTGTAGAGCATCTTAACTTGTTTGGCCAACCTCGTATAATTTCATAGAAGATTGCATTTCATGGGCTTTTATTTAAATGGTCATTTTAGTATATAAAGTTGCCACCCTTCCACCCATAAGACTTTTCATAGAAGTTAAAATCAAGTTGCACCTCCGGCGAAAAAGTTAATATTTTGATTTTAGTGTTTTGCACCATTTCCATCCCTCCTACGGGGTGCATTGTTTGTGTGCTTGTGTGAATTGTTAGAATTTTTAGTTTAAAGTAATCAGGTGTGTTGCAGATTTGCACCAGTGTAGTCTTTCAGAGGCTGTTGAGAGTGGTCGTAACTACGGCCGTGTCAAAAGGGAGTGGCAAGGTTCTCAGCCCAAAAGCTCATACAGTCAAAAATTTGTTTCTTTCTGCCTCTGAATAAATTGTACTTGATATTTACAGGGTGCTTGCTGATTACAATTTTAAATCTGTTTCTTTCAAAAAATGCTTTAGGCATAAAGTGAATAAATTACCATTTGTTAAAATGGAATTTGCTTGTGATTTCATCAGTTATTCCCTGGCAACTACTTCCACGCTCACATAGTGTGATTAAATGTGTTAATGTTCTTGAAGAATCGCTAATAATTAGAATAAATTCTCAAGAAAATTCTTTGAAAATAAATCACGGTTCACCAGCTCCATGTTTTGGGAGGTGGAGTTAAAAAACCACTCCCCAGTGATGCAGATGACAGTAAAACGTGGTGCCAAAGTCGTAAAAACTGGTGTGTGGAGCGACAGAAGAATGTCATAAAGTCTAATGAATTTTCCTTCATACTGTTTCCACATTCTGGCCGAGTTACGTCCCAAGACGATTTGGGCAGCCAGATCGTGGTAATTCAAGGCCTTCATGTTACTCCGCAAGACTGCATTACTGCCAATGATTATGTGACCAATCTGGCTAATCTGGCCCATCCAATGATACTACGTTTGTTTCCCTGTGGTGAAACTGTGTTCCAAGACGAGAGGGACCTTGTTCGCAGGACTGATTTTGTGAGCACGAGGATGAGTTGTTGCATCTCCCCTGGCCACCACAATAATCAGAGCTCTACATTATTGAGCCTTTGTGGCCTACTTTGAAGAGAAGGGCCCGTGACCACCATTGTTACCAGAACTTGCCACGCTTTTGAAAGAAAGAATGGTATCTGTGTCCCCTGAAAGTCATACAGGACCTGCATTTATTCATTCCGAGGCGACTGGGCGCTTTTTTGAATGCCAGCAGATTTCCTATACCGTATTCGTCATGGTTATGTGCTGTGTTGATTGTGTTCCAGAGTTTTGTTCATCCTCTGTACCTATCGTATTGTTCTAGCTTCAATAAAAAAAGGTACTAGGCACTAAACTGAGTGAACGATTTAAAAGGCAAAGTTTCTGTTACTTTTTGTTTAATAGTGTAACTTTAATGTTCTACAGCTCTCCATCGGAAAAGTAGGAAAGAAATAAAAAATATTTCTTTTACTTTTGTGCTGCTGTACTAAATGTAAGATTCCATTTAATTGCTCAGATTTTGTGTTACATGTAAATAAAATTGGCCGGTAAACCGTAAATACAATCTTCCAGGCTTCTCAAAAAAATGTTTCAAATGGCTCTGAGCACTATGGGACTTAACATCAACGGTTATCAGTCCCCTAGAAGGTTAGGTTAGGTTAGTGTTGTCTAACGTCCCGTCAACAACGAAGTCATTAGAGACGGAGCGCTAGCTCGGGTTAGGGAAGGATGGGGAAGGAAATCGGCCGTGCCCTTTGAAAGGAACCATCCCAGCATTTGCCTGAAACGATTTAGGAAAATCACGGAAAACCTAAATCAGGATGGCTGGAGACGGGATTGAACCGTCGTCCTCCCGAATGCGAGGTCCCCTAGAACTTAGAACTACTTACACCTAACTAACCTAAGGACATCACACAACACCCAGTCATCACGAGGCAGAGAAAATCCATGACCCCGCCGGGAATCGAACCCGGGAACCCGGCCAGGCTTCTCACCGTCATTGATTAATCGTGTGTCTCCAGGTATTCTGCCTAGAATGAAATTTGAGCCCAGTTAGAAGGCTTACATTTCAAATACATTTATACTAATTAGGATAATATTTGACAGTAAAGTCACTGGCAGCTCAGAACCATACATTCCATGTTGTCTCGCAAATTACTGAGTTTCGTGCCCATCTTCACATAAACGTTAATGCTTTAATAATCGCATACTTTCAGCAGCAACAGTTCTAGCTTAGTCTTTATGGATTTGTTGCTTCCTCTAAGAGTTCTTCTACTAAAACACGGGGGACTGATGACCTTAGCTGTTTAGTCCCCCTTAAACATCCCAACAATCACCACCACCACCACCACCACTAAAACGCATTCTTCGGTCCGCTTTCACTCAACATTTGCTGTATGATGGTTCCAATTTAAGTTGTACGTAACTGTAACCCCTATGTATGTACTTAAATCAGCAGCCATTAAATTTGTCTTATTTCTCGTGTATTTAACATAATTAATTAATATTTACATAGAAGACTTCGGAATTTTTATTGCAAATATATTGTCTAAATCATTTTGCAGCTTGTTTTGACTTTCTGAAAACTTTACTAGACTGCAAACGACAACATCATCCACAAATAATCTAGGAGGGATGCTCTCATCGTCTCATAAATCGGTTATATGTAGTGCGTAGATTAAGAACAGCAGAGGGTCTATAACACTTCCTTGGTGAAATCCAGATTTCTATCCAATTTCACTAGATGACATCCTGACAGTTATTACAAACTTTGACCTTTCCGGTGCGGAATCACCAATCCAGTCGCTCAGCTGGGACGCTAGTCTAACGGCAAGCTCTTTAATTAGAAGCCGCTTATATGGAACGGCGTCGGAAGCCTTCTGGAAATCTAGAAATGTGGCTCGGCTCTGAGCACTATGAGACTTAACATCTGTAGTCATCAGTCCCCTAGAACTTAGAACTACTTAAACCTAACTAACCTAAGGACATCACACACATCCATGCCCGAGGCAGGATTCGAACGTGCGACCGCAGCAGTCGCGCGGTTCCGGACTGAGCGCCTAGAACCGCTAGACCACCGCGGCCGGCTAGAAATGTGGACCCCCGTCAATAGCACTCATTATATTGCGTGAGTAAGAAGCCAACGATGATTCAAAGGAACGATATTCTCCGAATTCGTGCTGGCTATGTATTAATAGATCGTTTTCATTGTGATATTTCGTAATGTTCAAACACGGTATATGTTCAAAAATGCTACTTCATACCAACAATATACTTATGTTATTCAGCAGATTACTCCTTCTGCCTTTCGTTTTTTAGGTAGGAATCTTACGTCTAGCTAGACGTTGTGTGTAAATCCTGCAAATGGAGCTATTTTATCAGCACACTCCGAAATGAATGTAACCTTTATACAGTCTCTGTAAGCCCATCTTTACACTAGATGGTAGCGGGACCCCGGATATTCAGTACAAAATGTGAAATGAAAACAGCTTCAGCCGGCTAAATTACCAGTTTTATTTTTTTTAAGCTACTATTTTCAGCGTCACATAACGCCATCTTCAGGCCCTTTGACCGACACGTAGGAAGAATCCTACCTCTTGTATTTACTTCCTGGTTGTGGGAGGAGGGCCGGCCGATGTGGTCCTAGGTGCAACAGTCTCGAACTGCGCGACCGCTACGGTCGCAGGTTCGAATCCTGCCTTGGGCATGGATGTGTGTGATATCCTTAAGTTAGTTAGGTTTAATTAGTTGTAAGTTCTAGGGGACTGGTGACCTCAGAAGTTAAGTCCCATAGTGCTCAGAGCCATTTGGACAATTTTTGGGGGAGGAGGTAGTTCGAATGGTTCAAGTGGCTCTAAGCAATATAGGACTTAACATCTGAGGTCATCAGTCCCCTAGAACTTAGAACTACTTAAACCTAACTAACCTAAGGACATCACACACATCCACGCCCAAGGCATGGATGTGTGTGCGACCGTAGCGGTCTTCCTTCTCACAGAGGCCTTCAATGCACTCTTTTCACCTATCTTTCCACCTGTCCTCTCTACATTTAACAATGAAATTCCCGTCGCACTTTTAATGTTACTTCTCTTGCTTTTAATTTCAACGAAGGCTGTTTTGACTTTTCTATTGTTGAGTCCTTCCAACAACCATTCCTTTTTCGATTTCTTCACATTTTTCATGGAGCCATTTCGCCTTACCTTCCATGCACTTTCTATTTATTTCATTTCTCAGCGATTTGTATTTCTGTATCTCTGAATTTCTATGAACATCTTTGTACTTCCATCTTTCAATGATCGACTAAAGTATTTCTTCAGTTTTTTTTCAGGATAACCTGCAATCATCAGTTGCAAATAAAATTTATTTGTCACTGATGACTGAAACTTATCCTGAAGAAACACTACTACAGTTGCTAAAAATTACAGCCATCAATAAAATAATTTCTTCTGTTACCCATAATTCCTTCGCAGTTACGTTCTTTGTCACAGTGTTTTTATTTCCAGCTTCTGTGATTGCCCTTTTCGGGGATGTCCATTCTTCTTCAGCTGTACTCCCTGCTGAGCTATTCTTTATTGCAGTATCTATAGCCTTAGAGAACTTCAAGCGTATATCTTCATTCCTTTGTACTTCCACATCCCACTTCTTTGCTTATTGATCCCTCCTAACTAATCTCTTAATCATCAGCCTACTACTACATTGTGATCTGAGTATATATCTGTTCCTGGGTACGCCTTACAGTCTACTATCGGAATCTCTGTCTATGACGTCATCTAACTGAAATCTTCCCGTGTCTCTCGGCATTTTCGAAGTAAACCTTCTCTGGAATGTGTGTTCTTATAGTACAACTGCCCAAGGAGTTCCACCCAATAATATCCAAACAGCTGACTGTACACAATTTATTAAATTGCCAATACTAACCTCTTTTAAATAACAACAAATTCATATAACTTACAGTGTAACTAACCTGTTACTACAGGTTATTCCTTATTATTGGAAATGGAAATACTTATTGCTTATGAAATTAACGTGAGAAGAGTAGGGTCGCCACCGACTCTAACCATACATCTAATCAAAGATTTGGTCGAGTCGCCGGCCGGAGTGGCCGAGCGGTTAATGGCGCTACAGTCTGGAACCGCACGACCGCTACGGTCGCAGGTTCGAATCCTGCCTCGGGAATGGCTGTGTGTGATGTCCTTAGGTTAGTTAGGTTTAAGTAGTTCTAAGTTCTATGACCACAGCAGTTGAGTCCCATAGTGCTCAGAGCCATTTGAACCATTTTTGAACCATTTGGTCGAGTCGGAAAATAAATTAATTTGATCACAGATCAAAAACTCACAAAAATGCATACGTTGTTATGTCGCTCATAGGGGATACGATGTAATTAACAGTGTTCCCCGTGCACTGTTCACGACAATCAAACATTTAAAATAAAATAGCACATACAAGAACACTGTGCAGAAGATCAGCTCCCAGCAACACACCTGAAAATAAGAATTAATCTAAAACATTTGTTATAAAATACAGGGTAGACTAATCACTGGACCTGTGTATAAGGAAACGCATTGGATGTGCTAACAGGAAAGCTATGAGGTGAGTGGCTTAGGGGCAAAAACGTAATTTCGGAACGCAAGAGAAAATTGTAGAAAAAATCATTTATTCCTAAGATAAGGATGTGAGGCATGTACACGATTCCTGATAACACGTGGTTTGTGGAGACACAATTTCTAGGTATAGTGCCCAAATTCCAACAATATCACATCACACAATCATGTTAACATTATCTAACACAAACATGCGATGGGACAGTTAGTGATGCCGGTAGCCCATCAACTATAATGTTCTACCACGTGGTCGGCTCCCCACGGACGAAAGACACATAAAGCAAGGAAAATTTACGAGAAGGCAAAGCTCTAAATATTTAGAAAGGTGAAAGCTTATGCAGGCACAGCTGAAGGCAAACAGAGATTTATACAGAGTCGAGTGCTCACTTCTTATCGATAACTTTGTGTGGCGCTCTTCCGGCGGATCCAAGTCTGCTACAGAAATTTGCTAAAAGAAAAATCTGCCAAAGTTTTGCATTCCTTGCTGCGACAAGGCAAAGCAATCTTACAGATTTGAAAAGCGAGACCAAAAGCTAACAGCTCTCCCCTCGCCAAGTAACAGCGCGCCACGCTGTCAGTCTAACTCACCCTTCTTCGACTGGAGCACAGCTGTGGACGCTTCCCGTACCGGCGGCAGACTGCTACCCTTTTTCCTCTCCAAACTCCTCCACGCTCCGCGTGGACCGTGAAACCCACAGATGCCATTTCTACCACCAACCTAACGCAGGTGGATTTCTCACAAGTAGCGCAAACCTCTTTGCCTACTTGACCACTACGAGACTTGGCTATTCTGTACAACTGCTGCTAAATCTGTACGACTATCGCAGACTTTCTGCAGCAGACTACGATACCGTCTAGCAACATGACACACAACCACATTCATTCAATCACACCACTATGAGAGACATGAGGAAAGAGAAACAAGAAAAAGAAAGAGAAATGATAATGAAACTGGGCTACCGGACTAATGAAAAGTGGCTACAGGATCCTTTCATCACCCCAAATGTCCCGGAGAAGACTGTGCCGCGAATTTTCTCGCCATGCTAGGAGATTCGCCAACAGTCTTCAAAACAAGCATACCCTAACGAGCAACAATTGCAACAGGCAAACAGCAGCACAAAAGAATTGATTGATCTCTTAGATCCAAATGAGTTTTATCTGACCTTAGTCAATAATTGTGACCTCATGCGGTCCGCAAGGCTAACGAAACAAATTAAATTAAGTGTGATATTGTACGCTAACATCATGTCATCTGACCTACAACGACAAGAAACATGAGATATTATTTTAAAATTGCTTTAACCAATTATCAAAAATTAACACAGAGGCATAGATGAACAGGTACACGAAATATATACAAATGCAAACAAATGCAATGATGCAAAATCATTACCAAGAACCAAAGGAGTGTCAGCTGGTGCTGACATATATAAAAACATCTAAGTGAAAGTGCAAAACTCAACGTGCTTAACAAATACAGTGACACAAAATCATTAATGAACCCAGTGGAATGACAGCTGGTAAATAACCACCTATGGAAAATAAGACATGAGTACAACAACACATCCAGAAACCAGTTCATTGATACGCTGTCATTTTTCAGTTTCGTCACATGGTAGTTTTACTGGGTATTCTCTTTAGGTGCTGGGGTTGGCGTCTCTTCTAAAGGTGACTTGGAGGATAAGCTACTAGGGGACCACAACACTGAACTGAGGAGTTCGCCGCAGCGTTGATTGTAACGTCCATTGTAACAAAGGATGTTCATCATAGACAGCACCCCGCGACGTTGCCTCGTGCCCGTTTGCACCCTCTGCGTCCATACTGTGGGATGGTTCGACGTTACAGATTTGCAGGACATCGTCGCCTGTGGGTCCTGCCTCATCATCGAGAAGGCGGCTTGGCGGTCTTCGGCTGTGTGTTGCGGAGGAACGTGTTTTACGACACACGCCCCTGTCTCTTGTCGTGTCAATGGAGGGACACGTGCTCTTCTCCGTCGCATCGAGGTCGACGTAAACTCGTGCGGGTGTCGGGCTTGAGACCCGCTTATCACCTCTTTGCACCGTCTCAGCCGATGCGTCAGTGGTGGGACCCGTGTCCCTCCGGGCAGTGGGCTTTACCTCACCGCAGCGGCCGTCTGGACTAGTGGCTCTCAGGGATCGGCGGCCTCGCCTGGCGTGCGTCACCCTTTCCCGTTTGCTTGTCAGATGACTAGAGCATGGAGTGGAACGCCGGCCATCAGCTGGCGCTGCCGTGGTGATACGCCTGCGGACCCCGGTGTGAGCCTGGGCTTGGGGGAAGACCAGCATCCCCTCTCCTCTGATGGGGAAACAGCTGTGACCGCTCGCCGCACCACTGCAGGGTTCTGCAACGCCTGCCGGTGGACAAAGCCCTGTGCTTCCTGACGCAGAGGCTCACTAGGCGGCCTTGCACCCACTTGAGAACTGCGCTCACAGAGATCGTTACAAAATATCATGTGTACAGACTAGCACCAAATCAGCTGAGTTTATTACTCCTGATCAATACGTGGAATATTGCCCAAAATTAACTTGACAATAAGGGCCTTGTTAACAATATCAATAAAAAAAACAATGAAGAAAATTACATAGCCAATATTCAAACAAACAGAAAATCCTTTTTACAAAATGTAGTTCCAGCATTACATCTGCTGTCAATCATTCAGGGTAGATCTTGTACAAGGTTTGGTCAGGATTTGGATAGGATTTGGCGCCGCTGCTAACTACAGACACAAAACTATACCTACTCCTAACTACGCCCTCACACACAATCTACAGAGCTCGTACTAGTCACCATCACCATATAGTCCGACTACAATTCCCACATATAAACAAAATATTCCTTTCAACACCAATACCCATATCGTTGTTCATTGACTGCTGCTCCAAGGTTTGCAGCACACGTTTGCTGATCTGTGAAACATTTCCGAGACTTCTTTTCTATGGACATTGCATAATATAAGTTATGACTAAAGAGACACAGAAGGTTCATTCAAGTCACATCTGGAATGGTATATGTTTCAACATCTATTCATCAGACTAATGCAAAAGGTCAGTGGGCATAAAAATGGAAATAAAAATCATTCTATCCTATTAGCAAACACATAAACACTTCGTCCTATAAGTACATACAAAAGACTGTCAAAAGAAATCCATTGTCCAGAGCCACGAGTACCCAACTTAAGGCCGTCATAAGATACTCATAATGATTACACAAGTACTCACCACATGTCCCCAGGGGTCCTCACCTACCGTCATGTTATTTCAGCTTGGAGGTAGGCGCATTGATTCTCTATTAAATATCAAGCTGCTTGAGTTTATAAGCTGTTTCCATATACGTCTTCTAGGGTTTCACATCCTGGTGCCCTCAACCGTACCTAGTAGTATGTGGCGGCAAGTTACACTTTCCAAATATCTTATAAGATGGTGACTCCGAAAATCAAACACTATTAATCTCCCTTCGTATACAAATCCGTCACCTACAAGTCACCAAGTCACTTCATCAACATCGCAGTACATTTGAAAAATCTCACTGAAACATTCTCACCTAAGGGGAATAAGAACATTACAACTGTAATTTATCATCAAGAATTACCTTACGACTGTTGACTCGCCACGCCAACACACCCGATACCTTTTTAGTCATCAAAAAACAAAAGCCATCTTACTGTAATAGGAAACGTTTCATACGAACATCATAATCATTCACATTCAGATGTTTAGAAGCTGCACAACACTACTCCTTTCTGCTGAGAACAAGAAATAACTACACACATATTGGGAAACCCCTTACAATTCATAGAAAATATACACTTTAATTTTAATCACACCAGAGTGAATCAAAACATTGGAAAATATGCACTGTAATTTTACTCACGAAAGAATGAATGCAAGAAAAACATATGGGCAATACGTCATTCCGACCTCCGAGGGGCAAGATCTTCTGCTTCTTATTCAATGTAAGATTTTACGTTGGAGATGTGGTGCAGGCCCTTCGACTTTCGAGAGCGGAGTGTTTCTACTTCAAGCGCATTCGGATGTGGAATCCGCTTGATTCTGTATGGCCCGTTGAATAAGAAGAAGAACTTCTTTGACGACCCAGCCCGTTTATTAGAGAGCTTGTGCGAGCGTACAAGTACTTTCTGCCCTATGTGAAAAGTTATATTCCGCACCTTCTTTTTGTTGTCTCTTATCCGAGCGTCGGCGGCACTCTTTATATTTTTCAGGGCAAGCTCCACAATTGCAGATCTTCGTAACTTGGGTTCTGCTGGCCAGAGAACCACCTCTTTTATTTTACTTGGAGGCTCCTTGTTTTTCAGGACCAGAATCGGTGGCAACATCGTCGAGGCATTTGGCAACTCATTTAATATGTTCTGGAAACCGGCTAGTTTCGTGTCCCACGTCCGGTGGTCACGGTGGCAGTATAACCTACACAATTTTCCAATCTCTTTCATCCACCTTTCACAAGGATTTGCTGAAGGGTAGAAAAGGGAGATAAAGATTGGTTTCTCACGTTTTTTGGATATTTCTTCTCGCATCTCTAGGTGGGCCGTGTCTTGTAGTGTTTGCATACGCCCTTGCTCTCGCTCGAGGGCTATTATCGCCTGGCTGAGGGTTTCTACCTGCGCGCTAAGGTGGACCGGGCACTTGGCCGCAGTGTCCTCTATTCGGGACACAAGAGCCGCGTGGTCACTCTGGCATTGTTCTACCAACGCGCGGAGATCTCCGGCGGAACTATGTACTACTCGAGACTCAAGAGCCGCGTGTTCACTCCCGTATTGTTCTGCTAGCATACGTACATTCCCAGCGAACCTTTCTTCTTGCTCCATCACCTGCTTACTAATGACTTGCTGCCCCTCTTCTAAAGCGGAGATGCGTTGGTCAATGACGCCAGTTTCTCCCCAACACCCTGTACTATTTCACTACTCAATCTTTTATTTGCTTCCTCGATATCCCTTTTATTACTGTCTAGTAATTGCCGTAGCATAGTCTGTAATGAATTTGAATCTATCGACTGATTCGAAAACACTACAGCGGGCTCAGGATGGACAACACTTGTACTTGCGTTTTCTGCGTTTCGTTCCTGGTCGGACTCGACGTTCTGATCTCGTCCTTGTTCAGAGTTGTTGTCTGACTGGTTTTTCCGATCGCGGCTCCCTGAACAGCTACGCGTCTCCATCATAAGGATAGTTACTCCGTGCTCCAAAATACAAGAATAATACCAAAGTCTCCTAATGGACTCCCAGTCCCCACAAGGCAGCCAAGATTTACTATATTACACCGATACACGACACAGGACAAGAATCAACCCACACTTGTAGCACAGTGGAATACTAAATCACAATGTCTATACAGTAATACATAAACAAAATAAAACATGGAAGAAAAAGCACACCTATATCCTAAATTCAAATAAATTCTGTGTTGCAGAAAGACAATATACCAATTAGCACATCCAACCGAAAGTAACTAATCCTCACTGCGCATCAGAAGATCTCTGGTTTACCGAAATCCGTGAGCAGGGTAAGCCATGTGTAACTAACCACGTGGTCGGCTCCCCACGGACGAAAGACATATAAAGCAAGGAAAATTTACGAGAAGGCGAAGCTCTAAATATTTAGAAAGGTGAAAGTTTATGCAGGCACAGCTGAAGGCAAACAGACATTCATACAGAGGCGAGTGCTCACTTCTTATCGATAACTTTGTGTGGCGCTCTTCCGGCGGATCCAAGTCTGCTACAGAAATTTGCTAAAAGAAAAATCTGCCAAAGTTTTGCATTCCTTGCTGCGACAAGGCAAAGCAATCTTACAGATTTGAAAAGCGAGACCAAAAGCTAACAGCTCTCCCCTCGCCAAGTAACAGCGCGCCACGCGGCCAGTCTAACTCACCCTTCTTCGACTGGAGCACAGCTGTGGACGCTTCCCGTACCGGCGGGAGACTGCTACCCTTTTTCCTCTCCAGCCTCCTCCACGCTCCGCGTGGACCGTGAAACCCACAGATGCCATTTCCACCACCAACCTAACACAGGTGGATATCTCACAAGTAGCGCAAACCTCTTTGCCTACTTGACCACTACGAGAGTTGGCTATTCTGTACAACTGCTGCTGAATCTGTACGACTATCGCAGACTTTCTGCAGCAGACTACGCCACCGTCTAGCAACATGACACACAACCACATTAATTCAATCACACCACTATGAGATATATGAGGAAAGAGAAACAAGAAAAAGAAAGAGAAATGCTAATGAAAGTGGGCTCCGGGCTAATGAAAGGTGGCTACAGGACTCTTTCAACAGAACTTAACACATGGTTAAAAGAGTGAGCTTTAAAAACAATAACGTCGGCTTGCCACCATAAAGTCAAAGAACCTTTTACAATAATGCTTTTAGAGTTTACCTAAAAGACAAAATCCAATAATAAGTTAACTTGGCATTACAATTTAAAATGATTTATATAAAAAAACTTTGAGAAAGATAATAGTGTTTGGCACCATAAAATGAAAGAAGTGCAACACACAACAAATAAATATAATAACAAAATAATGATTTGATACAACCAAAGGGCGAGGGCAGCTCCCAACGCAATCACAGACGAGCGAGCTCTCAACACTTCGGAGCCTTCCCACTAGAAACGGTCCCCGAAATAAACCGCTGAGAGCTCCCCGAGATACCTCCCACAACTGCCCATCACTTACGCACCTTAGTTATGTTCTGTAACGCACGACAGATAATATAAACACAAGATAAAACTCATAAATACAATATAACATCCCGATAGCATATGATAACCATGGCGCCATTAACTCGGGCGCTCTTAATAAGTGCCGGAAACCAACACGCACAAATCTCAATAAACAATTCTCGCTTCTTAAGACGAAACAATAAAATCCAAGCGCACATGAATAGTCAAACCACAGTCTTAGAAGTGCCTTAACGACACCAAACGCGACTATTCCACCAAGTTAATAATAACACAGTGAGAAAAATACAGAACGTACCACTAAATGCTGTTACACAACCAAATTGACGAGATCGTGTTGTTCAGGTCCCAGAAGACCACATACAACAAGCAGCAGTAATTCACTATGTGTAAACTGTACAAAACCGCTCTTCGTAGGCAGACTTTGCCTAACACATCGAAAGCCATATGTACCATACATGAACGCAACTCCGGGTAGGACTCCAGTTGAGCAAATAAATTAGTACCAACAAATAGCGTAACATGCCACACACACACACAGCAAAAAGTTCCAATAACGCCGTCCCACATCAGAATTAGAAACCGTTGCTGGAGCTTCCAGGGTAAAATCCGAAGAGCCAACCGAGCCCACACCCTAACCTTGCAGACGACTCCAAAATTCAGCATCTAATTGTCTCCAGGCCAGAGTATCACAGGATCCCACCTGACCTCCTCACCAGACAGGCAGGAAGAACAAGCACGCCGACTCCAATTAATCACCACCGCATGGCCAGCACAGCGGCGAGTAGCCTCCGCCCCAGACCACTCTGCTCGTATTGCGAGGCACAACAACCTTAGCGCTAGTCACTAGCCGGTCAGGCAGAGCGAACTTCACGTTCCGTGCAATACCTGGAAAACGATCTACCCTCTCGCTTTCCGCCGGCCACCGCAAACACACGGCAGTGACGTCATAGCAAATCGCCACCGGAGCGCCACCCGCACCAGGACAGCGAACTATAATCGATTACAGTGCGCGCTCTGAACAAGATCACAGGATAGCAGCGCGCGCCGTATCACTTCTCCTTTTGTGGTTCTTCACAGTCCCAGCCCAGTAAACAGAATTTCACGCTAGCCTCATGACTGGACACAACGTCTTCATGACACGCTTGCCAACCGGAACAATGCATCCAGGGCAGAGATGTGCAACATTATACTGATAAGTGGACTCATGTCGCCAAGTTCCTTGTAAATTTCACTCGATTTAATCACAGAAATAATATCATGAACCCTGTCTACAGGCGATGTTTCATTTCGTTTCTTCCTGCCCTTTTGGGTGCTTCACTTTTTCTGTCAGACAATGTAAGTGCATCACGTGCTGATGTTCAATGAGGGAAATAATACGTTGCTGTAGAAACCCTTATTATGTGCTGACAATTTCCTTTGGGACGAAATAGAAATGCAATTACACAGTCGTTCAGTTCCATTTCAGTAATTACGCCAGTGCAGCATGGCCCCCTTGCCTGAAGCTGACAGTGGTGCGCGCTTGAGCGGTTCCCGGACGCAGGGCCGGCGCTGTTTGGCTCTTGTCAGTGGGGCAGAGCCCCGGGCAGCCTTCCAGGAAACACTATCTCATCTCGGGGGCGGTAACTGTACGCCCAGCAGCCGCCGCGACCTGAACCAACAAACAGCGGCTTCGGCGCTCTCTGCTGTGTAAACCTCTTGGCTGCACCCCATCAGACTCCGACCCCGCTGACGTTCTGATAACCACAAAGACGATACTGGCCGCGCCGGATGGATTGAGCGGCAGGCGAAGCGCAGACTCGGATTGTTCGGATCAGTAACCTAGTCCATCCAATACCAGTGACAAATTGTCTCAATCACGACGCAGGGATGGCATTTTCCTTATTTAGAAGCCGATACTAATACAGCGGTCCACTTAGAATCGAAATAAATACTCTGGAAATGAATCATTTTTATAGCATTCACAATGGGACATCACCAACTAGGCCTCATATTTTAAACGGAAAAAAGAACACTTGCAAGGTATCAGTCGTAGCAATCGATTCCGCGCGAAAATTCGGGGCACTATTCTGACAGTTCGCAGTTAAGACCTCCTGAAACTACAGCTTTTAAACTTCGAGTGGAACGGCTGTTTCTCACTCGCTCCTTCCCCCTTCAGCCGCTTAATGCCCTAGCGCTAACTACTGTACAGCGGAATGATAACCAAAGCTCTCCTGTTCGTGGGACATTGAAGGCAGGCTAAGAAGAGGGCGGAGGCGGTGGCAGGTGGATATATTTGCCAAACGTGTTCTGGAATCTTGTTCGAGATACGTGTTATTCTACGCGAAAAACAGTAAGTAATATAATTATGTAATATGTCAAACTCAAACACATATTCTTAAGTTCATTATTGTTTCAACAGTATTACCGTATTAATATTTTGCAGATGTATATGTGCCTCAAAATCAAAATTAATAAACCGCAGGGACTGAGGAGTAATTACGAAATGAAGTTAATCTTTTTTAGATTTACAGTTTAATCATACGAGTCACGTTAATGACTATCCCATCTCCTGCAAATGTATTTCACCTTAAAACAGTATCAGCTTTAAAATTCAAAGAAACATCCACACAACAGTGATGTTAACAATTAACAGTTAAGCAGTGCTGCGCTACTTCTTTAATGACACACTCATCCGTTTCATTCATTTACACCACGTTTGTGAATCGCAGCGTAAAAATGTTCACAGCAATGAGATCTCTGGCACTAGCAACAAGTTAGAAACCGCGCTTTGACAAAAACCAACAAAGCATTTCACCAATGTCAAAAAACTATTTGATAAAGCTGTTACACCACTTTGCAGTAAGTACTTCGCGCTCGGGTCTTAGGCGGCTGGAGTGGGGTGGAGTAAATGACAAACAAACGGTGCGCCCAGAAGTTTAGAATCTGTATCTTCAGAAGGTTACAACTGCATACCATCAGAATTATGGCCCAAGTTTTTGCGCGGGTTCGATTACTTAGACTGGTGTCTAGTAAGGGTGCTTTTTTCTCCATAAAATGAGACGTGGAGTTCTTGATGCTTCCTTGTCATTGAGGAAGATGACCACATCGGAGTACTTGGATCCCTTTCTTACATGTGTCGCCTTTCACCGTTGGCCGTAGAATTAGTAAACGTAACGGCATGAATGGTAGTTCTCGAAAAGATCGCTGACGCCAAAGATTCAAAGATTCATGCGCCTAAGTGTGGAAGCTCTCTTGCCGGTGTGAGTAAACACGTGGAAATGCACAGAAGCCAAGGCACTCTTCAGCTGGAAGCCCAGACTGGATTTAGGCAGCCACGTGTGAGGTAGTGCTAGCGATTATCCCGCAGTACTTTTTGGTTAAGGGGTTACGTTTCATGCTTGGGGTCGTGCAAAATAAAGACCCACTGGCGCAGGAAAGCATTCTCGTCGTGAGAGCGGGGCGACTTCATCTCGCTAGTCTGAAGGGAAGGGCCTCCTCATTTCACTGTAACCTGCCGATCCGCACACTTTTAGTGCATGCGTTGCTGTTTTTACTACATAGCATGGCACAGCAGATTCGCACGTCATAGGTGTTGGGAATGTTCTCACAATCGGGCAGGTGTGGTTATATGGAATAACATTAAATTTTTGTCGGAAGCGGCTCACGAGGAAGCAAAGGTATAACTGAAAATTGTACTTGAGCAGGTTACAGGAATCATTAGCTATCACAGGCATACAGTAAAAAGAATATAGTATATTACTCGACGATTCACTACTTCGGAACGACGCGAAAAAAGGGTAGATAGAAGAAAAGAATTTTCTTTTTTTAAGTGATACTGGCCATCAGGTTGAATAGGGACTGACACACAATTTTTACCAGACAAATGTTCTTTATTTTACATTGCCAGTATCATAGTAAGCGACGTTGTATGCTAAGCTACATTTTAACCCCTTCTTTGTTTGATGAGACTTGCTTCTGGCAGCACGAGCTTGATCTTGTTTTGCTTCCGGTGATCCTTTGTTTATGCGATTATTTCTTTTTCGGCCCTGGGAGAAACTATTAACTTCAATATTTACATTTGTCGAATTATTGGTTAACCAACGTAACTTCGTAATACGGCAGTTCTATGACTCGCTAGCTGTAGCTTACTAGTTACGCTTTTTTTTTGCGTAGGCTGCAGCAGTCGAACTCCATCCCCTGCACACCGAAGCGCGCCAATGGAGCTTCCCAACCATTAACTTCGTCTCTTCCCCAGAAAACTTCTCGATCCACGGATGAATAGCTAAGCAAATTTATCAGAATTGTCATACTGTTCAGAAAAACTCCACAGTCGAGCACGAGCACTGGAAAACGTTGACCAACATATCCAAAGATATTCCACTGAGACCCTCAGTACGCAGTATCATTTCACCCAGCCGCATTATTGACATCGCATGTGACCCGACGGACCTTACATTGAGGCTGAAAGCCGCGGCTTAAACAATATCCAGCTATGTGACTGCTTCACGTCCTAAAACAGATGAGAAAATGTAGTTTCACGCTTCTTTCCACAAATCACCACTGCCGAAAATCCACTCCAAACTGTTTGTGATGATTGCTACTTTATTCTTGTCTTTCCCTGGCCCGAGCCTTTGAAAGAGCTACAGCGATTGTACTTGAAGCTATCACGTTTTGGAAATGTTACTCAATTTCTTAGAACAACCGAGTTATTGTCGGCCAGGTATGGAGTACGTCACCATATAAACTGAATAATAATTAACTACACAGATCAATTTTAACTCTACTTTTTTACACTTAATAGCTATGCGTCTACTGAACTCATTTAACGCATTTACCTCCATTTATTAAGAACTCATATTACCTTGTAATAATACTCGTATCCGCAACACGTAACACCAAAAAATGCAGATAAAATACTTTGTGCGCCATCCAAAATTTTCGCCTTTTAATATTCGTTGATAACTTGCACTGTACTTTTGATTCTGAAGTTGTAAGTTGTGTTACAGAAACTTACGTAATCGACGTACTAGTGTATTTATTTTTGACTGTATATAATTAATTGTAATTATAATGAAAATATTGTAAATTGCTGAGTAATAGTCAAGGGAATTTTACTGAAATGTATCGACAGCAGCGAAAAAATGGTAGTAGCTGTGCCGTTGTTTGTCTTAGCGTATGGAGAGTCTAGTCTCTGCCGCGTTGCGAGCAGAGAGGAGACAGAGCAGCTTGGGTCGTGAAAGAGTGCGGAAGTGTTTTTTGGGCGCTTCCGCGCCGCGGTGTGCAGCTATGCTCGCGCCAATGTTGACGCGTATGATTCCTAAACCTACGGGTATTGAGAGCACGGTAGGAGAGGACAGGCGGAGGAAGTTGCGATTCCAACTGTTGCGTGTCCCATAATCCGTGGCTCTGCAGACGACTCGGGGTTCTTCTCATCGAACAGCAGCAGCTACAACGACAACTCAGCATTGTCGTCGGTTACATTCTTTGTCGTCCGCACAGCTACAAAACCGTAAGACTGTTAATGCATTGCCCAGCAACATTTCTTTCACGAAGTATGAATAACTTGAGTAACAACTTGCAATAGTTAAAACTTGTAGGGCACCTGTGTTGTCATTGTCCAGACATTATTACCAAGCAGAGTCCCTTTCCTTTCCATGCAATCACCGAGTGTCTTAAGAATATGAAAAGTGATTTAGTGTGTTTGCTAAAGGCCAGTTTCAGTTTAATTTTCTGTCACAGTAACTGTTCATTGTTGTATTGCATAACACAGCTACTTAAAGTGAAGTAAAATTTCACTGGCAAAATTAATAGCTAAAGACACAGCACAAATTAAGAGTGCACAAATTCATTTATTCTGTATTTAGCTTAGCGAGTGACTTCTGCTGGCTTGGTTTGTATGCTATTGTTGTTATTTTAGAAGCAAAATCAATTGCTCATTTGCTTAAAGTAAATTCAGTTCAATCTTTCAATAATCAAAAGTAAATTGCTTGTGTATTTCTAAATTTTGCATTACGTTACACTGACGTTACTGAAAGTTATTTTTTTCTATAACAATGTTCAAGTTAAGCCATTCATTTATTTAACTAGTAATTTCAGTTAACGTTACATTAAAAATATAGTATTCCAGAATAAGTAACCGCAAACACAGTTCTTTCTGATTCGTTTATTTTCTCGTGAACTGTTGAGCGTGGAAAAGCGTGACAACCTTCTATTGCCACGCCAGTGATTATTTGCTTAAATGTCTTTGCCATTACCTTTCTCAAGATTCCCTTTTTTAGCTAATCAGTGGTTTCCTTATGTTATCAGTGATTCTTGTAGTAAATATTACGTGGTAACCTCCCCCCCCCCCCCCCCCCCGTGCGGTTTGTAAGCGATTGCACTATATTCCAGCCAAATCAAAACTATCATCTAAATTTAGCTTAAATTTAGAATAAGTTATTCCTTCAGAAGAGTCTATTGTACTTTCCTCCATCTAACCGGTGTTATTTGCCATCGGTAACGATAGCATTATTCACTGTAAAATTTAATTAGGCATATGCGATCACGGTCAGTTATACCGCAATCCAGTAGGACGATTAGGAAGGGTGAGGTTACAGATATACGAGGAATCGCTAATGTGACGCGATTATGATCTTACTGATATTCTGCCGCACGGGATTAGCCGAGCGGTCTTAGGCGCTGCAGTCATGGAGTGTGCGGCTGGTCCCGGCGGAGGTTCGAGTCCTCCCTCGTACATGGGTGTGTGTGTTTGTCCTTAGGATGATTTAGGTTAAGTAGTGTGTAAGCTTAGGGACTGATGACCTTAGCAGTTAAGTCCCATCAGATTTCACACACATTTTTTTGACTGATATTCTACTTTCCAGCTGCAGTTTCAGCAAAGCTGCAACTTACTTCAGATCTGCAATACACGTGTAGAATGCATATAATTTGTATTTATGAAATAAAAAATGAGGATGTTTACAGTAGCTAAAATCATTTAGTAGCCGGAAAGGTAAAAGCGCTCTTACCTTTCTTACAGGCTATATTCAAAAATTCATTAGCAAGATACACACAATTCACAGACAAGATGTAAAGTAGCAAAACGATAGATGTTTGCAGTTTATAGCTGAATGATCTCGTTAGTGGAAAACACGATTTGCACTGACCAGCACCTGTATAACGCAGATGGATGCGTGCAGAATGTTATCGCACAAATGAATAAGGCAGTACAAATCGTGTTATTGCGGATCCCACTAGGAAGCTCACTGAGAGTGTCAATTAAACTTGCGCAGCGGATATTTATACTCCGTCACTTGCATTTCAGTATCATTCTATAGCAATTAATGTGTACACGAATGCAAGACAGAAGGCAGAAATGTTGGGGTGCAGCAGACATACACCCTATAATGATATTGTTACAAAAGTTGTCCGAAAAGCAAGAATCGTGTGCTGCCACACGTGGACAGAACAGCTCTCGTTTGGAATGACAACAGGATTTACTTCCGGAAATTCTGCAAACAAGGAGCGGCAGTTAACCATTATACACATCGTTAAGAAAACGTGTCTACTGACTGAAGCGAGTTTTTCCTCGCGAGTGCTGTAAGATTTTATTACTAAAATTATAAGAATTACGAGCCAATCAGGGGAATAAACTACGGCCTGAAAATGGAACATCTCGTTATCTAGCCTGTTACATTTACACTCCGCGAGTTAAATAGCTGAAACTTGACGGAAACAAATTACCAAACTTCAGTCAGACTGCACGGTAGTACAGTTGCTCGATGCTTGTTGCGTCCGTCTCGTCTAACAGTTCACAGAAGAATGTCCATCCGCGTACCACACCTGTGCGAAAATTATTGGAAGTGCCCGTGACTTCATGCCATGGAATTCGTGAAGAGATTCATCCCCTGGAACTGGCGAGCGGTAATGCTCCAGTGTTCCAGAGAGAACTCTTGCTCCGACAAGACCACTCCAGTAGTGAAAGAGGTGGGGTGAGAAAGAGACATACGCATGCAGTGGCCTGTAACATCTGGAGCGCTGCCGCTTTTTCGTCTGCTTTACATAAGCAGACATTTATCTGTTTTAATTAAAGGTCACGGAGCTAACAGCTCCTTTTCAGGACAACAGTTCAACTCGTGGAAATGTCTCTGCAAGTGTTCTGAAATGCGTTCGCTGCAAGCTTTGTGCAGTCGTTTGACTTAAAATTCTATGTTCTCTGAGCAAGGCTCCAAACATTCCTCCGTACTTTATCAATGCGAAAATTGTAAATGGTTTTGAGATTACGTAATAACAAGTTACGATGCTGAACAGAGAAAAGAAAGACCTTTGAAATAAATATGTCATAAATTTCCGTGTGTGTGTTGTTGCGAGATAAGAATATAAAGGCCCTTACATTTCATCCCGTAACGTTTAGATACAAATAAATACTCTCACAGAGAAAACCATTCGCATATGCTTAGTAGCGATATCACTCTTTAGCTTCAGCTTTTAAATTCACTGAGTTAATTTCGAAAGGTGAATTCACAATGTTTTTTGTAATTCTGAAGCTTCTTATGTGACAAAATGTTACTTCTGTTCGCGCATCTTTCGGTGAAAACAAACACTACACAAGGAACCTAGATATTACAGTTACGGAAAAGATAAACAGTATTCCAGATGTCACCTGCAGGTCGATGCCACCAGTCCACCACCAGTCAGCAGATCAAGATGTTGGTTTCATCATAAAGGCGTCATGCGCTGTCTCTATCATCGAATGCCGGAGAAATATGGACACGGAGATATGAGGACAGAAGGGTTTGACGGAGGTTTGTGGACAGCACGTTTGTCAGTCATTGGTGGTGTTCAATAACGGCAGCCGGCCGCGGTGGTCTAGTGGTTCAGGCGCTCAGTCCGGAACCGCGGGACTGCTACGGTCGCAGGTTCGAATCCTGCCTCGGGCATGGATGTGTGTGATGTCCTTAGGTTAGTTAGGTTTAAGTAGTTCTAGGTTCTAGGGGACTGATGACCACAGATGTTAAGTCCTATAGTGCTCAGAGCCATTTTTCAACAACGGCACATAATGTAAACAAGCATTGGTGCAAAATGGTTCAATGGCTCTGAGCACTATGGGACTTCCAGAATGAGATTTTCACTCTGTAGCGGAGTGTCCGCTGATATGAAACTTCCTGGCAGATTAAAACTGTGTGCCCGACCGAGACTCGAACTCGGGACCTTTGTCTTTCGCGGGAGGAGACGAGATACTGGCAGAAGTAAAGCTGTGAGTACCGGGCGTGAATCGTGCTTCGGTAGCTCAGATGGTAGAGCACTTGCCCGCGAAAGGCAAAGGTCCTGAGTTCGAATCTCGGTCGGGCACACAGTTTTAGTCTGCCAGGAAGTTTCATATCAGCGCACACTCCGCTGCAGAGTGAAAATCTTATTCTGGAAACATCCCCCAGGCTGTGGCTAAGCCATGTCTCCGCAATATCCTTTCTTTCAGGAGTGCTAGTTCTGCAAGGTTCGCAGGAGAGCTTCTGTAAAGTTTGCAAGGTAGGAGACGAGACACTGGCAGAAGTAAAGCTGTGAGTACCGGCCGTGAGTCGTGCTTCGGTAGCTCAGATGGTAGAGCACTTGCCCGCGAAAGGCAAAGGTCCCGAGTTCGAGTCTCGGTCGGGCACACAGTTTTAATCTGCCAGGAAGTTTCACTATGGGACTTAACATCTGTGGTCATCAGTCCCCTAGAACTCAGAACTACTTAAACCTAACTAACCTAAGGACATCACACACATCCATGCCCGAGGCTGGATTCGAACCTGCGACCGTAGCAGTCGAGCGGTTCCGGACTGAGTGCCGAACCGCTCGGTCACGCGGCCGGCAAACAAGCATTGCTTCTGCCGAAATCTGTACAAATAAGTAGCGATAAAAGTCTTAAATATATACAGATTTAGAATTGGGCCAACACATAAGTAAGTATTGCTATAGCTGGATGTCCAGGTCCCTTAACCATTTATCATAATTTCGTGAGACGCGCGTTTTACAGATTACCAGTTACTGTAAAAATACCATGTACTGTTCAGACTGGACGCAGTCCCTGTCATAATTGGGTATGAATAACACTGACACTGCCGGCCGGTGTGGCCGAGACGTTCTAGGTGCTTCAGTCTGGAACCGCACGACTGCTACGGTCACAGGTTCGAATCCTTCCTCGGGCATGGATGTGTGTGATGTCCTTAGGTTAGTTAGGTTTAAGTAGTTCTAAGTTCTAGGGGACTGATGACCTCAGATGTTGAGTCCCATAGTGCTCAGAGCCACCACTGACACTAATTAATATATTGGCTAATAAATGTAGTCATTATTTTTGTTCTCTACTTAGCACCACAAACTTCCACAGATATTTCAAACAGACCTTATTTTATTATATGAACCGACAATTGATCCCATGGTCTGCCATTTCTTGTTAAAAATTATAAATGCTGAAGTTTGTGGTACTAGGTAAAGAATAACTACAAAAAATTATTAACAACGATATTAATCGATCCCATTGGTAACCATACTCAACTGTGGTTTATCCTCAAATCTTTTGACAAAGTCCCTTTCAGACCCTTAACATACTAGGTATTAAATGTGCAATCGTGTAGCACTTGATCACCACACGCGCATGTACCCATATAATTATGCGAGAGCGGGCTCGCAAGTTACTGCTGTGTGTAGCTGAGACGATACTAGAAGCCGCTGTCGCGATGCATATTGTCACATTATCTTAAGTGTCCGTAAATCTCCGGTGTCTGCAATTCTCCGTGTCCGCATGGTTCCGGACACCATATGACCTATGGTCTAAGCACGAAACCTGTACCTTGTATTAACTTCATTGTAGCTACAAAAGCAATCGAAGACACAATAAACAATCAGAAAGAAACAGCGTTGCAGATATCAGTTAATAATGGAACTGTAAAGTTTTCACTTTTATGTTTACTGTGCTGAAACTTGCACAGAATAAAGTCGCAACCCGATCCAATAGCATATTTCGTTCAAAACTAATTTTTTTTTATTTAAATGATATTTCCACCATTTGACTTTATCACTTCTGTACTCACTGTCATGATACCGGTCTTAAGCCATTATGTCGAGTATAATTGGACTTTGATAAGTGAAGACATCATCAGTATCTATTGATATGAGTGCCCCTGCGTGCATAGATAAGCACAAAGTCAACGAAATGTGTGGCAGAGAAGTTGCACAGTTAAATGACGGAAATATCATTCAAACATTATTACATGAATTTGACCCAAAAATATGAAAATATTATTATCAAATTCTTTCATTCGGTTTTATTTTCAAACAGATAGTAAACTACAATTAGTTTATATTCAAGTGTAAAAATAATGGATATAGGATTGTAATATTCACAAGTTTTTGAAATATATATTAATATTTTGAAAAAGTATCCATATTATTATTATTATTAGTACTATTATTATGTTTGTAGTTTTCATTATCATTTATAACATTAATGATGTCAGTTCCCAAATTATAAAAAAATATAAATAATTTTCTTTGTCTGTATATATCGGTTTTGAACATCTTTGCATAGTTACGAGGGTGAGTCAAATGAAAACCTTACATTTGTAATAACAAATCGAAATTTCGCGCCGTTATCCTGGAAGTTGGTAAGGGTGCTACAAACAGCTTGCAGGATGGCCTGTAATAAGTGGCAGCATAGTGCAGATGCACACATACCGTCGCAGTATCAGTATAAAGATGGCCGTCCCACTTGCGGCTTGCACCAGGGAAGAACAGCATTCTGTTATTCTGTTTTTGGGTAGTGAAGGTGTGAAACCTATTGATATTCATCGACGAATGAAGGTTCAGTACGGTGATGCATGTTTGTCACAGCAGCAAGTCTACGAATGGAGTAGGAAGTTCGCAAATGGTGTGGCTTCAGTGGAAGATGCTCCTCGTCCAGGTCAGGTACAACGAGTTGTGACTCCACAGAACATTACAGCAGTTGAAGCCATAGTGAAGGAAAACCGCCGAATGACACTGAATGACATTGCAGCCTGTTTACAGATTAGTCATGAGTCAGCACTCCACATTGTGCATGATGTGCTCCACTTTCACAAAGTGTCTGCAAGATGGGTGCCACGGCAGCTGACTCCTGAAATGAGAGAACGACGTGTTGATGCTTGTGAAGAACTTCTTCGGCTCTTTGAATGAGAAGGTGATGGCTTCCTTGCAAGAATCGTTACTGGGGACGAAACCTGGGTTCCCTCCCACCAACCGAAAACTAAGAGAGGGAGGAAGGAATGGCGCCATTCCTCATCACCAAACCCAAAGAAGTTTCGAACAGAACCATCAGCAGCGAAAGCTATGCTGACTCTCTTTTGGGACGAAAAAGGCGTCATTTTGGAGCATTACATGCCTAGAGGGACCACTGTCATCAATGCATCATACACAGATCTCCTAAAAAATCATCTGAGACCTGCAATCAAATCAAAGCGACGTGGATTGCTGTCAGCAGGTGTCCTTCTGCAACATGACAATTCAAGGCCCCACACTGCCCGTACAACAGTTGCAAGAATGACAGACCTGCATTTTAAGTGTCTTCCTCATCCACCATACTCACCAGACCTTGCCCCAAGTGATTTCCATATGTTTTGACAACTGAAAGACACAATGGGAGGAGAGAAGTCGCGTTCTGATGAAGAGGTACGCCAGGCGGTGCATTAGTGGTTGCGCAGACTACCAAAAGAATTTTTTCCTAAAGGAATTTATGCACTTTATAAGCGCTGGAGGACTTGCATTGAGCGTGGGGGAGATTATGTTGAAAAGTGGTACAGCTTTGTATCACTTCTGCACAACAAATAATATTTTTAAAAAAATTTAAGATTTCCATTTGACTCACCCTCGTAAATATACCACATCTCTCTCTTCCTGTTTCGCGCGTTTCTAGTAGTTGAGAGACGAGCTTGTCGTACGAAGTTGAGAAGGGTGTGATGTGAGCCCACGTAATGTTACGGAAATATTTTGTAACATAAGAATTATATTTTACGAAGTGTTCTTCAAAACGAAACATTGCAAGATGGAAATAATTATACGAAAAAATTTCGCAACATTTCATTTGAAATGGTAACGCATATCCAAAATGAAGATTCTGGATTTCTCCGTTTTAAACAGAATCATACTCTTATACAAACCGCGCAAACAAAATTCTTCTGGAAAACTACGAAGTAGGTTAAAAGATAAGTACCAAGAACTTTTAATTATTTTTGACAATTATTACTCAAAGTTACAGGGGATAGGCAAAGTAATGTGAACAGTGGTAGTAATGGGATGGTCGTGTTTGATGGTCAACAACACAGGTAAGACACGTGTCGCGCTGGACTGTGCGTGTTCAGTACGGACTAGACATCAGTGCAGCTTGCTTGCGAGTAGTGCATTCAGAGGCCGAAGTAAGCATGCAATGAAAGACCTAACAGAGTTCCGAAGAGGGCAAATTGTGGGGGCCCGATTAGCTAGAGTATCAGTAACAAAGTCAGCAAACTTATTGAATGTTTCGAGAGCAACTGTTTCCACAGTCACGACAGCCTACACAAAACATGGAAAGACATCACCGTGTGAACGTAATTGTGGACGCGAATCAAAACTAAAGGACAGAGATCGTCGTACGCGAACACGAATCGTGTCAAAACAACACAAAAGTACGGCGGCTGAAGTGACTGTAAGGCTCAATACCCATCTTCGAGACACAGTATCTATCGACACTGCTCGCGGAGAACTCCATAAAACGAATATTCATGGACGATCTGCCATACCGAAAACATTAGTAGCGACAACCAGCGCAAAGAAGCGTAAAACATGGCGTCAGGAGCATAAATCCTGGACGGCTGATCGGTGGAAATACGTCATATGATCCGATGAGTCGACAATTTCGTTATTTCCAACATATGGCAGGATTTGCGTCTGGTGAATGCCAAAATCATAATTGTTTGATTCCAACGGTTAAGCATGGAGTGGAAGTGTCATGGTGTAGCCAGCCATATCATGGTATTCTGCTGGTCCCATCATTACTCTCAAAAGGCCGTGTTACAGCCAACGATTATGTGAACATTTTAGGTAATCAGGTGCACCCCATGATTCAAATGTTGTTCCCAACAATAGTCCATATTTCAGGACGATCCATTCACGCAACCAGGACAGTACAGTCGTGGTAAGAGGTGCGTGCAACTGAACTGCAGCATCACCCTGGCCAGCACAGTCCCCGGACTTGAACATTATCGAACCCTTGTGGGTGGTATTGGAGCGTAGACTCCATCGTCACTACAGGAGTTAGAAGAGGTTCTGATCGGAAAGTGGCATGACATTCCACTGGAAACTACTCTTGTGGGTGGTATTGGAGCGTAGACTCCATCGTCACTACAGGAGTTAGAAGAGGTTCTGATCGGAAAGTGGCATGACATTCCACTGGAAACTACTCAATCATTACATGCCAGTATTCCAAGTAAAATCGCAGCTGTATAACGGGCAAATGGGGCACCCCTTATTAATAAACCATTCCCAAGTAAGTACAGGTGTTCACATTATTTTGCCTGTTCCCTGTAATTCGCCATTCATTTGAGTTCTCAAGGTACTGAAAATTAGTCGAGCAGACTGTACCGTTGTTTCCAATGAGGGCTGCTGGAGGTATTAAAATCCAACAAGTTTAGTCCTATCACAAAAGAGTAGGTTAGAACTTCGATGCAGGAAGTAATTTCTGCGGCTCGGCGGGGTTCAGAAATTGTTCCACGTGGCTTCGGGGTAGTTGTTGACTCGACAGCGAGCGCTGTACTGGGCAGGGTGAGCAGCTGTTCCGACAGGGGTGTTAGTCGGCCGGTGTGATTGGAGCGGGGTTTGTGATTCAAATAGGCTACATTTACAGCGTGGTAAACGGCGCGGGCGCCGTGTTGACTCGGCGTGCGTCGCTTTGTTCTGCCTGCGGCACCCGTGTGCGTGGGGGAAGGGGAGCGACCCGAAAGCCACCCCGGCCTCCCACCAGCACCACGACATTGTGTTTTCTTAATCCAGTTTTATGCGCGCCGCTTAATAAACACCGCAGCCCGTGGCTCTGCGACGAAAACTGTAGCAGCCATTATTTGTCCCTGACCTCTCGGCATATGCAGTCGGAACATTAGCAGCGGGCTGATTTCTTTCTGGGTGACACGGTGTAGCCGGTGATAAATGTGGGGCGGAGCGGGGATTTAGGCGCCACTTACATTGTCCGCGGTTGCGTGTTTCGCGGTCGCGGGGGTCCCACAACAAAGCTGTGAACAATGGGGCGCTTAGGCGCGTGCCGGTCACGCGGATAAGCGGCCGGCGGTTCTTCGCCCGGCCATTCGTCGCGGTCGCCAGCGTAGGCTGCGTGCGGTGAAATGAACAGTGATTTTAATCTGACTGTAAAAAAGAAAGTTAGTTTAACAGTATAAATCAGATTGTATACAGTAGTGTCGGCGACCGCATTTCGAGTTATCAATGGACACAAGCGGTGGCTGGAAAGGGGAGTAAATCGCTGCATCGTACATCATCGCTGAAAAAGCTTTAATATCCTGAGGAAGTAACGCAGGACACTCTTCAAATCAGTGACAAGCATACTGTGAATATTACTGAATTTTATCCTTATCCACAACAGAAATGATGTAGAAGATGATGTTGACGTGTTTTGGGCGTATTACAGTAAAATTCTTAGTGACTGTTCTAAAGCGCTGTGATTAAGGTTGGCAAATTAAATTGACAAAATTACCCATCATTTCCTGGCAAAAGTATTTGCTGATCTCAGGAGAGAAAACAAAACAAGGACGAAAGTGACTATAGACGTGCAGACGCAACTGTCATTAGACGGATGTTCTCACAATCCCGGCACCAAAGAAGGCTCTCCCTCCAGCAGAGGACGGTGAGCGAGTAGTACAAGTTATGCAGACGCGTGTTCTAGCAGTTACCAACCAGCAACAGCAGACAGGAGAGAAGCTGGAGCAGTGAATGATCCACTGCTGGTGTACAAACTAAGTTTTCAATTGAGTGATTGATTATTTTTTGTATTGTCATTGTTCTTTCGTTCAAGGAATTTAACACTTCATTTTTCTGCCCTCATCATGGAGATGTTATGTATGTGAAAGACTGCGCTTAAGATTTTTGAATCACTTACGTTTTTTGTAAGTGTAAAACAGTGTTTCATACACAACTTCTTGTAGAATATATTTTATGTACTGTTTGTAGTTGAGCATACTTCTCACATAAGATTTTCGAATCACTTACGTTTTCTGTAAGTGTAAAACAGTGTTTCATACACAACTTCTTGTAGAATATATTTTATGTACTGTTTGTAGTTGAGCATACTTCCCACATTGTAACACTGATAGTATTTATATTGATGTTCAATAAACATTTTCTACGGGGAAAAAAAAAATGATTCACGCGTCTGAAGACTTTACACACAAGCATTGCTGCATGGAAGTGCCATAATAGTTTTGATAAGATGTTTAGCTTTAGGCGTTTCTCCGTTTAAAAACGTTTCCCACGAAAGCGACTTTGTGGACATAGAAGCCAGGCTCTGTAATTGTTTCAAAAAAAAGTTCAGATGTGTGTGAAATCTTATGGGACTTGACTGCTAAGGTCATCAGTCCCTAAGCTTACACACTGCTTAATCTAAATTATCCTAAGAACAAACACACACACCCATGCCCGACGGAGGACTCGAACCTTCGCCGGGATCAGCCACACAATCCATGACTGCAGCGCCTTACACCGCACGGTTAATCCCGCGCGGCTGTAATTGTTTCAAAGTTTTGCTTAGTATACGAATATCTTCGTATAAATAATCTAAAATAGTGATGTGACTGGAATTCTAAAAATACCGAACCAATCATCCTTCCGCTGACACTAGACTGAAATACCTAAGGATTCGGTAAAAAACCGAATACCTGACAACCTAGGTCATGATACGAATATGTTTAAAAGTCGCAGAATAATAAAACTTAAAGTACAGTTAATACAGGTAAAAGCACGCGATAATATGGAAATGCACATGCGCACACTCGTTCACACACACGTACAAACACAAATACCTTGGGTTTCGCCAGACCTAAAACTTGTAATGAAATTGGAAAAGGCAGAGGAAAGGATATGATAGCTTAGGCTGGCTGATCGCTTGAATAAAGCAGATGAGCAGGCTAATCTGCAACGCACTAAAATCTCCAACTCAAAAGCTTACTCGTGAACCCAGAGACCACAAAATATTTTTATAGCTTTCCGACATTGATCTCGTCATTAGCTAAAGTAGACAATAAATTCCCGTCTACTTTTGCTTTTTCCCTCTTGCCACCACATAATTGCAGTTAAAACGTTGATCTCACCTAAATTTGTTCCTGCCCTCCAGTCACAAAATGCAATTAAAATGATGTGATATGTTGTGTTGCACGCAACAGGCATCACGATATGAAGCCAAGTGTCATGGAACAGTGCTCTTTTCGGGGAAGGAGCTGATTCATTTCATCCCACTAGTGAAACTGGTATGAAGTGCGTCATAGCCAGATAACTGACTTCAACGGCTTGTTCTTCGCTGCCAGCCACTCCTCTTGGCACAGTTGTACGGATTTGGGCTCAACAGCGGTAAGCCAGCGCGCAGCCGGACGCCACATCATCACACGTCGTGTTCCCTGCAGGCCCCCTTGGCCGCTTAAACTACTTGCTCATTTGCCCAAATTCCCGCAGCCCTGGTTGATTGGCTGGTTTGGGAGAGGGGACCAAATTGCGATATCATCGGTCCCAACGGATTATGGAAGGTTGGGGAAGGGAGTCGGCAGTGCCCTTTCAAAGGAACCATCCCGGCATTGGCCTGAAGCGATTTAGGGAAGTCACGGAAAACATAAATCAGGATCGCCGGATGCCGGTTTGTCCCGTCGTCCTCCCGAATGCGAGTCCAGTGTAATAGCCAGTGCGCCACCTCGCTCAGTTCACAGCCCTGCAGCCCTGGTAACCACTATACAAAACTGTTTAAGGGGTTAAGGGGGGGGGGGGGAAATTGATGAAATCGACCAAAAATGTCAATTTTCGATTTATTCTTTATTTGTTCATACGAACTCATGTCCAATAAGTTCACAAAGTTTCAATGTGGAAATCGCATCCGAAGTGCCTGAAAATTAATTAAAAGTCTGACGCGGCCTCCCTGCCACGCCCACGTTTTGAAGCAGCACTTCAATACCAGCCCAGTGAACAACAATTCTGTGTATTACTTTCAACCAAACGTGTGCGGGATACCTCTAGAAGGTCGTGATACACACTCTTTGGTTTTATAGATCATCTTTGGCCGATCCTGCACTTCTCAAAAGTTGTGTTCATAGCAAAATCCAAAATCCAAATGAGTCTCTAAATTCACTCATATGGAAACGATGCCCTAAAAACACATTTGCATCTGCTGCAGTTGTCAGAATTGCAACTTATGATGCAGTTATTGTATTTAGTGATGGGAACGTCGGGAGGATGAAGGTATTAGAAAGAATGGGCTTCAAGATAGGAAACTTTACTCAAGGCTGCTGAGAAAAATAGATTTACAGCGCGTCTCTGCAGCTGAAAAGTCAGTTGAAGACCTGGTAAAGGAAAGAAGACAGACAACAAGAAACCTGAAGAGAAGCCTTGAACGGAAAGACGACCCACAGAACAAATGTGGTGCCTTCTGAAGAAGTGACATACGGAAAAAAAGTTAGGTTGAACTTTAAATTGCGTTTCCTGAAAAGTTTATTTTTAAAGTTTATGTACCTTTTCCTCAGTTTCTATGAATGCTAAAATTATGAAATTTTGTACACATATTGCTGTAAACCTAATAAATGTTGTTTCAACAGCAAATTTTGAAATTCTGATTGTAAGCTGAGATATGCGGCAAAGTGCTTGGAATTTTGCATGAATTTAAAATTGTACTTGTGGAATTATAATTAAAAAATTATGAAAATTCTCCTATTTGACCAATTCCAAAAACTCATGAGAGAAGCTTGCAACATATAAAGAGATGAAACGGAGAAATTTTTTGCAGAAATATCTTGAATACTTTCTGAGGAAAAGGGACATACACTATTTTTTGAAAATAAAATTTCAAATTTCCTTAAAAAAGAAGCTGAATACATTTGTTCAAATGTTTTATATGTAAATGTGCTACTTTGATGTAAAGCGTGGTACAAAATTTCATTGCCATATCTCCAAAACTGTGGATTGGGTAAATTTTTGAAATAGTGTGTGTTTCTCATCAACGTCCCCCCTTAACAGAATTACAAAGCCTAGACAAAACAACTGAAGAAGACAGAAGACATGGTCATATATAAATGTACTTTGCGCACATACACGCCACCAATCGTTATGTAAGCGATTGTAAGTGTTCTGTGGCCCGTCCTGTGTCGGAAGTGACACAAAAATCCGGGAGCAGACCCGATTATTCCACATGTCAAGATCTCGCCGGGAAAGCCTGAAGAGTTACAACAACACTTTCTTTGAGATTTTCAGCAAGACTTTGATAAAACTGGTCACTGTTTATTTGAACAGCTTTATGGTTATTCTGTAGCTCAATGTCTTTAAAGACTTTGTCTTTAGCTGCTGTAGTTGCGTCCTCAGCATGAGCACCTGGAGAAGATGGCATGGACTTTCAGTGCCCCGATACTACGCTTTATAGACTTGTCAGTTTCGGTAATAGTCACATATCTTCTTTGAAGAAGCAAAGATAATTCTGAGAGCTCAATCAGAGTGTTGTATTGTAAGTAGGCCTTTTAGGTTTTCTTATTGGTAACGCCACGTAGCGCTCTGTATGAAAATCACTGGCTGTGCTGTGTGCAGTCTGTGGCTAGTTTGCATTGTTGTCTGCCGTTGTAGTGTTGGGCAGCTGGATGTTAACAGGGCGTAGCGTTGCGCAGTTGGAGGTGAGCCGCCAGCAGTGGTGGATGTGGGGAAGTGAGATGGCGGATTTTTGAGAGCGGATGATCTGGACGTGTGTCCATCAGAAACAGTACATTTGTAAGAATGGATGTCATGAACTGCTATATATATAATGACTTTTGAACACTAGTAAGGTAAATACATTGTTTGTTCTCTATCAAAATCTTTCATTTGCTAACTATGCCTATCAGTAGTTAGTGCCTTTAGTAGTTTGAATCTTTTATTTAGGTGGCAGTAGTTGTCGCTCGCTGTATTGCAGTAGCTTGAGTAACGAAGATTTTTGTGAGGTAAGGGATTTGTGAAAGGTATAGTTTAATGTTAGTCAGGGCCATTCTTTTGTAGGGATTATTGAAAGTCAGATTCCGTTGCGCTAAAAAATATTGTGTGTCAGGTTAAACAGTCATGTATAATTTTTCTAAGGGGACGTTTCATAGTATACAACTGCTAATTTGTAACAAATCAGAGAAAGTCAAAGTTTTGCGAAGGCCTTTCTGTGGAACCCCTCTATTTATCAGCACCAGCTTCTATGAAATGTTTTGCAAGAGATATATAGTTATTGCAAACAGATTTCACAGTTATAGCACTTGATGCAGCCCATCAGATAGCAAATATCTTCTTAACTTTATTTAGTTTTTCGCCAAGGTCTGCTGCACATTCTCTAAGTTGGGCTTAATTTTCAGGCGACATGCTATAGATAGAGTACAGTTTAACAAAGTAACAATGGAAATGAGTAAGACCTTCAACGTCATCTCTCGTGTCATGTAGTGCTAGTTCGAGTCTGTGGTTAGCACCGGGCCAAACAATCAACTCAGAAAATGTATTCTGTAACGGAGTACCACAACACCTCTCACAACGTCACAGAGGCTCCGCCACTTGCAAATCTAACAAACTTACCTTTGTGGTAAGAATGAGAAAAACCGTATGAACTCAGATTCTGTAAAGTGGCATTTCAGACTGAATTGGATTTCGTGTATTTAAGTTGAATGAGATCCCAAAAAATGAATGAACTACAGTGTTTTCTGAGATGGCACATTTCAAACAAAATGCAAGTAATGGTAAATTACTGCACGTAGCGGTTTCCTCTACCGTAACACTTATTTTAATATTATTTTTTTATAAGGAGGTTAGCTATTTCCTTCCCCATTTCCGTAGAGATGTGATCAGTAATGTTGGTACACCTGAACTTAGAATGTAAGACTCTTCCCAAATCCAAACAATTAAGTTCCTGGGCTTGAATGTCTATCGGAAAATCAATGTATGGTTTTTCTAGCTTTGCCTCTGTGTATGCTGTCGTAAACAGTCTTCTTGTAGTATGACACTGATAGACTAACATTTTATCTACTCCTATTTCTGAAGGTTTCCTCTCAGCGCTAACCTTAGCCTGCTCTGCGGTCTTATGACTCATTGATTTTTTTTTTGTTCGTGTATGTTTCTTTCTTAAACTATTTTGCTGTATTTTTTTTACTATTTCTGAAATAAATAACTTCCGCATTAACGCACTCTTCAGCTGGTTTTAATACTGAACCTTGTTGTGATACCAAACCATGCCTACTAGCTTCAGCACAATAAGAACAGTGAATCGTTTTGTTTTATATTACTAGCCACCAGTGACCGAGCGGTTCTAGGCGCTTCAGTCTGGAACCACGCGACCGCTACGGTCGTAGGTTCGAATCCTTCCTCGGGCATGGATGTGTGTGATGTTTTTAGGTTAGTTAGGTTTAAAGTTCTAAGTTCTAGGGGACTGATGATCTCAGATGTTAAGTCCCTTAGTGCCCAGAGCCATTTGAACCACTTTACTAGCCACCCGTTTTCAGTTTTAAAGTAGTTGTACTGAGGCACCGACCAGCATTCTGGATAATCTAGAATCACTGAACTCACTTGATCAGAAGGAATAATTGAATTATCTCCTTCTTTCGTAAGTCGCTCCTCAAAATCTTTGTCCTTTGAGATGATGGTTCTTTTCGAAGGACCTCGGTGATCATAGCTAGCACTGTTCTCTTCAACTTACCTGTTATCATATGGACTTCTTCGTTTGCCACTGTTTAACCAGTTAAGTAAGCTCATTATTACTTTGAGATTATGTTGTATGTACGTACACGCACACAGACAATTCGCACAAAGTGTACGTAACAACACAGGCTCAATTCAAACAATGGCACTGCGTGGCGCTGAAAACACGCAGCCAAGTGTTTACCGCTAAAAGAAGCAAAGTTGACTATCTTGCCAACAGCTCAGCATGTATTATACATTCGGCAGGTTGAACAAGCGTTAGTCCAAGAGAATAATATTCGCTTCTGTTTTAGTTCGGGGTTGTGCCACGAGATAACTCTGAACAAGTTAATAATCATTTCCGATTTTGCTTTGTGAAACCTATTCAACAGCTTACGGTTGGGCTATTTTTCACAGATTTAAAAAGTAAGATTGACCGATACGCTTATAACGAGAGGAGATACGCTGTACCAGCCCAACTACAGCACTGCCGATAGAGCGAATGTGGGACAGCTCTGCGTAAACTGCGTCCGAGTGCCAGTATCCTGGATACTAAGGACCAGTCACAACAGTCGTGGATCAGTTTGTCACAGGAGAGCATACAGCAACCCCTTCATGACACCGTTCTCAATCTAGTCAGTGCATGCATCCACGCCAGAAAAAGTTCAACGTCATACTGATAAGAAGAAAATGTTTCAGCAGGTGAATATCCGCAACTGAGGAACATGTTTACAGAATAAAAATCCCCTTCAGTTGCCAGAATTTTTTAAATTTATTCCAGGATCGATTTGGAAGCTTGAAGCATTATCAGGTGTCACCAACCGTACATAGGAGGAGGGATATGGACGTACAAGTACTATGGGGTTTGAGATAATAAAATGAAAGATACAATGTGGAAACTGGTGTACTCATATAAATATGAGAACATAAATGTGTGGCGGCGGGCCAGCGGCACCACACCCACATCAACAAATGCATGGGACTGGAACATAACGCTAACTCCTAGAAAGGTTCCACACAGAAATGAACTCAATAATAACGTAAATAAATAACGGAACTCACGCGTAGGACTAGCAAACACGGCCTGAACAGCACGACACGGAAGTGACTAGTGCAGACGGCCCAAAAGCCAGCTGACCGTAGCGGCGGAATCGACTGACGTAGAAGCCAGAGAGGCGGGGAACCGAAGTAAACAGCCGCAAAACAGGGGCAAACGGGGACTGACTGGTTCGTACGCTTACGTAAGTGTGGTTCACAAGATCGATACAGAACAGAAATGCAAATATAATAACGTACAGACGTAGAGAATCAGCAGAAATGCTTACAAGCCAACATGACTGAGTGCGTCAGATTAGAGAAATATAAGACAAAAATATGACTAAAACATTGGGTGCGGAAGATACATAAAATATATCTAAAACTCGAGCAATGAGACGAGAGATGAGGTGTGATAGGAGAATGATGCCAACTGTCAGGATCGGTATCATTGTATAGACTCATATTACAGAGCAAAAACATCGTAGTGGAAGATGCTAAGTTAAGATTAAAATTGTAAACGCCACAATAAATAACATTGTACACATATAAGACAGCATTTGCATCCGCACAGTACCTAACGTAATAAAAATAAGGGAGGAGTAAAAGGAACTGTAAACTAAAACTACGGAAAATGAGTAAACAGATTAAACCCACGAGTACTAACGGGGATACAATGGGATTAATGCAAAGACACGGTCGTTGAACTGAAATAACGTAAACTAACTTAGATACATGGGAACGCCACCATTAAGGCACTAAATGTAATAAAACATAAACATAAGTGTTCGGGAAAATGCCTAGAAGTCAACGTGACGGAACGGATGACATAAAAGAGTATAATTCGCTTACAGGTTTTTAAAACAAGAGAGTGCTCTTTTTTTAAATAAGAGACAGCTCTATAAATGCGAGTAGCATCGGAAAGTAACGTCTAACAATTGTTTTTTCCCCTGATATTTCATCTGGATTGTGAAATTTTACGATGAGATTTAACTGAGTTAGAACGCGGTGTTATAGTCAACGCACGAGCGATGGGACAAAGAATCTATTTTTTTAGGATAATAAAGGAAGAGTCATCCCTTCCAGCAGTTGATGCGAGGCAGATGAACGAATGTAAGAGAAAACAGAGGTTTTTCACTGTTTTGTAGACTATTTTTGTAAATTAGGTTGCCTGTCAGCGCACGGGTCCAGTGGGACACTTTCATATAGACAGTGAAAGGGTCTTTTGAGTCTCGAATCGACATACGAGCGTATAATTATAGTAGATGACACTAACATAAATTTTCTATACAATTCTTATTCGAGTGTGAACTTTAAACGGATTCTTTCTTCTTTAGACGAGTTGCTCCTTCAGCTTGCTCCTATCCATTCTACAAATAATAGTCACACTGTCGTACACTCAAGCGCCAAAGAAACTGGTATACGCAAGCGAATTCGAATACAGAGATATGTAAACAGGCAGAATACGGCGCTGCGATCGGCAACTCCTATATGAGACAACAATGCCTGGGGCAGTTGTTACATCGATTACTGCTACTACAATGACAGGTTATAAAGATTTAGGTAAGTTCGAACGTGGTGTTATAGTCGGCGCACAAGCGATAGGCCACAGCATCTCCGAGGTAGTGGTGAAGTGGGGATTTTCCAGTACGACCATTTCACGAGTTTACCGTGAATATCAGGAATACGGTAAAATATCAAATCTCCTACATCGCTGCGGCCGGAAAAACATCCTGCAAGAACGGGACCAACGACGACTCAAGGTAATCTTTCAACGAGACAAAAGTGCAACCCTTCTGCAAATTGCAGCAAATTTCAATGCTGAGCCGTCAACAAGTGTCAGCGTGAGAAACATTCAACACAACATCATCGATATGGGCTCTTGTACACCTGCTGACTGCACGACACAAAGCTTTATGCCTCGCCTGGACCCGTCAGCAGTGACATGGACGTGTACGGGTATGGAGAAAACCTCATGAATCCATGGACCCTTCATATCAGCAGAGGACTGTTCAAGCTGGTGGAGGCTCTGTAATGGTGTGGGATGCGTGCAGTTGGAGTGATACGTGATCCCTGATACGTCTAGGTACGACTGTGACAGGTGATACGACGTAAACATCCTGTATGATCACCTGTATCCGTTCATGTTCGTTGTGCTTTCCGACGTACTTGGGCAATTCCAGCAGGACTATGCGACATCCTATACGCCCAGAGTTGCTACGTAGTGGCTTCTGAAACACTCTTCTGAGCTTAAACACTTTCGCTGGCCACCAAACTCCCCAGACTTGAATATTATTGAGCTTATCTGGGATGCCTTGCAACGTTCAGAAGAGATCTCCACTCCCTCGTATTCTTGTGGATTTATGGACAGCCCTTTAGGATTCAAGGTTTCAGTTCTCTCCAGCACTAGTTCAGACATTAGTCGAGTCCATGCTACGTCGTGTTGCGGCCCTACACGATATTAGGCAGGCGTACCACTTGCAGTGGCTCTTCAGTGAAGTTTGAAGTTAACGCTGAAGAAAGTATTTTGTTTTCATGTACACTTCTAGCGATAGAAGCCTGAATTACAAAACGAACATGCCATGCACGCTACTTTCGTCAATTTGAGAAGAGCAGCTAAGTTTACTTCGATATAAGTGGGCCAAAGGCCATAAACCGTGTGAAAGTCACAGGGACAAACGTAGCGTCTATGGGGACGGCTGGACGGACCGTAGCTTTCTTCCAGGAGGACCGTGTGAACCGTAGTGGCTCGCCACGCTGGTTTTATGGTGAAGAGCATCGTCTTGCGGTATTTCTCTCACTTAAAACTTTTTTTCGGTTTGTGAGCTTCTTTTCTTGGGTCTTTAAATCTTATGAGGCTGTTTTATTCTTTAAAGGCGGTTAGAAAGAACCGCTAGGGCAGCAAAGGCCGTTCACAGTTTGGCTATAATACAAACAGCGAGTAATGAAATCTGCGCTCGACATCTGACAAAAACAACAAGAGAAGGAAAATGGTACTGTTAATATGCGTTAATAATGAAACACACACAACACTGGTGTAATGTTTTACAGTATTTATTATTGGTTATATGCGCCGTTTTTCGGCTGATAATGCCATCATCAGGTACAAAGATAAGCATGTGGTGCAATGAAATTTTTTGGATCAAAGATTTTAAAGTAGTGCTTGTACAGAATATCTCTTTTTCTAGAGATGAAAAATGTTAGAATTAGGAATAAAACAAGTGAGATTGATTCAGTATAAATGTGATGTAGGACTACTTAATTGAGATGACATATGTAACACATCAACTAATGAACTATAGACAAATTACAGCTGTTGTGCATAGAAGAACATAACTGAAATACAAACATTCGTTATATTTTCGAAAATAATCTTGTCCTTAATAGTTCCTAAATTACAAACAATTAAGGTATAATAGTGATATTAAGCAGGTGAGTGAAGCAGTTATGATTCACAAAGTAAATTTTTTAAAACAACGAAAGAAATTATAATTACTGAAATAAAGGAAAAGGGGCATATGAGTTAGAGGGGTGATTTACTACATTGTCTGGATGATATTGTGAGTAGTATCTTAAGTTAGGAGTGGTGAGTAAGGGAACATTGTGTGGTCATTCAGTACTAAGTTGGAGTTGATAGACGTTTGTTAATTAATTTGCATTGGTTCAGGATAGTTCAGCTTCCTTTCGTTGTGGATGTGATGTGACACTTCATTTCTCACCCCACACAGTCCTATAACGATAGAATTAGAAGTGTTAACAAACTGTTTAAAACTATCACTTCAGACTCTGATGCCTACATCTTCACCAAAAGAAATCCTGTAGTTCCCAGATTTTATCGCCTCCCTGAACTCCGTGAAGGTAATATCCCAATCCACTCTGTGGCGTCTTCATACTCAGATCCAAGTTAGAAAGTAGCGAGAGAGGTAAATGACCTGATCAAGACCAAAACCAAGTTCAAACCTAGTCATGGGATCCCTCATTCAATTGACCTTTTGAATAAGTTAAAAGACATGCAAATCTCCCCAATTGCCAAGCTGGTTTCTTTTGAGGCTGGCAACATATTCACTGATTGCCTGTTCAGGAGTGATTAAACATTCTCACAGACTTACTAGATGAAGCAGGAGCCAACTTGGTTGTCACACAAGACATAAGGGTAGCTACAAAAACTTCTCTAACACAAAATCATTTCCATTTCAATGATAGGATATATAAACAGTTGGATGGCCTAGGTATGGGATTCCCACACCCTCAATCCAATCCTTGCTGAAATCTTCATGGATAATTTGGAGCCGGCCGGAATGGCCGAGCGGTTCTAGGTGCTACAGCCTGGAGCCGCGCGACCGCTACGGTCGCAGGTTCGAATCCTGCCTCGGGCATGGATGTGTGTGATGTCCTTAGGTTAGTTAGGTTTAAGTAGTTCTACAGGACTGATGACCTCAGAAGTTAAGTCCCATAGTGCTCAGAGCCATTTGAACCATTTTTGACAATTTGGAAACACAGTTTCTGGAAACGAATCTACTCTCTTTCAAGGTTGGATATTAGTTTAGGCATGCTGATGATGTATTGTGCTTATGGACAGGTACTACCAGACAACTTCAGAAATTCCTCAAGGAAGTAAAATCTAAACACAACAGCATAAAATTCACAACCGAGTTTGGGGGTAACTGCATACATTATTTTGATCTAACCATAGACGTCGTTGACTGTACTCATACTTCCAATTTTTATAATAAACTTGCCACCACAGACATAGTAATACCGACGAATTCTCAACACCTGTAGACCCATAAACATGCTGCCTTTCATTCTATGGTGCATCGCCTTGGAGTACAGTACGGATAGTATCACGATTATCGGAAAACCATCGAATTCACGTATTTATACCGTAAATAGCACGATCATACGCTTTCTTTCGGCATTTCTGTTTACGAAACAATAAAAGTGCTTGTGTATCCTTTATGAACCACTCACAGTTCGTTCTGAGTACTAAATGTATGCAAGGAAAAACCGTTCTCTTTTCTCTCTTGTATTCTTACAGTTCATTTTGCACCTACAACGTCTGTTGCCCTAGTACTCATAAATAATAATATATCATCTTTTTTAATCAGTTATCTTTAACAGAGCATTCCGTTTTGCGCATTAACATGTATGAGCAATACTGCTACGTTGTGTGTTCCATGGTAGACTAGTTATGACTAATAATCTGAGAATGAAAATTATATGCATGAAACTAACCACTGTTTGATATAAGAAAAATTATTAAATATGACTGTCTGTTACATATGAGAAAAATGCATTGTGATTTTATTTTTACAGCAGAACTATGAACCCAACGGAATTAATTTAATCAGAAATAGCTTACGCTGAATATTATGTGCGCCGGTAGATTTAACGCCGAAGCTTCTGTATGGATGTGTCAGTTTTGTGTGTGGCCAGAGAGCCCCTTTTTAAATTTTGTTGTTGGAAAACAGTTGTGTACACAAGTAAAACACATAACAGATAATTACCAAATCAGCGTGAGTAAACGGTGCTCAAACAGTCGACTAATCAGCAAAAATCATGCAGTTTAACAATGTTCACGTAATGAGCAAAAAAAAAAAAAAAAAAAAAAAAAAAAAAAGTACCCAAGTTGACTGTACACACAAAGTATATTAGCTTCACAACCGAACGCAGATAAATGCTAGCACACACACACACACACACACACACACACACACACACACACACATACACAGTTACGTTTGTGAATTCGCGAGTAATAAATGACATCGTACACTAGGAGAAGCGTTCGACAGCAGAATGTTACTTCCATAAACCGAAGACATTTCAGCGATACATCATTACACAGTGAAAATACTTACTAGTCAAAGGCATGTGGAAAATTTAGTATACTAAAATAAAAAAAAAGACAATCTAGAATCTCACATTGTTGTACTCTACCGACGCAAGCTTGGCAGAATAATTTAACATTTATCCATGAATACATAAACTGTGGACGTTATCATTTGTGATGTCAATCAGTTTTCGGTTTACACTCCCATAGTCATAGTCCAAGAGGATGCCAAATTGCGTTATCAAAGAGACTTTTACCACACCTTACGTTTGAAAAAATGTGGTTCCCGAAACTGTTCATCAGTTTGCGATCGTCTTTGGCGATGACTGGCAGTTATTTTCTGAGGATTGTCTTGGATGACATAGTTCGCGAGTGCGTTGATATAACAAAAAGCTCTAGAAAATTTCAACAGTGTACAGAAATTTTCGAAAATTATACAATGTGTGGCACCTGTAGTTGTCGCTGTGCCGAAGAAACAAGCATATTTTTGGTCTGAAGTAGTCCTGCTGCTGGCAAGACATTACTATACAATCATGGCGAATAAGACGAAATGGATCCCAGTACACTGTCTGTTAGTGGAGAACACCCTAATTCAAATGGAGCAATAGTTACTGCTGACCTGTAATACCTGTATTGAGGCAGAGTTTCGATATTCCACACGATGACGTTGAACGTTCTCCTACCTTTTAATTACTCTTTTTTTTATTTTAGACCATCTCTGGCAAGTAATCAGAGCAGCCCGTTGAGATTCTATTTTAGAACTTGCAATCTTTCCGGCGTCGTAGTGAGCTGGGATATGGGCTGGCGGCACATTATTGGGAATAATGTACGAGGGTAATCACAAAAGTAGGGTCTCCTATTTTTTTATAAGTACATAGACCTGTTTATTTTTACAATGGCTTACATCAGTTTACAGCTTAAACATTTAGCTATTTTTCGACAATCACCATTTCTGTCGATGCATTTTTGTACACGCTGTGGCAGTTTTTGTATGCCAATGTCATACCAGCTCGCCGCCATGCTGTTCAGAATATTATGAACCTCTTCTTTCACCTCGTCGTCGGAGCTGAATCGCATTCCGGCCACATGTTCTTTTAACTTAGGGAACAGGTGATAGTCACTGAGCGCCATGTCAGGACTATCGGGCGGGTAGGTTATTATGTTCCACTGAAACTGTTGCAGGAGAACAACAGTATGGTGAGTGATGTGTGGGCGAGCGTTTTCATGGAGAATGTGTACGCCCTTGCTCAACATTCATCTTCTCCGGTCCTGAATTGCCCGTTTGAGTTTTTTCAGTGTCTCACAGTACCTGTTAGCGTTAATTGTGGTACCAGTGGGCATAAAGTCGACCGACAATACCCCCTTCTGATCCCAAAAACCGGTTGTCATGACTTTACCGGCAGACTGTGTTTGTTTGAATTTCCGCGGCTTTGTCGAAGAAGGATGCTGCCTCTGGCATGATTGTTGCTTGGTCTCAGGTGTAAAGTGGTACGCCCAGATTTCGTCACCCGTGACAATTGAATCCAGAATGTTGTCCTGTTCGGTTGCAAGGCGGTGAAGAAATGCGCAGGAAGCATCAACTCGTTGCCGCATGTGGTCGTCAGTCAACATGCGTGGCACCCATCTTGCGCACACCTTTCGGTAGTTCAATGTTTCCGTTAAAATTCTGTGATCGGTGCTTCGGGAAACCTCAGGAACCAACGTGCAGAGGTCATCCAGGGTGATCCGCCGATCTTCATGCATGCTTTGCTCAACCTCGACACTGTCTCCTCAGAAATTGACGGTCTTCCGCTCCTTTTTTCGTCGTGAAATTCGGTCCAACCAGCTGCAAACTCTCTACACCACTTACGAACATTTCTGACTTCCATGCACGACTCACCATACACTTCCGTCAGTTGGTGATGGATTTCAATCGGCGCAGTGCCCTTTAGATTCAAAAACCGAATAACTGCGTGCAATTCGCACTTGGCGGTAACATCCAACGGGAGCTCCATTCTCAACGGCTGCGAAGCCAAGACTGAGCGCCTCAGCGCGGCGTGCGTATGTTTACACACAGCGCGTGAAGCACTCTTCATATCAGTGTGACCAACTGCCGCACAAACAGAGTTCTGTACTTATAAAAAATAGGAGACCTTACTTTTGGGATTACCCTAATACTTGTTGGAGAATCTCCCGTTTCGGCATTTGTTTCACGACCAAATTAAAATATTACGCGGGGGTGGGGGTGGGGGTGGGGGTGGAGGAGGAGAAAGGAAAGGAAAGGAAAGGAAAGGAAAGGAAAGGAAAGGAAAGGAAAGGAAAGGAAAGGAAAGGAAAGGAAAGGAAAGGAAAAGGAAGGAAACAATAGTATCAACTACGACGGTACTTTATGCGGAATCAGCAGCGACGGGTGAAAAACGTGCGCCGTATCGGTAATCGAACCCTGGATTTCCTGTGAATTGGGCAGTTGCATTAACGACGGCACTAGCCAGGCACAGTGGTTATCGCAGATATATGCACTATCTCGGCACGCTGCTAGGCCAAACCACATTCCCACCTAGTGCTATCACAGGTTCGCAGGCTCCGTTCATCTCGTCCGTGCTCGATAATTTTTGATTCCCGCTGGATGTCGAACGTAAATGTGCACAAGACCGAAAGAACATGCACCACGCGGAATCCTCAATGTGGAGGGGCGAGAAAGGAAAGGAAAGGAAAGGAACTGATAATATCAGCCGCATTCAATCATTTTTCATAAATTCTCACGACAGTAGCAAGCGAACAATAGAACAGCTTGGTCGTTTCTGAGATGCTTGCTCCCAGGCACTACTCTCTAACAACCTGTTCTTTGTCTAAGTCCCTTGTATCAGTGGATTCCCCATTTGCTATCCATATCGTCGCTAGAATGAATCGTCATCGTCTCTGATCCTCTTATACACAGGGTGACCCAAAAGTCCGTTTACATTTGAAAATGCACTAATTCACGGGATAATTAGGTAGAAGCGTAAAAATTGACACATCTGCCTTAAGGGGGGTAGGACGTCAAACGGGCCGACTTGGAGCAGGAGAGGCACCACAGGACATTTTAATCTCCGGTGTCTATACTTTTACAAGTGAATTCATAAAACTTTGTCAGCATGAGCAGGAAAGATTCAGGATTCACACTCGTAGCAGCGGAAGTTCAAAAACATAACAAAATAATTTTTTTACATGTGAAATTTCACCATTCTTTCACTTACTATTGGCTGCATTTGTTGCTATAGGTACACTTTTCTTCATAAGTAAGAGAGACTGTTCGATGAATTTTGCACAGCATACTAACCATACTTACAGGTGTCTGAAACTCTAGAATCTATTTAATTTATGAAAAAATGAATGAGCTGTTACGTTCTAAATTTTACGTTTAGAAAAGAAAATCAAATTTTGTAGTTAATTATCTCAATTTTTACCACAGTTTTTATTAGATTTGGAAAATTGTAGAGTTTCATACACCTGTAAGTATGGTTTGTATGCTGTGCAAAATTCATCAAAGAATCTCTCTTAATTGTGAAGAAAAATGTACCTATAGCAACAAATGCAGCCAACAGTAAGTGAAAAAATGATGAAATTTCATATCTAAAAAAATTTATTTTGTTATGTTCTTGCACTTCCACTGCTGTGAGTGTGAATCCTGAATCCTTCCTGCTCATGCTGACAAAGTTTCATGAGTTTATTTGTAAAAGTGTAGACAGTAGAAAATAAAATGTCCTGTGGTGCCTCTTCTGCTTCAAGTCGGCCCGTTTGATGTCCTACCCCCATTAGCTGAGATGAGGTTTTATTGAAACCAGAAACAAGTGAAAAAACGGGCCAACAGATGTTACTGGACAGTGGGGTGCTGCTTTTCAAACTGCCAGCGTGACGGGTGCGAGGTACGTACAGAATCGCATCATCCACAGCCTGGCTGATAAACACCTACAGGAAGGTACGACTTTTATGCAGGATGGCGCTCCATCCCATATTGTACACGTGTTAAAGATTTCATGCGCACATCGTTTAATAAGGTTCGCATGCTGATTCACCACTTCCGCCATGATTGGCCTCCCTGACAACCTCAATCTGTGTCATTGCTGGTTTTGGGCGTATCTGCAGCCGCAAGTCTACCACTATCGTCCGATCTCTTTAGCGATGCTAGAAAGACAACATAGATGGCAATTTGTCACGAAATCTTCTGTTATGCTCACAACTTTGTCTCTCGACTACAAGTTTATTTGATGAATGAGGGCGTCATTTTGAGCATTTGTTGTAAAGAACATCGGCCATGCTAAAAACCAATCTGTTGGTCATTTTGTGCACTTTTTTGCTTTCAATAAAACCTAACGTCATTCCAAGAAATCGTGCCAATTCGTACATGTCTACCTACATTACGAATTGAATTTTCAAATGTAATCGGACTTTCCTTACCGCGTCACGTGTCCATAGCCCCACCAGATGACATTCAGACTCGCTGTAAGCAATGGTTACAATGTCTTGCCCCATCGGTGTATGTTGCTCCTCATGCAATCGCTGTTGACCAATCCATACCTCTATTTAGTAAATTTGTCGTTCTATAGTAGCACAGTCAGTATGATTATCGAAACACTAATATGTCCAACTGCGTTCCATGTTTGTTTATATTTGTGTAATATTTTTACGAGATTGCGGTTTCCATGTATCAGGACGAACCAGGTGCTGAATATGTGATATAAAAACGGGAAAGTGACCATCGAATTTAAGCAATGATTTTGTATTGTGGAGTCTTAACTTTAAAAGGCTTACAGACAGTGGAATGAGGCCAGACAGTTGCGAGGAGCAAGAAGGGGACGATGTGTTGATACAATGTTAACTTAAATTCTTCGTGACGCTGAAATTTGCCTGCACCATAGGCAAACAAGTCGTCATCCACAAAACTAAGATGGCGCAGAAACATACCATGACCATGGATCACTTCTTCGTTTCCTCGGGTGAGTAATCAGAGAACACCTGGAAAGCCTATTGAGAATAGTTCTAGTGTTATGTAATTTCTTTTCCTCGTATCTCTTTTAGTTCTGAATGTTTCACTACAAAGATGAAGTGTAATGTAATCCGTGATGTTGCTGTACATGAGGAGAGTCCGTGACGATTTCAGTTTTTGAGCGATGGTTGAGAAACGTCAGTGCATCTATTTGAGGTAAAGGGACCCTGGTCCTGAAGCGGCTGAGGCGAAAGCTGTAACTCAAAATTGTTCTGATACCTCTGACAGTGGAATTCACGTCGCGGTACTGTTGTTGCTAAGACTGTAGGGTAGACAAATTTCAGAGATGGTAGTATGAACCAAGAAAAAAACTCTAGTAAACGTATGCTCTTTAAATACATACCTTAAGATCTATGAACACTTGTTCATCTTCACTACTGTGAAATACATCTCTACTTCTGGACAAATACCAATAGCTCTTAAGGTATGTATTTTAGAGACCATATTTATTCGACTTTTTTCCTTGCTGTGGTTCCTAATACCTCCTCCAAGTTATGGAAACCAAAGATCGAGCAGTAGAAGTGTCTCAATAACGAAGATGAATAAGTGCTTGTAGCTCTTAAGATATGCATTTTAGAGCTCATGTGTACTAGAGGTTTTGTTTTGATCCGTACTACGACATCATATAGATGCCAACCTCATATCTTAGCAAAAACAGTACCGGTGTATGCAGTTCACTGTCAAAGGTATAATAACGATTTTTGTCAATAACTTTCGACTCGGTCGTTTTCCGACATAGGGCTCGGTTACTTCAGATCTTACATTTACTCATGTCCATCATCCTTGAAAGTTTGCAACACCATCACGCAAAAAGCGTACATATTCGTCAGTACACTGACATATTGTCGCGAATGTTCAGCCTGAACTCAAGCGACTGCTGACGTCACCTACTCCTTCATTCAGAGTCGTCGTAATTGAATTACAGCTCCGTAATGTTGTTTATTTTCGTAGATTCTTACTCAAATCACCTTAGATTCACACATAATGCTTTTCAGCTTTTTTTTATTTTTTTCATATTAAATCGCCTTACTTCCAATTTGTATGGTACTAATACTGCATGGTATTACGTATAAAGTTGTGGCAGCTACGATGTGACGTACCGCTTTTCACTTGTCGTGCTTTTCAGCTTTCTTTGGGCGTTTGCATTCGATATTCCACGTGTTAAAGTATGAAACCGGAATTTCTCTATTGATGGAGCTGGCCGTCAGTGTAAGGCCCGTGAGACCGCGTCTACAGCGCCACCTGCTTCCTGTAACGGCTGTCGACGAATGTCAAGGCACAGTAACGCAACTTCCATACATCGGCATCTGTTTAAAACCCGTATATACGACGAGTTTTGTGCCTACGAACTACGATTTGCGGACAGCATTAGTTTTCTGTTATCATTTGAAGAAAACTGCGCAGAATCGCACTGAATGAGTGTCGAAGATTTCGTCGAAGAGGCGCTTCGGAAAACAGAGTGTTTCGAGTGGTTCAAAAAATTCATAAGTGGTCATTTTGAAGAGAGAAACGACGAGCGCGAGAAACCACCGAGAAGTTCGAAGACAACGAATTGCAAGCCTTATTGGATGAAGATGATACTCAAACTTAACAAGAACTCGCGGAACAACTGAATGTGACGCAGAAAGCCGTTTCTCTTCGGTTGAAAGCTACGGGAAAGGTGCAGAAAATTGGAAATTGGGTTACGCATGAACGAAATGAAAGACAGCAGGTAAATCGAAAGACCATTTGTGAAATGCTGCTCGCCATATACAAAAGTAATTCTCTTCTCCATCGAATAGTGGCAGGTGATGATAAATGGATATTTTTTGAAAATCCTAACCGTCGTAAATCATGGGTGAATCCAGGCAAACCATCGACATCCGCTGCACGACCAGATCACTTTGGAAAGAAGGCAGTGCTCTGTGTCTGGTAGGATCAGAAGGATGTCATCTTCTGTGAGCTGCTATAACATGACGAAACCGTTAACACTGATCGCTACCAAAAGCAAATGATCTATTTAAATCGAGAATCACTTGTAAAACAACCTAATATGGAAAAAGACAACACAAAGCAATACTGCTCCACGATAACACCCAATCACACACAGCAAAACGGGTCAGGGAAACGATCGAGGCGTTCAGCCGGGAAATACTAGGGTATGTGGCTTATTCTCGACTTGTCCCCGTCCAATTATCATCTATTTGCATCACTGGGACATGCTCTCGCTGAACAACACTTCAGTTCGCATGAGAATGTACGAAAATAGCTGGCTGACTCGTTAGCTTCAAAAGAAGAACTGTTTTTTGGCGTGGCATTCATAGCCTGCCGGAGAGTTGGGAGACATGTACAAATGGCAACGGAGATAATTTTGAATAAACTATTGTTTATTAGTTTCAAACAACAGGCATGTAATTATTGTTCAAAATGTTCAAACGTGTGTGAAATCTTATGGAACTTAACTGCTAAGGTTATCAGTCCCTAAGCTTACACACTACTTAACCTAAATTATCCTAAGGACAAACACACGCACCCAAGCCCGAGGAAGGACTCGGACCTCCGCCAGCCGCACAGTCCATGACTGCAGCGCCTAAGACCGCTCGGTGCAATTATTGCAACCAAATTCCGGTTTCATACCTCAAGACCTGTTTTGTAGTTCTAACACTACATGGTATTATGAATAAAGTTGAGACTAATGCGGTATGATGTACCTTTTTTCACATAATACCTCTGTAATCCAACTCTATAGCTACAGCCTTCAAGAGCATTCTAAATTGTTTTTCTGCTTTTACCTTTTTTGTTACATACTGTATTACATTATTTTATAAGGCATGAAAGGAGATGATGTATAGTTTTACAAGTATTTACTTTAGTATCTACGTTTAAATATATAGATGACGCCACATACTTTCAGTCGTCCTTTCCTAGTATCCTACTAGCACCAGTAGCACTGGTCATTGTAACACTTATTTAATCTATAAATATGCGGTTTCTGCTCTTTTTATTTTATGTAGTGACTACACGACGCTGTAAAATTTTTATGTAAATTGGTCATTATAGTCGTGAGAAGTTACAGTCAAAATTTAATAAGCCAACAACTGCAAACATTAGTACTGTGAAGAAAAGCAATAGAGACATTTACAAATAGTTTTGTTCAGTCAAGTATATTCTATCGTATTCTTGTTACTGTTTCCTGGAAACTCTCGCTCTCTTTTGAATATTCACCTTGAGGTTTTCTTTTCTTTGACCTCTTTCATGCCTTCATCATAATTTATTTTGCTGTTTACCCCAGAAACTTCATTCAAAAAATTCCTTTCTTAAATTTCATTTTCCAATATGCTGAATGTGTTGTTTAATTTGGTAAGGTATATCTCCCAGTTATTAATTAAATTTTCGTGGCTTTATTTTTGATTTCTAAACTGATACATATATTTCTTTTTGGCTCTGTATCTGTTTTTTACTTAGGTTTTACTAGTCTTTGAACATTTCCAAATCAGAGTATAGCCAAGTACCGTTAGATCATCATTTATCCTGGTACTTATTCTGACTACCCCAAAGAACTGTAGTCATAATGACATGATTGTGAGATTGTTTTCAGTTGTTATACGAATAGAAAAAGTGATTGTACGTAATTTCATATAACTTGAAGAATAATGCAAGGAAGGCACGTAAAAAATTATTTTCAATCGACTAAAATTTCGTAATATTCGGGTGAGTGAAATCGGATGGGTAATGGTGAGGTTTGTCGACCATTTTAGAAACCCACGTCTTAATTTTAAGCATTTTTGAACTGTAATATTGGCCTGACATGAATGTCATACACTTAGAATATGTATCGAAATTCCTATTTCAACGGGTAAAAAGAAAAAAGATAACAATTTTTGATCCACAAGGAAACACTTGTCAATACATTAATTTAAGAAAAACTTGTAAATCACAAGGGGAAGAAGTAAGGATGCGGCAAAAATTTGGACAATCGCTTAGTTATGTGAAAAGTGTTTCTCGTCTGTTCAGAGATTATTTAAAAGCCAGTCGACAGATGTAGTTTTCGTCAGGCATAAAATACGTTAAAACGGTGACCTGCAGTAGCCCTGAGTCTTTTATATCCTCAGCTGTATCTGTCTGGAAAACATGATTTATAACCTATGCTATTCCACTTACATCATTTTCTGGTGCTGTTGATATCACCCCACATTCATCTGACCAGATGTCTTAACCTTCTACATCTACATCTACATCATATTAAGCAAGCCACATAATGGTGTGTGGCCGAGGGTACTTTTGGTACCACTATCCATCCCTGTTCCACTCGCGGATAGTGCGTGGAAAGAACGATTATCGGTAAGCCTCTGCATTGGCTCTAATTTCTCGAATTTTCTCCTCGTGGTCAATACGCGAGATGTATGTGGCGGCAAGTAGTATGTTGTCTGACTCAAGTAAAACCATATAGTAGACCTGTAGAAGCATTTAGTTTCGTTTACTTTTTCTGCGAGAAAAATTTCCAGCTTTGGCTATATTAAAGTCAGCGAGTTAAAATATTCTGCATACTCGTATTTTCAATCATTGTCTTATGTGATAATTTACGGCGTAACATTTCACTTAGTTAAAAGATATTCATTGCAGTAAAGGAAGTAAGGAGGTATAAGTGTCGTGTGGATCCCTTTAAGCATCTAAGCTACTGGCAATATTAACCACACCATTACAGTACGAGCACATTTATCCACTTCTGAAATTTGTTGTGAGCAATCCATTTGAGTAAGAGAGATATTCAGAAGTACAACACTAGAAGGAAAAATTACCTGCATCACCGTTAAATGAATATAGCTTCAAAAGGGGTGAAATACGCAGCTGTAAAACCGTATGAAAATTTACTCATTGTAATATGGCAGCAGAAGTGCGCTCAAATGTAAGGATATTTTTCCTTGCCAACTTATTTTATACAATAGAGGAACTCCTGAAGTTGAATAATTAGTCATTTAGGCAGAAAAGCTTGTGAATGGTCTACATGTACGTATGTAAGTATTTTTTTCATTTTTTCATGGTATGTGGTCTATTTTTGTTCTGCTGACACAATATGCACCGTATCGTTTATCTTGAATATGACCTATAGAACATGTAACCAACTACATAAATAACCAACTAACGAAGTAAGTAACTTACGCGTGATCAGTCAATTTTAACAATTTGATCGAAAATTTCTGTTCATAATGTTGCATTAGAACAGGTCACATTCTTTAAACACTCTGGAGACAAGCGAAACTGTTTATATGTTCAAACAGTTCCACTTTCTGAGCTTGAAGCAAAGAAGTCCTTCTAGCGTTTGACGTCTCCAGCATAAGCAGATGAAACGTTAGCCACAGAAATACGCCTTATGCCTTGGAGTAACGCACATATAACGAAATTCCTGCGGATCCTTCTATTCTGTACACTTTGCTGTCCGCTTTTTACCTCAGTACAACGCACCATACCAGAAAAATTCTTTCAAATATAAAAAAAATTCCAGATACTGAAATTTTTATTCGATGCTAACATATTTCCATTTTTAAAAAAGTATTTTCTACTGCTGCAAGTCTGCGTTTTGTGTCCTGTTAAACATATTAACAATCAAAATCTAATACACAGAGATGATGTAATAGACAGCCAAATTCTTCTAACACATTACGTTGTTAACAGCAGTCTTTTTCGACAGACAACCTGTTTCGCTTTTTTCCCCTCGAAGCAACCCGGACTGCAAACGCACTAGCAGTTTATGACGAAGAGTCTACTATTTAGTAACACGAGGACCTCTTCCGCTTCTTTTTTCTTTTCTGAAGTGAACCGGATGCAGCTCTCTCGTGACTTCTTATTATCTCGCCGACAAGAAGGCCCTGGTCCATTACATGGAATTAAGACATCTCGAATTTGTTTCAGCCGACAAGAAACCACACGCAAACTGCAGGTGTCGTCGCCAGTGACGTGGGCACACACACGTCCTGACGGCCACGGGAAAAAAACATAACGCCGTGACGGCTTCAACTAATTATTCCTGGTAGTTGAACTTTTCGATCTGTGTGACATGGTATAGGTATAAACGCACCTATAGTTGGGTACAAAGCTGTTTACTTACATTTCTCTTGTTACGCTTTTAAATTTCAACGTACTATTACCGCTAGTGTCGTGGGAACAGTGAAAGTTGGAACGTCTTTAGTGTGAAACAGGAATATATGGGAGTTAACATTCATCATATTATTATATTTATGAAAAAAAAAAAACAGATTCAGCAAATGTAATGGTCTTCCTAAGACTGCTTAGCATGCAAATCAGTTTGACGTGAAATGTGAAGAGCGGTCGCATGCCCGTTGATCAAAATGCGATGGTCCCACTGTTTTATTCTCTTCAGTTTGTGTATCCTGTTATACAGTGTCTTAGAGAAAAGTATTCCATATTTTGAGAGGTTGTAATATGGACCAAGTTGAGATGAAAATATTTAGTGAATGTAGGCTCTAAAATGCATACCTTAACAGCTGCAAGCACTTCTTCAACTTTGCTACTGTGAAACACATCTCTTCGCTTACAAGCTCTTTGCTACGAGTGTTACGAACATCAACACTACCTAGAAGGAAAGGTTGAACAACTGCGAGATTTCGAAGTTGTCAACATGAAGCGGCGTAAGTCATCAGCTGTCTTGTGTTGTATGAAGAATGTGTTTGCTATGAAAAACTCGTTTTGTTATATGATCGTTACCAGATTGTTATTCAGGTACGCAGAAATCGTAAGCTGAATTTGAGTGAGCTTAAGGCAATATAATATATGTTTATGCAGTTTCATCTTCGTTACGGTTATGAAATGTTGCTTACCAAAAGGTAATGGAAATTACACAACAGGAAACAAAGTTCATGTGTTCAATTTCTTAAAGAGGATGTAATAATACAGAAATGCCTCCACTCAATTTCTAGGGAGGATTTCGTAATCACTAATTATTCAGTGATAAACTTTATCTTGAATGTAATTTATTAATGTATGTTTTAGATTATGTTATATAATTGTTTCCCAGATGACTTGGATGAAATATTTCGCTGCTCATTTTTCAGATACGTCATAGTCGTTTCAAAGCTAGCAAGGTTATTTTGGAAGTATCTTCCGTAGACAGAAAAACCATAACTACTCCAGTTCGAAAACCACGGCTCGATTCAGATGTCATTTCAGGAATTTTCGTGAAATGTCTAGTCTACCTGTCTCAAGCTGGAGGACCATCCATAGAGAGTCCAGAAGAAAGAAGAAGCAAGGTGGAGGCAGCAGTAATGCTGGAAAGCATCTAGATTAGCGTAGAAAGGCACGAGTATTTAAAAACAATTTCATACAACAGCTTTTAAGACGAAAAAAATAGAGTTAATGTAATATCTTTACAGAAGAATTTGGTGAGAATAGTGAACGAAGATTGTATTATTTTTATGCATGTAGATGTATCTATGTAGGCTCATAACTTAGTGTATATTGTGACTGATAATCATTTGGAAGTTGAGGTCTATTCAGAACGAATTTCATTACAAAAAATTCTAGGCCCTGAGTTTGTTCTTGAAGTTGTACTAGTAACAGGAAATTGTGTGAATACAACCAACTGCGATTTCCATGACTGTGTTTTTTATATAAAATATTATTTTTAAATGTGTGAATATTTTACTAAACGACTACTGTAAATTTAAAAAGGCCCCAGATGTTCCTAACAGTTCATACGCACGAAAATAGTATTTTTTTAAAATAAAAGTCACCAGCTTTGTGTAGCTGTGTACCAGGCATGTTGTAGATTCTACGCGCGAAATTACTCGCAGGTTCGTGTTCGTAATATTTTTGCCTCATTTCCATATAAACAACTGTATGTGCTTTCTGTGTTAACCAACCTTAGTAAATAACAACTCAATGATGGCTAATTTTACAAGGCATACAATTCTTATGTTGTTGGCGGCTTTATACACGTATCGCCGCTTGGCTGCGACGTAACGATACGGTTGTCTGGCCTTGTCCCTAGGTGGTATTAACAACATGCAGATTGCAGTGTAAACAAATGAGGACACATTCCGCTCATATTGACCACGGATACCGCATGCATTGAAACTTCTTATTTTAATTCTGAAACTGGTGAGTGATTTTCAAATGGCTCTGAACACTATGGGGCTTAACTTCTGAGGTCATCAGTCCCCTATAACTTAGAGCTACTTAAACCTAACTAACCTAAGGACATCACACACATCCAGGCCCGAGGCAGGATTCGAACCTGCGACCGTAGCGGTCGCGCGGTTCCAGACCGCAGCCCCTAGAACCGCTCGGCCTAACAGGCCGGCCGGCTGAGTGAAATTGAATGCAAGTGAACCTGCTTAAACTGCTGAGTGAAGCTGACGTAATGTCACTTTGCTTGTCTTTATCATTTCAACACTGACCTACAGAATTTGCCCTGACAAACACAACTCAAACTTTTCCTATTCATTAATTACTCCCAATATTCAAGAATAATGCGATCTGACTGCTTTAAAATTGATAACCTGACTTTAAATAATTAATACAAAATAATGGCCTTGAATTATTAGAAATCCTAACAATAACCCATACATTTCGTAAGTCACTTACCTCACAAAAATCTTCATTACGCGAAGTATAGCAATGCCGCAAGCACCAATGCTGCCAGCTAAATGAAAGATTCTAACTACTGAGGGCTCTAACTACTGATAGGCATGTGGTTAGCGAAGGAGAGAATTATTGCAAAGCAAATAATGTATTTATCTTAAGAATGTGACAACCATTTCAAAAATCATAAAACCATCAGTAATAAATTTCAATGACGGATATACATTCAGACCGTCCGCTCGCTCTAATACAGCAAACTTCCAACACTGCTAACTATTAACCTCTAACCTCCATCATTGCCGACTACTCACTCCTACCTTCCATCACTGCTGGCTGTTCACCTCCAACTTTCATCACCGCTCACTGTTAACTTCCAACTGCTAGTGCGATCAGCCACAGTCTCTTACAGAGTGCGCACACCGCTATCAGAGTTATTAATGCAGCGCTGCCAACATACAAACACATAAACAGGCTACGTGCATAGCCCCTCCCCCCCCCCCCCCTGCTCCTCTCAAAAAACTCCAGAAAATAGTTTGGGCAGTGGTCAAGACTAATTTGTAATTTTTTTTCACATTAGCAGTATCAGACAGCAGATGCATACAATTAGTAATATACTGTTAGTCAATAAATAAAAAAATTCACCTCACAGTCGCTAAAGGCAGTCCTAATCATTCATCACAAGAGTAGTCTATGACAGTTTTATGCACAGAGTCTGAGCAGTAAAAGAAAATGCACACGTAAGTAGTGGACCTCCATGCAGTCTTGAAGAAGTAAAGTGGTCCTCCCAATGGAAACACAGTGCTGACTCTTGACATGAAGACAGGTAATGAGCGGCCGGCCGAAGTGGCCGTGCGGTTAAAGGCGCTGCAGTCTGGAACCGCAAGACCGCTACGGTCGCAGGTTCGAATCCTGCCTCGGGCATGGATGTTTGTGATGTCCTTAGGTTTATCTAGTTCTAAGTTCTAGGGGACTAATGACCTCAGAAGTTGAGTCCCATAGTGCTCAGAGCCATTTGAACCATTTTTGAACAGGTAATGAGCCACAACAGAACAGACCTACAGCAGAGTCAGTCGAAGTCTTGCAGAATATTGGTAGAATTGGTAGGTCACCACAGAGCAGACCCACAGTATTTCTTGTAGAAATTATGGCAGTAATGGGCCACCAAAGGCCAGCCGGCACGGTAGCTCAGCGTGTTCGGTCAGAGGGTTAGCAGCCCTCTGTAATAAACAAATTAAAAAAACTGAGTTAATCGAACAACAACGAACTTAAACGGGTGTCTTACGACGTCCGCCCCGAGCAGATTCAACGAACGAAAGCGAACAAAATGAGATTTAAAAAAAAAAAAATAAAAAAAGGTGCAAACCCACTGTAGTCCTTGTAGAGATTATGGTATTAGTGGGCCACCAAAGGTGCAGACCCACTTTAGTCCTTGTAGAGATGGCCAGCAGCCATCTGTTACGACTGTGCGGGTGCACTATCACAATTGAAGAGCCTTGTGGATAATATAGCAAGTCCGTAAACCACCTCTTGTGCACTTAACTAACTTTTTGCAATATCCTTAGAACCAGCAGTGCTGTTAACCAGTCCCTTGCTGAGTTATCAACACACGTGTAAGCACTAACACAGTCATATAACCTCTGAAATTTTACATATATAGTATGACCAACAGAAATGTGTGCAGTAAAATGAATCCCTACTATTTAATTAAATTAAAGAACTGGTGTCTATACAATTCCGATTTTACAGCATATGATTACAATTACAAAGGTACAAAAAACATCATTTCGATCAAGAACATGATAATACAGATGACATTTGTAGTAATACAGGCTTTACAAAAAGAATAAAAATAAACATATACGTCAGTGTTACAGGAATTGTGACATAAGTAAATAAATGAAAAATGGGAATATCCTTAGAAACATTAACTTGACACATGAGCATTAAGGAAAACAAAACAGAGTAAATAATGTCCAAACATCCTCCAAAACTGAAGAATAAGTTACAAAACCGGATTAGATTTCAGGATAGTAGTATTCTTCATCATAGTGAATGCAGCCCCCCCCCCTCCTCCCCACCCCCCCTATGAACCATGGACCTTGCCGTTAGTGGGGAGGCTTGCGTGCCTCAGCGATACAGATAGCCGTACCGTAGGTGCAACCACAACGGAGGGGTATCTGTTGAGAGGCCAGACAAACGTGTGGTTCCTGAAGAGGGACAGCAGCCTTTTCAGTAGTTCCAGGGGCAACAGTCTGGATGATTGACTGATCTGGCCTTGTAACACTAACCAAAACGGCCTTGCTGTGCTGGTACTGCGAACGGGTGAAAGCAAGGGGAAACTACAGCCGTAATTTTTCCCGAGGGCTTGCAGCTTTACTGTATGGTTAAATGATGATGGCGTAAATATTCCGGAGGTAAAATAGTCCCCCATTCGGATCTCCGGGCGGGGGCTACTCGAGAGGACGTCGTTATCAGGAGAAAGAAAACTGGCGTTCTACGGAACGGAGCGTGGAATGTCAGATCCCTTAATCGGGCAGGTAGGTTAGAAAATTTAAAAAGGGAAATGGATAGGTTAAAGTTAGATATAGTGGGAGTTAGTGAAGTTCGGTGGCAGGAGGAACAAGACTTCTGGTCAGGCGAATACAGGGTTATAAATACAAAATCAAATAGGGGTAATGCAGGAGTAGGTCTAATAATGAATAAAAAAAGTAGGAATGCGGGTAAGCTACTACAAACAGCATAGTGAACGAATTATTGTGGCCAAGATAGACACAAAGCCCACGCCTACTACAGTAGTACAAGTTTATATGCCAACTAGCTCTGCAGATGACGAAGAAATTGAAGAAATGTGTAATGAGATAAAAGGAATTAATCAGATAGTGAAGGGAGACGAAAATTTAATAGTCATGGGTGACTATAATTCGGTAGAAGGAAAAGGGAGAGAAGGAAACGTAGTAGGTGAATATGGACTGGGGGGAAGAAATGAAAGAGGAAGCCGCTTGGTAGAATTTTACACAGAGCACAACTTAATCATAGCTAACACTTGGTTCAAGAACCATAAAAGAAGGTTGTATACATGGAAGAAGCCTGGAGATACTGACAGGTTTCAGATAGATTATATAATGGTAAGACAGAGATTTAGGAACCAGGTTTTAAATTGTAAGGGGCAGATGTGGACTCTGACCACAATCTATTGGTTATGAACTCCAGATTAAAACTGAAGAAACTGCGAAAAGGTGGAAATTTAAGAAGATGGGACCTGGATAAACTGACTAAACCAGAGGTTGTACAGAGTTTCAGGGAGAGCATAAGGGAATAATTGACAGGAATGGGGGAAAGAAACACCGTAGAAGAAGAATGGGTAGCTTTGAGGGATGAAGTAGTGAAGGCAGCAGAGGATAAAGTAGGTAAAAAGACAAGGACTACAAGAAATCCTTGGGTAACAGAAGAAATATTGAATTTAATTGATGAAAGAAGAAAATATAAAACTGCAGTAAATGAAGCAGGCAAAAAGGAATACAAATGTCTCAAAAATGAGATCGACAGGAAGTGCAAAATGGCTAAGCAGGGATGGCTAGAGGACAAATGCAAGGATGTAGAGGCTTATCTCACTAGGGGTAAGACAGATACTGCCTACAGGAAAATTAAAGAGACCTTTGGAGATAAGAGAACGACTTGTATGAATATCAAGAGCTCAGATGGAAACCCAGTTCTAAGCAAAGAAGGGAAAGTAGAAAGCTGGAAGGAGTATATAGAGGGTCTATACAAGGGCGATGTACTTGAGAACAATTTTATGGAAATGGAAGAGGATGTAGATGTAGATGAAATGGGAGATACGATACTGCGTGAAGAGTTTGACAGAGCATTGAAAGACCTGAGTCGAAACAAGGCCCCAGGCGTAGACAACATTCCATTAGGACTACTGACAGCCTTGGGAGAGCCAGTCCTGACAAAACTCTACCATCTGGTGAGCAAGATATATGAGACAGGCGAAATTCTCTCAGACTTCAAGAAGAATATAATAATTCCAATCCCAAATCAAGCAGGTGTTGACAGATGCGAAAATTATCAAACTATCAGTTTAATAAGTCACGGCAGCAAATTACTAACGTGAATTCTTTACAGACGAATGGAAAAACTAGTAGAAGCCGACCTCGGAAAAGATCATTTTGGATTCCACAGGAATGTTGGAACACGTGAGGCAATACTGACCCTACGACTTATATTAGAAAATAAATTAAGAAAAGGCAAACCTACGTTTCTAGCATTCGTAGACTTAGAGAAAGCTTTTGACAATGTTGGCTGGAATACTCTCTTTCAAATTCTGAAGGTAGCTGGGGTAAAATACAGGGAGCGAAAGGCTATTTACAATTTGTACCCGAAAGCAGATGGCAGTTATAAGAGGGACATGAAAGGGAAGCAGTGTTTGGGAAGGGAGTGAGACAGGGTTGTAGCCTCTCCCCGATGTTATTCAATCTGTATATTGAGCAAGCAGTGAAGGAAACAAAACAAAAATTCGGAGTAGGTATTAAAACCCAGGGAGAAGAAATAAAAACTTTGTGTTCGCCGATGACATTGTAATTCTGTCAGAGACAGCAACGGTCAACGGTCTTGGAAGAGCAGTTGAACGGAATAGATAGTGTCTTGAAAGGAGGATATAAGATGAACATCAACAAAAGCAAAAAGAGGATAATGGAATGTAGTCTAATTAAGTCAGGTGATGCTCAGGGAATTAGATTAGGAAATGAAACACTTAAAGTAGTAAAGGAGCAAAATAACTGATGATGGTCGAAGTAGAGAGGATATAAAATGTAGACTGGCAATGGCAAGGAAGGCATTTCTGGAGAAGAGAAATTTGATATCATCGAGTGTAGATTTAAGTGTGAGGAAGTCGTTTCTGAAAGTATTTGTATGGAGTGTAGCCATGTATGGAAGTGAAACATGGACGATAAATAGTTTGGACAAGAAGAGAATAGAAGCTTTTGAGATGTGGTGCTACAGAAGAATGCTGAAGATTAGATGGGTGGATCCCATATCTAATGAGGAGGTACTGAAAAGGATTGGGGAGGAGAGAAGTTTGTGGCACAACTTGACTAGAAGAAGGGATCGGTTGGTAGGACATGCTCTGAGGCATCAAGGGATCACCAATTTAGTACTGGAGGGCAGCGTGGAGGGTAAAAATCGTAGAGGGAGACCAAGAGATGAATACACTAAGCAGATTCAGAAGGATGTATGTTGCAGTAAGTACTGGGAGATGAAGAAGCTTGCACAAGATAGGGTAGCATGGAGAGCTGCAACAAACCAGTCTCAGGACTGAAGACCACAACAACAACGACTCAGGCTACCTCTTCGCAAATATTTAGCCACTTTCTACAGTGACTAACAGACTCTAGCTCTGTAGCTCCAACATCGGCGGATCGTGACAGAACTCGCACCATTCCTACGCGTCTTGTGCAGGACCGGGGATTGTAACGAGTGAAAAAAGAACCTGGAGCTACTGTACGCAGGATTTCAACATGTATTGGGGCTACTCATCCTCTAATCTGGGCGATATAGAACGACAGGTGCTGTACCCGTATGTTGCACAACTTATCCAACTCTTTCAGCCATAGGCTGCATTCCAGAATGGAGTTCTGCCAATCGCTCTTACAAAGATTTGGTAAAGATACTGCTCACATACCTGATAGATTCACGCGAGATGAAAGTGTCAATTGTGATAACTAATATGTGTGGGCTGATGAGAATACGTACGCAGTTGAAGAAGCAAGGAGTAGGAATCGATTTTGAAATTAACATACGGGCGGCAGTTATTGGCAATAGCCTAGAGGGACCTTACGTACGTGACGTATGATATTTTCCGCAATTTGTCTTTCGCCTTCAGCCGTGATGGGCTACAGCATTAACTTAAAAGACCCGCTACTCCAAACTGCTGCGTACTGGGCAAGGGGGCAGTGGCCTCTAGCATTAGCCAAGGCAGCGCCGGCGTCACCTTCGCGGTGGTGCGATTTTGAGATAGGCTATCGACACGTTGTTGTCCTTGAAAGTTTGAAAGTTTATTTCCTGCTGTTTTTGGTCAATGTCTTTTGAAGAAATGTGTAGTCTGAGATCATTGATTACCTGAACAAGCTTCCGGCCGTCGATGTTTGTAAGTTCAATGATATGTTTGCTGGTGTTAGCTGTTGTTGTGGGAGTGTCAGCAGGGACTAAGAGTTTACCACTCTTCGTGTTGCGTTGTTATCCTTGTATATTTTTCCTTGAGATGAATTCGTTTGATGCTTGTTAATCTGTGGTTACCGGTGCTGCACATGCTCTTCAAATATTTATGATGTTTTAAGTGCTTCGCTTATTAATCAGGCACCTATTAAGTCCTGCGTGCTGACGTAACTTTGTTGTCACTTTACAGTGTAAAGGTCTGTCGGTGTTAGTAATAGTCAGGGTGAATGGCTTCGATTTCCGTACGAGAATACCGGTTGAAGTGGCTTGCCTTTGGTTGCAAGTATTTCCTTAAATTGCGTTTTAGTGAGTAGCAGTAGGGTGATGTTGCTCGTGGTGATACTACAGCGCACTCGGAATTAAGTGGGCTTTGTTCGCCAAATATTTCTAATACGTCTCAAGGCTGTGGTGCCTATATTGATTGTTTGTTCTTCAGTAGGTTTACATATTAGGTTTATCTGGGAGTGGCTGAATTTTTAAGTTTTTAAGTAAGGTAGTAACTTGAGTATCCAGCTGAAGATGAATTCTGTAGTATTAGTGCTGCTATGATGGTTTTTCTCTTTTCAACCTGTCAGTTGCTGTTATTTGCAGTTCAGCCTCAATACAATTCCGAATTGTATTGGAGCTAATGAGCGATATAGCTTATGCCGGTTAAAACGGCTCATTGCTGAATTTGGCTGTTGGTCTCCATATGAGGTTAGCTACATATGAGGTTAGCTGAGACATAAAACCCTTCCATTCGCCTTAAAACAGTAGGGCAGTTATAAGTAGACATATGTGTGAAGTACTGACGGGGAAATACAGACCAAATAAAAAAGAAAAAGTGTTATGAGTTAAACAACTGTGATTATGACAGTTTTGCTTCAGTGTAAATGAAATTGACCAGGGTTGCAGTTCCAAGTACGCTGTGAAACACGTATAGGTCTTGCAAAACGGTAATTGGTGTGTGGCTTAATTAGTCTAGTTGGTTGTTGGTTCTGGCCCCTAACTTGGATATGGTAATTAGAGGTCGTTTAAGTATCGCGAGTGGGACAAACCGCAGCCTTCCACTTGACTATCAAATGCCTTGCCAGTCCTGCTAAACGAGGTACCATTCTAAGAACGGCTGGAGATGAGATTCGTTGCGTGGTGGAGCACCAGTCCCTTTTCTCCGAAATCTTAGGACAAAAATCACACAAACATCTAATGGTCAATGGGCTGGGTGCGGAGGTGCAGTGTGTTCGCTAGCTCGTGTGCCCCGATCTTACTCCCTTGGACTTTAGTGGATCTTACTCCCTTGGACTTTAGTGGTGCCATTGAAACCATTATTGTATGAAATCCCCATTAATGATGATGAAGAATGCGTCATCAATGGCTACCAGCGCGTCCATGACCAACACAGAGTTTTTCAGAAAGTTTATGATTCTGTGAGATGTCGGATAGAAGTACTTCTTAAGGTGAAGGGCCAGCATACGAAGCACCTCCTTTAGCAATGCTCACAAGTGAAGGTCATATATAAAAGTAAGCACGTTTTATTGCAAGTTCTGCTGTTTCACATTAATAGAATTAGGTCTTGCCATTTGTTTACTGCGTTCTGTATGTCGTTCGTTATAGCTAAGGTTTTGCAGTAGAATAGGCGTATTTCACAGTAGCGAAGATGAACAAGTGCGCCTAGCTCTTACGGCATGTATTTTAGAGACCACTAGAAGTTCACTCGACAATATTTCACTGTCTTCGTCCATACTACCACCTCTCAATATATGGAATACTTTTTTGTAACATCCTATAGGGAAGTGCCATATATTTACTTTCTACTAGTTACAGGTCACTTAGCTCAGACAGAAAACCCTTCCATTCGTCATAAAACAGTAGGTCAGATATACGTAGACATATCTGTGAAGTACTGACAGGGAAATGCAGGCCAAATAAAAAAGAAAATGGTTTCTGAGATAAACAACTCTGATTATGACAGTTTTACAGTTATTTCTTGCTCCTGCTGCCTGACATCAAACAGCGGCAGATTAACTAAAGGAGCTCCCAGGTAATAAGTGATGTAGTATATCGTGTTCATAACGCAATATTAATAATCGTGCATGTGCCATTTTATAGGTGTCTAACATATTCATCAGTACATTATTAACGGAGATTTTGTCATGGGCTGTTCGTGACAGTAGCTTCTAGGTTAGGTATGTTTTTAACAGTAATATACCCTCTTCAGCGACAAAACTTCATTTTTCTGTTTGACTCCAAGCACATTCAGACTAACTCTATTGTAAAGGAATGCATTAACGTTTTTGGAGTTAAATCTGCTTCATTGCATCATCTAGCAAAAAAGCTACAAAGTATTTGTTAATTTACAAGAAAAGCGTCTCAGACGAGTGTAACGATAAAGTGAAGTGGTATTAGCAGGTGCCTTTATTTGAAAAAAAAGAATTTTTCTCTTCTGAGTCTATTCTTCTAATTATTTAATATGTGTATTATCGTACGACACATCGCAAATAACAAAGTTTAATTTCTAAGTGTGTAGTATTGTAGGAAATTTAGCGTTATATTCGTTTACACAGGCGGGTAAAATAAAATAAAACTAAAATTTCTCAGAGAATAGACAGTTAGAAAATGTAGTACATTTTTCCATATCTGTTCCAGAACTGACACTTTTATTATCATACTGGGTGACTCTAATTACTTATCGCTATTTGCTACTTCCATTGACAAATACATTTTGTGCCACATATTATTTCCAGATATCCAACAAACTACACGAAGGTATGACACGAGCACTATAGTAGATTTCCTTTCGCCCGTGTTTTAATTTCTCCGTTACGATAATCAACTCCCGTGACTACAGCTTTCACTACAATTTGTTAAAATCGTAGCAGATACTGTAGATGCCTCATAAAAGACAGTAAAATAATACACCATTGCGAATGCGTGCATTAATTAAACCAGTGTCATTTGAATTCTTATATCATAAATTAGACTTCTGCTAATTAAATAAGCACATGATGCCAGTCATAACTGACGATACCTTTAATTACCAGTTCTGCACCTGCTAGAATTATTGAGTATTAAACTATAAGGAAAATAACACGCTTGCTACCAACGGTCATGTAATGCGTTTGCTCTTATATGCTTGCTCCATCTGATCGTTTTCTGAAATGGTTTAATTATACTCATTTCCCTGTAATGCTACCTCGCCAACTGTACTTATCTCACAGTTTGTCTGTCAGCAGTTTCCTCAAACTTCCGAATTCGCACAATTTTTCTGCTTTACCCTTTCATTTTATATTTTTCAACTTCCTGTGACCCTACATTCCAGATACTTTCAGTTTCTACCAAACCGGCTTTGAACTGATTCTTTCACTCCAATACACTAACATTCTCCTCCTCAAATACAGCTTCTTATTCTCCTTTGTCTGACAAAAAAAAAAAAATTGAGCACCGAGAAGACACTGTCGGACGTCAGTGTAACTTGGTACAGATACTCACCACCGGCAGGTATGTAAATGATTACAGAGTCGCATTTCTTTGTGACAGGTAGGGCGGCCACCAGAATGCATTAGTGTCGCTCCAAGGGCGTGAAGAGCGTCAAGACGCCGAGATGGTGCATTATACAGTGTGATTCAAAAAGAATACCACAACTTTAGGAATTTAAAACTCTACAATGACAAAAGGCAGAGCTAAGCACTATCTGTCGGCGAATTAAGGAAGCTATAAAGTTTCATTTAGTTGTACATTTGTTCGCTTGAGGCGCTGTTGACTAGGCGTCAGCGTCAGTTGATGATAAGATGGCGACCGCTCAACAGAAAGCTTTTTGTGTTATTGAGTACGGCAGAAGTGAATCGACGACAGTTGTTCAGCGTGCATTTCGAACAAAGTATGGTGTTAAACCTCCTGATAGGTGGTGTATTAAACGTTGGTGTAAACAGTTTACAGAGAATGGGTGTTTGTGCAAAGGGAAAAGTTCTGGACGGTCGAGAACGAGTGCTGAAAATGTAGCACGCATCCAGCAAGCATTTGTTCGCAGCCCAGGAAAATCGACTCGCAGAGCTAGCAGAGAGGATGGAGCGCCACCACATTGGCACTTATCTGTCCGTAACTACCTGAACGTCAACTACCCGAGGCGATGGATCGGCCGCTAGGCAGCCCGTGACAGGTCACTTCATCACTGGCCTCCAAGAAGCCCTGATCTTGCCCCCTGCGATTTTTTCTTATGGGGGTATGTTAAGGATATGGTGTTTCGGCCACCTCTCCCAGCCACCATTGATGATATGAAACGAGAAATAACAGCAGCTATCCAAACTGTTACGCCTGATATGCTACAGAGAGTGTGGAACGAGTTGGTGTATCGGGTTGATATTGCTCGAGTGTCTGGAGGGGGCCATATTGAACATCTATGAACTTGTTTTTGAGTGAAAGAAAAATCTTTTTAAATACTCTTTGTAATGATGTATAACAGAAGGTTATATTATGTTTCTTTCATTAAATACACATTTTTAAAGTTGTGGTATTCTTTTTGAATCACCCTGTATTCATAGTGTTCCTATTAGAGTGCGGTAGTTTTTGATAAAGTTGAAGGTATAGTGCTGTTGTTTGCTGCTATTCTGATACTTACGCTTATCATGTGTTAATGTTACCATATGATTTAATGGTGTGGTGGGACATTTAACTGACGGGTTACAGGACGATTACGAGGTATGTACATTTGAGTGTTGGTTTCCTTGTAGTACATGGTTATTCAATTTCATTCTCCTTGAAGTATTAACTTTTATTTTAAGTTACTCAAGATCACTATTAGTTTAGGGTTGGTTGTTATTCATATGTTCGTATCGCGAAGTAAGTACACTCTAAGACAAAAAGGAAACGACGCACCACAAAGGAATTGTCGGTATGACTTGGGTATCTGTATATGTGATTTACATATACAGACAAACAAATAATTACAATTTCAGGAAAACTGGATTATTTATTAATGAGCAAGATCTTCACAAATTGACCAAGTCAATACTGCGTTGGTCCACCCCTCCCCTTATGCAAGTAGGTATTCTGCTTAGCATTGATTGACAGTATTGTCGGGTGTCCTACTGAGAGATATTGTGCCAAATTCTAATTGACGCGTTAGATTGTTAAAACCCCAAGCTTGTTGCAGGGACATGCACATAATGCTCCAAACGTTCGCAGTTGAGGGAAGATCCGGCGACCTTGCTGGCCAAGGTAATTTGGCTAGTCTGAAGACAAGCAATAGAATCTCTCGCCGGATGATGCTGAAATTTAAGTCCAGGTTGGCCTGCCATAAAGCTCCACAAAACGGGGCGTAGAATATCGTAGACGTACGGCTGTGCTGTAAGGGATCCGGCTGTGAAAAGAAATTGCACCCCAGATCATCACTGCTGGGCTGGTATGCCGCTGCTCCCCGGGGTGTCCCGAGACACTGATTCGGCCTGGAATCTCTTGGCTGGAGTAAAATTGTCCAAAACTGTCTTCTTCGAAATGAACCCCGATTATCAGCGAAGATATGCCTGGAGACGCCCCGGGATGTGGTTGAATACCAACGTGGAATACCGCCATGTGGCCCAAAAAATTGTTCAAATGTGTGTGAAATCTTATGGGACTTAATTGCTGAGGTCATCAGTCCCTAAGCTTACACTCTACTTAGCCTAAATTATCCTAAGGACAAACACACACACCAATGCCCGAGGGAGGCCAAATGGTTCAAATGGCTCTGAGCACTATGGGACTTAACATCTATGGTCATCAGTCCCCTAGAACTTAGAACTACTTAAACCGAACTAACCTAAGGACATCACCCAACACCCAGCCATCACGAGGCAGAGAAAATCCCTGACCCCGCCGGGAATCGAACCCGGGAACCTAGGCGTGGGAAGCGAGAACGCTACCACACGACCACAAGATGCGGGCCCCAAGGGAGGACTCGAATCCCCACCGGGACCAGCCGCACAGTCCATGACTGCAACGCCTCAGACCGATGGGCTAATCCCGCGCCGCATGTGGCCCAACAACCAGGATTGGTGATCTGGGGTGCCATTTCATTTCATAACACGATTCCTTTGGTCATCATTCGGGGCACCTTCACAGCACAACAGTACGTCGACGATATTCTACTCCTCGTTTTGTACTCTTCATGGCAAGCCATCCCGGTATTGCATTCAGCAAGATAATGCCCGGCCGCACATAGCGAGAAATTCTGCTGCTCATCGTCGTGCTTCCTAAACCCTGCCTTGACCAGCAAAGTCGTCGGATCTCTCCCAAACTGCGAATATTTGGAGCATTATGGACAGAGCCATGGAACCAGTTCGGGATTTGACAATCTAACGCCCCAACTGAACAGAATTTGGCACGATATACCTCAGGAGGACATCAGTCAATCCCATGCCGAATAACTGCTTCCTTAAGGGCAAGAAGTGGTCCAGCATGCTATTGATTTCCTCTGTTTGTGATCCCCTTCTCTTAAATAAATGATCCAATTTTTCTGAAATTGTAATCATTTGTTTGTCGGTACGTGAACATTAGAGGTTCTTAGGTGGTCGTCAAAGTGATGAATTCTTGCTTTCTGCACATTTTTTTCTTGTATACTGTTGTAGTCCTACGACCGTGCATTGTATTTACAATATTTTTTAAGTTTTTGATAAAGGGGATGTTGAGCTGCCACTACTAAAGGGGATGTTGAAAGATTGATGGTTCAAATGGTTCTGAGCACTATGGGACTTAACATCTGTGGTCATCAGTCTCCTAGAACTTAGAATTACTTAAACCTAACTAACCTAAGGACATCACACACATCCATGCCCGAGGCAGGATTCGAATCTTCGACCGTAGCAGCCGCGCGGTTCCGGACTGAGCGCCTAGAAACGCTAGACCACCGCAGCCGTCTTGAAAGATTGAGTCGACATAATGATGTCTGCATATTTCCACTTTTTCTTTTTCATTTAGTGAGAGTTTCCACGATTGTAAGATACCATATGTCGAGTTGTTACCAGGAGTTAAAAATTACAGAATGTCTTTCGGTGCCGCGCGGGATTAGCCGTGCGGTCTGAAGCGCTGTAATCATGGACTGTGGGGCTGGTCCCGGCAGAGGTTTGAGTCCTCCCTCGGGCATGGGTGTGTGTGATTGTCCTTAGGATAATTTATGTTAAGTAGTGTGCAAGCTTAGGGACTGATGACCTTAGCAGTTAAGTCCCATAAGATTTCACAGACATTTGAACATTTTTTTGTTATTCGGTTCCGTGTAGTATGCCTTCCTACCAGAGTACTGTTTGATGACGAATTCAGGACTGAGTATCACGTGTTGTGTCAGTGTTGTTATGTGCTTCGCCACAGATTCACTGTACGGTATATGTGTTCCTGATTTTTGGGTGAATGGCGATACTGGTTTGTTAAATGATGCTTGATAGTGGTTATGGGTTGTAACACAGCTGATTAAGATGTGACAGTCTAAGTTCTCTGTAAGCTATGAATGCTGAGTCCTACATTTTCGACTGTTTTTGTAACGACTCAATGTGGCTCGTGGTATTTCGTTGTATGTAGACACCTGAAGATGGACTTCTTATGACTGGAAGTGACTGTGTAGTAAATTGATTAACACAGCTGTGTGCGACCATAATTCCTCAACAATCACGATTTTATTGACCCGTCTGTGCTAAATAAGCATATTCTGAAAGATATTCGGATACAACTGAAAACGTTTGTTTTCGCAATAACGTTGCAAGAGTATCCATGGAGTTGTTACTTGTGGTTAAACCCATATTGTGAATGTAGGTTTTGTTATTGAATTTAAACTAGTTAAAAGGTACAGATAATTCTAAAATTTTCATCAGATCAACCATTTCTCCTAGATACTCTTCTTCTGTCCGACGGTGCTATTTCTCCTATGTTCAGTGCCTGCGGTATCTGAGATTCAGATCCAGCTCTCACAATTCAAGCCATTCCATATGCGGGAGGTTTTCACTCTTTGCGTACATTTAAAGAAAAGAAAAATGAGGATCGGTTAGCTGAGGATCAATTTTAGTTTCGGTAAGAGTAAAGTCGCCAGAAAGGCATTTCGAACTGGAAACAAGAGTTAAGGAACTTCAAAGAACTTTTATATTATTTGTTGACATAGGAAAACCAAGTGACTATGTAAAGTGGTGGAATATGTTTGAAATTCTGAGGGCAGACTATTTTTGTACAGTATGTAGAACAACACCGGAGGAAACCCTAAGAACTAAAGACCAAGAACAACGTGCTCTCGTTAAAAAGAGTGTAAAATATGGATGCAGTCTTTCTTCCCTGTTGTTCATTCACTCTATGTAGGAAGCAATGATGGAAATAAAAGAAAAGATTAGCAATGGGACTGAAAGGCAGAGAGATGATTAACCATTACCAGTTGAAACCTTCCCGTCTCCTCTATATCTCTTTTGTTATTACGCAAGAACCATATCTTCTATATCTCTTTTGTTTCTCAACCTTCCCTTCTACGACAACCTATGAAACCTTCCCTTTGGATTTCTACCTCTTGCTTAATAATAAAAAATGAAACCTTCCCTTTGAATTTAATTCCTGTCCTCAATCTTTGCATACAATTTTAAATGCTACTTATTAAAAGTTATTTTCTGGTTATTTCGACGAAACATAGAATGTGTCATGGTCGTGGTCCTGAGTCGTTACCTGCAATAACCCAAAACTGTTCCTTACCTTTTTTACTGTTACTGGATCGCCATCTGTCTGCTACATCGAACTGCGACATGAATATACTTACTCTGTTTTACTATACTCTATTAGCTGCTGGTGGGCTGTCATAATAAGTGACTATATTTATTACCAGAGCTGACGTTATTCTTTAATAGCAAAGCTAACGTTATTCTTTAATTAATTTGACTGAAGTTACGTAATTCATAGTTAAACTTTTTCTTGACAACAATAAAATTTTGCAAAGTTTTACGTTGATGGTTTTTTGAGATGGATTATAATCAGTAATGCAATATGGCTGGCAAAAATTAATTATATTCTGAATGAAATGATTTTACAAACGTTCAAATGGGACTTACTTTTTACAATAATCTTACAACTAGCACTACGCAAACATACCTTCAGTAGTCTTGAGTTTCTCAAAAAAATAATTCAATAATATTAGTTCCCCTTATGACAATAGTTAGCTGATGTCTCTGTACATCCGTTTATAATCTCTTGTAAATCATAGATGGTGACTGGCAGGCACACTGCTCCTCTCAACCTCTCACTTCAGAACTGCTACCGACTCGCTTCACATTTTGCTTACTACCGACTTCCTACGAACGCTAAAGTGCGGTCCCTCCTGCCAACAATGCTTTCTGGTGCAGACAATCCCTGCTACCATTACAAAATGTATCAATGCGCGGTCTTTCCCGCACTTGTCTTAAAATGTATCCGTACGCGGTCTCTCCCCCCCTTTTTAAAATTATATCAATGTGCAGTCTCTCTTGCCAACAATACTTTGGTGCAGACATTCCCTGCTACCACAATTATTTCCAGCATGACAAATATTAATGATTCCTACTTAATCCTATTAATAAAATATAAACATATTTCATAAATTGTGGTTCGACAATAGACAATAGAAATATACACGTCTTACACAGTGGCAGACGGTGCAAGAGTGCATTCTGCATCTGGTGTGGTTTACTGTTACAGACCCGAGAGCGTACATTGCTAGAAAAGTCAACAAATACAAGGTTCAGTCACGCTAGCGTGACCACCGCCCGTGTTCGAAGTCAATATACATTACCCACTCACTGACGGCAGGTGGTAGCACTCGCAGGAGACGGTATATAAAGTGTGACCGCGGGGTACGGAGAACAGTGCAATCCTTGTCGTAATGTGGAAACGGAGCGGTTTATCTGAGGTCTAAATTAGCATGCTCATTGCCGGCCGGTGTGGCCGAGCGGTTCTAGGCGCTTCAGTCTGGAACCGCGCTACCGCTACGGTCGCAGGTTCGAATCCTGCCTCGGGCATGGATGTGTGTGATGTCCTTAGATAAGTTAGGTTTAAGAAGTTCTAAGTTCTAGGGCACTGATGACCTCAGCAGTTAAGTCCCATAGTGCTCAGAGCCATTTGAATCATTTTTGAACTTCAAAATTAGCTCATTCAGGCTTTTGACAGTTGGTACATTAATGTGACTGGACAGAGTACATTGCGAAATTAGAATTAGGTTAATATATTCAGCTGCTAATGGGCGCTGATATATATCAACAGGGAGAGGTAAAAGTGTGTGCCCCGACCGGGACTCGAACCCGGGATCTCCTGCTTGCATGGCAGACGCTCTATCCATCTTTTTCTTTTCTTTTTCTTTGTTGACCGTTGTGTTTGGTCGTTGCGGACGTCACCTGACATCCGTTCATGTTCGTTTGTTGATCCTTCACTCAGTGTCTTTTATTACAGAGGCCATCCAGCTCTCTAACCGAACACGCTGAGCTACCGTGCCCTCGTTACTCGTGGAAGACATTCTTACCAAGTCCTGTAAGAGTTCGGGGATTATGGATGCATGCGCACAGAAGAAGGCCATGGCCGGTATTGCCAGAACTATATATTTATATGGATATGTTGTCTGTTCTCTTAGACATGTTCGAAAGAACAGACACCATATCCACATAAGTATAGAGTACATTGCTTCCTCTCACGTATATCTTGCGGGAAGAGCATGAAGATAAAATCAGAGAGATTCGAGTCTACATGGAGGCTTACCGGCAATCGTTCCTCCTGCGAACTGTCTTCGACAGGAAAAGACAGGATGTGTGTGTGGGGGGGGGGGGGAATGACATTGGTTCACGGGGTACCCTCCGCCATGCACCACAAGGTAGCTTGCGGACTATAGATACAGGTACACATGTAGATGTAGAAAAAGATTACAGGAAGATCCGATCAGATGTATGGATGGATCAGATAAAGATGTAGGTACATGGATCAGATAAAGATGTAGACAAAACAAACATGGGTCCAACTACACCGTGACTTGGTTCAAATGGCTCTGAGCACTATGAGACCTAACTTCTGAGGTCATCAGTCCCCTAGAACGTAGAACTACTTAAAGCTAACTAACCTAAGGACATCACACACATTCATCCCCGAGGCAGGATTCGAACCTGCGACCGTAGCGGTCGCGCGGTTCCAGACTACAGCGCCTAGAACCGCTCGGCCACCCCAGCCGGCACACCGTGACTCAGAGGACCGGGAGCAGTGGAGACAGCCTGTTAAGAGGGTCGTTTGGTGGGTCACCAGCATTCAGTTATATGTAGGATACCAAAAATATCTAGGAGGAACTACCCAGAGCATCTATACGTGAAAAGATCACACAAAACAAATAATGGGAAAAGTGGTTTCCGGAATAAGTTTCGTAGGAAGAATCTTAAGGAGATGTAACTCATCCAAGAAAGAAATGGTTTACATGGCGCTTGTTCGACAGATTCTTGAGTATTGTTCATCAGTCTGGGACCATTACAGGTAGGAATGATAAAAGAAACAGAAAAGAACCAACCATAAACGGCGCGCTTGCTCATGGGATGGATTAGTTGGCGGAGAGCGTTAAAGAGATGCTCAACGAACTCCAGTGGCAGATGCTGGAAGAGAGGCGCTGTGCGTCACGGAGAGGTTTACCATTGAAATTTCTAGACAGTACTTTCCGGGAAGAGTCTGACAACGCAATACTTCCTCCCACACACATCTCCAGAAATGACCACGAAGAGAACATTCGAGAAATTAGAGTTAATAGTGATGCTTACTGACAATCATTCTTCCCACGCGCCATTCGCGAGTAGAGCAGGCAAGGAAGGATCAGTTAATGGTACCAGAGGTACTCCCCCACACAACGTCAGTTAGCTTGCAGAGCACTGATGCAAATGTAGATATGAAAGACAGAGTATTGATAAGCTCTTCGTACTGGTCATCCGGTGGAATTTAACAGCACAGAGATTCTAACGTTCAGTTCCTGCTATTGGGTACTGTTATTAAGGAAGCAGTTGAGCCAAATTAGCAGGGCACCTTATAACTAGAGACGGAGGCTATTGCTGAATTTACCTGGAATGCTGTTCTCTCCCTGCTCAGACAACAGAAAGACGGAGTTAACAGTACTTGATCACACATTGGTAATTAATATTCGGTATCGATAGCGTCTTGAACTTAGAATATTTTAGGTATACGTCAAATCATGAAGAAGAAACGGGGCTCACTATGCAAGGCAGTCCGAGTACCTGACCGTATGGAAAGAAACATAGGATATTAGGAAAAGATAACGCGTTCAGACTCAGGTGAGAACTAGTTGTCTCTTGGAGGTCTCTCAGTGCGCCAGGGCAAAGCTAACATTTCTCACTTCGCCAAAGTAACCGAGGATTGAGGTTCAAACCCGTGCTAGGAAAAGTCCACAGAAGCGTGACAGGAAGAAACCAAAGCTGAATCAGGAACGTTAAACCAGAATTAAGTCGATCACTTGGAACGTTTGAGGAAGACAATGAAGAAGGTCGTGTGTAACCAAAGCCAACTGAAAACGATATAAAAGGGTACAACTTTCAGGGTTCAGTGTGCAGCTCCAGTGTCTAGTACGCTTATGGAGTACCCAGTGGGCTGTGATGCATAGTAATACCTACTGGTGGAGCCTTTACACGCTTAGACTACGAGAAGATGCTGATATATTACAAGTCACTACGTTTAATAAGCCAAAATCATTTTAAAGAAAATTAATATCGTGCTACTTTTGCAGATCACTCCTGCCAAAAACCAACTCTTTGCCACCAGTCGCCTATACTACCCTAAGCAGCTACGGAGTTTCTACTCCTTCTCATCTTCGCTATAAGGGTTGATAAGAGTAATTAAAGCAATACCAGAGAGTGACACTGTTGCCAACGTTTCGACTGCGCCATACAAGCTCTAGAAAGCCTGTGATGGTGTATTGGACCTGTGCCGGGACGCTGCAGTAACTTCTGACGTTGGTCAACTTTGGGTGTGTGGTGGCACTCGTGTACTTTCTTTCTGCACAAACCATAATGTGGTTCTTGGTAGGCGCAGCCCCGCCTACCGAGGGTTTAACCCTGTGGTGCATTATTCTGACTGTAGAGGGCAGCTGCGAAGGCGCGCAGCGCATAACGTGAGAAGCGAGCTTTCGCTGCAGTGGACTGGTTGAAAACGCCAAAGAAGCGACCACTAACGGCTATGCACCACAGGGTTAAATTTGTTTGTGTAGAGTTCTCTCTATGCATTCGTGCCTTGAAAATGACGCCCTGTTCTCCTGTCGAAATATCCGTCGTCGAAGACGTCACCCGGCTACATTCCCTCATCTACATCTGTATCTACATGGATACTCTGCAAATCACACTTGAGTGTGTATTATGCCAATATCGAGCAGCGCGAGTAAAACAGCGAACACCTATATCTTTACGTGCGAGCTGTGGTTTTCCCTATTTTATTATGATGGTCGTTTCACCCTATATAGGTCGGCGTCAGCAAAATGTTTTCGTATTTAGAAGAGATAGTTAGAGATTGAAGTGTGGAAGACGATTATTGTAAATGAAGTAAAAGATCGGCGCAGTGGACACCAAGTAAAAAAGCTACTCCTTATGTTTCAGATGTAGTGTGCCATAAAAGAAAAGGGAAGGAAGTGTTAATCAGAAGTCAGGGAGAAGTTGTAGTCTAATTCACAATCTATTTATTGATCTTAGACATGACAAGACAACAAAACTATTAAAGAAACATCACAAAATTTTTTTTATTTAACAAACGCCTTACTAACATGAGATCTATGGTGGACAAAGTGATTTGCTGGGGATCGACACACGACACTATCCAGAACGCTACTTGCTCTATCTGACCTCATACACGTGAATCCAGGTTATGGCATCAAACTACGCCACCACCAAGCATTCATATTCTACGATACAGAAAAAAAGGAAAAATATGGTCTGAAAGAACAGGGTGCTGAGAAATATATATTATAGCCCTACGTCTCAAGTGCCGTGAGCAAAGTCCGCCGCAACGAAAAACGCCTTTGTTTTAACGATGTGTGTCCCAAATCATGTATCATATCAGTGACACTTTCGGCCCTACTTCGCGATAACACAAAACGTGCTGCTCTTCATTGAAATTTCTCGATGTACTCCGTTAATCCCATGTGTTAAGGATCCCACACCGCGCAGCAGTCTTCATAGAGGACGGACAAGTGTGGTGTAGGCAGTCTCTTTGGTAGCTCTGTTACACTTTCTGTATGCTGCCAGTAGAACGCAGTCTTTGTTTAGCCTTCCCCACAATATTTTCTATGTGTTCCTTCCAATTTAAGTTGTTCATAATTGTAATTCCTAGGTATTTAGTTTTATTTATTGTTTTTAGATTTGACTGATTTATGTGTAATCGAAGTTTAACGGATTCCTTTTAGGACCATGTGGATGAACTCCCACTTTTCATTATTTAGAGTCAGTGGCCAATATTTGAACTATACAGATACGTTTTCTAAATCGTTTTGCAATTTGTTTTGATATTCTGATGACTTTACTAGTCGGTAAATGACAGGAGCAACGGCAAACAACCTAAGAGGGCTGCTCAGATTGTCTCCTAAATCGTTTATATAAATAAGGAACAGCAGAGGGCCTATAACACTACCTTGGGTCTGCCCCCAGTAGCTGAATGGTGCGGGCACGGTAGCTCAGCGTGTTCGATCAGAGGGTTAGTTGCCCTCTGTAATAAAAAAAAAACTGAGTTAATCGATCAACAACGAACTAAAACGGATGTCTTACGACATCCGCCCCGAGCAGACGCAACGAACAAAAGCGAACAAAAATGAGATTTAACAAAAAAGAAAAAAAAGTGGTCAGCGCGACAGACTGTCAATCCTAAGGGCCCGGGTTCGATTCCCGGCTGGGTCGGAGATTTTCTCCGCTCAGGGACTAGGTGTTATGTTGTCCTAATCATCATAATTTCACCCCCATCGACGCGCGAGTCACCGACGTGGCGTCAAATCGAAAGACTTGCACCAGGCGAGCGGTCTACCCGACGGGATGCCCTCGCCACATGCCATTTATTTATCTACTTAACACTACCTTGGGAAACGCCAGAAGTCATTTCTGTTTTACTCGAAGACTTTCTTTCAGTACTACGAACTGTGACGTATCTGACAGGAAATCAGGTTTTTTAGAGCAAGCAGTTCTTTGTCAGTGAGCAGAAGACTATCGTGTTCCAGCAGCAGGGCCGAGTAAGGAAAGGGGAGCTGTCCCAGGCACCTGCCGGTAGAATCTCATCTCTCTGCCGGGGAGAGGGGGAGAGAGAAAGGGGGAGAGATGAGTGGCTTGAGGGGGTAGGGGGAGGAGAAGGAAGGGGACAGAGAGGAGAGAGAGAGAGAGGCCGAGAGAGGGAGAGAGAGAGAGAGAGCGAGAGTATGCACGTGTGTGGAGGTCTCGCGCCGCTGCGGCTAATGAGGGTGTCGGTCTGGGTGGGCGTCCTCCGCCACCTGCCGCCACCGCCGCCGCAGATAATGTCTTCATCAGGCGGGCCTCGCCGGCACGGTAGCCCGCGGCCTATCTGCCGCATCTCGGGCCCGGCCCGGCCGGCCCAGCCCGGCCGTCCACACACACACACACACACACACACACGCACACGGGGAGGCCCTCGTTAGCCGAGGCGACACCGGCGGCGGCAGCTGCGCCGCTCCGCGCTCCGTGATGCTCGGCAATTAACATGCGTCGCACGCACTCGCGGCCCTGCCCGCTGCAGCCGGCGATCGTCGCGCCTGATGGGGATAAACACGCGCTCCGCCTCGTTGTCCGGGGAACGTCTCAATGGCGGCGGCCGGCGCCAGGTAGCCGCGCGCCCTGCCGCCGGAATGACCGCGCGGCAGCGATGCTAGACTGGCCGCGTTATTAACGGCGGCAATTTGGCCTCCTGCCTCCCTGCGCTCTGCCGAGAGGGTCGCCTGCCAGCGCGCCCGACAATGGAAAAAAATATCGCCTTCCGTAACAAAGGGCGCGCGCCCGCGCCGTGTGCGCTCGCTACGGGAAGGAAGCCATCATTTTGATTGAAACGCCCCGCCGCCGAAGCTCGGGTGATTCACGCGCGCGGTGGTCAGCAGCCAGACCGCAATAATAGATCACTAATAATGCGGTGAGTCGGTGAATTAGAGCGGCGCAATTACGTCGTGAAGCTATCGATAGCGTCGTTACTAGACAATGTAAAAAATGGTATCTCCAGACCGCTGACTATACGTTCACAGTAAGTTTGCAATGCAATGAAGTAAACACAGAGCTGTGTATTCCTAGACATTGTTACCTCGTTCGAGTCTCCTTCCCGGAACGTTAATCACGCCCTGTGGACTACAGTCGCATACGTATTACAGCACGAGCTCCTTAGTAAGCACGCTTCTGAGTTGCACTTCGTAGCGCTGTTGTTATGGCCGACATTATACTTAGGTGCTGAGTCTTTAGGAAGCGTGATCCGAAGATAGTTTTCAGTGATCCGAAGTTGTCATCAGGTTACCTTCCATTAGGAACGTGGGTGCACTCAGCGACAGTTTTTTGAGTTCTGTGACAGACGCCCGAACAACATGGAACTGACATACATTGAGACTAGAAAATAATGCACTGATAATGGCTAGGCACTTGCCGAAATCTGGATTTGCCAAATAAAACCTCAAAAAAAAAAAAACTGATTGCTGCGCTCTATAATTTATAAATATAGATACGAAATTGGTTACCAGTAAAGTTTATCAGTTAAGTTTATCAGTATTGGTTAAAAACAGTCTTAGTTGCAATTTTATTATTTTATTTTTCAACTACGCGTTCGCCTTATTTAGGCGTCTTCAGGTTATCTTAATTTGGTATTTCTTAGAAGGATCCTTTAGTCAGTGTAGCCAAAGGGCATCGTCGAATATATCAGGCCAACATCGCCTTCGTTAAACTCAATAAAAACTTTTCTTAAGATGACCTGAAGATACCTAAATAAGGCGAAACGCGTAGTTGAAAAATAATAGACTAACATTGCAACCAAGACTGTTTTTAACCAATACTGTTAAGCACTGGTTTGCTGTATGCCACATATGGATTGGAAGAATTTCTATAGTTTTAAGTTCACTGTGATCACGACTACGAAAAAAATATTATATAATACAGTTTCCTGTATCTCCGTCACGCGACGATGTGAGGTCTTACAAACCATTGTGAAGACCAACGCACTACTCTTCTATCCGTCTTGAGAATGCATGTAAGGTACGTCGAGAAAGTTAAACTTGAGCCAATACGGTGATGTACATGGTCCAGTCATATTAATATGACTACCACCTATATTCGACGTCGGCTTTCAATAACCACTCACACATCACCAGTGGCAGAATTAGTAGCGCGTCTGTTGAACGCGGCAAACAATGCAAGTCGTTACTCTAACGCGGAAAAGGGCAATTTTCTGACGTCCCAAAAAATCATGATCGTTAATTTCGGGCGAAAGGTGGAAGCATTTCCGAAATCTTGGGAACTGTTCATGTATCGCCGTGGTTAAAGCACACCGTGCATAGCGAAATGGTGCTATCCAAAACTGGCGCGGAGGCAACTGTGGTCCACCACGCGCCATAGGTAACACGAGTGAACAGCTGCGTCGGAGATGTGTACGTGTGAACAGATTTGCAACTGTAGAGCAACTCGGCCGTAGTGGCCGTGCGGTTCTAGGCGCTGCAGTCTGGAACCGCGAGGCCGCTACGGTCGCAGGTTCGAATCCTGCCTCGGGCATGGATGTGTGTGATGTCCTTAGGTTAGTTAGGTTTAACTAGTTCTAAGTTCTAGGGGACTAATGACCTCAGCAGTTGAGTCCCATAGTGCTCAGAGCCATTTGTAGAGCAACTGACCGGCCGCATAAAGCAAGCGGCTACCAGCTAAAAACTGACTCTCGTCACCGACCGTTGCTGTGTATTGGCCTGCGAGTCAGGCACCCATGCTGGCTGCTGCTCGTCGGCGACGAAGGCTGGAATTTGCACCCCAGTACTGCAACTGGACACCCATTGAGGTGATGACCTTTTCAGAGCACACCTTCCTCATCCCTAATTCGTCAATCAGAATGTGGTAACCATTGAATTTCGGCGTCTTCCAATACTCTTATCATTCTCACGCTCAGGCTTCGATCCTAGATCAAAACTCTTACCATTTCCTCCACATTTCCGTGCGTCTGGGACGCTAACGGACACTGGATGCTCGTTGTTGTCGAGATTTTCTCGGGTCTCGCGGAACATCCGTCACTCGTAAATTCTTATCTGGCACATGGCTTCCTACCCGAAAGCTTCTCGAATCGTTCCACCGTCTGAGAGCCCGATTTTTTTAACACAAAATCTGACTGCGTAACGCTGCTCGATTAACCATTACCGCAAGAATCTCGAAGCGACATCGAAACACACTACGTGTGGAGTGTGATCGTCATTGTCATACTGCAAACCAAGTAGCTGCAGTCAACGCATAACATACAAGGTTGGCTAGAAAAGGGCAACGTGAAGTTTAATTGTTCGTGGCAGTCGCAAGTGTTTGTTCTATAATGCTATGGGGGGGGGGGGGGGGGGTTGGCTGGGGGGCTGCAGCATGGGGTCTAATTGATCGTGTCAGTCGCAAATTTTTGTTCTGTGTTAATAAGGGGTACTTCTACTTTGCTTCTGTCCACACTACAAGGACATTTTTAGAATGGTGTACATATCAAGCCTTACACAAAATTCAGTTGCAACAATGCTTGGAGAAATCAAACAGCGAGAATTCTAAGAAAATCATTCCTTGTTTGAAACTTACTGTAGTCAAGAAATCTGTCTATGAACTTTGTTCGAAAACTGATTACTTTGAAGCTACACTGGTTCCTGCGAAATTTAATTAAAGAAGGAATCCGTTTGCCAGACCATTTGGTCGCACTGGATAACGCTGTGCAAACTGCTCTCGTAGCCATAGTGTGTCCCTAAAACAGAGCTGTAAAATTTAACTACTGGGATACTAAAAGGTACAACGCATTCTCTAAAAGCATTGCTATTATTCTTGGCTCATAATATTTGATAATTGTTTTAAATAAATGGAATATTAATTGACTCTTGGAATGTAGAAAATGACTCTAGGTTAAATGAACGGAATAGCAGTCTTGTATCATTTGCGTTAATGATATTTAATGAAACTTCAATAATAGTTTAGCTTTTTCTGAAATCACATAACTGTAATCTAAGAATTGCAACAATTAAACCAACATGAATAATCTTTCCTTAAACAAAATACCAAAATCTAATTCTTAAAACCATTTCTCTCACAGAGAGTGGTAAATCCTAACAAAAAAATGAAAAACAAAAAGTTTCCTGTCCTGGATGTCTGACGGACCAAGAATGCTGTATTATCAAGCCGCTGCCGCAAATTAAATAAACTTAATCTTTACATGTAACTTAATAGATTAACTACAAAGGACACAATCGTACCAATGTAAACATCAACCGTTTTTCTCTCCGCAATAAATCTTCCATTAATCCATAATACAATTCCCGAAAATCTCTACTAACCAGAACTCGACTGTTCACATTAACCTAAAGATAAAACTTCCCTGAAATGTCACATTTTTATACCATACTAGGTTGCCATCTTTGAATTCTATATATTCAGTGAAAATCGTTTTTAACTTGAGTGTAACCAGTAAGCCACTAAAGAAAACTCTTCGAAATGTACCTTGAAGTAAACATGTTTTGTCGAAGACTTTTTTAGTACATTAGTTCATTTGTGAGGCGGCTAAGAACAGACTCAGAGAATGCAGTATTTCTCCATAAATATTCCACTGACAACTCAGAGCCAATGTCTCCCCCAACAGTACTGAAAATGCCTGTGAAATAATTGTATAAATACAGTTGAAGTGACCTAATAAATCGCTATTGTAAAGAAAACTCCATTCGTTCATGTGTCTCACAGTACAGAAGGTCCGCAACTCGTGGTCTAGTGGCTAGAGTTGCTGCCTTTGGATACAGGGTCCCGGGTTCGATTCCCGGCCGGGCTGGGGATTTTTCTTTGCCCGGGGACTGGATGTTTGTGTTGTCCTCATCATTTCATCTTCATCATCATCCCAAAAACCAAAAATCATCACAGTGCGGAAGAGTATACTTAAATATTTCCATGAATGTTCTGACCCATCATAGTACATAAGGACAAACATTGTTGCAAATGAGTAAATACACGGTAACACAGAAAAACGGGAACATTTCCACAATCCAATAAAAGCAGAAGTGATGAATGAAAGAAATTGCATTCATAGTAATTGAAGCCTTACAACCTTGCCATTTACGAGAAATTGATGGCATTTAACATTTTTTTAAAAATTACGTCCTTTAGATGGCGTCTTCCTACAAGAATGCATTCGTGAAATCTGCTGTTGAGATTCCTCATTGACTGCTGCAACGTCTCAGCTGGCATACTGTGAATTGCATCCCGAACTCTCTGTTTTAACTCATCGGGAGTTCTTGGTCGAGTCATGTAGACTTTACTCTTGAGGTAGCCCCACAAGAAAATAATCACAAACGGATAAATCTGGCGATCTAAGGGGCCAGGGAATGTTACGGAATCGTGAGATCACACGGTTGCCAAACAATTCTCGCACAAATGCCATCGAGAGCCGTGCAGTGGGTGATGTCGCTCCGTCCTTTTAAATCCAGGCTTCTTGAACGTTTGGGAAGTTGTTCAATGCAGGTGTAACGAAAGTTGGTAACATCTCCACGTAACGATCGCCATTGACAATTATTGTGTTTCTTTGTTCATTTGCGAAGAAATACGGTCCGACAATCCCGTGCGATGAAACACCATACCACAATGTCACTTTACTAGCGTGTAAAGGGCACTCACGTACGTCATTAGGATTCGTGTTTGCCCAGTAACGATAGTTCTGTTTATTCACATAACCTGCGAGGTGGAAATGTGCCTCATCTAACTTCCAAAACTTGTTTAGAAATTCATCGTCATTGTTTATTTTTTTACCATTTGTCGACAGAACCTTTATCGTAACCGGCAATCGTTTTCCTTCGATTGGTGCACCATCTGTAGTTTGTATGGGTGTAATTTTTAATCAAGACGAAGAATTCTGTTAACACTCTTCCAGGTCATTCCAACCACTGCAGCTTGCTGGTGAATTGAACGCCGTGGGCTCCATAAGACAGACTCGGGTACATCATCAATGTTCGCTGGAGAATGCACAGTTCTTGGTGGTCCTGTTGGTTTCTTCTTGAGGGCAGATCCAGTCTGTTCACAGTCATTAATTCAACATTTTATCGCATGTTTCAACGGAACGGCGTCATGACGTCCTAAATTATAAAAACGTCGAAACGCCCTCTGCGCCGCTACCAAACTATCGTTGTTTTTATAAAGTATTTTTAGGGCTAACACACCCTGTTGTCCGTTCCACTGATCCATGATTACTGAAATGCTGGACTGTTTGCTCACTGTCACGAGCCCGCAGTGCTGCCATCTGCCCATGGCTGCCACTACTCATTTCAAACATCCCCGTTATTCTGTGTCACTCTGACATTCAAGACCAGTGCACGGTAAAGTTGACAAAGATTGCATAACAACGTGTAAATGAATTTCTTTATATCAGCGTTATACGTAGTTCTGTGTTATGTAACTTGAGTAAAACATGTTATGCGTACGAGACATGAACTGAAAATATAAATCAGAGCATCCTCAAACAAATATGCATCAAAATACAGATACAAAAGTAACAGATTTCTTAAGGTTATCATGCTTACGGTGTACAGTAATAATAAAACATAATATTTCCTACAAAAAATTCTAGCTCGAGCAACTATTGAGCAGCAGGGTGACTGAAAGAAAGGAAGAAACGGAGAAAGGTTTGTGCACAAAATTATTGTTGTACCGGTCAAAAGAAATTAACTACATTAAAGTATGACGTCAGTCCGTCACAAAACATAATGAAAGTGAAAACGTGGTCACTAATCATTTTCATCTAAAAATGCTTAGCATACCCAAATGTAAGAAAGACAAACTGGTACAAAAATGCCTTAAGCTATATGTACGTAAGATAAAGAATAATTACGCTAAATATAGTTTAATATGTTGAGCTGAAAAATTAAAAAATGTCATTAACTTGTTAAGTAAGAAAGAAAAGTTGTCAGGACAAGTAAAGCCAAACGTCTGTCAAATCAAGCACATAAACTGATGTCTCATCTGTCATAAGCATCACTATTCACACAGAAAAACGCTTACAGGCCAGAAAGTTCTATCACAGTGTATACAATAAAGTAGCAAATTTCCCAAACATCTTATATCCATTCGTAAGAATTCTTCTTCCCAACACCAGTCATTAAATCAGAACAACTCAAAGTGTTCACTACGAATAAATCATCACTGAATCCCCAATACTCCCTAACGTCATTGCACATCTTCTGAAATGTTAAACCATATCTCCTCAAGAACATAATTCAGCAATCTACAAAATCATAAACTTCATCATGTCATCAATCGATCATCATAAACTCGTATTTACTGCCATCACATGCTTTTTTGTAAGTGAAGAAAGCTTGTGTGATGTGCTCATAGTTCTTACTCCGTCCAGTGCTCTATGCTGAAAATAAGAATCATCCTTCGACTCGTAACAAAATATATTAAATCCAACGAAAGAATCTCTACCTGTTCCACAATTGTGTACTGTGCAATATTTGCCCAATACCGTCCAATTGTTGCATAATTCAGTGTATCAGCCTGTAATAAAAACCCATTACTTTACACAGTACCCGATATTACTATTGAACATTCAAGTTTCGTGCCACGCCACGCTTCTACTCGGCTAATATTTGGTGCTTCTGTTTTGCAATGTAGTTTTCCCAGAGTCTTCGTGACACACACCGCTAGGAAGTTTCATTATTAGTGACAGTGTGATTTATATCTGTAACAGTAAAATAAATTACATTAACAAAATACATAAAGTGAAAGAAATACAAAGAAATGGTAATTACAATATACACATACGTAGGATGAAATGACTCATTACTTAACTTCTACATATTGACAACAGTCCTATCACCAATGAGAAAATTACATGTATCACAACATGAGTATGCTAAGAAATGTGTACCGCGAGCAAAAAGAACAAGCATTCAAAGAATTACTCTAAGAAACATTTTACACTGCAAATGTGGTAGACCACGAGATGTTTTTGTGGGCAATGTTTCGACTTCTGACGTATTCAGGTGAGCTATTCGGCGAATACGCAATGGTCTGTTCTAGATTTAAAAGAATTTTTTAAATTTTTTGACCTGTTTTGAATTCGTTATTGTTGCATCTCCTCTTCTGTACCTGTTTTCCCTTCTCTGCTGCCCCTTTTATGATTGTACGAGCCATTTAAGTGATTTCATGACGCCTTAAAGCATTGTGGCCTTGGAGAAGGTGCAGTTTCTCTGATTTTGTTAGGCGGTTTTTTTTTCAGTACCAAGTTTGGAAAGAGAAGTGTGGGATAATTAGGTACACAGTTTATGGTGTCCTGTAAGATTTGAATATAATACCTATCCCATTCTGTGTGCTTTTTGTGACAATATAGTCTGCATATTTTCCTGTTTCTTTATGATTCTTTCAGACGGGTTGGAAGAAGTGTGGTAACGGGAAATGAAAACTGGTGTAATTTTTTTTATGTTTTTCAATGTACGTATCAAATGAGCCAAATGAAATTTAGGTAGACTGGTAGAGATAACTTGTCGACATGTCCTACTTCTTTTCAAAAATCCTTTGGTAAATGCTGCAGAAACGGTTCTCGTAGCCAGTTTACAAAGTGGTGTAAAGGAGACAAATTTGGATGTTAGTTCTACAGCCAAAAAAATATACTGCTTGTTGGAACAGACACATACAGGTCCATGACTGCTAAATGACGTAAGTTAACTGGTGATACGGTAGGTTTCGGGTGTGAACATAGGATTAGGTGACCGTAATGGACGGACCTGGGCCTTACACAGCTGCTGCAGTAATCACTGCCCTTTAAATATAGTTTCCTTCATTGAATTATAGAAAGATTCCAACAGCTGCCACAATTTTAACAGTAATAAACATAACTGAGCAGAAAAATCTTACGACCCTTCACTGTATGGGAGTTTCATTAGAATAATATTCTAAGAGGTGCCACAATTTTTAAAAAATAGCAAAACAGTTATTAAGCAAACAGCTCACATGACTGCTTGGTGTTCACCAGTTTAAGAAAAATATTCTAACAGTGAACGACACTTTCTAAAATAGCAAAAGAATTATTAACCAGACAGCTGAAACATTAAGTTGCTATGTACCAGCTCAAGCCACAAGTGTGTTTCAACAATACCCCTGTACTTCAGTACCAACAGCTTAAACTCAAAGAAAGGAAAAATGGGAAACCAAGAAACATGTGTGAAATTCCTTAACGTAAAAGGCAAGGATGCCATCCTTTGGTTCCATAGGGACAAATCAATTCCAAATCATCTCTGAATCAGAACTTAGACTAATGTACCAAGACCCTACTAACAAACATGGGTCTCCAGAACAGGAGATTGTAGTCAATGCAAACCGGTCTCATAATCCTTCCCAGAAGCAGTTGATTGTGTCTGTAAAAAGCCATTATATCAATGCACTAGCTCACACTGCCGAGAGATATCTCAAGCTGTGGCAAGGGAATCGCCTCTGAAGGAAGTTATAGCTTCAAGCCATGCCACGTCGACTCACCCTGCTGTTACACCTCCGTTCCCTCCTTTCCTCAGTGAGCACTGATGGCGCCACCGGAAGCACTCCACCCTACCGAGACAATGATGCCAAACGAGAGCAGAAATATACAAGGGACAGAGCCGCCACAGCTCAATTTACCCCGTTCAAACCCATTGACGTCCTGGCGGGCAGTCGGCACATTCGGGAGAAAGTGCCTGACTAATATGTACTCTTGAGATTTTCCCATTTGAGTCATTACAGACCACTACATTAACAGGCTTCAGAAAGCTTAAGAATTTACAGGGCCTAACAAACGGTGAGCCAGTTTACTAGGTGTCGTTGCTCCGTCCTTAGTCCCAACATTAAACCTGAGGACGAATACGCGGTCTCCATCCTTCCCTTTGAATTCGCGCCTCCCATTGATTGTAGCTACGTGCCTGAAGCGTATGTGCGAATTGTATGTTGCACCTCTCTCATTCCCAATTATCTAAGACTGGCTGAGGTGTGACTCACTCAGGAGGCAACTCGTCAGTAGTCCAAAGGCTAGCCAAAAGAGAGTTCATCGGATAGGCGAGGATTATTGAGGCCAGAGAGGCCTTGATAGATTCATGATGAGCAGTATTAAATGCCAGATTTAACCAGGGGATAGGAAAGTCTCACCACTTTTGAGTCTTACCTTGAAATATTATCAGGGTGGCTTTCAAATTGCTGTTCATGTGCTATGTAAAAGAAGGTCTTACCCCATGACTGAAATAAAATGCTCTGAAGTCTTGAGAGGCAAAAGCCAGTGTGTTATCACTTACCGAGATCCTAGGGGGACCAAAGACCGCAAATACTTTAGAAATGTGATATACAGACTAACCACTATGGACGCCACAGCTGTGAACAACCAGCTAAAACGGGAGGATCCATCCACCACCACCAGGATATTACGACCCCTCCCCTGTTCCCTCCGGTGTATGGCAGCGGTCCCACATAGCTCACAAAAAGGTGGTCCATAGGTCTGCTGTCAAGAGCAGACTTGAAAAATTCATTGTGTGGATTAGATCTCGGTTTTTCTTGTTTGAGTAACAGTCACTTCCCTACTAACCGACCTGTATCCTTATGTATAAACAGACAAATTCCACGTTGTCTTATTTTTCCCAAGATCTAATGAAAACCTAAACGACCGACCATCATGGGACTGAATATACCTGAAAACTGCTGAACCATCTATGAGCTACCAAGAGATAGGGAAAAGGTGTGAGCAACAATATGCTGTTTTCCAGAAATGTGTAAAACAGAGAAATGAAGTTCCTGTAAGTATAATGCCCATTTCCTCAAGCGATCATGAGAAAGTTTGGTGGTCATAAGAAATTGTAGCACGCGGTGGTCTGTGTGTACTTTTGAATGTTTGCAAAACAGAAAATATCAAAATTTTGTAAAAATTCAAATGATGCTAATGCCTCAATTTCTGTGATCGAAAAATTACATTCAGAAGCGAAAAGAATATGGCTGGCAAATGCAATGCTCTTGGTAACAATAGCACCAATTTTCTCTATTTACGGAAAGACATGAACGCCAAGAGCTGTCTTTTAGTTGTCAGTCACGATGTCTAATACACTTGCATTTAGCAAAGCTCGTTTCAATTTATTTTTTCTTTTTGTGCTTGTTCGTCCCAAAACCAGTTTGAATTTTTACATCTTAACTGAGATAATTTTGTAGCGTCCAGAGCTTTGTAGTGAATGAAACGTTGAAGAAAACTGATGAGGCATAAAAAATTCTAACTCGGCTTTTAGTAGTAGGAACTGCAATTTCTCGAATTTCTGCATCTGGTTTGTAAATGGATGGATTTACCTAATTTTGGGGTGCTGAATACATTGGTAAAATCAGTTTTCTCTATGCCGTCACATTTCCTAGATAAACAGCAGAATAAAGAATGGTAATAGCGAAAATTTACACAATTAAGTCAAACAAAAATACAGATTCGGAACGTTTGAAATCAGTACTATTTTGTATGAGTGTGTGGGCATGACGCCAATAAAATGCCATCATGGGGCACAGGCAAATGCACTGAAGAAATATTTGGACACTTTATTTTATGTCTAGTTTCGCTTGAATGTCCCGAAATATTTGTAAGACAGAAGTAACAGTCAGAATATTGGTCATAAGGCTCACACCACATTTTCAGAACAGCGAATGGCATGGCTCAGCGTTTTCCTTACAACTATTCGGTTAAGGTTGTAGTACAGTTTATGCAAGTAATACGAGGAGCAAAATTTTTATCTTGATCACCAACAGGACTATCAAAGTACAATTTATATACCTTCTCAACCAAATCAGTGATTGGTTTTCTTTGGGCTTTTGAAGTGAATTTCCCACACTCATAACAAAAGTTGTTGGGGTGGTTTAGACAGCTACGAGATTTACTAGTTGCCATTTTCCTTAGTGTAAGTTCTAAACAAAAAAAGTTTGCACTATCTTTCACAGCAAACACTCACTGAGGATCTCTTTCACACCACTGGATTACCACACCAACCATTTACTGACGATTTGTAGATCTTCTAGGTCTCCTCTGCAAACCATAAACAAACGATTAAACATCAAAACAGAAGAACAGCAAAAAGCGAAACACTGAATACGAAAAAGTAGAAACGTTTAAGAAGTCAAAACTGGTAAGTGCTGGAACTTTTTGAAGGTATATTCGGATTCTAGAAACCAAAATACATACTAGTTGATGTATCACATCACAGATGCAAAATGACTGCTGACTAGTGTAATAGGAAATTCTGCATCAGTGAAGAATGACATGTACCACTTCCTATTTTTGCTGACGTGAAAAACTGTAGTCCGTTAATCTCGTGTTCCTCCACTGAAAAACTCTTCTCAAAATGTAATATAGCCTACCTATTTTTTTTTTTGGTCATCAGTCTACTGACTGGTTTGATGCGGCCCGCCACGAATTCCATTCCTGTGCTAACCTCTTCATCTCAGAGTAGCACTTGCAACCTACGTCCTCAATTATTTGCTTGACGTATTCCAATCTCTATCTTCCTCTACAGTTTTTGCCCTCTACAGCTCCCTCTAGTACCATGGAAGTCATTCCCTCATGTCTTAGCAGATGTCCTATCATCCTGTCCCTTCTCCTTATCAGTGTTTTCCACATATTCCTTTCCTCTCCGATTCTGCATAGAACCTCCTCATTCCTTACCTTATCAGTCCACCTAATTTTCAACATTCGTCTATAGCACCACATCTCAAATGCTTCGATTCTCTTCTGCTCCGGTTTTCCCACAGTCCATGTTTCACTACCATACAATGCTGTACTCCAGACGTACATCCTCAGAAATTTCTTCCTCAAATTAAGGCCGGTATTTGATATTAGTAGACTTCTCTTGGCCAGAAATGCCTTTTTTGCCATAGCGAGTCTGCTTTTGATGTCCTCCTTGCTCCGTCCGTCATTGGTTATTTTATTGCCTAGGTAGCAGAATTCCTTAACTTCATTGACTTCGTGACCATCAATCCTGATGTTAAGTTTCTCGCCGTTCTCATTTCTACTACTTCTCATTACCTTCGTTCTTGATCGTCCACTCTTATTATTCCCTCTTCGTTGTTGTACATATTGCATATGACCCGTCTCTCCCTATAGCTTACCCCTACTTTTTTCAGAATCTCGAACAGCTTGCGCCATTTTATATTGTCGAACGCTTTTTCCAGGTCGACAAATCCTATGAAAGTGTCTTGATTTTTCTTTAGCCTTGCTTCCATTATTAGCAGTAACGTCAGAATTGCCTCTCTCGTCCCTTTACTTTTCCTAAAGCCAAACTGATCGTCACCTAGCGCATTCTCAATTTTCTTTTCCATTCTGCTGTATATTATTCTTGTAAGCAGCTTCGAAGCATGAGCTGTTAAGCTGATTGTAGATGGTATATCGCCAGACTCATATATTCTACACACCAACGTGAATAGTCGTTTTGTTGCCACTTCCCCCAATGATTTTAGAAATTCTGATGGATTGTTATCTATCCCTTCTGCCTTATTTGAGCGAAAGTCCTTCAAAGCTCTTTTAAAATCCGATTCTAATACTGGATCCCCTATCTCTTCTAACTCGACTCCTGTTCCTTCTTCTATCACATCAGACAAATCTTCACCCTCATAGAGGCTTTCAATGTATTCTTTCCACCTATCTGCTCTCTCCTCTGCATTTAACAGCGGAATTCCCGTTGCACTCTTAATGTTACCATCGTGGCTTTTAATGTCACCAAAGGTTTATAACACTCCACTCTGCTACTGCTCTACCCTAACCTCAAAACTGGAGGCAGTTTGCAAAACAGAATTATTTTGTTATAGCAGTTATGGTATAAAGCAACAGAGCAGTGTTACCCTCTGAGAGGAATTTTGTTATGTTGACCGTGTCGTTCCTAACGGAGTTGGCTTATCGGAAATGAAGGTCAAAATTACGTAAAAATTGGAATAGTAACAAACAAAATTTTGCCTAGCTATATTGTTTACAGAATAAGGGAAACGGTCGCCAGCCCAATTAGGCAAGAGAAAGAATAACGTTCTCGTTTATGAAAGTAGGTAAAGTAACAATAACGGACAAACACAACCTAGACTAGGTCACACGCGAGTGCAATGAACTCTGACACACATATGCTTTAAGATTGAAGCTAACAACTGGGGCAGCACCAAAAACTATTTGCAAAATTATAACACGTACAGAAAAACACTATCACTTTCAAGGCTTACACAAACTGAGTGGTCTTTACACGGTTAATATGCACACAAAAGAGACAAACACTTAGTAATCATGAACATATAATTTCCTACTATGCAGTTTTCCACTTTTACTACCATGAGACACAATGTTAACAAAATTGCAAGAAACTGACTCACCTTTTAGAATTTACTACAGATATCAAGGTGATCATAGCTAAGCAAAACTTTAGAAACCTCAGTCTTAAGAACTTTTAATTTTGCAGTTGGCGACAGCACTTTAATAAGCAGTTTTAATAAGAAAATTATTTTCGGCAAACAACATTTACTTTAACTCATTCTATTGCCACATTAACTTTAAATTTCTTTTTACTAAGTTCAAGAGGTTTTAATCAGCATAACATTGGTCATAAAAGTTCTTTCAGTAGGGACACTCGGTGATTACTTTAGTTCAAACGGAAAGGAACCTGAGAGGTGTTATGATGAGGAGAAAAATCAAGGTTGGTACATAAATTCAGATATAAATTACCTTATATTTGCGCACAATAACACCTCCATTAAGCTGATCCTTCACTGTACATCATTATAGTATTACGTTACAGTGATTGCGCAACGTGGTGGCAACTGCATGTTGGTAGGTGGAACCGCAGACTGAATTGCTGGACTCTGTCATTTCTTGGTGGCGATGATAGATACAAACTCCAGAATAGTTCCAGCTATTTATCCATCCACCCGAGGCCTTGAAAAGAAGCAGGAAAAGCCTCTCTCGGAATCAGCACAATATGCACACTTTGCATAGCAGTGCACGGTTTGGTAGCTCATCCCCGACTGGTGGCTCGTCCCCGACTGGTAGTTCGCCTCCGACTGACTATCAGTCGGGGACGAGCCACCAGTCGGGGATGAGCTACCAAACTGTGCACTGCTATGCAAAGTGTGCATATTGTGCTGATTCCGAGAGAGGCTTTTCCTGCTTCTTTCTTAGCTATAGGTATTGGATATGGTCTGACAAAGAATGGTTCATGTTCCAGGATATCCATACGGTATTCAAAGTTATTTACGACACCTGGTTTATCAGAGAACACTTTCTTATTATTATTCAAGATATTAAATAAATCATCTTTCTGTTCACATGATATTTTTTGGATAACATCAACAATTTCCCTAAAACTGTCAGTTTTTTGATCATCCTGCAATAAACCTCTCACATGGTATATTTCATATAGTTGGGACAAACCATCATTTTCAGATTCTATTGCCCGCATCTCGTGGTCGTGCGGTAGCGTTCTCGCTTCCCACGCCCGGGTTCCCGGGTTCGATTCCCGGCGGGGTCAGGGATTTTCTCTGCCTCGTGATGGCTGGGTGTTGTGTGCTGTCCTTAGGTTAGTTAGGTTTAAGTAGTTCTAAGTTCTAGGGGACTTATGACCACAGAAGTTGAGTCCCATAGTGCTCAGAGCCATTTGAACCACTTTGAATCAGATTCTATTTTTAGCAAAATGGGTTCTACATTCACAGCTTGTACCTGGTTGTCACCTTCAAATTTAATTTCTATTCTTTCGGTTTCCCTATTAATCTTAACAGTTCCACTACCACAATCTAAAATTACTTTTTCCTTGTCTAGCCAATCAATACCTAGAATCATTTCAGCACTTAGTTCAGGGACCACTAAAAAATCGTGTTCAGATCTTTGGCTTCCTATTTCAAAGTCCATCAATACTTGCTGGACCTGCCAGTAGCTCCTATAATTTTCACTCCACTAACAGACATTATTACTAACCCTGGCTTACATGAAATATGATCAAAGAATGATTCTGATATGGCACTGATTTGGGATCCCGTGTCTAAAAGTACTTGCAGCTCAGTGTTACAAACATTTACAGGTATTATAGTTTGTTTAGTAATTCTCTGTTCCGTTTTCTCCTGTTCTTCCCATAACAAATCCTGCTCAACCATAATGTCTTTCCAGGAAATATTACCTACTGATTTCAGCTGTGTATCAGGTGGTTTTTTGGGTTTGTGGACCTCTACATCTTTACAGATCTTTAACAGTTCACGTTCTACTATATTTATCTTTCAATATTCTTTAGGTTTCTGTAAATCTATTTCTGTCATTACATTAAGTAAAGCCTGCCCTAATATAGTGTCATCCGGCGGCTCTTTCGGTTTTGTTTCAGTTACGCATTCCGGATTTTGTTTCGAAAAGATGTCGTTAATTTTTTCGTAACCTCTTTCTGTAAAGGTATAAGTATGTTTGTCTACCTCCGAAAACTCATCTGTATCTGAATCTGTCGTCTCTCCTTCGTCTGAGCTATCACTAGGTTCTATTTCGTTATCAGATTCGAGCAGTAAGGCAACTTTTAAACAGTGAGGCAGATTATCACTAGATGTTTCAGCCACTTCGTTTTTTGACTCATTTTCTACACAATGCACATCGTTTGGACAGTCAGACACTTCTGTTTTATCACTTTGAACGATTTCAGCCTTAACTTCATACTTAGTATAATCGTCATGTACTTCGATAACTTTCATTTCATTTTCTTCCATGCTGTCATTTTCAGGTAATCGTGCGAAATCCCTATCAGATCCTTCTGCATTAAAATCATTAAGCACCTTTCCATCAACAATAACTTCACCTGCACTGCTTATAATGTCATGTTTACTAACGTCCTCCTCTATATCACTTTCACCTATCATTAATTGTGCACACGTCTTTTGCGTGGCGTATTCTACCTTCCTCTCTTCTTTATTCATCATAACCTCCCCCACATCTACGTCTTTTACCTCATATACATTATTAACAGTACCAATATTCTCTTTTTCACTCGCGTTTTCTATCTCCCTTTCATTCTTTAATGAAGTCTTTTCGCACGATTCCGATACCTAGTTATCTTTATCATATGACATATTAACTTTATTTTCATTTCTACATTCATCTACTACTGAAACCGGCCATCGGAAGTGTCCGATCCCGCCTCTTCTGTTTCTCTCTATGGCAGCCATCTTGTTCTGACGTCTGCCATTTGTGTGTGCTGCCGAATGCAATGTACGCTGCTCCAGCAACCGCTGGCCCGAGCACGAACGGTCACGTGACTTAGCACTGGAAACGCCACTATGTATCACTCCGCGCCCGTCTGCTATAGGCGCGTCCTTAACCTTTCTGCCCCGTAGTTTACATTTTTCCTTCTCGAATCTAATATTTGACATCTTTTCTTTGGGCCCAAAACCGGTTTCCGCGTGAATCCGGCCCGTAACACACGCGGTTTTCAGTTTTCCATTTCTTCTCTATTTTGGAAATTCCGCGTCATGTATCCTCTACCGCGCGTAGTGTAATTTCCCCTGCCTCTCGCCCGACCTCTTTGAATCGTGTTTACACGATATCTATCGTTTTCAGGTCGTTCGTTTTGGTCATTGCTTTCGCGCGAATTATTGTTGTTATGATGGGGACGGGACTCTCGATTTCTTCGCCAGTGATCTTCATCCTCTACCCTTTCCAAGAACGCAGAAAAACTTCTATGTGTACTTCCAACATACCGTTTAGAATCCTCAGGCAGTTTCTGCCAAAGAACCCAAACGATCTCGGCTTCAGTCCTTCTAGCCTTCAAATGTATCAGTTTTCTGTACCATGATTCGCAAAATTCTTTCATGGTTTGCCTATCTCTGATATCATACACCCTGGCCATTAAAAACTCACGCCACAACTGGTCTTGTTTTTGGTCTGACCAGTACTCGTCAATAAACTTTTGCTTAAAATTTTCAAAAGACCTCTAGTTTGTATCCAGATTCAACCCCCACCTTTTTGCTTCTCCCATTAGTGCACTAATTACAACATTAATTTTTTCCTGGTCAGACAAATATTCAGGAAAATTTCTTTCGCAATTCTTTACAAAATCAAGGGGCTGCCAACCGTTATGTCTCTTTGCAGGGTCGAATTTTTCCTCGCCCTCTAATATTTTACTGAAAGGAATTTTTTCAGTAAAATGTGTAGGTCCTGATTGTATTTTTCTTTCCAACTCATACACTTTGCCTTGGATTTGTGAAATGTTATGTTCACACTTCTTTTCGCAACTAACAATCTGTTTGGTTAATTCTCTACTTGTTTCTGTTACAGATTGTTTGATCTGTGCAAATTCCACGTTACATTCTGTTTGTATTTCGGATTTAATACCGAATACCTTTTCGTCTACTTTAGTGATGATTAAGGGTTCTAGTTGATCTTGAATTTTAATTACTTCAGTATCAAATCTTTCGTTAATGACATCAATTTGTCCCTGTATGTTGGCAATATTGCCATTGACGACAGCAATTTCGCTTTTGAGGTTTTTAATTTCATTACTCACAATGTCTACTTTTACATCAACCTTCTCAATCTGTTTACTAAGATTCTTGCCCTGCTCTTGCATTTGTTTACTAATATCACTACCTAGTGCTGCGTTTTGCGCTGCAATTTGTGCCTTAACATTGTCATTTTCTGCTGCATTTTGCTGTCCCTGTGCTGCAATTTGTGCAGACAATATTTTTAACAATTCTATCATATCTGAATTCTTTTCACTTTTAGGTTCAGCTACATTTTCGTGTTCAAGTTCTACTTTCCTTTCAGTTTTTGGTGATTCAAACATATCCCGCGATTCATTAACATAACCACTGTCTTCGACAACATCGCCCATATTGTCTTGCTTAGTACGCGCGACACACACAGCTTCAATTTGTTTATTGACTTCTGCGTGATAACGCACGTAATTTAACTCGCGCGTCATGCCATCTGTTGGTGTGCTGCTTGAACTGCTCTCGGTTGCATTCTGCTCTCGCGTGTCTAGATTTATTTCTAGTTTCCTGTCCATTTTAGCTATTATTAAGTACTGACACCTTTTATTTTTAATTTAAACTGAACTTTCACTACCAGTTCTGTCAGGTAATGTACAGGTTCGTGCCGCTGGACGTTTTATGTTCACTCTATATTTGTAAAATGCTAACTACTTATAATTTTTTTCCGTCTGTATGTGCAGACTGAACAACGTCCTGTCACGCGGCGCCACGTATAACACTACAACAGCGCTTTTACGTAGCTAATACTATGAAATACCAAGTTTGGTTTATTACCTAGTATGTCCCAACAGAACAAATAGTCCTGTCACGGAAAAGCCACGTATAACACTCCACTCTGCTACTGCTCTACCCTAACCTCAAAACTGGAGGGAGTTTGCAAAACAGAATTATTTTGTTATAGCAGTTATGGTATAAAGCAACAGAGCAGTGTTACCCTCTGAGAGGAATTTTGTTATGTTGACCGTGTCGTTCCTAACGGAGTTGGCTTATCGGAAATGAAGGTCAAAATTACGTAAAAATTGGAATAGTAACAAACAAAATTTTGCCTAGCTATATTGTTTACAGAATAAGGGAAACGGTCGCCAGCCCAATTAGGCAAGAGAAAGAATAACGTTCTCGTTTATGAAAGTAGGTAAAGTAACAATAACGGACAAACACAACCTAGACTAGGTCACACGCGAGTGCAATGAACTCTGACACACATATGCTTTAAGATTGAAGCTAACAACTGGGGCAGCACCAAAAACTATTTGCAAAATTATAACACGTACAGAAAAACACTATCACTTTCAAGGCTTACACAAACTGAGTGGTCTTTACACGGTTAATATGCACACAAAAGAGACAAACACTTAGTAATCATGAACATATAATTTCCTACTATGCAGTTTTCCACTTTTACTACCATGAGACACAATGTTAACAAAATTGCAAGAAACTGACTCACCTTTTAGAATTTACTACAGATATCAAGGTGATCATAGCTAAGCAAAACTTTAGAAACCTCAGTCTTAAGAACTTTTAATTTTGCAGTTGGCGACAGCACTTTAATAAGCAGTTTTAATAAGAAAATTATTTTCGGCAAACAACATTTACTTTAACTCATTCTATTGCCACATTAACTTTAAATTTCTTTTTACTAAGTTCAAGAGGTTTTAATCAGCATAACATTGGTCATAAAAGTTCTTTCAGTAGGGACACTCGGTGATTACTTTAGTTCAAACGGAAAGGAACCTGAGAGGTGTTATGATGAGGAGAAAAATCAAGGTTGGTACATAAATTCAGATATAAATTACCTTATATTTGCGCACAATAACACCTCCATTAAGCTGATCCTTCACTGTACATCATTATAGTATTACGTTACAGTGATTGCGCAACGTGGTGGCAACTGCATGTTGGTAGGTGGAACCGCAGACTGAATTGCTGGACTCTGTCATTTCTTGGTGGCGATGATAGATACAAACTCCAGAATAGTTCCAGCTATTTATCCATCCACCCGAGGCCTTGAAAAGAAGCAGGAAAAGCCTCTCTCGGAATCAGCACAATATGCACACTTTGCATAGCAGTGCACGGTTTGGTAGCTCATCCCCGACTGGTGGCTCGTCCTCGACTCGTAGCTCGCCTCCGACTGCTGGCTCGTCCCCGACTGACTATCAGTTCCACCTTTTCCACCTAGCCAACCACAATTTGCGCGCGCTACACAGTTCCGTTCCCGAGGGGAACCACTACACCTTTTACATACAGAATAACTAAGAGCCCTAAGTGAAGGTCAGCAGTTTACATAACAGCAAACAAACACATTAAATAAAACAGAACATTTTCACATATTGACACTTCTACAAAAAATTATTCACACAAAATTACAATCATATACAGTAAGTATTGTTCCCTCCAAATGGGTCAAAGCATTTAAACGAGAGATATGTCACACAGCATACAATCAAATCATGACATCAAAGTTTGACAAAGAAAAGAGTACACAATTTTATGTTATCGATTCAAACACATTTACAAAAGATCAACAATGTGACATTAAATAAAGCAAAAGCAAAAAAATAAATAAATCCATACAGCATAAGAGCTGTGATGTTACAGGTTGTTTTGACTTTCTTGTATGCTGAGTCTGTCCTTCCGAGAATCATATCTTTTTCGATGTCTTCACATTTTTCCTGCAGCCATTTCGTCTTAGCTTCCCTGCACTTCCTATTTATTTCATTCCTCAGTGACTTGTATTTCTGTATTCCTGATTTTGCCAGAACATGTTTGCACTTCCTCCTTTCATCAATCAACTGAAGTATTTCTTCTGTTACCCATGGTTTCTCCGCAGCTACCTTATTTGTACCTAAGTATTCCTTCCCACTTCTGTGATGGCCCTTTTTAGAGATGTCCACTCCTCTTCATCTGTACTGCCTACTGCGCTATTCCTTATTGCTGTATCTATAGCGTTAGAGAACTTCAAACGTATCTCGTCCGCCGCTCGTGGTCTCGCGGTAGCGTTCTCGCTTCCCGAGCACGGGGTCCCGGGTTCGATTCCCGGCGGGGTCAGGGATTTTCACTTGCCTCGAGATGACTGGGTGTTTGTGTTGTCCTCATCATTTCATCATCATCCAGGAAAGTGCGAAATTGGACTGAGCAAAAATTGGATACTTGTACGGGCGCTGATAACCACGCAGTTGAGCGCCCCACAAACCAAACATCATCATCATCATCAAACGTATCTCGTCATTGCTTAGTACTTCCGTATCCCACTTCTTTGCGTATTGATTCTTCCTGACTAATGTCTTGAACTTCAGCCTACTCTTCATCACTACTATATTGTGATCTGAGTCTATATCTGCTCCAGGGTACGCCTTACAATCCAGTATCTGATTTCGGAATCTCTGTCTGACCATGATGTAATCTAATTGAAATCTTCCCGTATCTCCCGGCCTTTTCCAAGTATACCTCCTCCTCTTGTGATTCTTGAACAGGGTATTCGCTATTACTAGCTGAAACTTGTTACAGAACTCAATTAGTCCTTCTCCTCTTTCATCCCTTGTCCCAAGCCCATATTCTCCTGTAACCTTTTCTTCTACTCCTTCCCCTACAACTGCATTCCAGTCGCCCATGACTATTAGATTTTCATCCCCCTTTACATACTGCATTATCCTTTCAATATCCCCATACACTTTCTCTATCTGTTCATCTTCAGCTTGTGACGTCGGCATGTATACCTGAACTATCGTTGTCGGTGTTGGTCTGCTGTCGATTCTGATTAGAACAACCCGGTCACTGAACTGTTCACAGTAACACACCCTCTGCCCCACCTTCCTATTTATAACGAATCCTACACCTGTTATACCATTTTCTGCTGCTGTTGATATTACCCGATACTCATCTGACCAGAAATCCTTGTCTTCCTTCCACTTCACTTCACTGACCCCTACTATATCTAGATGGAGCCCTTGCATTTCCCTTTTCAGATTTTATAGTTTCCCTACCACGTTCAAGCTTCTGACATTCCACGGCCCGACACGTAGAACGTTATCCTTTCGTTGATTATTCAATCTTTTTCTCATGGTAACCTCCCCCTTGGCAGTCCCCTCCCGGAGATCCGAATGGGGGACTATTCCGGAATCTTTTGCCAATGGAGAGATCATCATGACACTTCTTCAATTACAGGCCACATATCTTGTGGATACACGTTACGTGTCTTTAATGCAGTGGTTCCCATTGCCTTCTGCATCCTCATGTCGTTGATCATTGCTGATTCTTCCGCCTTTAGGGGCAATTTCCCACCCCTAGGACAAGAGAGTGCCCTGAACCTCTATCCGCTCCTCCGCCCTCTTTGACAAGGCCGTTGGCAGAATGAGACTGACTTCTTATGCCGGAAGTCTTCGGCCGCCAATGCTGATTTTTTCTATTATTATTTTGCAGTGAAATACACGAATTTAAAAATCCAACATTGCTTTTGCGTCTGTTTAAGAAATAATTGCCAAGTATAATCTATGTTGTTAGCAGTAGAACGAGCAAGAAGGCAGCAAAAAAAAAAAAAAAAAAAAAAAAAAGTAAAGGTAGGCGAGTTTCATCTGAGTTACATTTATTGAATGCTGCATAACTAATTACGAAGCTGGAGAGACTGAATCTAAAACTGCGTTTAAATTACGTTTAGCTGTTTGTATGCTAATGATTGGATCATAAATTACTTTTTGAAGTTCGTCTTTTTCTTGTAACAATATGTCCCTCATGTCTGCCAAACAAATTATATTTTCAGTATTGTCGGTGGGATTGGTAGTACATTGTGTTGTCTGTGTGTAAACCTTCTGTAGCCTTGTCTTCTGGTCATCGTTGTCCGCCACTGTCGCTATGAAATAGTTTGCGAGACTTCAGCCATTTGTACAGGTCGTCTCGGGTCTGTATTATTAGAATTAAATGCTCGTGAGTGAGAACGACTGTCCGGCTCACTAAAAACAAAATTTTCCTGTTGTATTCCCTTATCTGTCATTTCCTCGGAAAACGTGGTTTTGTTGTCTGTTGTAAGGACGATTGTGACTGTATGGATGCAGCCTATGCACATGCAAATTGTTATTCCTTCGTATGTAATTGTTTCCAAAATTACTATGTTGTGGAGGATTGTTTATGCTGCCTCTTGAATTATGATAGTGCTGGTTGTTACGATAAAATTCGGGTTTTTTTGCTGGTCATACTGTGGTGGACTATTGAAAATGTTGTGTCTCTGGCAGTGTTTTTGGTACTACTGGTTATTCCCGTATCTTCTGTCTCTGTTGTCACTGAATGATCTGAACCGTCCTCGGTTCCGACTGTCATTGTCTTGCTATGGGTAGCGTCCGCATAACTAATTCATCTTCCAAAAACTGCAAATTAATTCTAACTTGTGTATCACTTGTCAGTCTGGCGGTAAAGAAAAGCTAGTCTGTTCGATCCAATCTAAGGGATGTAAATAATTGATGCCAGTGCGAAAAACTTTAAATTTCTGACCGATAAAAAATATTTTAGTGAAATCTGTTGCATCTTGTGAAGTCATTGAAGTTCTGTTCGTTGAAATGCGTATGGGAATGTTCGCGTCCATTTTCAAAGTCCCGTTCACTTTTAAGGCGGCTAAAATCTTGTTCTTGCACGAAATATTTTTCTCGTTTCTGATAGCTCTCACTACAATCATGTGCATCTTTTTCTTGTGTTAAATGCTTTCCAGTGTCACGTACATGTGTGCGTATGCTATTGATTTCTTGTTTGTGCTTTTTTCACCGTCATCTGTCCTTAAAGCGATCTAAAGATTGAAATTATTCGATCTCTTTAAACTGTATTGATTGTGTGTCTGCTGCGTAATCGTCTCCATTTACTTCGATTTATTCAACTTTGTTTGAAGGTTCATCGACCTATACCTTCGGTGTTTCAAATTGTTCTTTTCCTCTGGTGTCAATTCTATTTGTTTCTGTTTTCAATCCTGTATATGTTCTGAATGCTTTAGTGATTTGCGCTGCAATCTGCGACAGCAACGCTACATACTGCTTTACCAATTTTTTCAACAACTGAAGCTTTCTCTGTTCGGTACGTATCTTTTTTTTAAATTTTATGTCAGCCTCAGCCACTCTCTGAGAAAACCGACGTTTTAATTGTGCCTGTGTTTCTGCAGTTTCTTCTATTCTTGTAGAGATGTTGCTTAATTCTGTTTTCATGCGTGTCGTTACATTCATAGCAGCAGAATCATTGATGTCGTTTTGTTTTGTTTCAGGTACTATTCTGTCATCTTGTAATTTTATTTCAATCAGCGTAATGTAAGGAAACACAAACGCTTAGTAAACAGCGCAGTGCCAAAGAAAACTGCAAGCAAACAGCGACCGAGATCAGGGGAAAAAATCCCTCAGAAAATTCCCCTACACCCGAACGTATAACGAATGTCGCCAAGTGAAGTCATTTTAGTGAAAGTGAAGCAGTCCATCAGTTGCACCCAGCAATGTTGAGCAGGTGCAGACACCAACAAGTGACATCATTTCAGTAGAAGCAGTTCCATCTGTGGCACCCAGTAAAGTTGAAGAGGTACACACAGCAACAAGTCACATTAGTTCAGTAGAAGCAGTCCATCAGTGGCACCCAGCAATGTTGAGTAGGTGCAGACACCGGCAAGTGACATCATTTCCATAGAAGTAGCTTCTTCTGTGCATCCAGTAAAGTTGAAGAGGTACACACAGCAACAAGTCACATTAGTTCAGTAGAAGCAGTCCATCAGTGGCACCCAGCAATGTTGAGTAGGTGCAGAGAGCAGTCCATAATATTCACTATCACTGATCACACAGTTCAAGCATGAACAATAGTTTGAATACACATACTAATCACACTGTTCATCAGCAGAAATTAAACATGTCCTAGTGACACCAAAGAAAAAGTACAAATAACAGTCCATAATATTCACTATCACTGATCACACAGTTCAACAGCAGAAATTAATCGTTCCTAAGTGTCACACATTACGTTGAAAAAAGTGCAGGTAACAGTCCACAATATTTACCTTCACTAATCAGACAGTTCAGGCATGAACAATAGTTTGAATACACATACAAATGCCTTTAAACACTAAACATATAAATTCTAATAAACACAAAAATGATATCAGATAAATGTCATATTAACTATTACAAATACTCAAATATCAGTAAACCTATAATACTTATGGGTGTCAGTGCAAGCCACTACAAACAAATAAAATAATATTTACGAGATAGGTGGGTAGGATTAGGAAAGGAAAACACACAAAACACACTCACTCATCTTTCATCCACATTAAGTACTACTGTGTAATTGAATAGTGTTAACTGTGTAAATGTAATTCTGTCAAAATCTGATGTGCATCATGTGTATCAAGTAGTAATGGCAGCAATGTATCAGAGTCAATAATAGTTAAGTCAACGTCATAGTCATCATGTCAAGACCAATGTTTGCCAAGCCAGATCAAATGTACTGTTGTTGAACAAATGTCAGTGAGCCAAGATATGCAAATACTTCCTCTCTTCAAAAAAAAAAGTATATACTGCTTAGTGATTTAACAAAGTGTGTATAGACTATCTTCCTTCTACTTTCGTGTTCTAGTCTGCTATCTTCATCCTCCTTGTTCCATAACACCAACAAAAAAAATATGCTCTCACTTACTTTACCGCTTATCCACCAAAACTCCAATAATCATCAACTTCACACAATCTCAATAATATCTCAATAATACCTCTACAATACGTCGATACATATAAACCTTATTGCCAATATATGCTCCTCACTTACTTTACCTCTAGCGGTTTTAGGCGCTCAGTCCAGAACCGTGCGACTGCTACGGTCGCAGGTTCGAATCCTGCCTTGGGCATGGATGTGTGTGATGTCCTTAGGTTAGTTAGGTATAAGTAGTTCTAAGTTCTAGGGGACTGATGACCACAGATGTTAAGTCCCATAGTGCTCAGAGCCATTTGAACCATTTGAACCTTCTTTATTTTTTTTAAATACTATCTGTATTATCCTCGAATAGGTCTTAACAGTTACAATAGCTTGCATTTTTCTGTTCATTCTAAATGGAACTGAGTGCTCTGTCAATATTTTTAGCAGTGTACAACCGAAGGATGTTTCATTGTTTAACTGTATTTAGAGATAATGGCACGAACATTTATACCCAGTAGCATAAACGATACTACTGGGAATTACCTACTGAACTGTACGTCATATGTCTTCCTTGAGGAGGAAGAATGGCACACCAAACAGCCTATCCGTCTCGCAATTCGGAAATGGATAATTAATTATGTAAAGTTTCTTGATGGGGAGGTGATAGACATTCAGACTGACAGTGACGCGAATAGCATGTATACAAAATGTATAGCTGCCGACGTTAGAGGGCGAAGAGTCAGGAACACCAACGGCACCGTAAACTTTAAGCAGGATGATGGTTCTGTAAGCACAGTATGAATAACATGCGCAGGTCTTGGCTTGTGAGTGTCTGTAATTTTTCATCCAGGGTGCTGCTCGAAAGTTTCACAGAAGTGCTTAATTTTTACAGACAGGTTACACTATCATAAAACTTCAGGTATGACAAGCCCAATGGCAATCGAACAGATAAAGTAGAATTACAAAAGCACATACCCTGTTACGCGACTGTATGCTGTCATAGGGCGTATGGTGTTTATGAAAATTAGCCCTGCACGTGCTCCCTATGCAATTCCACTGAGTACCTAACGGGAAATTGTAGCCGTAGCCGCTCTGTACAACTGCGTATTGAGAGAAGTCCAATTAGTGCAATGGCATAGGCATGCATCAGGGCCTGGCAGAAGGAGAAATGTGAATGAGAAAATTACAAGAGCAAAAGAGCTGATAATACACGAAACTCAATCGAGAACGTGGTATCAGCACCAGTGATGACATATAGGAAGTGCCTATGAAGGTGGAAGAGACTTCAGAGAAAGCAACAGCGTATATCAAGCTATCGCAGGAATGGAGAGAAGCAAGCAAACAAAGTAAATTGATTGACGAAGCTACTGTCATCGATACTACTACCGAACAGTATCAGGAATATCAAAATGTGTCTCTGGAATTTGAAGACGACGTGGATGTGGCAGCAAGTGTTAGTGAATGTGAAGAACAATTAAAACACAGTGAAACTAGATATTCTGAACAAACAGAAAGTAAATGTGACGCTGAATCTACGACCGATGAAGGCACCATGCTGGAAAAATCCCTGGAAACTGGACGTGATACCATAACCACTAATACACAGCTACGTCTTCAAAGTAATTCACTGAGCAAGCACAAACCAACAGCACTTCGATCAAAGCAGATACGGCAAACAGTAAAGAAGCTGAGTTGAAAAAACGTCACTCCAGTCTGTAATACTGTATCAAGAAACATAAGAATGAAAAAAAAAGACAGTGAATTCACGCCAATGTCTGTGTTGCATGCCATGGAATTTCACGATCTGCTAGAAAAGACTGGCGTTAAAAATATTGTAATATTGCATTCTGGACAGACGAACCATTGGACCCACTGGATGAAGCCTCAATGCGACAGTGCACTAGAAAGTAATGATACTCCGACACAGAATGACATGAATGATATCGAAATGGTTTGTGTTAGGCACGGGGAGAAATGGAACTGAAATGAATATGTGAAATACTGTCACACTTCTTCTTTTTGATGTGACTACTTCTTTGGTGAATGCAAGTGAGGATAAGTAACTGTTGGGAACTATCATACTGAATTTTAGAAGCCTTTTGTGATTGGACGGAAATAGAATTTGATCTCTTTTTTTTGACTGCTAATCCGTTTCCTTCTTTATTGCCGGCCGCGGGGGTCTAGCGGTTTTAGGCGCTCAGTCCAGAACCGCGCGACTGCTACGGTCGCAGGTTCGAATCCTGCCTTGGGCGTGGATGTGTGTGATGTCCTTAGGTTAGTTAGGTATAAGTAGTTCTAAGTACTAGGGGACTGATGACCACAGACGTTAAGTCCCATAGTGCTCAGAGCCATTTGAACCATTTGAACCTTCTTTATTTTTTTTAAATACTATCTGTATTATCCTCGAATAGGTCTTAACAGTTACAATAGCTTGCATTTTTCTGTTCATTCTAAATGGAACTGAGTGCTCTGTCAATATTTTTAGCAGTGTACAAACGAAGGATGTTCCATTGTTTAACTGTATTTAGAGATAATGGCACGAACATTTAAAGAATAAGATACGTCATTAATAAGTTTCCTTAAAATTTTTTATTTATTAGTGGTCGAATAGATATGTTACGTAAGGCTGAAAAGTTTGATCACTGTCCTATAGTACATCTTTTTGGTCTTGATTCCATAATAGGCCTAAACCTAAGAACATGACCTGTGGCTGTATGGTTTTCTTATGTCTGTAAACGCTGTATGCAGTAATAACTGTATGCCTATCTTACAGAGTTGATAACTGTTTCCAGTATCTGTAAAAAGACGAGAAGAGAAAAATCATCTGGATGATGTTGCAATGGCTTTGTGTTAGGCACTGAGTGGGGTATAACACGAGTGACATGTGAATTAGAGGCACGCTTTTTCTAATCAGTGTGACAAATTCGACAGTGAAAGTAAGGGTTAGGTAATGAAAGGTTTCAAGAATACAATATCGCATCTGTAAAGCTATTTTGTGATTACGTGGCAGTACAATGTGTTCTGTTATTTCTGACCACTAAACCTGTACCTTTTTTGTGTGTAATCGTGTAAAATCTAAGAGTACCACATTGTTTACATGTACTTACAAAAAGCATGAACATTTCAAGTATTAACATATGCTACCAATTGCTTTTCTTATAGCGACGAAAAAGATGTGTAGTGTGGGGCTCCAGTGTTTGATCATAGAACCTGTCGTAGATCTTCCTTTGTCCTGTTGACATGAGACACGTGTTGCTGTACGTTTTTCTTACGTCTGTGAAAGTCTTACGAAGTAATAGCCATATTTATACCCTGAAATATAAATAAATGTTTTTAATAAATAAATAGAAAAAGATAGTCGATGTGGTTAAGGCACCTGCTCGCGATAAGCGGGAAATCCGGGTTCGAGTCCCATTCGGGTACTAATTTAGTAAACCATACAGCTGATGTAAATCGAATTCGTAATTTGCGATACATATCATAATTAAAAAATAGTGTTTTAATAGTTAAAAATTAATGTTTATTGATATATGAAGTGGTTTAAGAACAAATATTAAGTGTGTACACAACATGCAATAGCTCTGAGCACTATGGGACTTAACTTCTAAGGTCATCAGTCCCCTAGAACTTAGAACTACTTAAACCTAACTAACCTAAGGACATCACACACATCCATGCCCGAGGCAGGATTCCAACCTGCGACCGTAGCGGTCGCACGGTTCCGGACTGTAGCGCCTAGAACCGCTCGGCCACCACGGCCGGCTCACAACATGCAAGTGCAGTACATAGGTATTAGTGGATAAACTGAGTTCTGAAAATGTGTCAGTCAGAAAGGAGTGCAGTGGGGTGAAACGTATATGGGTGAGTGAAAACCGGTCGCTGGATTCTGGTTATGCACTTTCCTCTACCTCAGGCTTGCAAATTGAAGAGCTAGCAAGCGATTCCACTCACTCTCTATCCCACTACGTAACAGCAGGTAACTAAGGGTGTTTCACGAAGTTTTACTGGTCCTTCCGCAGTACCCTGTATGAATCACTGGCGAGGCAGTGCATAGACATGCACGGGTGGGGGGGTGGGGTGGAGGGGGGGTATTTTCCACGTAGTGCGTAATACTATATGGAATAGAGGTAGAAATTACTAATAATACGTACTAAGGCAAGAAGCGCATATGGACAGAATCTACGTAAAACTTCACTGCTAGAGGAGAAACTGATTCTTAGTAACCTTGTACGGCGGTTGAAGCCTTCTTCTGGGAAAGACGACCTCACCCGCTACTAGCACTGCTCGTTTTTCTGTTCACAGACAGACTATACCCGCCAACATTTCATGTTCAGTTCTTTTTTATGAGTAGAGAAAGCATTTTCACTGAACTCGGGTCTCGTGTTTGTTTCTATAGTACTTGTTTGCTGTCGTTAACTGCGCTATGTAAAGTATGTTGCTACAAACAATGACTGAAAAGTGTTTATTTCGTAAATGATGATGTTGTCAGTTATTTAAGCAGTGTTGGTGGAATAGGGATGGGATTGGTAAATGTGGCACTTCGCTGCTGTCTGTCGTTTCGTTGACAGTGTGTTGTAAAGCAGTATAACCGTGTTGTGCTCACTTGGTGCTTTGTTATTGATTGACTACAAAGTTACTGCGTTTCTCTCACCCTTAATTGTGCCACTTGTAGACTGCATAAGTCTCTTCGTTTAGGAATTGTTGGCGTTCAGGAATTTTTGGCGCTTGTAGAGTGGGATACACTGAATGGAGCCACTTGCCATGCATCCACAGAATACGTTGCAAGTTTGGTGTAATATATCTGATGGAACGGGACTGATCATGTTCAGGTCTGAAACACTTACCTGCCGTACAGCATTTCTAGATTTACTTTGAAATATCTGACGATTTACAACAGCTATGTGACCCACTTTTTGTTGTTAGGTGACCCACTTCCGTTGTCGGGGCGGGTTTATATAAGACTTTGGACCTTTACAGATGTTAGGACGGCTGAGGCTGCGTTGTGATACATTTTATACGCCTTATATTGTCAAAAATATTCCACCCACTCGTAGCGGAGACAACAAATAGACATTGTCAAACACATAATGACTGCACATTGCTCTTGGGGAAGGCTCTTTAGTGCGGCAGTCAGTTCATTGCCCTAGTTGTTTATTTTTTTCACATTCACAGTATTCATTTAAAACAAAAAAATAACTGCCCGATTTAAACAAGAGCTCAGTAATGTTATTTTGTCTACTCACGTTAAAGAACTGGGCATGGGATGGGTGGCGGGGGGGGGGGGGGGGGGGGGGAGCTGTAGTCTGTGAACTGAAAAGCAAGCAGTGCTCGTGGTGAAGAAAGTTACACTCCTACATGATGGCTAAGAGTAGTTTCCCCTATGGTAATGTATATATACGTCGATTCAGTCCGTATGCGTTCCTTTTCTTAGTAGTACTAGTTACTTATATCTGTAGTCCAAGTAGCATTAACGCACTCTGTCGAAACCCTCCCTCCCGGGCATGTCTGCGTTACGTCATCAGTGACTCATAATGTGTGCTGTGGAAAGGTCAGAATAACGTTTGAAACACTTTGTAGTTGGTTCTCGTGACGTGGTGGAAACAGTGAGGACTCGACTGCTTGTTCTCCAGTTAGGAGACGTATGAAAGAGGTCAGTTTGGCTTTAGAAAAGGTAAAGGACCAGAGAGGCAGTTGTGACATTGTGGCCGATAATGGAAGCAAGTGTAAAGAATAATCAAGACACGCTCATAAAAATTCTCGACCTGGCAAAAGCTTTCGACAATATCAAATGTCGCAAGATGTTCGAAATCCTAAGAAAAATATGGGTAAGCTTTAGGGAAAGACGGGCGATATGTACAAGAGGCAAGAGGTAATAATAAGAGTAGACGACCAAGAACGATGTGCTCGGATTAAAAAGGGTGTAAGACCGGAACGTAGCCTTTCGCACCTACCGTTCAATATATACATAGAAGAAACAATGACGGAAATAAAAGGAAGATTCAAGAGTGGAAATGAAATTCAAGGTGAAAGGAAATTAATGATAAGCTTCGCTGTTAGTGTTTCTATCTTTAGTGACAGTGAAGAAGAATTACAGGATCTGCTGAGTGGAGTGAACAGTCTAATGAGTACAGAAAATGGGCTGAGAGTAAATCGAAGAAACAGGAAAGTAATGAGAATTAGCAGAAATGAGAACAACAACAAACTTAACAGCAGGAATGGTGATTACGAAGTAGATGAAGTAAAGGAATTCTGCCACCTAAGCAGCAAAGTAACCAATGACGGACGGAGCAAGGAGGACATCAAAAGCAGACTAGCACTGCCTAGAAGGGTATTTCTGGCCATTGGATGTCTGTTATTATCAGACACAGGCCTTGATTTGAGAAGAACTTTTTGAGAATGTACGTTTGGAGCACATCATTGTATAGTAGTGAAACATGGACAGTGGGAAAACTGGGCAAGAAGAGAATCGAAACATTTGAGATGTGGTGCTACAGAAGAATGTTGAAAACTGGGTGTACTGATAAGGTAAGGAATGAGGAAGTTTTGCGAAGAATCGTCGAGGAAAGGAATACATGGACAACACAGACAAGAAGAAGAGGCTGGACGGTGAGATATCTGTTACGCCATCGCGAAATAGCTTCCGTGCTATTAGAGGAAGCCATCGAGGATGAAAATTGTAGAGGAAGACAGAGACTGGACTATATCCAGCAAATAACTGAGGACGTAGATTGCAAGTATTACTCTGAGACGAAGAGGTTGGCAGAGGAGGGGAAATCGTGGCCGGCCGCGCTAATTGCGCTAATTGTTGTGGCTGAAAATCATAGTCGTTTACATAGCAACAATAACTCTGTGGTGCAGCATAGAGATGTTTACAAATTCGAGTTACTTGACTGGCTGAGGTGTGTGGGCGAAGCTGCGGCGAATTAAACTTTTAAGAACGCTGCTTTTCCCGTCACTAGGATCCGTTGCAGTTGATGGTTAGGATGCAGCTTGTAACCGTCCAGTTACTTACGTCGTTTTATTCCCTGCGAAAACATCCTAGCGTACATTTCATCAAGGTAACGCCCAGCCGCTCATTGCGAGATTTCTACAGCTTGTCTATGCGCTTGCCAAATTCTACCTTAGTCAGCAAGTTTGCCAGATACCTCCAGAATAGAGAACGTTTGCAGCATTGTGGGAAGGGCTCTGCAATCAGCTCGGAATTTGGCTGATGTCCCTCAGGGGAAGTTCAACAACTCTGTCAATCAATGCCAAGCCGAATTAATGTTTGCATAAAAACCAGAGGTAGACCAGTGACATATTAACTTGCTCAATTTGTGAAACTCTTTGCCTTGAATGACTCATCTAATTTCTTTGACACAGCAATCATTTGTTCCTCTGCACGTCTACATCGTCACCGATTTTCGTCCTATTCGGATAATTGCTTCGTGGTGCATCGTTCACACTTCTTGAAGTGTATAAAGATAGGAAAATACTGAGTGATGGGAGAAAAGAGACACGTGGAGAAAAATCCTATCATTAATAATTTTGAAAAAAGTTACTTCATGCTAAGAACGTCCTAGCCCTCAGCTATCTTTGACCTCTGGGGAATTCAGTACCCGTAAGACTCATGTGAATACGGTGCGTTGGAATACAAATCTCGCCTTTTTCTTGCTGAAACAAGAAAAGTTTGGACAATAAATCAGTCAATAATTGCTTTGTATTACTTCTGAACTTGTTCCAGATTTGTTGTAGTTACTACTATTTTTTTAAAGAGTGTTATGAAGTCATTGCTATGAGGCACATTGCCTGTAATATTATTTCAAGAATATGCAAGGTTATCCACTATTAATCCCTAGTTTTATTTCTTATACATCTATCATAAAGCTTGCTACGTTCTAATTATACTTGTGTCGATCGGTCCGAGAGCGAAAATGTAATTTTACCGGAGTGGTGGAGGGCCATATCTCGAGTTCTATTAATCTGGAAATAAGAGGTCAAGTGTTTTGGATAGCTATCGGAAGAACGGGCGTACTGTAGGTGCCCTGCAGTACAGCGTCAAAATTTAAACACTACATACTTCCTCCTGCCCAAGCAAATTGAGAAAATCCGTTGGCTCTCTTGCGTCAGGTATCTTCTGTCGTGAGCCGTAGACAGTTTATAAAAGCACTATTTGTTCATGGGCGATTTATGAGAAAACCCAGAAAAATCATGATTTTTGTCTACAAGGAGTACCAGTTCTGAGAATGGCCACTACTATAATTTGTATTCGCGGAAAGTTGTAGAAATTTTCGCCATATGTTCTCCAGATAATGATCTCGGGATCTTGAAACTTTTGTTTGTATATCATTATCCGTTGCACAGACCGAACATATGGCGTAAAACAGTGCCCGTAACAATGTCAGAAAACTTCTAGCAGCTAGGATACACATTTATAGCCGGCCGAAGTGGCCGAGCGGTTCTAGGCACTACATTCTGGAACCGCGCGACCGCTACGGTCGCAGGTTCGAATCCTGCCTCGGGCATGGACGTGTGTGATGTCCTTAGGTTAGTTAGGTTTAAGCAGTTCTAAGTTCCAGGTGACTGATGACCTCAGAAGTTAAGTGCCATAGTGCTCAGAGCCATTTGAACCGTTTGAACACATTTGTAAGAAAGAAGCTGTTAACAGGGCATATAGTACCCCTAACAGACACACTTCCTGCACAGCGACGTAGCATGCTTTATAACGTAGCATGCTCTCTACGAGATGGTTCCCTATTTTCAGTCAGAGACTTTTTGAAAAGACCATATTCGTCTTCTTTGTGCACATTCAATTGATCACGTACTACGATCGTTGCTATTTCATATTTCAGTATACGGGCTGGATATAGTAGTAGACCGTCATAGTCGGGGTACAACGATCTTGATAGACCAGTGCAACATACCGTTTGGTAAGGGCGCACACTCCTCCCTAGTCACTGCTTCCAGAGTAGCAAGGTGATCTGGCTTACACGTTCTTTATCAAATAACCCTAGAGATAGAAATCTAATGGTGTCAGATCTGCACTTCTTGATACCCAGTCAACATTACGTAGATTAAAAGGGCCTGGACAGGCACTGTCAAGTTGTATCACGAAATCAGTGCAATATGGGGAGCGGCTCATCTTGCACAACTGCACATTGTCCATATCGTTCCAGATTGTAACAATGGCATGAACTACAGTTCGCAGCAAGTGCACATACCTCACTGCATGGCCGGCCGCGGTGGCCGAGCGGTTCTAGGCGCTTCAGTCCGGCACCGCGTGACTGCTACTGTCGCAGGTTCGAATCCTGCCTCGGGCACGGCTGTGTGTGATGTACTTAAGTTAGTTAGGTTTAAGCAGTTCTAAGTTCTAGGGTACTGATGACCTCAGATGTTAAGTCCCATAGTGCTCAGAGCCATTTGAACCATTTTGAACCTCACTGCATGCGCTGTTTCCCGAAGAATGAACAGACGAATATGAGTATCATCTCAAATACCATGCCACACTGTAGACGATGGACATGCCTACAATTTTTCAGTTGCAGCTGCAGAACTGTTTTGCCAGTGGCCCAGTAATAACAGTGATGGCGATTTATGAACACGTGGAAGACGGCTTCGCCTGACCACAGATTCTTACTGGCACTCCTTTTGCATCAATCGCAACTTGGATTTAGAAAAACTCCATCCTAACATCACACTCTTGTGGTGACAATGCTTGCACAAAGTGTGATTTCCATTTCTTGCACAAAGTGTGATTTACATTTTCCATTGGACCTAAACATATGATTTCACGAAAGAAATTTCTGACTTTGTCGCAGTGGGGCATTGAAATAACTGAATGGAAGCAGACGAAAATTTGTACCCAATCGAGATTCGAACCAGTATTTCCCGCTTCTAAGGTGGACACAAAAGGAGCTTGAAGCAGCGCTGAAATTATCCCCTTGTTGTCTAATTAGACGGCACATGGTGGCTGCTGGTGGCGACGTGGATTCGCATGGTCTTTCGCGGTCTCACAGTTGCCGGTGAGTTTAAATGAACGAGACATTCTTTGCCTGCTTTCGGCGCGTAGCTCCGACGTGCTGCGCTGACAGAATTGCGGCACGCACACTGCAGTCTATCTCGAACGATTTTACAGAAAGTATTCGGTAAAGAAAAAGGATTATTACTTTATTTACAATTTTGTTTGTCAGCTTAATGGTGAAATGCCAACCATCTCCCTAATGGTAATTCTTATTATGATATTCGCATGTAAGTAAGACACTTCGCAAGACTCGGAAGTTTCCAACGGAAACCTAGGGTGTGTATCTTACAGCACATGTTGATGCGTACGAAATTTAGCTAACGTATCCAATTTTTCTTTACACTTGGAAGGAGCTCTGTGTCTCCAATCTCGAGAAAATAAATTTTATGTACCGCATACACTTCCGATGTTTGAAATATTCATAATACAGGTCATATCTCCTAAACCGTTCGAGATATCGAAAGTAGACTTTGGCAAATGATAGCACAAAAAGAAGAGAGTATTTGTCCATATGGTTAACATGTGGAACTTTCTTGTCTATCCTGATGGAGCCGAAACTATAGATTTATTTAATTTTTTTATTTTTTTTTTTTACTGTAGCTTTTAATAAGTCATCGACAGCTAGTGAAAAGAGAATTTTGCAGTATGAAAATGAACATAAAATTTCTTGTCTTATGTTACAGCGAACTGTCGCAATTAAGTCTTCCGGAAGTGATGATCGTGATAATAATGACTTTGGTATGTGCGGCGCTCGACGTCGTGGTTATTAGCACCCGTACAAATTCCCAATCTTTTCACCTTCCAGTCTAGCCACTTCCTGAATGGTGATAAAAGGATGAGGACAACACAAACACGCAGTCCTCCAGCGCAGAAAGCCCCAACCCGGCAGGGAGTCGAACCCAGGACTCACTGATCCAGAGACAGCAACTCTAGCCAGACCACGAGCTACGGACAACCGTAGGACAGTGACCTCTCTGATCACCAGTTGCTTGTTTAATACTAGGCATTATTTCAAAATGTTGTTGCTATAGCTATTGCAAGATGCGTCTGTGCAAACTATATTGAGTTTTGGCAAAATAAACATAATTAAACCTGTCAAAAAGAGAAATGTAGCTGTTACTTGTAGTTAATTATGCTATTTCACACGAGAAAAGGTTAACAATTCAGACAAAACTAAATCGCCAATTGTGTTGCAGTTTTGGCAGAATGCTGTAATCAGTCGTATTTTTAATTGGGAACGACTGAAATGGAAACTCACCAAAGGATTTTCTTCCTAGTCTTCGTACGACAAATATGAAAATAATTCACAGCAAATAGTGCACTATAGTTTATGTGCCAATGGACCAAAACCCTCAGCCTGGAGGAGTCCTACAAATACTTAATGACAAAAAGAAGCCTTGGGATAAATTTGGCTATGATAAAAAATTTCAGGTATGAAATGTTGCTAAGTAAAATTATTTTTATTTGCAAAGCTATTTTTGAATTTCTAATTTTTTTTCTCTGTCCTTGCCATTGTTATTGTGTCTATCTCTACGTCGTCCTGTGCACTGTAGGCCTACTGATTGTCTCTCTCACTCTCACAAACACACACACACTCACACATTCACACACATATCAAAAGAAAAACTGGGCCTCTATGGGTAACTTAACTAGAATTGTTTATTTTCAGATACTTAATTCCGAACAAGAAGATATGCTTGAACAATGCGTCATGAAGGCAAGGGACATATATTATGGTCTTTCCCCGAAAGAAGTCAGGCGGTTTGCGTATAGATATGCTATTGCATGCAACAATAAAATACCCCAAACTTGGACCGAGACCGAAATGGCGGGAAGTGATTGGTTCACAGAATTCTTGAAGAGGCACCCTCAACTCTCCATTCGGACTCCTCAAGCAACTAGTTTAGCCCGGTGCACCAGTTTCAACAAGCATAATGTAGAACTGTTTTTTAATAATCTCGACATAGTTGCAAAAAGATTAAAAGTGACCCCTGCGGACATCTGGAACAATTACGAAACTGGAGTAACTGCCGTCTAGCGTCCTAATCGTGTAGTCACTTGAAGAGGTTTTCGCCAAATAGGGCGAGTGACATCGGCTGAGAGAGGATCACTTGCTACGATCGCTTTTGCAGTTTGTGCGTTGGGTAATAGTGTGCCTCCATTCTTCATCTTCCCGAGGGTCAACTTCAAGCCTCATTTTATCCTTGACGGCCCGATTGGGTGTGATGGAGCAGCTCATCCTTCGGGATGGACGACGGAGACAAACTTTGCAAAATATATGAAACATTTTGTTCTACACACTCGCTCCTCAAAAGAACGCCCTTGTTTGGTTTTGACTGATAATCACAGTTCGCATCTCGACTCTGAAGTTCTTGATTATTGTAAAGATAATGGAATCACCTTCCTATCTTTTGCGGCGCATTGTAGTCACAAGCTGTAGCCTTCAGACAGAAGTGTTTATGGGCCTTTTAAAAAGTTCGTGAACTCAGCATGTGATGCATGGGTTACCAATAATAAACGGCCTATGATTATTTGAGACATCCCGTCTATAGTGCGAATAGCACTTCCAAATGCTGCGACTCCCAATAACATAATCAGTGCATTTCGGGTAACTGGGATCAATACCTTTAATAAAAATATTTTTACTGACAGTGATCTTATGGCTTCCTACACTTCGGATAGGCCAGACCCAAACACTGAAAACAGTCCATCAACTCGAGCTGAGATAAATGTAAGACCGTTTCCAACTCCAGAAGAGGTCAGACCTTTTGGAAAAGTAGAGAAAAAGTATGGGAGCAGGGAAAAGGAAAAGAGTTTCTGCCATAGTGAGAGACACTCCAGTAAAAAAAGCCCTCGGGGAAGAACAAAAAGCTGCAAAAGAAAAGAAGGTGAAAGCATTGGAAAGAAAACTTAAATCACAGGCTAAAAAAGCACTTTTTGAAAATGAAAGTAGGAGCAATGGTAGAATGAAATTAACTAAATCTACTTCAGTAGGCCTAAAACACAAGAAGAAGCCAATGGAAGATGACGATGATGAAGATGATGATGACGATGAGGAATATGAAGATTCACTGTGCCTAAGGTGTCTCAAGCCTTTTTCAAACAGTCAACCTGGAGCACAATGGATTCAGTGCACAAACGGCAACCGTTATGCTCATTAGACATGCATGAAAAATGAAATCCGTGGACTATTTTATGAGTGTTATAACTGTGCTGATCCTTTGGATGTGGATAGTGATTAAAGTTGATTGGTTTGTATTAAGACACTATAGTTTCTAATAATTTTAAGCTTCCTCGTTGTCATAATAAAATGTTAAGCATTTAACTCTATATTAAACTTCATTTGATGTACATTAAAGTATGTGTCTTGATAACTATTCGTTTTACTTTGATATCCTAAAGTTATACTAGTTTAACTTATCAAAATACATGGGTCAACGTGCCCCAGCCTCTGGGCCAACTTACCCCGAGGTAGGGGCAGATTGCCCCACTTGACATATGTCCGGTAATTAATTTCTTAAAACTTTTTAACTCATATTTTCAAGGTTAATAATTGTAATCCAGATTCAATAAGACTGCTCTAAATATTTAGCTATAATCTCCTAGATTTAAATATTTTAAAACAATATAATTTTTTTAAAATAAGATATGGCCAACATGCCCCGGTCTTCCCTACATTTTTTTAGAAGCAGAACGGCGCACTTTGAACGAATTGACCGAATGGGACTGAAATCCGTAGATGTGTTGTACATTTGCAGACAAAAAAATGATTACAGATTCAGAAAAATAGAATGAGCTTTACAGTCGGAGGAAGCAAATAACGCTTTCGTTCAACTCTGGCCCTTAATGGAAGCAGTTTTTCGGCTTGGCATTGACAGACGGAGTTGTTGAACGTCCTCCTGAGGGATTTCGCGCCAAATTATGGCCAACTGGCTCGTTACATCGTCAAAACCCCAGCTGGTTGGAGGGTCCCACCCATAATGCTCCAAACGTTTTGAAGTGTGGAGAGATCAGGCGAACTTGCCGCCAAAGTAGGGTTTGGCAGCCACCAAGACAAGGAGTAAGATTATCAAATAACAAGTGTCGAATACTATGAGAGGTAATTGTACTCATCGTAACAGGAAAGCAAGTCTAATAAACATGGATCCGAAAATGCGTAATGACTGATAATTCCAATAAATATGGTTTCGGAAATGCATAATTTCTGCGATAATCTCGCGTTTACAGGAGGTGTTCAGTGTGGCGTCCATTCATGACAATGTTCCCCTCCGCCCTCTGGCGTTAGGAGTGACGCACCCCTTGACGTATACCCGGTTGTTGTACTTGCTGGCACGTATTAAAAATGTGACCCTGTAGTATCTGCACATCATTGATTGGCGTGTCGTAGACCAATTCCTTCCAGTGTCCCCATAACCAAAAGTCTCGGGGACTGAGGTCTGGGGAGTGAGTAGACAAGAGTGTGCCCTTCCCTCCAACCCCTCCGCACCAACCTGGCCAACCCAGCGATCCTGAAATGTCTGTGTCAAATATCTGCACACACTGCGACGAAGTTGTGCTGGTGCCCCACTAAGCATGAACCACATTTTTATTCGTTGTTGCAATGGGACAGCCTCCAGCAAAATAGGCAATACATTAATGTAAAAGTCCAGATAATGGGTCCCAGTTGTCGTTGCTGATAGCACGGATAACATTCGTTAATCTATTGAAGCCGTGGTCTACGGGTAGTGGCTTTGATTACTAATCAAAGCCTATTTGGTCCTGGGTTCGAAATCAACCACAACTTAAATTCTGAATAATAATCAGCATTGGCGGCCGAAGACTTCTGACATAGGAAGTCACCCTCATTCTTCCAACGGCCTTGTCAAAGAGGGCGGAGGAGTTGACAGAGGATCAAGGCACTCTTTTGTCCTTGGGGTGGGAAACTGACCCTAAAGGTGGAAGAATGAGCAATGATCAATAACATGACAATGTAGAAGGCAATAGAAGCCACAGCATTAAAGACACAAAACCTGTATCCACCGAACACGTGGCCTGTGACTGAAAAATTGTCAAGATGATCTCTCCAGTGGCAAAAGATTCCGAAGTAGTCCTGCACTCCGATCTCCGGGTGGCGACTGGCAAGGGGAAGGTGACCATGAGAAATATATTGAATAATCAACGAAAGGCTAACGTTCTACAAGTCAGGGAGTGGAATGTAAGAAGCTTAAGAGTGGTAGGGAAGGCAGAAAATCCGAAAAGGGAAATGGAAACGCTCAATATAGGTATTCTAGGAGTCAGTGAGGTGAAATGGAAAGAAGACAAAGATATCTGGTCAGATGAGTATTGGGTAATGTCAACAGCTGCAGAAAATGGTGGGACGTGAGTAGGATTCACTATGAATAGGAAGATAGAACAGAGAGTGAGTCACTGTGAACAGTTCAGGGATAGGGTTGTTCTCGTCAGAATCGATAGAAAACAAACACAGACAACGACAGTTCAGGCATATTTGGCGGCATCGCAAGCTGAAGGTGAAGATACAGATAGTATATGAGAATAATGAACGGGTAATCCAATATGTAAAAGGAGAAGAAAATCTAATAGTCGTGGGGGACTGGAGTGCAATTTTAGGGGAAGGAGTAGAAGAAAGGTTACAGGAGAATATGGGCCTGGGACAAGGAATGAGAGAGAGGAGATAGACTAATTGAGTTCTGTAATTAATTTCAGCTAATAATAGCAAATATTCTGTTCAACAACCACAAGAGGTGGAGGTACACGTAGAAAAGGCGTGATAATACGGGACGATTTCAATTGGATTACATCATGGCCATACAGAGATTCCCAGATCAGATACTGGATTTAAGTGGTACCCAGGAGTAGATATAGACTCAGATCACAATGTAGTACTGAAGAACAGTAAGCTGAAGTTAAAGAGATAGCAAAAATCAACAAGCAAAGAAGTGGGATACGGGAGTACTAAGCAATGACGAGTTACGCTTCACGTTCTCTAAGACTATAGATGCAGCAATAAGGAATAGCTCAGTAGGCAGAACAGTTGAAGAGGAATGGACATTTCTAAAAAGTGCCATTATAGAAGCTGGAAAGAAAAACATATGTACAAGGAAGGTAACTGCGAAGAAACCATGGGTACCAGAAGAAATACTACAGCGTATCGATGAAACAAGGAAGTACGAAAATGTTCACCGGAATTCAGGAATACAGAAATGCAAGTCGCTGAGGAATGAAATGAATATTAAGTGTAGGGAAGCTAAGACGAAATGGCTACGCGAAAAATGTGGAGAAATCGAAAAAGAAAAGATTGTCGAAATGACTGACTCAGTATATCGGAAAGTCAAAACAACCTTCGGTGAACTTAAAAGCAAAGGTGTCAACATTAAGAGTGCAACCGGAATTCCACTGTTAAATGCAGAGGAGAGAGCGGATAGGTGGAAATTGTACTGTGAAACGGAAGATTTGTCTGATGTGTTAAAAGAAGAAACAGGAGTCGATTTAGAAGAGATAGGGGATCCAGTATTAGAAGCACAATTTAAGAGAGCTTTGAAGGACTAAGAACAAATGAGGCGGAAGGGACAGATAACATTCCATCAGACATACCATCTGACTTTCGGAAAAATATCACCCATACAATTCCGAAGACTGCAAGAGCTGACAAGTGCGAGAATTATCGCACAATCAGCTTAACAGTTCATGCATCCAGTTGCTGACAAAAATAATTTACAGAAGAATGGAAAAGAATATTGAGGGTATGTCAGATGACGATAGGTTTGGCTTTAGGAAAGGTAAAGGCACGAGAGAGGGTATAAAGGCACATTTGCATGCCGAGCGTGAGTTTCCGCGGAAACGCGAAATATTAATTAAATAAATAATCAGTGACAAATAAATAAAGCCTATGGCACGCAACTGCAGCGCTGTGTCGCTGATAAAACAAAAGCACAATTACGTTACTCTTATGTTTGATTAAGAAAGAGAGAGCTCAGGTTGAAGTGGTGCGAGAAGCACGTATTTTTTTATTGTCTGGCACACCGCCATATTTCATGTTATAGAAGAATACTGCGAGTTGCAACCACACTAGGCACTCGATTCTGTAAAGAATTATATTTATAAAAGTAAGTAGGATTATGAACTGTAGGCTTATTCATTGAATATATCTGATTTAACTAACTGTGTAACTTTTTTATGTTTAGTAGACAATCACCTCTGTACGACGTATTGGCATGGCTGGCAAATTATTGTAATATTGAGATTTAGATTATGAGTCCGCACCTACCGCAGCAGTCTTTGGAAACGATTTAATTACGAAGTCCGATTATTCAGTTTTATTTCACGGTCAACTACGAGTAACATTGCCTTTACGAAAAAGCCATTGTCAAGCGTCTGATACCGAATAATTAAACGTCCACGTTCCAGATAAGCAAATACAATTGCAATCACAATCACCATCATACAGATAGAATAATTAACAGATTTAAAATAACATTTTTTTTTAAATTTATTTTATTTATTTTATATTGGCGACTGCGTGTCGGACTTGTTATTTTGTCATTTGTTACATTGTTCTCTTTGTTTCATGTAAAAAATCAACTTTCTGGACCTGGACGTCAATGTATGAGAGATAACAAAATCTGAAGATATTTTCCAATTCTGAAATTTTGCGGGAAGACGCAATGAAACTTCCAGGAAAATAAGGTAAGACGCAGCATCTTTGCATTAGCAGGCTTGACCAGACGTATAATTCAGTGTATTAGCTTTTCAGTAAATTCTGTAGTGTTTCTTTTCTGCATAACAGTTTCAGTGATAAATTTCATTCTCAGTACTTTTCCCTAAACAATAACGTATGCAACAATACCAATACACGAGTGTACAATATGGCCGACTTCTGTACGATATCATGTAACATGGCCAGCAGCCATTACCAATAATCTCAAATTCAGTTCATATTTTTAAATTAACATACAGCCATTGTTGCTACGAGCGATTCATGCTCAACTACATTTTATTTTAAAATCAGTGTCAAAAATTTTCTTGAAACATATATCACGTGTGGCATGGTAATAACTAGAAAACAATACGCAAAAATGGAACAGCAAGGACGTACTATTCAGACGCAATCCGACTCGGACGTGAGACAAGTGTTAGAAAATGACTTTACGACAGCAACCGGTAGTGACGATTCATCAAACATTGACGCAAGTGTTGACGAAGATTTTGACGATAGGCCGTCCACTACAAAAATTTCAAAATCTCAATCAGAGCCCATGTTAATGCATGACGTCACGTCTAATGACGCGGCGGGGGCAGAGACCTTGCAAACGGTAAACATTGCCGACATGTTACAAATGCTAATGAAACAAAACGCCGAAAACATGGCAACCTTAAAGGCACAATTAGAGACACAAAATGAACAGTTAAAAACACAAAATGACGAAATCAAATCTGATCTCATAGCAATCAAGATAGGTAATGACACTTTATGTAAGCGTGTGGAACTTATAGACGCCACACTGACCAAACAGATGCCCGAACTCAGTACTAAATTTTCCCAGCTCAATACGAGACAAGAAAAGACTACAACTGACGTAGCACTTTTACAGACACAAGTAAAAAACCTTAATGTCACGTGTGAAGTTCTTACTGAACAAATTCAAACATATCCTTCAGTACATGACAATCTTGAAAAACGAATTACTGACGTACAGAATAAATTTGACAATGTTGAACAACACCTGACTGACATCTTACAATCTGATGTCACAGCTCATTTTCAAAATATTAATAAAGAATTTCATGATTGGGTTGAGAACAAAGACAAACATTTTGATAGATGCTTACGTGAAAATTTACCAACAATTGTGCACGACTCCGTAGCGCAATACATTACTAATAACAAACAGCTGATCAGTGACGCAGTACAATCCGTCACTGCACCCATGAGACAATTCACCGATCAACTACAGTCTGAATGTAACGAAAATATCAGTCAAAATGTACAGTTCAGAAACCAATATACATTCGAGTATGATACACACATTCCGCACACGACAAATACACAAGAACAAAACACACCACGACTACAACACATACCACGATGTGGAAACACAAACACAAGCTATTATCATGGTAAACCACAGCAACATTATCGTAATTACTCGCCAGCTGAACATACCAGTAATTACAGTGGAATAAATCCATATCACAATGCGAAGGAAGATGAAAGCTTAATGAAACACAGGCAATTTCAGACTTTTATCCCAGAAAAACGAACCATTCATCCGGTGATTTTTCTTAAATCTTTCAGTAACGCATTTCCACGCACTTGGAGTGACCGGAAAAAGATTTCATATATTGTCGGTTACATCCAAGGCGATGCAGCTGTCTGGGCATACAGTCAAGCTGACGTATGTACCACGTACAGTGAGTTTGAGCGTGCTTTTCTGAACAAATTCTGGTCGCAATCCGTCCAGGAGCGACTCAGAAGACAAATTTTAGAACCTGAAACTTTTAACAGTAAAAATGGTAACTTACGCAGATATTTTGAAAAATACTTGAACATGGGACATTTTTTAGACGAACCAGTCGCAACGCGTGATATACTCCGAGCGTTGAAGGCCAAATTGCCTTTCAACATTAAGGAAAAACTTCTACATATCCCGGATGACGATTCAGATTATTTTTTAACAGCTTTAGATTCGGTTGACATGTTACTTGAAGATCAGCGCTTCGCGCGGCAAAACAGCAGCCACAATGTTTACACTAGTGGTATGCAAAACATGCAGGCTTGCCAACACAATTCTGGCGCGCCCACAGTTGGATACGCGGTACAACAAAAACAGCAAACTCACATGCCGTCTCAGTACGGAAATCAAAATCAACACGCGTATTCCAATACAAACAATAGTTACAACAGTAATAACATTTCATGCGGCAATCCATACAAAAGGCACCGCGGTAATAACTACAACGGTAACAACGGATACAAAGGTAATAACAAAAACACAAACAGAAATAGAAATAATAATAACTACGAGCCAAGACAGCATCATGGTTGGACTCGTAACGATCAGTACTTTCATTCAAACTCTGCTTAACCACAGCAGCCACCAGGACAAAATTGGAGCATACCTTACGACCGACAGGTAAGTTATAATGCGCAACAGCAACAACAACCGCAAAAGTTTGGAGATCATAATAGGCAATATCCGAATGTGAATATAATAGAAATGACACCTGATGCACAACCTCAATCTGTGTCAGTACCTAGTACAAATGATAATCCAACAAACTAGAAACAGTCACTACTTTGCCCCAGGTCGTGGCTGAAGAATTCTTGGGGGGCGACTTCAATGTTAATCAGTTATTTGACACCACACTTGAACAACAGAATAATGATATGCCGAGTAATTCTAAACAAAAACTACCTGTTTTATTTATAAGATACAACCACAATAACAATATATCAGATGAACTTTTACAGGACAGTACACAATGTCGTTTAAACACAAATGAAATTGTTTTAGCATCTACTACTGGTGTAGTAGGTGGGATTCCAACTACTATTATCCTAGATACAGGTGCAGCTGTGAGCGTTTTGTCTTTTAATTTCTATAAAAAGATGTGTGAATTGGAACCTGTGCCTGAGTTTCCTGCCCAAAACTGTAAAATAACTACTGCACTAGGTAATAAGTCATGTAGGGTTACGAAGCAAGTTTTTGTAAACGTTAAAATAGGTAATGGAACCGTACAATGGCCATTCCTGGTTGTACAAAACCTTGTGACAAATTGCATATTAGGAATAGATATTATGAGCGAGAAGGACTGCATTATAGACTTCTCCAAAGGTAAATGTATTTTAAATGATAAAGGCAGTGTAATTATTATTGATTTGGACAGGAGAACTCTAAAGCATGACAAACACTGTACAGGGTACAAGGTTCAGTTAGTACTGGACAATGACATTCAAGACATGCAAACACACTCATCTGACACAGAGATAATGGACTTGAAAACATTGCTTGATCATAAGATAAGTGAAGCTACAGCTCTCAGTGTACATGAACGTATAAAACTACAGGAAGTGTTATCCAAATATTTACAAGTTTTTACCAAACGATTAGGTGTTATCAACACGTATGTGTACAAGATTGAAGTTAAGCCTCACAAGATCTTCTACCATAAGACATATAACGTACCGTTATCTCAACGACCTGCTGTGTGGCAAGAATTAAAACAAATGTTAGACTGGAAGGTCATTGAACCATCCACCTCACCTTATTGTAGTCCTCTACTTGTTGTCAAAAAATCAAATGGAAGCATTAGGTTAGTGTTAGACGCACGAGCTATTAATGAAATAATTTTACCGGTCCACACAAAACCTGAAAATTTAGAAGAGCAATTACAGAAATTTCTAGATGCAAAATATTTTTCCACAATAGATCTCGCTAATTCGTTTTGGCAGGTGGGTATCACTCCTGATTCTCGGAAATATACTGCATTTATGTTCGGGGGGCAAACCTATCAGTTTTGTGTTCTACCCTTCGGACTGAATGTCAGCTCTGGGGTATTCATTACAGCCCTGGATACCGTGCTTGGCGACGATTTAGTTGAGACAGTCACACACTATGTAGATGATATACTGATAGCTACACAATCTTGGAATGAACACGTTGACACTCTTCAAAGAATTTTAGAAAAAATTGCACAAGCTGGAGTCACAGCCAACCTAAGAAAATCAAAATTTGGTTGCAGTAAGATAAAGTATTTAGGACATATCATTAATTCACAGGGCATACGTCCGGATCACAGTAAATTAGATGCTATCAGAAACTTTCCTAGCCCTCGAACTAAAAAGCAGTTAAAATCATTCCTTGGGCTATGTTCATTTTTCAGACGTTTTTTGCCACAACCACTTTTGAACAGTAAACATCTGCTAAATCTACTCAGAAAGAATCAAGTTTGGATCTGGTCGGAACAGTGCCAGAATGACTTTAATACAATTAAACATGCTTTAGTGAATGCTAACATATTGAGCCATCCAGATTTCAATTTAGATTTTTGTATGACTTGTGACGCTTCACGTACTGGCTTGGGCTGTTGCTTATTTCAAGTTGTAAAGAATAAAGAGGAGGAACAGATAAGAATTATTGGGTTTGCGAGTCGCACTCTAACTGAATGTGAGCGTACATACTCCACTACTGAGTTAGAAACACTTTCCATAGTATGGGCATTCAAGAAATTCAATTATTATTTATTTGGAAAACATACGGTAATTTACACCGATCACCAGGCCCTGACATTTTTGTTAACTTGTAAACTTGTACATCCTAGGCTATCACGATGGGCAGTTACACTTCAGAACTACTCTTTTGAAATTAAGTACATAAGAGGTAAGGACAACACCATTGCAGACACTTTGTCTAGTCTTCCACAAGGTATGAATGATACCAACAGTGACTTAGAAAATATAAATGACTACAGGATTCTCTTAATGCAAGACAAGCAGTATCACCAATATTATATTGATATGTGCAGAAACATGGCTGAATTACAAAAATCTGATCCTCACTGGTATAAGATAATAACATTACTGGTAGAAAAACACAATCATCCTTTGACTAAGTATTACAAGTTACACAATGATGTGTTATTTTACCGCCGACATCCAAATGCTACTAACTGGTGTGTATGCATTCCCAAAGAGTCTGAACGTAATCTAATTTGGCACACACACTTAGTTTGGGGTCATTATGGGACGAAAAAGTGTTTGGCAAAGCTCAGCACATACTGTTATTTTAGCAATATGAGAAGAAAAATTTACAGGGAACTAAAAACATGTGTCATATGTCAAAAATCAAAACCTCAGAATTTATCCACAAAAACAGATTTACATTCTATTTTACCCAGTAAGCCCCTGGAAATTCTGTGTACTGACATCAGTGGACCGCATCCAGCAAGCTCTGGAGGCGTCAAATATATCTTAGCTTTTTACGATATATTTTCTAAACATGTAAAACTTTATGCTTTAAAATCCGCCACTGCAAATGCTATAATACGAAGATTCTCAAGTGATTACCTGACGCACGTGGGAAAACCTAAAACAATTATATCAGATAATGCAGCATACTACTCTGGGTACAAATGGAGAAATTTCTTGAAGGACAATAACATCAAAAGTATATTTATTTCGAGGTTTAGTCCACAATGTAACGCGACTGAGAGACTTTTCCGAGAATTAAACCGTTTCATGAGGACCTATATTTCATCAAAACATACTAATTGGGTGTCCTACCTAAGTCTTTTCGAAGACGTACACAATAACTTAAATATTTACGATACGAATTACACACCTAACGAGATCATGTTCAATTGCAAACAGAACGATCAGTGGATAGAACCATTACCTAAGTTGTCAGACAAGGAAATCACACCTGAACAGAAAATAAAAGAAGTATTGACTACATTGACACATCACGCACAAATACGAAACAAACATCACAGAAACATAATAAAAAGAAAATTCGAGGTAGGAATGCTTGTACTACTTCGTACTCATCATAAATCTGTAGCACTCAAACGACGCAACGCTAAGTGGCGTCTGCTATATGAAGGACCTTATATAATTGTTAACATACCTCATCCTGGTGCGTATCTGTTACAACATCCTAGAACTAACAAAATTATTGGGCTATACGCACACCGAGATCTTAGAGCATTTCATGCTGAATAATGTCAAAGTCATACCCATCAAAATATTGCTAAGCAACTCGAAAAACTCTGTTGTTACAACACAGATAATAAGTAGTATAGAAATTTTCATTTCAGCGGTTCCAGTGACGCAGTTGAAGACAGAAGAACTCTTCTTTCAGCGCGCGCCTCCACCTGAAAGACGGAATATTAAAGTAAAATTTATGATTACGTAGCAGTGGATGACATATTAATTTTTCACGGAACATTTGTTACTGAAGGTACCACTGACTTGGTGTGACACCTGACGAACTGACAGACGTCATCTGTGAAGCGATCTTTTACTTTGAGAAATAGATTAGACGCACATCTCTCAACACGAAAAGCATCTATCAGTAGTCAAGGCCACACAGACACTCTACACACACGCACAAAACGCGAGGAATCGAACATTTTCTCTCTCTTACTATTTTGAATATTTATTGAGTAGTGAAAACGCCTGGTCTTGCCTACTGATGTAATGAATGTTGTGTCTAACCTATCTTAATTTCAGATGACATCACAAAAAACGTCGATAATATCCCAGCAAAACCGCTAAAGAGGATGTAAATATCTGCAATTCATGTAATCAAATGTGACACAATGTAATAACCTATAGCGATGTAATGATGATGTAAACATGTTTATGTGCAACTGTATTATGTTTATGCTAAGAAAATATGTGACGTGTGTATGTATAATTACTTATTTTTTTAACTGATGTATAGTGCAACTGTTACTATGTAAAAAATTTGAACAAAACGAGTGCCAAAAAGACATTGCATAGTGAACCACTGTTCACGGATATTAACGAACATTACTAACTCTGCAACTACGCGGAAACCTATGTGAAAGAAACTGTTAATGCCATTCATTATGCAGCGTATCTATGTAAACGCGATGAACGATTTCCTTGATTAATAACTACGAACATTTAGGTGAGCTATATTCAGCAAAAAACTGAAAATGTGAAGTGCATAATTCGTGCATCGTCTAGTGATATTACTACAGTACCCAACTTCAAGATGTTAACTGGATTAAATGGACACAAAGTGCCTGTCCAGAAAACAACACGACGGGTGGAAGAATTTTGGTTGGAACTTCAGGGAATGAAATGTTCTCGAAATGTGACGGACACTCTTACCTGGACTGTCTAAGGATCGACGCCAGCTATGTGCCGTCCGAGGTTCTGCAACCAAGCTTCCACGGAATGTAAAAAACGAACTGCACGTGGACCAATTACTCGACGGGTCACGTCTGATCTGTAATAAGCAATGCTTTTAGTCACAACGAACTGCATCACTACGACTATAATGGAAATGAGAAATGGACACGCTTATGTATTAATCACGTTGTTATACAACGATGTTACTGTGATCAAAAAACTTTACCACGACGATACTAACCTGTAAAAAATTATTGTGCAGCGGATGAATATGAACTGTAATAACGACACGATGTGTATAGGTCAACGCACCTGAAAAATACGGACATTTTTCTTTGAAGTATTTCAAAACAATACTATGTAACTAAGAACATTCAACAATCTAAGTTGTATTGTGTTATAACAAATATTGTAAATTTAAAACTAAGTTACCTGTCATAGAATGTAGTCTTCATATGTAATCTTGGTTGAATATTTTCTTTGTGCAACGACTGAAAAACGCGCGCACACGAACAATATGATCTGCAATACTGTGCCGCGTGATCTAACTGTACGATATAACGGCAGTGCCGCAGTTACACAGACGCTTCTGCGCATGCGCGCACTCTATCTGCCAACATTAGAACTTTTACGGCGCACCCGCGTCATTCAAATTTTGTATATAATGTGTAATGTAAGTCATGTAAATAGTTGTAGATAACTTAGATTTTCTTGTGCCTTTAAGTGAATTGCTCGCCTGCAGGTGTGTCCTTTCGCCTCGCAATTCAGGGGGCAATATAAAGGCACATTTGCATGCCGAGCGTGAGTTTCCGCGGAAACGCGAAATATTAATTAAATAAATAATCAGTGACAAATAAATAAAGCCTATGGCACACAACTGCAGCGCTGTGTCGCTGATAAAACAAAAGCACAATTACGTTACTCTTATGTTTGATTAAGAAAGAGAGAGCTCAGGTTGAAGTGGTGCGAGAAGCACGTATTTTTTTATTGTCTGGCACACCGCCATATTTCATGTTATAGAAGAATACTGCGAGTTGCAACCACACTAGGCACTCGATTCTGTAAAGAATTATATTTATAAAAGTAAGTAGGATTATGAACTGTAGGCTTATTCATTGAATATATCTGATTTAACTAACTGTGTAACTTTTTTATGTTTAGTAGACAATCACCTCTGTACGACGTATTGGCATGGCTGGCAAATTATTGTAATATTGAGATTTAGATTATGAGTCCGCACCTACCGCAGCAGTCTTTGGAAACGATTTAATTACGAAGTCCGATTATTCAGTTTTATTTCACGGTCAACTACGAGTAACATTGCCTTTACGAAAATGCCATTGTCAAGCGTCTGATACCGAATAATTAAACGTCCACGTTCCAAATAAGCAAATACAATTGCAATCACAATCACCATCATACAGATAGAATAATTAACAGATTTAAAATAACATTTTTTTTAATTTATTTTATTTATTTTATAAGGGAATTCTGACGTTGTGATTGATAAGGGAAGCAAGACTAAAGAAAAATGAAGACACATTCAAAGGATTTGTCAACCTGGAAAAACCATTCGACAATATAAAATGGTGCAAGATATTCTAAATTCTGAGAAAAATAGGGGTAAGCTATAGGGAGATACGGGTAATATACAATATGTTCTGGAGCCAAGAGGGAATAATAAGAGTGGACGACCAAGAACTAAGTGCTCGGATTAATTAGTGTGTAAGATAAGGATGTAGTCTTTCGCCCCCACTGTTCAATTTGTACATCGAAGAAGCAATGATGGAAATAAAAGAAAGGTTTAGGAATGAAATTAAAATTCAAGGTGAAAGGATGTCAATGATGGGATTCGTCGATGACATTGCTGTTCTGAGTGAAAGTGAAAAGAATTACATGATATGCTGAATGGAATTTCTTTTAACAGTGTAATGAGTACAGAATATGAATTGAGAGTAAATCGAAGAACGATGAGAGTAATGAGAAGTAGCAGAAATGAGAACAGCGAAAAAGCTAACATCAAGATTGATGGTCACAAAGTAGATGAAGTTAAGGAAATCTACTACCTAGGTAGCAAAATAAACAATGACGGATGGATCAAGGAGGATACGAAAGCAGACTAATACTGGGAACAGGAATGCCTGGCCAGGAGAAATCTGCTAGTATCAAATATAGACCTTAATTTAAGGAAGAAATTTCTGAGAATGTGCGTTTTTAGCACAGCATCGTACGGTAGTGTAACGTGGACTGCGGGAAAACCGGAGTAGAAGAGATCGAGGCATTTGAGATGTGGTGCTACAGACGAATGCTGAAAATTACGTGGACCGATAAGGTAAGGAATGAGGAGGTTCTGCGCAGAATGGGAGAGGAAAGGAATATGTGGAAAACATTGACAAGGTGAAGGGACAGAATGGTAGGACATCTGTTAAGACATTAGGGAATGACTTCCTTGGTCCTGGAGGAAGCTGTAGAGGCACACTCTGTATATTTTCGGATGGAATGCAGCGTTCAGTAAGTTGTTCGACATGCATCGCATGTTGGCTTAACCATCGTGGAATATCGTTCCATTCCCTGCCTGCAATAATGGATCCCCTTTCACTGTTCATGCCATTCGTATTCCACTGCATCAATAATCTAGGTGTGATGGCAGCGCAACTCAAAATGATAGTACGGATGTACGAGACTATTGGAATTGCTGTGTCTGATAACAACACGACATAGGAGTATGTACATAGACGAACGTAGATAGTAAGAAATGAGCGACTAACGTCAACAGGAAGACAGGCCACACCAGTGATAACTGACCGTGAACGACACACGTAAAATGGCCCGTATTTCAGTAATTTGTTGTTTGCGAGCGTATATTTACAAGACTTTTCTTCCATCTTTGTCTAGTGCTGCCTACTGTAAGAATCCCTGTTTATGTGTATAAGTCAATAGTTTCGATGAAGCTTGTGGTTATCTGGCATCATTTACGAGGCGACAGCTGTTTCTGCGGATGGCCACGACTTCCTCTGGCGGAGGTCAGCGGCTGCGAGTCCCAGAGGCAGTTCCTCTGGGTCCAGGTAACCGTGCGGTCGCCCCACCCGTAATCACGTTCCCTGATTGAAGTGTGACAAGCGCCTCTCCCCGGAGACGTGAGGCAGAAGCAGCTTTTGTTTTCGTTTTCTTATGGCGCTTTCCGGTTGTCATCCAATCAGTGTTTTTGTCGCAACCCTGTCGATTCCGATCAACAGAAACCACAAATCAATGCTATTATTTTTTTTCTCGCCCCCCCCCCCTCCCTCCCTTCACCACCATCGAGGATGGCGACACAAACCACAAATCCCGAGATAGACGGCAGTAATTTGAGCTGCGTCGGTTTTTCCCACTGACTAATTTGCAGGGAAGGAAAACCACAATTTTATGAATGAATTTCCGTATGGGAGATTCTACTGCTCGATATTTATTTATTCCTTATAGCGGTATGCTGAATATACGAATGTCGAGAAAATGGCTTCGCTTTCAAAAATGCTACAGAATCAATCAGTGAGTGAATGTTATTCTTTCTTATCCCGTGCCTGTCTACGACAAGAAATAGAATACAACAGATTTGCGTCAGTACGTAAGGTAACTATTCCCGTCGAAATGATATTTGTTACATTTTCTTTCCCCAGACGCTTATTAAATTGTATCGTCGTATACACGTAAGCACATGTGCAGCACAGGTTTTAGTCAATATCCTGTCACGCCACTATATTTGTATACAATAAAATTACGCTCGACAAGCTTTCTTTTTTCGTTCCATATTACCAATCGAAAGCTATGAAGATTGCCCACAACATATTAATTCTGTCAAGGCCAGTAACGTACTTATAGGGGCAGTTGAACGCAATGGACAGCGTCTCGAAAAGATGATATAAGTATCAACAAAGGTAAAACAATGGAAATGGAATTGAATTATATTAACTCACGCGATGCTTAAGGGATTACTTGGTTAATCAGGAGGAAAGGTACATGTTTTGAGAGGTGATAGTGATTCTGACCAAGAAACTTCGTATGGGTAATATGCCATATTCCGAATGGATTCCGAGCAAGAACACATTTTGTACAATGTTGTTTATTTTCTGTGTTATTCAAAAATTGTCATTGCTTACTACGTACCACATTAGTGCAGAGGAAGATGAGACCAAAAACTTGACACGGAACAGTTTTGGTCTGTCAAGTCGGGAAACTACCTCAAACTGGCCTACAAAAACTACCTAAGCTACACCGCATGCGCGTCGCGTGATATTTTCGATATTCTCGTGCTCTCTTCGCGCACGCTGTTAATACTAGGAAAAAAGCGGTTGGGGCCATTTTTTTTTGTAGGAAACCTCATGCAGATTTATACTGCGACACGTCTTCGCTAGAGGGTACGGTTTCCGAACTATTCAAGAAAGACGTACGGAAATCATTCGAAATAGCGCATATGTCCATATGAAGTTTTTTGTTCAGAATCATTAATACTATCACGCCTCAAAGTATGTAAACTACCTTTCCTTCTGACTCAAGCTATATGTTAGGAAATGAGGCACTAGAACGAGTAAAGTTTTGTCATTTAGGCAAGAAAATAACTTCATGGTGTAGAGAGGACAGTAGATATAGATTGGTAATTGGGGACGAGCGTATCTGAAAAGGCGAAACTGGTTAACATCAATATAAATGTAAGTGTTGGCAAGTCTGAATGTATTTGTGTGGAGTGCAGCTTTTTACGCAAGCGAAACGCGGATTACAACTAGTCCAGACTAAAAGGCAATAGAAGCTTCAGAAATTTAATGCTGCAGACGAGTGCTGAAGATAAGACTTGTAGATCGAATAATGGAGTGGTACTTAACCGAAATGGGGAAAAAAGAAATTAATGACAGAATTTAACTGTTAGAGGAGATCAGTTGCTAGAACACATCCTGGGGGATCAAGGAGTCGCCAGTTTGGTGTGGAGGAAAGTGTGTATGTGTGTGTATGAAGGGGCGGATTGGGAGTGGAATGAGGTACAGTAAACGGAGATCAAGGGTCGCGTACAGTAAGCAGATTCAGATGGATGTGGGTTGCCGTAATCATGCAGAGATGAAGAAGTTTGTACACTATAGACCAGTGTGGAGAGCTTCATCAAACCAGTCGTCGGAGTAAAGAACACAGCAACATCATTACCTCGTGCTCTGCAAGACTCATCTGTAACCGAGAACCCACTGGTGCCAAAGAATCCCTCTTCTCCTCTTATGAGAATTCGAACCATACGGATTATCGTACATTCATAGAAATACTTAGTACCTGTTTTGTGAAAAAATCCCCAAACATAGCTCGGAGTGAAAACTCTATTGCTTACCAGGCAATATCATTCCAGATGAGCAGTTGTCTCTGAAACGTATTGCTGTTGGGGACGGAGCAACCGAGTTAACGGGACGAATCCGTAGCACGTAATACTTCATGCGAGTAAAGAGGTAGTTGTGTTTCACAGTTACCATGTTTTCTAAATCCATGTTGACTCTGTGTCAATAGACCGTTTTCTTCGAGGTAATTAATAATGTTCGATCACAATATATGGTCCAAAATCCTGCTGCATAACGACGTTAATGATATGGGCCTGTAATTTAGTGGATTACTCCCACTACCTTTCTTGAATATTGATGTGACCTGTGCAAATTTCCTTTCTTTGATTACGGATCATTCGTCGAGCGGACGGTTGTGAATAATTGTTAAATATGGAGCTATTGCATCTGCATACTCTGAAAGGAACCTAATTGGTATATAGTCTCGACCAGAAGACTTGCTCTTATTAAGTGATTTAAGTTGCTTCACTACTCCGAGGATATTTACTTCCATGTTACTCATGTTGGCAGCTGTTCTTGATTGGAATTCTTGAATATTTACTTTCTCTTCTCTTGTGAAGGCATTTCGGAAGGCTGTGTTTAGTAGCTCTGTTTTAACAGCATTGTCTTCGATAGTATCTCTATTGCTATCGCGCAGAGAACGCATTGATTGTGTCTTGCCGCTGGCATACTTAAACAAAGGCCCAGAATCTCTATGGATTTTCTACCAGGTTTCGAGACAAAGTTTCGTTGTGGAAACTATTATAAGGATCTCGCATTGAAGTCAGCGCTAAATTTCGAGCTTCTGTAAAAGATCGACAATCTTGGGGATTTTTCGTCTGTTTAAGTTTTCATGTTTGTTTCGTTGTTTCTGCAACAGTGTTACGACCTGTTTTGTGTACCAAGGACGATAAACTCTGTCATTTGTTAATTTATTTTGTATAAATCTCTCAACTGCTGCTGATAATATTTCTTTGAATTCAAGGCACATCTGGTCAACACTTATATTGTTAATTTGGAAGGAGTGGAGATCGTCTCTCAGGAAGGCGTCAAGTGAATTTTTATCTGCTTTTTGAATAGGTATATTTTTCGTTTATTTTGGAGGATTTGGGGGTTACAGTATTCAATCTCTTTACGACCACCCTGTGTTAACTAATCCCTGCATCCGTTTTGATGCTCGTTATGAACTCATAACCATTTGTTGCTAAGAGGTCAAGTGTGTTTTCACAACTGTTTACTATTCGCGTGGGCTCATGAACTAACTGCTCGAAATAATTTGCAGAGAATGCGTTTAGCACAATTTCGGATGATGTTTTATGCGTACCTCCGGAATTAAACATATATCTTTGCCAACATATCGATGATTAATTAAATTCACCGCCAACTATAATCGTATGAGTCGGGTACGTTTTTGAAATCAGACTCAAGTTTTCTTTGAACCTTGTAGGAATTGTATCATCAGAATTGCGATCCATTCAAAATATCTTGTATAAATCTGCCCTTTTGCTAAGTTGGCACCACAACGACATTACAAGCCATCTTATAAGATTAACTGCCACGGCTGTTAGAGGCAGTTAGTCACTAGCGGTAGCAGAGTGACGACTTATTGTGGTATGGTTGGTCAGCTGCGTGAAGAGTTTGACAAAGCACTGAAAGACCTGAGTCGAAACAAGGCCCCGGGAGTAGACAACATTCCATTAGAACTACTGGCGGCCTTTGGAGAGCCAGTCCTGACAAAACTCTACCATATGGTGAGCAAGATGTATGAGACAGGCGAAATACCCTCAGACATCAAGAAGAGTACAATAATTCCAATCGCAAAGAAAGCAGGTGTTGACAGATACGAAAATTACCGAACTATCAGTTTAATAAGTCACAGCTGCAAAATACTAAGGCGAATTCTTTACAGACGAATGGAAAAACTGGTAGAAGCCGACCTCGGCGAAGATCAGTTCGGATTCCGCAGAAATGTTGGAACACGTGAGGCAATACTAACCCTACGACTTATCTTAGAAAATAGATTAAGAAAAGGCAAACCTACATTTCTAGCATTTGTACACTTAGAGAAAGCTTTTGGCAAAGTTAACTGGAATACTCTCTTTCAAATTCTAAAGGTGGCAGGGGTAAAATACAGGGAGCGAGGGGCTATTTACAATTTCTACAGACACCAGATGGCAGTTATAAGAGTCGAGGGGCATGAAAGGGAAGCAGCGGTTGGGAAGGGAATGAGACAGGGTTGTAGCCTCTCCCCGATGTTATTCAATCTGTATATTGAGCAAGCAGTAAAGGAAACAAAAGAAAAATTCGGAGTAGGTAGTAAAGTCCATGGAGAAGAAATAAAAACGTTGAAGTTCGCCGATGACATTGTAATTCTGTCAGAGACAGCAAAGGAAGAGCAGTTGAACCGAATGGACAGTGTTTTGAAAGGAGGATACAAGATCAACATCAACAAAAGCAAAACGAGGATAATGGAATGTAGTCGAATTAAATCGGGTGATGCTAAGGGAATTAGAGTAGGAAATGAGACTCTTAAAGTAGTAAAGGAGTTTTGCTATTTGGGGGGCAAAATAAGTGATGATGGTCGAAGTAGAGAGGATACAAAATGTAGACTGGCAATGGCAAGGAAAGCGTTTCTGAAGAAGAGAAATTTCTTAACATCTAGTATAGATTTAAGTGTCAGGAAGTCATTTCTGAAAGTATTTGTGTGGAGTGTAGCCATGTATGGAAGTGAAACATGGACGGTAAATAGTTTGGACAAGAATAGAATAGAAGCTTTCGAAATGTGGTGCTACAGAAGAATGCTGAAGATTAGATGGGTAGATCACATAACTAATGAGGAGGTATTGAATAGAATTGGGGAGAAGAGGAGTTCGTGGCACAACTTGACAAGAAGAAGGGACCGGTTGGTAGGACATGTTCTGAGGCATCAAGGGATCACCAGTTTAGAATTGGAGGGCAGCGTGGAAGGTAAAAATCGTAGAGGGAGACCAAGAGATGAATACACTAAGCAGATTCAGAAGGATGTAAGTTGCAGTAAGTAATGGGAGATGAAAAAGCTTGCACAGGATAGAGTAGCATGGAGAGCTGCATCATACCAGTCTCAGGACTGAAGACAACAACAACTGGTCAGCTGATACGAGGCGGGATATTTTCGTTTCGGAGCCATGATATGGTAGGAGCAGTCATTGCGGTCACGTTGAAGTACTTTAGACTGATGGTTTTATTTGTGTCGGAGGTTAATAACAACAAACAAACGTTTCGTGAAGTCTATTTGTTATTGAAACAAACACTTGCTAAGACATCACATGAAACTGTGGAAGTGCAGCACTGATCAAGAATGCTACAAGATAAGTGTGTCCATGGACGTAGTGAATTTGAAAAGCTACTGGAGGGGGCGGGGGGAATTCCATTGTATGCCGGAAGGTAAAAATAGGTAGATCTCAGTATGGGTTACTATACATACCTTCTTTTATTTGTTACAGCACGAACTACATGTGAGTTTAGCTTAGGGACACTCACCTATGACGGAGGGGAGATTTATTTTTGGCAGTCAGCATAATGAGTGGCCCAAAAATCACAATGTTAAGCCTGTTCGAACGTGGATAGCTGGACAACCAGGAAAAAAAATCTCTAGTAACTCAAGTCCACAGAGTGCTCATTCTAACACTACGTCTACTTCTATCGCACCACTTCTTCACCAGAGTCATGAGCCTTCATGTTGTCCTCCAAGTCTTCCTTTGTCCTTGGTCCTTTGTCCTTGGCTCCAAATTTAATATTTACGTTTAAGTGCTTCAGTGCTATATTTCTCTGGTGCTATATGTCTCATTACATCTATTTGTTCAAAGTACTGTGTGAGATATGCGTAGAACAAAGTTTGGTAAACATTGCAGGAGGCCTGATGACGATGTTAGAAATCCCAATTTCGCAATTTTGGAACACTGATTCCCACAGAACTCGGGTATACCGATGAATAACTTAAGTCCTTAACACACAAGCAAGTATTCAAAATCATCAATACCACGACTTCTCTAAGTGAATATTTAGTTTTCTACAAGGGCTGATAATTAGTTTTTCTGGTACTGAATACTACTTTAAGTTATTTGCGGTGGTTTCTCTCGTATTTAAAGGTCATACTTTTTCCTTGCTTGGTTCTTCCTTACCGATAGCCAGAATTTCCGACAGAAAATCTGGGTAAGATGGTTCTTGAAGACACCATCTCTTGCAACACTACCTGCGTATTTTGGATTATTATTTATCCATACCGGTTTCTATATCTATGCGTTATATTCATTTTCATATCTATAGAGTATAATTCGAAGTTTTCGTTGGCTTTATATTTTTGGCTCGAACAGTAACATATTTGTTGGGCCTGTTGTAATTTGAACTACAAAGACAGGTGATAAGGAGAGGGGGAGGTGGATTTCGGTTGTGAGGTAGATGAGAACATCTTGGCGGTGAATGATGTTTGGAAAGCACTGAAACTTTTGAAAAGGCTGGTCGGACGGGCCTTGAACACAGCTAGACCACTGGTATACCCTGCAACACGCTTCACCATACAATTTCCCGTTGCCTTCAGAGTAATAACAATCGGTCCTGAATAAAACAGTTGCTGTTTGTTTTCGGCCATGTAATTCTCATGTCTATTTGCGTTTTGATTTCACATTTTACCCTTTCGCCGCTCTCGTCTATGACTATTTATTTTGGCATTTAGTATGCGTGTACAGGAATGGCTGAGGAGTTCTGATGAAACATGCATCGTGAACTTGCCGTTACCGGTCCGCAGAGCATGACACTGCTGTATTCGTGGAATAATAAAACAGAATGATGAATATGGTATCAACCGGAGCGCTTAATCTCTTTCTTCGTGTACATACCTTAACGCGAGTCTGTCATATCACGTTATTAAGCTCCCATCATGTTATTCAGCTCTAAGGAAGCAAACAATTTTTTCAACAGTGGTAGGGTAACATCCGTCGGCACCCGAGGTCTGTGGCATAATAGCTTTCAAACGATTATCCATGCTTCGAATGTAGGTCTGTCGTCGTTAATAATCAAACAAAATTAAAGAACGATTTCAATCCTGGCAATAAAACGGGATTATCAATCATGAAATATGAACGCGTAATTGGTTGTGATACCGCTTTTTACCTGTCAGCGGGTAATTAAAAGTCCACTCCCACCTTACAGATTGATGGAGGCCATAAATATGTAAGACAAGAATTACGATTTCATGGACTGCGCCAGCCGCGCCTTAACATTCTTGGCATAGACCCAGCGGCGAATAGTTAAGGGCTCCTTGTGTACATATGAATCACAAACGCTGATGCCGTTAAGTTACCGTGCACTGCGGTAAGTGTGGTTTGTGTCGGTGACTGAGAGGAAACACTGGCGTCATTTTATTTCAGGCATTAGTGAACTGACGTCGTCACTAAGCGCTCGACCTCTCCGACGATCCACATAAAGATTTTTTGGAGAGTTTTCTACATTGCTTAAGGCGAATTTTCAGGCGATTACTTCGAAAAAGATGACGCTGTGTTCCTCTTTTATCCCTGACACATACGACCTTGCGCTCTGATTGACTGGTTTGTTCCGTTCTATTGTTTGGTTTTGGCTGATTCCATTCAGCTACCAATATACACAATAGATATGAAGGAAATATGTTAAGATGATGCATAAGAAGTGAACACATAATAACATTAATCCGACAATTAGTACGAAAATGGAGGAGTTCAAGTAACCGCTTTTTATTTCATGAATGTCTCTTTTTACTTTTGCTTCGACTGAAAAGCCATATTATGTCCTATACTCCCACATTTTATCTTTAAGAAAATGAAACATTTTTTGGTGGTAACAGAACAGGGACTGAGTTTGGTAACTGATGTTTCAAAAGGCTAGTGCTTCCTAGTAACATTCTTAGCAAATCTGTTCGGTTTTTGAATAAAAAAAGCACTCCCTCTTCAGGTCACGAGTGGCCTATCAGGACCATCCGACCGCCGTGTCATCCTCAGTGGAGGATGTGGATAGGAGGGGCGTGGGGTCAGTACACCGCTCTCCCGGTCGTTATGATGGTATTCTCGACCGAAGCCGCTGCTATTAAGACGAATAGCTCCTCAATTGGCATCACGAGGCTGAGTGCACCCCGAAAAATGGCAACAGCGCATGGCGGCCTGGATAGTCACCCATGAAAGTGCCGACCACACCCGACAGCGCTTAACTTCGGTGATCTCACGGGAATCGGTGTATCCACTGCGGCAAGGCCGTTGCCCTGTTCAGTTTATGAAGCCAAGGGAAATGCGGTTTAGAACCTCGTCTAGCCACATTAGAACAGAGGGGATGATGCGACGTCGATATGATGAAAGTGTTGTTCCAGTCGACTGCGACTGTACATTATGCGGTATATAGTGTGACCCTTTAACATTTGAAAATTCAGAACTTAAGATGATAATGTGCGTAGAGAGGCAAAAATCGACATACATGGATGAAATGATAAGAAGAAAATCGAACAAAATGACTAACAGATGGCATTTAACATGATACAAAAGCAATATTAAGCGTAACAACTGATTTTTAGTGAAGACGTTGTTCTTTATACAATACTGTCAAATAAAATTGCTACACCAAGAAGAAATGCAGATGATAAGCGGGTATTCATTGGACAAATATATTATACTAGGACTGACATGTGATCACATTTTCACGCAGTTTGGGTGCATAGATCCTGAGAAATCAGTACCCAGAACTACCACCTCTGGCCGTAATAACGGACTAGATACGCCTGTGCATTCAGTCAAACAGAGCTTGAATGGCGTGTACAGGTACAGCTGCCCACGCAGCTTCAACACGATGCCACAGTTCATCAAGAGTAGTGACTGGCGTATTTTAACGAGTCAATTACTCGGCCACCATTGACCAGACGTTTTCAGTTGGTGAGAGATCTGGAGAATGTGCTGGCCAGGGCAGCAGTCGAACATTTTCTGTATCCAGAAAGGCCCGTACAGGACCTTCAACATGCGGTCGTGCATTATCCTGCTGAAATGTAGGGTTTTGCTGGGATCAAATGAAGGGTAGAGCCACGGGTCGTAACACATCTGAAATGTAACGTCCACTGTTCAAAATGCCGTTAATGCGAACAGGAGGTGACCGAGACGTTTAACCAATGGCATCCCATACCATCACGCCGGATGATACGCCGGTATGGTGATGACGAATACACGCGTGTACCGCGATGTGGCCAAACACGGATGTGACCATCATGATGGTGCAAACAGAACCTGGATTCATCCAAAAAAATGACGTTTTGCCATTTCTGCTGCCAGGTTCGTGGTTGAGTACACCATCGCAGGCGCTCCTGTCTGTGATGCAGCGTCAAGGGTAACCGCAGCCGTGGCCTCGGAGCTGATACTCCATGCTGCTGCAAACGTCGTCGATCTGTTCGTGCAGATGGTTGTTGTCTTGCAAACGTCCCCATCTGTTGACTCAGGGATCGAGACGTGGCTGCACGATCCGTTACAGCCATGCGGATAAGGTGCCAGTCATCTCGACTGCTAGTGATACGAGGCCGTTGGGATGCAGCACGGCGTTCCGTATTACCCTCCTGAACCCACCGATTCCATATTCTGCTAACAGTCATTGAATCTCGACCAACGTGAGCAGCAATGTCGCGATACGATAAACCGCAATTGCGATAGGCCACAATCCGACCTTTATCAAAGTCGGAAACGTGATGATACGCATTTCTCCTCCTTACACGCGGCATCACAACAACGTTTCACCAGGCAACGCCGGTCAACTGCTGTTTGTCTATGAGAAATCGGTTGGAAACTTTCCTCCATGTCAGCACGTTGTAGGTGTTGCCACCGGCGCCAACCTTGTGTGAATGCTCTGAAAAGCTTATCATTTGCATATCGCAGCATCTTCATCATGTCGGTTAAATTTCGCGCCTGTAGCACGTCATCTTCGTGGCGTAGCAATTTTAATGGCCAGTAGTGTAGCAAATGTCCAACATGTCGACCATCATTCATAAAAAACACATGCAGTCGAGGGACAATGTCATGAACAGCACTGCACAGCATATCACTACGTACGGTGAGAAACTGCCATCGGATATTGTGTTTTAGCATCCCTAATGAGATCGGCTGACCGCGGTGGACTTGCGAGTTGAGGTAACCCCACAACCATCCATCACACGGACTGAGGTCAGGGGTCTGGGATGCCAAGCTTCACGGACGTGGCGGCTCAGCACGCGATCCTCGAAACGATGTTTACAAGAGATCTTTCACATGTATACCAATTTGGGGCGGAGCGCCACCCTGCATAAGAGTCGTACCTTCCAGCAGGTGTTTATCAGCCAGGCTAGGAATGATCCGACTCCCTCTCTCACTATAGCTCATTTTATACCCGGTTCTCATGCGGCGTCACTGACGTGTTGCTGTCCAGTGCCACCTGTTGGCCAGAATTTGTACTCGTTTCCGGTTTCAATAAAATCCCATGTCATTTCCGGCATGTGTGTCGATCTTTACTTCTCTGCCTACATTATTGCGTGGATTAGTGCATTTTAAATGTTGGTTGAATTCTGGGTCATCCTTTACTACAATGACTAAGAATTCGCGTACACAACTGAGATCATGGTAGCCAAGATAATGTCGGTATTATTGGTATTATCATACGATACTGCTTCCTCCTTGTAGCCTGCGAGCTCCTCCGTTCCTTGTTCTACTCTTTTCTAATGAGACACTGTATCTAGGGGATAAAGCCTCCAGCCGTTACTAGTCGGTTTTCTTCTTAGTGGCTTTCTTCACAGCTGCATTAGCAATTTCATTGCTTGGTACGTTTACATGTGCCTTTGGTACGTTTACATGTGCCCTTACCCAACAAGCTGCCGGGTGTTGTCCAGGGGATTATAAACTTCGTGTGTTTGGGGTGTACCTGCTGTGAACATCGGAAATAAAAGATGATACAGACACGTTGTCACTATCCATCCGCTAATTTGCTGATTATTTAATGAAACAGTTTTCTTTGCATCACGCAAAGATTTGGAATGGTCGGTTAGAAGTGAGTCACAATTTGTACGAAACCAGGCTGTGTAAGCGAAAGAGTATCTTTTTCTTTACGAATTCTTCAACTGAAATGATAAGGTTGCTTTGAAAGTAGAACAATTTGTACCATTTACGTCGTTTATGGAAATCGTAGATAGCACACATCGCAACAGTGGTGAGAGTCAACTGCGCTGACAGTATCGTTTAGATTCATGTCCATTTCCTCACTGAAGTCTGCCATTGCTATATTGCTTTTCCAAATTGAACTACCACTTTATAAAAGTTCACAGTCACCTTAATAACTGTTCGGGTAATAGTACAGCTCGCCAGTGGATGCTACCTGCAAATAATGACGGTATTGATTAGTCCACTGATTTAGTGTGGCATTACATACAAACTCAGCGAATAAACCGGTTAATCACTCACTGTTGGCTTATCATTCGACGGAAAACTTCCAGATTAATATTTTATCCACATTTCAAATTGTTCACTCATATCTGAAACAACTAGATTGCATACTATCATTCCATACGATATCGAAACACCTACTTTCCTCGCCCCGCATGAAGTCACGTGACCGGTAGCAGTAGGGCGTTGTTGAACTAAATAACGCCTCTTGGCCCAAGAGGCGCTCTCAGTTCCGAACGTTCCAGAGGACAGCAATACGTAAAGAGCACGGTTGACTGCGTCATACAACTGTCGACAAGAGTAGCTCTTCCAACGTTTGATGCCCTCGACGTTCTGTTTCGTAGTAACTTGTTTATCTCATCTTGCCACGCTCAGTTTCAGTTCCTTGGGGTGGATGGACAGGGGAAGAATAAGTGGTGTGATAAGTTACTATTACGTATCACAAAGCGAATTTAATATCTTAGCCGGGTATCATTTCCCACTAAAATGACTTATCTGCAGAATGTACAAAGTTTTCCATCGACGATAAATCCGACTGTAAAAAATTGAATGTTTTTGAGTTTGTGTAATTCTGTATTTACAGTACCAGCGTAGACTGGGTTATAATTATCACCATCTGACTATTCTGGAATTAGAATCACGTTAGTACAATATTATGTCTTGCATTTAAATCGAGCGAAATAAACGTGCTTCCTACAGATTATCAACAGAATGAGGCATATCTTTTTCCTGTTGCTTGTTATCAAAATGTAACACAATCGTATACAGCTAGCAGAGCACTTTCCGTATAGCTAAAGGGAGAATGATCATCACGTCAATATACTTATCTATAATAATGTTAGTTTAATAACGTGACTGTGAATTAAATAATTTGAAACAACCAAGTAAAGAGTTAATTTTTAACAGTTATTTACATATCTTTCACACAACCAAATAACAAAGAAAGTAACTCCTATCATAAAAACCAACTCCTGCCATATAACTGATCTAGGACGTACAAGCTTGACTGCAACCCAGTTATCTCTGCAACCCCTTATGGCCTACACATCGTCGAGGCTGCTGATTGTGAAAGATGCCTGCATGATACACTTTTATTAGTTACTGCTAGGAATGATCACAGGAAGTTGCTGGCAGTTTCTAACATTGTAGGGGTCGCTGTGTAACTGTAGCGCGACAGAAAAAGATCGAAACAGGTAAGGAATGAACGTAACGACATCATAAAATTGTAAGGTTGACTTGATGGCATTAACTGCAGTTATTTGATTCCACAGGAGTAATACCAGTGCACGAGCCATTTCATTAAAACAATGTTTCTATCCCCCAGTTATGTTAAATACACAGCACTAGACACACTTTGCTGCAGACAACACATCCCATGTGTCTTACAGGATACAGACGTACCAAATAAAAGGACTTAAACTAGTGTTCAAAGAGCGCACGTTGTAGTGGAGGTTTTCTTTGGTCATCACTTGTATTTTCGGAAAATTTGATCTTAGGTGACAGTATCTGACGAGAAGTGTTCGTATACCCCCCTTGTAACGCGGAAATGGCCACTAGAAGCAACAAGAGGTGGAACCACCAGTATAAATGGAGACAAGGAGTACTGTAAGTAGAAAAGCTGTACCAGAAGAATGATTCAGTCAGGAAAGCTCAGGGACTAGTCATTATGTGTCATGTGAGTAACAATATCCATCAGGCTTTAACTCTTTCTAAAGCTATCGAGGTCGATTGTACTTCTGAATGTGAAGTGGAAACGAGGAGAAACAGCTGCAGCTAAATCAAGAGCAGGCAGACCTCACGTACTGACTCGGCCAGTGCGGAAGGTAAAAATAAAAAGTTAAAAATTAAAAAAAAACGGCATGAAATAAGCGGAATGTATCATTCATGAATTCCAGACTGCTATCAGCATTCCAGCATGCACGAATCTGTGTACAGGAAGTTAAAAGGAATGGAGTGCAATGGTCGAGAAAAGCTCCGTTTCTGTAGTTAGTGCCAAGCAACGCTTGAGGTTATATAATGAGCGACGCCACCGATCAGTGAATCAGTTGAAACGAATGATTTGCAGTGATCAATTCTGCCATATCCTGTGGCAATCCAGTGGAGAAGTTTGGGTTTGGCGAATTCCTAGGCAGCGTTTCTTGCCTCAGGTGCAGTCCCAGCAGTGACTGCTACGATGATGCCCTTAAGAAAATGCTATATATGGAAGGATATGACCACATTCTACACAGGAGTAGTCCAGACACTGCGACTATATTAGTACGACCACGCACCTTGTCATACTGCGGCATCTGTGACACAATGGTCTGTGTCCAATAACATTCCTGATATGGACTGGCCTGCCCGGAAGTTGGACCGGAATCCAGTGGAACACCGTTAGAATGAGATAGAATGTCGAATTCGATCCAGCACTCAGCGCCCTACATTAGTACTACAGATTCGGCACTTTAGGAGGAATGTGCTGCCATTCATTTACAGACATTCACATCCGTCACTGAAAGCGCCCCCTGCTGAGATCAACCGTCATAAAGACGAAGAGTGGGGACAGCCCATATTAACGCTCACTAATAGGAGGTCCGGATTATACACATGGAATTAACTTACATTCATTATCAAACGTTAATACTGTTTATATCATTTAGATAGTGTATGCCACCATTCAGAATGACATATATTCTATATGCATTGGCACGCAAATTACATTTGTCAGGTTTAGTATTGCTATTTACATATTGATAATAGACAGGACATGATCGCTTAGGCTGTTGGTGGCTTTTTTGATCATATACGCACCATAAAATGTTATGGAGATTGAAATCACTGGCTTTTCGGATACAATAGATTTAGCAAATGACCACAAGAAGGCTTAAACAATGATTCCCGCATACTAAGAAGCAAATCTTTTACCCCGGGGGAACATTATTGAGTTAATTATGCGAATAAGGAAAGCTCTTAGTGACTCAAATTGGCTGGCAGGAGCTCGCGTTATTGAACGAACACAAAAGGAGCACCGTGTCGTGGAATGCAGTGACCTGGGAAAAAAGTCATTGGAAGAAAAGATCAAACGTTTTGTGAAACGATTTTTATAAAACTAAGAAATAAATCAGACTTGAGAGACATTTGACGTCTCTTTGAATGATGATCCAAATCAGTTATCGTAAATGAGGTGCTGACTAGCAATTTAAAGTTGAATGTTTAACTTACTGCTGTAAACAGTACAACAGAATATTTGTCTGGTGAATTACACAGATCGCGCAGTCTGCTGTGGTGTGGTCTTGAGATGTTACTGCTATTTGAAGTCAAACAATAAAATATATTACGCGTTGAGGTGCCACTCATGGGTAAAGCTGAAAGTTCTCTTTAAATAATAATAGTAAGACTGAGGTACTCTGTTTTGAATAATAAGAGCTGTGCAGAAGTAATAATCAATCGTTATTGCAAACTGAAATGTCGTAACAGAAGGCAAGCCTTTAATACTGGTAAAGTGAATCATCTGACTGCAAAAATTTGAACAGTATAAACTGCATGAATAATGCAGTGTGACATAAAACCTACGATAATTAGTTTTGCAAAATTGATCACAGATCTCACAACTAAAACTGATACACAACACAGAAAACCTGCCTCTTAATGACATAATTTGGCCCCGATTCAATAAAAGGAATCATCAAAATATTTAGCCCTTATCTCTATTCTGCGCAAATCTGGATAAGGCGTTTGCAGTACTGCTTTGTCTTGTGCGCCGTTATGCTAAACCTGAAAATTACTATATCTGCACAGAGACACTAGGGAGGTGCAATTAGTTCTCTATCAGTTGCAAATCGAAATATTTTCGGAACACACTTGGATCCTTTTCTACGTTTGAAAAAACCATGATCGGTTAAAAATTGTAAGAGAAAGGTAGGTGAAAAACGGCGCTGCAATAATAGAAGAGTGACTTCAGAAAAATTACCGTATAATTACTCTTCAGGTAAATAAAAGCTTCCATTACACTTCCTCCTTCTCTGATCAGTCACCATTACATAATCTGTAAGTAGGCTTGTAACACCATAGCTTAGACACTACGTAGCTTTTGTTGATTCATTTAGCCTTCTATTTTGTTCAACATCCCATCGTTGAACTTCTGTAATTAGTGTACGATTAATTCGACACTGCAATGAAGTGTAATCTCTGTAATATGCACAATATGAGCAAATGATCTTTTGTCTTCCTCATATAACCTCTTTGGTTATCTTTAAAACTAAATAAATTTATTTAAATAATTTTGTTTAGAACTACCTATATGTGCAAATGATATGTTTTGTTTAAAATGATTGTTTGCTGTTATGTAAAGTGATGACCTTCACTCGGATTCTTAGTTATTCTCTATGTAAAAGGTAGTGTGGTTCCCCTCGGGAACGGAACTTGGTAGCGCGCGCAAATTGTGATTGGCCTAGGTCGAAAAGGTGGAACCAAGAGTCAGTCAGGGACGAGCTACCAAACTGTGGACTGACCATGTAAAAGTTGTATATTGTGCTGGTACCAAGAGAGGCTTTTACTGACTTTTTCCAATGCCTCGGATGGATGGACAAAGAGCTGGAATTATTCTGAAATTGGTATCTATCATGGCCACCAAGAAATGACAGAGTCCAGCAATTCGACCTACCAACATGCAATCGACACCACATTGCGCAATCACTGTAACGGAATACTATAATAATGTACATTGAAGGATCAGCTTATTGGATTCTTAAGACTGAGGCTTATAAAGTTTTGCTTAGTAAATGATCACATTGCTGCCTGTTGTAAATCGCAAAAGGTGAGTCAGTATCTTACAAATATGTTAATTTTGTGTCTCGTTGTAGTAAAAGTGGAAAACTGCAATTGTGGAAAGTTATATACTCATGCTTGATAAGCACTTTTATCTTTTGTGTATTGAAAGTGCATATTAATAGTCTAATAGGATCCACAGGTTATCCTTTATGCTCATTATAAATAACAGTTAATAGAAAGAGAACTATTTATGAAAAGAATAATTTTTTTATTCAAAAGACAGTGAGAAGTAACATGTTAGTGGATTCCATTTAACTTTCACTCTAAATAGAAAAGTATTTAGCTGAGAGAGTCTTAACCTGTGACCAGTTCATAATTTTGCAGTGAACTACATTTATAATTTTATGTCAGCTAGGAAAATGTTTGACCAATAATAATGAACCTATGCCCAATTTATGATTCTGCAGTGAATATTAATAATAAAGTTATAAAGACCATTCAGTTTAAATAAGCCCTGAAAGTAATAGTGTGTTTCGTTATCTTATATTTATGCAAATAATTTGTTCTACTCTGTCAACTCAAACCTTAACGTCAAGATACTGTGTTAAGGTGCCAGAGTTCATTGCACACGCGTGTGGCAAAGTATAGGTTGTGTTTGTCCATTTAAAGTTACTCATACTTATTTTTTGAACAAGAATGTCAATCATTCTCTTGCCTAATTAGGCTGGCGACCGTTTTCTTTATTCTTTAAACAGTGTAGCTAGGTAAAATATTATTTGTTACTGTTCGAATATTTACGTAATTCTGACTTATGCTTCCGATAAGCAACCCCCGTTAGGTACAACACGGTCAACATAACAAAATTCCTCTCAGAGGGTAACACTGCTCTGTTGCGTTGTACCATTATTGCTTTAAGGTTGTGGTACAGCAGTAGCAGACGGTAGTGTTATACGTGGCTTTTCCGTGACAGGACTATTTGTTCTGATGGGGCACAGTACGTAATAAACCAAACTTGGTATTTGATTGTACAAGCTGTTGTAAACGCTGTTGCAGTGTTATGGGCTGTTTAGGTTTTTATGTTGGTAACGCCACGTAGCGCTCTGTATGAGTGTGTGCAATCTGTGGCTGGTTGACATTGTTGGAATATTTCCTATTGTAGTGTTTGGCAGTGGGATGTGAACAGCGCGCAGTTGGAGGTGAGCCGCTAGCAGTTGTGGATGTGGGGAGAAAGATGGCAGAGTTTTGAGAGCGGACGATCTGGACGTGTGTCCGTCAGAAAAAGGAAATTTGGAAGACTGGATGTCATGAACATATATATATACGACTTTTGAACACTATTAAGGTAAATACATTGTTTGTTCTCGATCAAAATCTTTCATTTGCTAACTATGCTTATCAGTAGTTAGTGTGTTCCGTAGTTAGAAACTTTTATTTAGCTGGCAGTATTGGTGCTTGCTGTATTGCAGTAGTTAGAGTAACGAAGATTTTTGTGAGGTAAGTGCTTCATGAAAAGTATAGGTTATTGTTAGACAGGGGCATTCTTTTGTGAGGGTTATAGAAAGTCAAATAGCGTTGTGCTAATAATATTGTGTGTCAGTTTATTGATGATCAGAATAAGTAAAGAGAGAAATGTCTGAGCACGTTCAGTTTTGCTCAGCTGTTTGAATATCAAATAACGTAATAGGTTTACCAGCACAGTAATTCATAATTTTCCAAAGGGGACGTTTTAAATCATCTTAATTGAACACATCTATAAATTGCTTCCTCACTTTAACACAGCTAACCACTCTCTGCTCCTGCGCCTAAGCGCACACCACAGATGATAACCTAACCCTTCGGTACAGCTTACAACATCGCTGCTCGCTCACATGTAACAGCTCGAGAACAAAGATATGACATTATTGTACAGCCGATTAATACCCAAATGACACTATCAGAGCCAAGTGGTTAAATATTTTATCGAAAGACTTGCTGTTGCAATGCAAATCAATATCGTAGCAGCTAAGATGCTAATACGTTATTGACATAAGGAGAGTAATGAAACTGATTCGGCAACCGATTCCAACTGCAGCCCGACTGAAGATTCCAATTTTATTTCATTTTATTGATTAACCATTTTCTGTTGACAAACGTTGGTGAGCAAGAACACTTTATTAACAGGAACTTCCTTCACCACACACGGAACTTCTAGTATTTTTTTGGGTTTCTTGTCACCAATTTTTCAGGCTGAAGCTATTTCACGTATATTCTTCCAGATCAGAGAAATATGTTGTAGGCCCACAACGGCAATGAGCATTGTGAACAATATCCACCAGGCAAATATTCCCTAGAAGACTTGAAAACTTGAACAGTGAAGCAAAGGTCTCATTGACGTTGCTATGCAAAATCAGGTATTTAAATAGCTGAAAACAGTTACAAAGGACTGTTGCAAATGAAACACTCATACACATGTGACGAAGAAAGAGCATCAAGTAGAGTCCGAAGTTCGACTGGAAATAGTGGTACCTGTAATGGTCTTCTCCACAAACAAAATCGTGTTGTAAATATTGTCCTGGGAAATGGCGCGAAACATAGCAAGCTTTGGAGGGTCTCTCTCGTGCTCCACTCTGATAAGTGGGCGCCATGTTCCCCATAAGCTTGCATTGTAGCGTTTCATGTTTCCATTTCAGTGGAACGACCATAACAGAATAAAACCCTACAACTCTCTGCACACTAACACAGCTGACTTAGGAACAAGGCATATCGTCTCCGATAGAAGCTTTCCTAGGTTAATAATACCTCGTATACTACCAACGACCATTTCCCTGAGTATGGGACAACATTCTCAAGAGATGACAAAAATTTCTAACAGTTTGAAAGGGAATCCTGCGATCAGTATTTTCTACGTTAGCCATTACAGGCTTTGCACATTGTCCTCATGGTGGCAAGTTGCGATTAATTACATCTACTGATCAGCGTGTCTACAGTTTGAATCAGTTTACCGCAAGAGTTGATTGTTAAGTATTGTGCCGTGTTCGGCTCTGTGACCTAACCGGCACTACCTGAACTGTTATTCTAGGTTGGTCGTACTCCCTATCAACGCTCTCTGTGACTTCTCTGACAAAGAAAATTCTTTATCGGTGCAAGCGGAGCAGTGAAAAAGGGGGTGGGGTTACAGCGTTGGTGAGTTGGAATCAATATCGTGAGTAAGAAGAAGTGGTCGCTGACAGTGAAGGACGGGGCGTTTATTTAGCTGTGCCTAAGCGGCAGGGACCGGGATCCGTCACACTGTCATTGTGTATCCTTGGAACGAATCCATTGTGCACTTACGGTATGTGAATAAGTCGGACGCATAGTTGTTTGTCGTGAATGTGACGGACGTTGAGTTTGTTTACTGTGTACGGATGGTTGTGTCGCCATTTCATGACTTTCCATTCTTATAGTGTCCTGTTATGTGCTCACGAAACTGTTAGTATCTATTTTGTGTACTACGTGAGCTGCAGAGACGCAACACTTTCATGTACACACTTTATTACAAAGGCGTTTGGCTGATTTAAACTATTCAAGGGTATCCACCGTCAGTGTGAAATGCTATAGATATTTCATTAAAACGTGACCAGTGTATGATTGCTTATTTCTTAGTTCGTAACACACTTGAGCAGTGCGCATGCGACCCGAAACTTTGTAGTGCTTGTGTCTAACACTGGCTTGTTTCAGATATTGTCCTGTACTGAAGTCTCGTTATGTAGTTAGTCGCAGGTTTCTTTTTGGAACATTCTAGCAAGTGCGCCATGAACATTAAGTCATGAGCAGACATCCCAGGTGCAGATCTATGGGAGATACAAATCACTGTGTTTGGGGATTTCGTTGCAAATATACACTGCAGGGCGAAAGAAACTGGTACACCTGCCTAATATCAAATCAAATGGTTCAAATGGCTCTGAGCACTATGGGACTCAACTTCTGAGGTCATCAATCCCATAGAACTTAAAACTACCTAAACCTAACTAACCCAAGGACATCACACACATCCATGCCCGAGGCAGGATTCGAACCTAATACCGTAGCGATCTCGCGGTTCCAGACTGTAGTGCCTAGAACCGCTCAGCCACCCCGGCCGGCTGCCTAATATCGAGTAGGGTCCCAGTGAGCGCGCAGAAGGGCCGCAACAAGACCTATCATGGAATAGTGGTGTTGGAGGGAACTGACACCACGAATCCTGCAAGGCTGTCCATAAATACGCAAGAGTATGGGACCTGGAGATCTCTTCTTAACAGCAACTTGCAAGACATCCCCACATGTGCTCCATAATATCCATGTCTGGGGAATTTGGTGGCCAGCGTAAGTGTTTAAATCACAAGAGTCTTCCTGAGGCCACTCTGTAGCAATTCTGGACGTGTGGGGTGTCGCATTGTCCTGCTGGAATTGCCCAAGTCCGTCGGAATGCACACTGGACATGAATGGCTGCAGGTGATCGGGCAGGATGATTATGTACGTGTCACCTGTCAGAGTTGTATCTGTACATATGATGGGTCTTGTATCACTCCAACTCCATAGATTAATGAGATTCTCTCCATCCCGTACACGTCCAACCGCTCGATACAGTTTGAAACGAGACTCGTCCGACCAGGCAACACATTTCCAGTGAACATCAGTCCAATGTCGGTGTTGTCGGGCCCAGGCGAGGCGTAAACCTTTGTGTCGTGCAGTCATCAAAGGTACATGAGAAGGCCTTCGGCTCCGATAGCCCTTATGTTTCGCTGAATGGTTCGCACGCTAATACGATACTTGTTGATGGCCCAGCACTGAGATTTGTGGAAGGGTTGCACCTCTGTCACGTTGGACGATTCTCTTCAGTCGCCGTTGATCCCGTTCTTGCAGTATTTTTTTCCGGCTGCAGCGATGACTGAGATATGATATTTTACCAGATTCCTAAGATTCACAGCACACTCGTGAAATGGGTGTATGGGAAAATCCCCAATTCATCGCTACTTCGGAGATGCTGTGGCCCATCGCTTGTGCGCCGACTATAACACCACGTTCGAACTTACTTAAATCTTGATAACCTGCCATTGTAGTAGCAGCAATCGATGTAACAACTGCACCAGACACTTGTTGTCTTATACAGGAGTTGTCGATCGCAGCGCCGTATTCTGCCTATTTACATATCTCTGTATTCGAATACGTTTGCCTATACCAGTTTCTTTGGCGCTTTAGTGTAAGAGAGTGTGACTATTGTTTGTATAATGGATTGGAGCAAGCTGAAGGAGCAACACGTCTAAAGAAGGAAGAATCGGCTTAAAGTTCACACTCGAATAAGAATTGTATAGGAAATTTACGTTAGTGTCATCTGCTATAATTATATGCTCGCATGTCGATTCGAGACTCGAAAGACCGCTTCAGTGTCTGTATGAAAGTGTCCCACTGGAGCCTTCCGCTGACAGGTAACCTGATTTACGAAAATAGTCTGCAAATTCAGTGAAAAACCTCTGTTTTTTTTACATTCGTTCATCTGCCTCGCATCAACAGCTGAAAGGGATGACTCTTCCTTTATTATACTAGAAAAATGTAAGTTTTATAAGCGACATTATGACTCTTTTTACTTCGCTGAAAACTGCTTAGAGTAGATGCGATTTTAATCTTTCTCGGCGTATTCCACTGATGAACTCTTCTCGGGTTATCAGCCGAGTGGATGCGGCGTCTTGTCGCAACGTTTCGATGAGTTTCCTACACACCATCTTCTGGCGAAGTCTGCTTAGAATAGGTTTTTCAGACACTCGTCAAGGGTAAAAGTATGTTAAATTTTTTTCCCTGTGACAAGGCCATTTTTCCAAAATATCTTTTCTTCCAGGAGAGCTAGTCCAGCAAGCTATGCTAGACTCCTTTTGAACAGTTTGAAAAATAGATGCAAGTACCTGGATATCTCAGACACTAAGAGCTTTTCCAGCGACAGGTGAGGCTTTGAATTCGAATCGCTGTCCAGTACAATTTTAACCTGCCGGGAACAACCATACATCGCTGAAGAGTGGAAGATACATTCTCAGAATAATCCCATAGGCTATGGCTGCTCCATTTCTCCACAATATCCGTCCTGAGAAGTGAAGCTGTTAGGGCCGGTCGTGAAAGGTAAAGTTTACATTCTGGTCAATCATACAATTTTAATTTGCCATGACTGTGTCTAGTAAATAAGAAATCAACATTTTAATGGAATATAAATAAGTACTAGGTAATGCAGCATTGATTAAGGGCAGAGGATAAGAAAGGATAGAAACGACTGATTGAGTCACAGCTACATTAACATATGCTCATTTACTAATATTCTCTCAATTTTAACAAGTTTACAACCTGTGCTTGAAGCAACAGTTTCTCTTAAAACTCACACATAATCCAATCAATTAGCAAATTAATAAAGCGTAACCATGATACAGGAATCCAGAAGTCAGTAAATTTCCGGTACTGCTCAAATAACGAAAGCTGGCAGTTACTCATTCTGGAATCTAACACATCTACAGAAAGTAAAATTTACATAAATTATTTTAAGAGGCGTAAAAATGGAACTCTGCTCTATCAGGTGAAACACTGCAAGGATAACAGTAAGTTGTACAGAACTCTTCAGACTTTGTTTAACTCACAGATAAGCATTAGAAATGTCTTGCTATAGCATCTATTAATGAACACAGGGTAGAAGCAATATTTGAAACGGTTCCTTCTCTTTTTGAGAAGCTTTGTTAAGTTCGGGGTGCTGCACAGTTATACACAGTGTTTATATCATCAACCTTCGAATTACTTCATATGACAAGATATAATACAAGGACGCCAGTGAGTAACCCGTCGCACTAACTCGCTGCAACTGAAATCGAACCGGCGGTGGTTCCTTTATACACCGCCTGTAGGTCAACTGCGCGTGAGTGAACGCAACTGCCCTCTAGGGCAAAGCAGGACAGTGCATCAGTGGTAAAAACACGCGAAATCGATTTATCATTTCCGCCGGTTTTCACCATCTTTACGCTGTCGTGCTTTGCGCTAGAGGAATCATAAGGAATCGATATCGATTTATCGTTTCCACCACTTTTCACCGTTGATGCGCTGTCGTACTTTGCGCTAGAAGGCAGTTACGTTCGCGCCTGTGCGGTGGACCTACAGGCGGTCCCAAGCGTGCAGATCTATAACTACAACCTGGTTCACGTCGATTTTTACACTATCCGTGCGGGAAACACATGGGGCACATGCGCAGTAGACGGTAATAACGCACGAGACGAAAACAGAACTGTCTTATTTGTTGATAAGTCGTTCGTTCTACCGCGCAAAACAGTTGAGCGAACATGTAACATATTGGAACGTCATTCGTTCAAATTATTTCCGTGAGCTAAAGGTTCCTATTTCAAAAAAACTGTTTTTTATCCTTACTTATTAACTAATTGTTATTCTCATATGTAGGTTACTATTGTTCTGAATTACACTCAACAGTTAGTTTCATATTACGACACTTAGTTACACAGGTATATGTATATCTAAATCTACATTTGTACAGCATTTTGCACATGGAGGACCAACTTGTCTTGGGAGCTGTTGTCCTGGCAGTGACAGTAAATCTTTGGATTGGGGTAGAACAACGGCGAAAACGAAAAGCCAGAAGTTGTTGGGTTCGACCCTAGCTGAAAAGAAGGAACGAAGGCACGGAATATTTTCACTGTTTATGAAAGAACTGAGGCCCAAAGATCCGCAAGTATTTCGGAATTTCGTGAGGATGGACATGGCCTGTTTGAGCACTTACTGTCTATGATAGAAGATGGAATTAGCATGTGTGACACAGTCATGAGGGAGGCTATCTCGCCTTCTCGAAAGTTGTAATTAAATAATATGTTTATAATTTTTGTGATCGTACCAGCCAAGATCACTGATGAAATACAGATAGCTGCCTGTTATGTTGCAGGCTGGTTGTAACGTCAAGTTTCTTGGCGAATGGGCAATCTTTCAAGAGTCTGGCTTTTAGCCACAGAATGGCACAGCCCACCATTTCAACAGTTGGTGTGGATGTACGCACTGTAATTTGAAAAGCGTTAAAAGATAAGTACATAAAAGTGCACTTGGTTTATTTTTCCGTGTTTGGAATATACCTGTATATGTGCCAGAGTATTGTAGTCCTTGTTTGTCACACTGGGCCTTAACTGTCAGTTTCTTTTTCCTGGCACGCTGAAATAAAGCAAGAGACGCAATCAAATCAGTCATGAATTTTCGTAAGCTAAGGCATTACGATACAAATCGAAAATCACTGTGTAGCGTTATACGCATATTACTCAGAAATAAACGATTGTCGACGTACGTTGTTATGATACAGCGAGTCATACGTACACCTTTCCTCGCAATGTGCCTAAATTAAGGCGCTCAACGCCTCTTTGCTCCCATTTCTTACGAATCAATCAATACAAAAAATGCTTTCTCAAACAGCTAGTATAAAAGAAAATCTACCGGCCACAAAAAAATCTGCATTTAAAAACTTACTTACTGAAAAAATACGGAAAATCCCCAACACGAAAATCTGAAATTAGTCAGTAGCCACCTAACAATAACTAAATTACAATCAGAAAGCACTCCGGCACACCCTTCTACGCATGCGCGAGTTGTCGCTGCCTAGTGCGCATGCGCCGATCGACGGCAGTTTAGAACTGCTCTCTATTCTAGCGCACGGATGTCACAGGTCTGCAAAAAAGTTTTTTCTCAGCTCCATGTGATATTTTTACTGAATTATATGTTTCAGACTGCGCTGATTTCAGAAGAAATGTTCAATTTTTCTATTACATAAGGTTGTAAACTCCCCACAAAAAACAAATTGTAATTAAATAATTATTATGGATAGCGATTCTAATTTTAGTGTAACCTCAGAACAAAATTGGTTCCCATTTATAACCTCCCTACAGAAATTCGTTCACATTTAACCTCCACACAAAATTTGTTTCCCATTTAATGTAAGCTCGAAACAGAAAAATTCCTAAACCTCGTAATAAAAAATAACTTCAGTAACCTGGTAGAATTTGGACGACAGCAGCGCTGCGTCATGGCCCTGTAAGATCATTCTGAATAAAAAAGGAAAAAATTCTTACCTCAATAAAAACGGCGAATGTATCTGCTCTTATATAAAATTTTTCCGGGATAGCTCCGTGCAATGCTGACCGATAGATTTGTCATTTGTGAAAGGAAGCAACTGATTTTTCTTTTGCAACAATAGGAATGATCATGGATTGATGAAATTAGTAAATTCTTTAAATTGAAATGAATGTTTGTTAGAGATCACTTTATACCACGAAGATTACTATTAGGACATTTTTAAAAGATTTACATGGGACTTCACATAACATTACTAGATATGCGCGAGGCTGCTTTTTACCTTGTACAATAATACTGAGGCTCCGGCATCGCTGCACCGCGACCGGCCCAGCCAACATGATACACCAGACTCGACAGACAGGCGACTGCTCACTAGCAACAACTTACTGCTACTGCTACACAGTTCGTACTGCAGTCAATACTGCTCTTTGGTCTCAGATTCTCTTATAGCTTACATATCGCAGGCAGCACATACCTCTTATAAGGTTTTTTGCAAATCAAACACAAAAAATTGGTAAAAGCACTCGTTTATTCAGAATTGGCAAACATAATATTTTTTACCACCAATAAAACATTATTTTGAGACATATAGTAACAATATTATACTTATTCATGTTTTTTTTATGAAACCTTTCCGTCTTTCCGTTGATACTTCGCCGAGTCCTTTTCCGATTTCCATCTTTAGTTTCCCGCTTAAGCATCCAACAGTAGTCAGCAAGCATAGTGACACCCCATCTTCCTTGGTACCGTCTCTTGAAATCGCGGACATCCTGGTGAAACCGCTCCCCCTGTTCTCCACTGTAAGCTCCCAGGTTTTCAGGAAAACTGTCCATGTGTGAGTGTAAAAAATGGACTTTCAAGCTCATCTTGCAGCCTTGAGCTTCGTATGCTGATAGCATCCGTTCAATAATGGTTTTGTAGTCAGGATCCTTAGTATTTCCCAAAAACTTTCACACTACAGCCTTGAACGATACCCAAGCTGCTTTTTCCTTCTCATTCATCCTTTCCACAAAGAGGGTGTCGGCAAAAAGTTTTCTTATGTCGGGGCCAGTGAAAACTCCCTCTTTCAACTTTGCTTCTGACAGCTTCGAGAATTCTGTACATAGATATTTAAAACAGTCCCCATCCTTTTGCAGCGATTTTACAAATTGTTTCATCGACCCCAATTTCATATGGAGAGGGAGCAACAAAGCCTTTTCTGGTGGTACCAAAGTAGTATTGATAACATTTTTCTCTCCAGGTTTTGAAGTTTCTAGGGGTGGTCAATCACTTTTAGTCCAGTGCTGTTCTCTGGCTCTACTACCACACAAGCATAAGAAGCATGGGTATTTAATATAGCCTGCCTGCTGACCCAAAAGCATCGTGAGTATTTTGAAGTCTCCACAAACCTTTCATTGGTGGTCCTGATATTTGATTTTTTCCAGGTTAATGGCCAAATCGTTATAGTTTTCGTCCATATGCACACAATGTCCCATCGGAAGCGATGCAAATTTATTTCCATTGTGTAATAATACTACTTTAAGACTAGTTTTGGATGAATCAATGAATAGGCGCCATTCATATATGAGTCATACTCCATATCAAAGCAATACATGAGTCCATCCACATCATTGCAAAAATCCATATTTCCTTCTCTTGAGAAAAAATTGGGTGAATTACTTTTTTCGGTATCTGTACCATGAAAATGAGGTGCCAGATGATATAAGGTTTTTATTTTTTTAATCTGGTACCTAAGAGTTCGGCTGCATCTTTTGAAAGACCTAAATCTCTTACTAGATCATTGAGCTCACTTTGAGAAAATAGTTGAGGTCTTCATCTTCGTCTGAAGAAAGATTTGAGCTTGATTCACCCTGAGGAGGTAATGTAACTTCGTCCTCCAAATCACGGGGGTATTCATCCAAACTGGAAGGTGGCTGTGGGACAGGTATTTCAGAGCTACGGGGCACTGGACGTATAACTGAGTCAAGGTTAGGATAACTTACGCTTATCTTAGAAGAAAGATTAAGGAAAGGGAAACCTACGTTTCTAGCATTTGTAGACTTAGAGAAAGCTTTTGAAAATGTTGACTGGAATACTCTCTTCCAAATTCTAAAGGTGGCAGGGGTAAAATACAGGGAGCGACAGGCTATTTACAACTTTTACAGAAACCAGATGGCAGTTATAAGAGTCGAGGGGCACGAAAGGGAAGCAGTGGTTGGGAGGGGAGTGAGACAGGATTTTAGCCTCTCCCCGATGTTAGTCAATCTGTATATTGAGCAAGCAGTAAAGGAAACAAAAGAAATCCATGGAGAAGAAATAAAAAACTTTGAGGTTCACCGATGACATTGTAATTCTGTCAGAGACAGCAAAGGACTTGGAAGAGCAGTTGAACGGAATAGATAGTGTCTTGAAAGGAGGATATAAGATGAACACCAACAAAAGCAAAACGAGGATAGTGGAATGTAGTCGAATTAAGTCCGGTGATGCTGAGGGAATTAGATTAGGAAATGAGACACTTAAAGAAGTAAAGGAGTTTTGATATTTAGGGAGCAAAATAACTGATGATGGTAGAAGTACAGAGGATATAAAATGTAGACTGGCAATGGCAAGGAAAGCGTTTCTGAAGAAAAGAAATTTGTTAACATCGAGTATAGATTTAAGTGTCAGGAAGTCGTTTCTGAAAGTATTTGTATGGAGTGTAGCCATGTAAAGAAGTGAAACATGGACGATAAATAGTTTGGACAAGAAGAGAATAGAAGCTTTCGAAATGTGGTGCTACAGAAGAATGCTGAAGATTAAATGGGTAGATCATATAACTAATGAGGAGGTATTGAATAGAATTGGGGAGAAGAGGAGTTTGTGGCACAACTTGACAAGAAGAAGGGGCCGGTTGGTAGGACATGTTCTGAAGCATCAAGGCATCACAAATTTAGCATTGGAGGGCAGCGTGGAGGGTAAAAATCGTAGAGGGAGACCAAGAGATGAATACAGTAAGCAGATTCAGAAGGATGTGGGTTGCAGTAAGTACTGGGAGATGAAGAAGCTCGCACAGGATAGAGTAGCATGGAGAGCTGCATCAAACCAGTCTCTGGGCTGAAGGCCACATCAATCAATCAATGCATCCTTTGTTTTTGAATTGAATCCCTTTACGTCAACTGAGCCGGAGTAGCAAACAGTGGTATGGATTTTCTGCTCACCCCATTATCATAGGAATTCCAATCCGAAATGCATTTATCTTACCCTTAAACCACAAACGAAGATCTTCACATCTTCTACACATCTTATGCGGGTCCCATGGTTTAGATTGATCACCAAGTTTCAATTCAAAGAAAGAAAAATAAACTTCCCTCACAAGATCACTTATGTTCTCTGTTGAATTTTAGTAATAAAAAAAACTGATTGGAGAAATAACACAACCTCTTGTAGTCATGACTACACAGAAACAACAGCACTGTGCACTTCAATAGCAATATGTCTATTGAGAGTTTCTCTTCATTTAATGCGAGATACAAATCGTCATTTGACTTGTCGCAACACGATAAAACTGAACAATAAGAATGTTTGCATTTGCTTCTGGTGCCCAGGAGTTCACGGTAAAACCTGCGAAAGAATAGTTAACATTGTAAATATTTAAATTTATGTTTATTTTATCAATTGTAATCGATATAGTATCTAATAATTATTAACTTAAAAAACACAAAGGTTTGTAACTAATGAACATAAACAGTGCAATATACATAAAACCTATGTGATAGAATTTTTTGAATACTTTCCTCTTTTTGGGATGTCAAATCTATAAGAAAATATTAAAAATCCTATGCAGTTTTTTAGTCACAGACCTGTTAATGTGCCTGTTTATTTTCGTAGTTTCGCCTGTTCTACAGCTAGATGGCTGTCGCGCTAGATCAGTACCGTTCGGAGCGGATCATCGTGCAGTACCCCTTCAAAGGAGCCGCCGCTGCAGTTTGGTTTGAGTTCCGGCGAGTTAGTGTGACGGCTAACATGCAGATGGCGGCCAGGTGGACCGCCGAGAGTAAAGATGACGTTATGTTCGGCTGGAGATCCGATATTAATATCTGCCAGGTGCGAATAACGCTTTTCACACGGGTACGCAGCATTTCTGTGCCCTCACAGTGATCATTCAGCATCTGACGTTGTTCACGTCCGTTATAAACCGTACGAGGCCTCCTAAAAACACTAAACGCGAAAAACGAACACTCTTGTGGTTGTTCTACCTTTCACAGAGAACTGCAACTATCATTATTTACAAATCTGCCGATAATGTGTACGAAAACGAAGTTACATTGATAGCCAACGATGTCTTCTGGGTGCGCTATTTACTTTTTGTGAATCAGTGCTGCTGAAAGCTTTCAAAACTCAAACCCATGTAACATTTACTACAGAAGTTTCAGAGTACACTTTGGTAGGTTTTACAGCTATCACTTTACTAAGGAGAACTGCGATGTAGGGTGAAGTAATTTGGAGATTTCACAACAAATCACTGCGGATGCACTTGTTTCTAGTCAGTTTCCATTATGTGTTGTGGCTTTCTTTAAACTGATAAAAGAGTTGGAACGTCTGGCTGGGTGGCGAAGCGGTCCGATACGTGAAGGTCAACTATTATATCTTCTTGGAGAGAACGGTAGCGCCAGAGATGAGTGAGAAACTGTTCTAACCTACCCCGCGCTGAGTATGCTCTTGAATAGAGACCTCTCAGCAGTAGAAGCATAATTTGTTTTCAACGTTGCTGTATTCATTTTTCGTCAGAGTTGCAAGCAATCATGGCCCAGGGCAGCTAACGCAGTGGAGTTTCATCTCCAATGACACGTAAACATCGTCAAATCTGAACGCGAATCGCTGCGTGGGGCTCGCATTTCGAAACAGTACCCATCCAATTTACGAAGAGTTTGACTGTGAACTTAAGCTTGTGTTACATAATTGTACTGACAGTTTTATCGATAACTTTTTTAAATATTACATCGTTCCATTACAGTACTAAAGTTGCGAATGTTACCCATATAGGAAACTGCATGGCAATATATGAAATCATGTAGTTTCTAGGGCTATGTTACACAAAGCATACTCTCTAAATTTAGAAGCATAAGAATATAGGCAAGAATTAAACACCAAATAACTGACACTTTAGCCTCACCCTGTAAATATAGCAACAACAAAGAACAAAAAATTGTAATACAGGAAAAGAAGAAAAATGTATTCTTGCATCCTACGTCTGGGTCACACCTTACAAAAAAGTTCGTAATGTATTAAAAATGGAAAGAATGCCACAGTTACATTCTCCACCAAGAGGTTGGGATACTTATTAGCCCACAACATAAAAAGAGACAGGAAAATATTCAGTAATATTACTGTATTAAAATGTTACTCTAACATTTAGAAAACTTCTCACGTTTGAACACAGGCAGACTGATACATGTATTCCGTCCCAGAGGCAGCGATGGTTTCCGCTAAGTCATTGAAATCAAAAGACAAAGCCATTTTCTTAAAAAATTTTCTACTCGAAAACTCACTTATTAAAACCTATAGGGTGTACTTCCAGTAGACGTAAAATAATTAAATCTGGAAGACGCCAGTTTTCAAACTACAATGAAAAGAAATATCAGGAAGATGTTAATTTGTCAAATGACAAAAAATTCTTTCGTCAAACGTGCTATTAAAACATTCTCAAAAGTCTTGGAGTCCCTGTGCCCCTTCAGGGATATGAAATGAGTAAAAGAGAATATATTCTTTGGACCATTGGAGGAGGGCAATGTACTCTTTGGATAAAATTTGATCTTAGACCGTCGGGTTGCCTAGGTGCAGGGGTGAACACGTGATGTCATTATACCTCTCCCCCCTCCTAAACTACATCCCCTTTCAGTGCCACAGCCTTTCTCTCCCTTCCCCTACCCTCTCTCACACCTTACAAGTAACTCAGTATTTTGCTGCCATATCAGCTCATCGAGTCAAGTTTCTCAACTTTTTAAAGTCATGTCCTTACTTTCTGTTTGTGATATAGCTATTTGAGCAATACGCTTATGCACGTACATATGTGCGTTGACATTATGGCTGCCGCAAACAGATGTTAGCTAAATGCTCCTCTTGATTTTATTTCGTATTACGATGTTTTTGAAAAAAAAAATTTGAAATTAGAGCACCTCCATAGCTAAATTAATATTCTTTTTTGTTTGTTAATAGTGTCACCATATATAAAAGTGTTTCTGAGGGAGATATAAATCGTTTTTTTGCGTATACTACAGTTTTTCACTATTAAAATCACTATATTCTCAGTAAAACCCGATGAATTTTTGTGAAACCGGTGTCTATAATGTGAGAGAGCATTTGTTACTACAAATAATGTTCAAGGAACAAGGCGTATGAAAGTCGGACTTTAAAAACCAGTCGTTTTAGAACCTTTTCAGCAACCGTCCACTACACTAACTGCCATTTCATTGGACGAAATGCTAAAGTATCATGCACCATATTTGAAAAAAATACAATTGACGTTGTTTTCTGGATACTGTAGATTTTCGTTTGTCTCTGTTTTAGGCCCAGTTCGAACGTAAATTGAATAATATCTTTTAGACGTTTTTCAGTAATTGTTCACTTCGCCAACCACCATAGTAGGAGAAAAGATAATAATGCATTATGCTTCACAAACGAAAAACAGTGATTAATGTTGTTTTTTAATAAATATGGGTTACTAAACCCCCTCTAATGCTTTCGATTTTGCGGAACCTAAAAAGTAGAAACGCTACTCTATAAGCAACCTCAGCGAATGTTATTGGCTTATTTTGCTACATTTTCTGTTTCCGATGTAACCATTGTGCGCAGTATGTGCTTAACTTATGCTTGCTGACCTTATTGGATGTCACTGAGATTCATTATTCTTTTGTAAAATGTACATCTGAAGTCTTGACTTGGTGTGTGTCTGTGTGTGTGTGTGTGTGTGTGTGTGTGTGTGATGCATTGGTATCTCCTTCCCGAATATGACGGATGGTGTAGTTAACCATAACTGAAAAACTTCTAAAATGCTGGGTGAGTAAAGTTCGAGTTTTGTACGCATTTCGTTAAATATAGTTTACAATAAAAGAAGCTGTCCCAGATAACAGACAAAAATATCATCAAATTTCAGCGTGGTTACTAGGAATACAGTGATTTTAATAATGGAAAACTATAGTATATAGCAAATATTTTCAAATATAACAACTCTCAAAAAAAAAAAAAAAAAAAAAAATAGGGTGCTGATTCAGCTGTGGAGACGCTGTAGCTCCAAGTCTTTTTACTCAAAAAAAAAAAAAACATTCCAAATACGAAATAAAATATCTACACTGATGAAGAAAGAAACTGAAGCACCACGAAGGATTTATGCAACTTAAATTAAAGGTGGTACGCGTATTTCTCCACGTGAAAGATAATCTCTATTCAATTTGCGTCCCAGTAACATAAGAGTGGGACTAGTTGCGCCACTATGAGGACGCCAAGTAAGTTTACTTAAAATACACGCTGTAAAAGTCGTGAGTTTTAGTTTAGTTTAGAACACAGCATGTTGTTATCAATGGAGAGACGTCTACAGACGTTAAAGTAACCTCTGGCGTGCCACAGGGGAGTGTTATGGGACCATTGCTTTTCACAATATATATAAATGACTTAGTAGATAGTGTCGGAAGTTCCATGCGGCTTTTCGCGGATGATGCTGTAGTATACAGAGAAGTTGCTGCATTAGAAAATTGTAGCGAAATACAGGAAGATCTGCAGCGGATAGGCACTTGGTGCAGGGAGTGGCAACTGACCCTTAACATAGACAAATGTAATGTATTGCGAATACATAGAAAGAAGGATCCTTTATTGTATGATTATATGATAGCGGAACAAACACTGGTAGCAGTTACTTCTGTAAAATATCTGGGAGTATGCGTACGGAACGATTTGAAGTGGAATGATCATATAAAGCTAATTGTTGGTAAGGCGGGTACCAGGTTGAGATTCATTGGGAGAGTGCTTAGAAAATGCAGTCCATCAACAAAGGAGGTGGCTTACAAAACACTCGTTCGACCTATACTTGAGTATTGCTCATCAGTGTGGGATCCGTACCAGGTCGGGTTGACGGAGGAGATAGAGAAGATCCAAAGAAGAGCGGCGCGTTTCGTCACTGGGTTATTTTGTAACCGTGATAGCGTTACGGAGATGTTTAATAAACTCAAGTGGCAGACTCTGCAAGAGAGGCGCTCTGCATCGCGGTGTAGCTTGCTCGCCAGGTTTCGAGAGGGTGCGTTTCTGGATGAGGTATCGAATATATTGCTTCCCCCTACTTATACCTCCCGAGGAGATCACGAATGTAAAATTAGAGAGATTAGAGCGCGCACGGAGGCTTTCAGACAGTCGTTCTTCCCGCGAACCATACGCGACTGGAACAGGAAAGGGAGGTAATGACAGTGGCACGTAAAGTGCCCTCCGCCACACACCGTTGGGTGGCTTGCGGAGTATCAATGTGGATGTAGATGTAGATGTAGAACGTGCTTAATTGATATTGATCATGAATGCCGTTAAGGCGACAAAGATGCGGTTATAAGCATCTCACTTACTTTGAACGAGGTAGTGTAATAGGGCTGCGAGAAGCTGGATGTTCCGCCTGCGATATTACAGAAAGCCTATGTAGGGGTGCAGCCACTGCGCATGATTGTTGGCAACAGTGGTAACGGGAATGTACGGTCGCAAGAAGATCGATCTCCGGACGGCGAAGTGGCGTGTTGGGGGTATGGCTACACAATGCTTGCACGTTTGCATGTTTGCATTCATCATTCTGGCGGTTACACATTTGCTAACGTTAGGCTGTGATGGGGCTTCGTACTGCATCTGCTGCAGCAATTTGATCAGCAGTTGGCACTACAGTGACACAACGAACCGTTACAAATCGGTTACTTCAAGGACAGCTCGGAGACAGACGCCTGTAGTGTGCATTCCACTGTACCCAAACCGTCACCGTTTGCGAGTTCAGTGGTGTCAAGCGAGAGCTCATTGGAAGGCAGGGTGGAGGTCTGTTTTGTTTCCTCATGAAAGCTGCTTCTGCCTCGGTGCTAGTGATGACCGTGTGTTGATTAGAAGGAGACCAGTTCGGGGGTTGCAACCAACCTGTCTGTGTGCAGACACACTGGACCTACACCTGAAGCTACACTCTGGGGTGCGGTTTCGTATGACAGCATGAGCGCTCTCGTGGTTATCGCACACACCCTGACTGAAAAATTGTATGTCTGTCTGATGATTCGACCTGTTGTGCTGTCATTCATGGACAGCATGCCAGGTGGTGTTTTCCTACAGGATACCGCTCAAGCACATAGCGCTGTTGTTGCTCAACATGATCTACGGAGTATCGACATGTTGCCCTAGCCGAGTAGATCATCAGATCACCAGCTCTGACTCCATTCGAGCACATTAGCCGGCACGGTAACTCAGCGTGTTCGGTCAGAGGGTTAGCTGACCTCTGTAATAAAATGAAAGGGTCCGGTAAAGCCTGACAATGAAAATAGGTACAACATTCTTCGTTATTCTTCTCAGAACAACATATTTTTTGTAATAATAACTCAATTTCACTTAATACACCGAAGCCAGATACCAGTGTAGGAAAGAATGACCATTTATTTATTTAACTGATCACATGTGCACTCCCACAATATAAATTCCTACATCCAATTTGGTGAGATCTGCGAAATGAATGAATGTATGCTCGTCTGATAACCACAGATAGTGAATGTGCAATGTATGATCATCTTTGAGACGGTACTTGGGTCACCTTTGGTGGGACCAAAGAGATGAAATTTACCTGAGCTTTGAGCGCCTGAAATGTGGCTGACCAATACGGTAGCATGGTGCTCCCCCACCTTGGCGGACGTGCGAAATCGGCCATATTTCAGCACTCTTCCTCTGGATCTAGTGTTGGTAAGACTTTGAAAGGTCTCTGTTGGATTCCTTTCATGTAAATTTCTTAAATCTGTTGTCATTTACGGCATAAATTCCTCTTCTAAATTTACTTTGGTGTTTCTGACTATCTGGGAGGAGACTGAGCTATGGAACGTGTTACTTTTACACATAAACAAGAACGATCTGTCACACTACTACACTTTAAAACACAGTTTACATGTAATTCATGTCACACAGTCTCATACGGAACCTACATCCGCTTTCAGTTATATACTGTATATGATAAGATACTGTCATTCCCCGTCCCTTCTGTGTGAGAGGATGAATGGGCAAATGTATTTCTAGTTGCATGCTTGATGGTAGCAGACAAGCCTGTCTACTAGAGAACAGTAGGACCAACGTCGGAAAAGGTAGCTACGCTTTCTAAAGCAGAGAGGTTTCTGTTCTTAGTATGGTCCTGTCTGTCCCTTGTCATGTTGGTATAGGCAGCTGCCTCTCTGGTCACTTCCGTTTGTATCATTTAAGCACGCTCTGTAGGGGCCCAGGCAGTCTGTCCATAGCGAGCGTCTGAAGTGGTAAGATCTCCGGTTAAGCGAGTGTCTGCTAAGTCCGTAGGACAATGGATTTCTTAAGTTCAACCTAACTGAAAATTTAATCACCTTTATTTGAGGCTTAGCTCCAAAATATCTGATGTTATCTTAAATTGCAATGCAGTGTAATTCGAGTGTGAAGTCAGAATATCTCCTGGTAGTTACTTTGTCACTACTTTGTGAGTAAAGTGGAACCACGTGTTGATCAGTAACTCTAACTAAGACAATCAATCTTAAATGCGAATGTGCGCGAGATTATAACGTCTCGTCTTGACAGTATTTTTCAATATAGCAACTTTTCTTTATGTTCAACCCACGTGGGGTGTACTTTGTGAGACCAATACCACGTGATTATCCAATTTTTTGACCCATCACGTTAATAGTAAGACGATAGTAACCAGTTCGAGGTTTTCTTTTTGTAAATTGTGTTTCGATGTCATTTAGTTTAATTATCAAAATTATTGTGGAGTTACACTCTTTGTGTAAACCAAGTTGACCACGTGAAGCATGTGGTGTAAGCATCAAAGTAGCCCTCGGCTATTCTTATCGGGAAGATTTCACAGAAAGTTAGTATGAATTTAGTATACCAGTGTGTGGTAATTTCATGACGGACAGGATTGCGCTACAAACGTAGCTTCTTTGGGTGAAAATTGAATCGGTTGGTTGTGGTTAATTCCCTCTTGCATATGTTTCAACGTTCTTCGTGTGTTATTTTATGAATGCAGTGTTGTATGTAGTTTCCCAATCTTGGCTCCCCATTTGATGTGTTCCGTAAGATTACAAACTCACATTTACACAATCCTAAATAAGGCACCAGTTTAGTTATGAATCAAGTTTGATATGCTGAAATTTTAACGGAACAATGATCAATGTTAAAATAAATGTCCAAATATAAACTGATTTATTTCTTCTTATTTAAATTTTCTTTACATATATATATATCACCGGTAATCGTAAGATGAGCACCAAAAGATTATAATTAATGTTAGTCTGGTTGGGAATTTGGTAAGCTAGACTGGATACATGGTGAAACAGATACGCAGTAATGCAAGGTTAACTTCCTCAGATAGCTCACAGCTTTTGACCCTTTTATGGTCTTGAATATCAGCACCGCTTTTAGAACAAATTAATGCAACACATTGCACATGGCGACCCTGTTCTGTGATCCTGCTAGACTCTGGAATCTCTGAAACGTTAGATTGCGAGCTTTGTATAATCTTAATTTTTTTTCCCCGCAGCGCTCAAACAACTTCTGCTTTGTTTCTGAGCAGACTTTCAAAAGATTCATGGCGTTGTTGAACGGCGTTGTGTTGTTTGTCTTGTTTTGTTTTCTGTATTTGTGTGTTTTATATGTATGTGTTTTTTTTCTCGCTTGTAAATTGCACTGATTTCGATCAAAGATATAAATTTGTTTTGCATGTGAAAAAGTGCGTATTAGGTTGGGTACCTTTCGTGTATCTGTCGTAATTTTTGGGGGATACATTTATTCTGATTAGTGTGTTGCGTACTGGGTACAAATTGAACTAATGCAGACACGTACCCAAGCTAAAAGCAGGCGGTCCAACAACTTAAGCAACATGGACCAATGGGATAATTTGATTTCGATTATTAGCGCGTCGGACGGTTCCGAAAATGCATTGGGGAATACTGCAGAGGAAATGCAAAACAGGACGAACGGGCTCACATCAGAGCCAGAAATTAATTTGCCTCCAACTAACCAAATTGATTTGGCAGTACCCATAAAAGCCTTATCGCATCAAAATAAAGAAAACGCAGAGAAATCAGAAAAATCGTTCCGAGACCAAAAAGAATCATCTAAAAAATCGTTCTGCGAGCTAGGCGAACAAATAGACGAAAAACTAATCCAGCAGACAAATAAAGTCGACAAGTCGACGCAGAGAGTGTTCGATGATATCTCACAAAGAATAAACAATCTGGCAAGTGAAATAAAAAGTGATATTATGAAAGAATTATGCCGTACATTTGAGCAAATCAATGATCGTCTGCCAGCCTTAGAACAGGGCAAGCGGAGTCGCGATGCGGAATCGAAAGAGAGGGAGGAACAGCTACTTATGAATTTCCAAGTGCTGAGAGAAGAATGCCAAAGGGAATTCCAGCAGGTACTCTCCAGGGTCCAGGAGGCGGAAACGCATTGTCCTGCGTCCGTTAGCAACACAGTTGCGGACAACAGTCAAGCGATTCACGCACTTGAGCAGCTAGTAGAACAATTGAAGCAGACAGGGGCGGAGGACAACAGACAAATACATGATAAGATTGCAGCATCAGTGGACGTCGTAGGTACGATGAAGGTGACGGAGAGCGATAACAATACTACATCGGTAGCAGTCGTAGAGACCGAAGAAGTGCGTTCGCTTCTTTGATTTCAGAAGGGACAGTTCGAAGTGAACAGGTGGCACAAAGCTGTAACAGGCGAATTACAAGAACGCGTGGAAAGCCGCATGGGGTGTGATTCCGAACTCGCCAATAACACTAAAAATAGCTCTACGAACAGTGAAGAGAGGGACTCTGGCCACGAGGGAGATTTTGACGACAGGGAAGAATGTATTTTGAGGGGCAGACATGAGAAAAATAGAAACATTCAAGGGCCTCGCTGGGAGGAAATGAGGGGATTTGATTTCAAACATTTTCTTATGGTGAGAAAGTTTGAGATATTTGGAAATTCGCAAAAAGGAATACATCCACGAGCATGGCTCGAGCGATTTGAGTTCTGTCTTCCCCCTGACTGGGTAAGTTCACATAAGATAGAATATATGTGTGGCTGTTTGGAAGGCGAACCGGCGAATCGCATGAGGTCGGCAGCGCGTCACTGCAACTCCACTCGGGAGTTTCGACAAGCCTTTCTCTCCGCCTATTGGTCGGAAGCGGCACAAGATAGGGTCAAGCATGGCATAATTATGCTGCCATATTTGAACCAGTCCGGTTTCGGCAGCCCAGCACGCCTATTCGACCACATGCTGCAGGCAAATCAATTTCTATACGACCCACACGGGCCTGCGGAACTAATTAGGATATGCATCAGAAAATTGCCGATGCACTTGCGCCACGTCATTCTTGCGGAAGGATGCAAAGAGGACGTGGAAACGTTTAAGACACTTCTCCAAGAGTTGGAATACAATACAGGAGAATGCCCGCCTAATCAGGCACAAAGTTATTATGGGGCACAGCAGCGCGATCGCAGTCGTGGCCGTAGTACTAATCAACGGCGTGACTGGTCGTCGCGTCGCGAACGGAACAATAATCGGGACCGGCCGTATAGAAACTGGGGTAACAGTCGCTAACACAGGTGGAACAACGGAATTGATCGAGGACGTGGGCAAGATCGTGAACGCAACAGTTACGGCAACCAGAATCGATACTAGCGTGAACACGGTGGGAATAGGACTGTAAGTGGAGCACCACGTGATGTTGAAATTCGGCCGGCTAACCCTAGACATAATCCAGCAAATGAAAATGAACAAAACCGGCAATGACAAACGATCAGCGCAGAAGGCGCCCAATCGGAACAAATGAGCGACATGGCAAATGAGTGCATAGGGTATATAGAGAGGGAAGATAGAGAGGATTTGTTGCAAGAAACAACGAGTGCTAAAATTTCGGGAATAAATCCAGTCGTGGCAGTTGCAGTAAACGAAATATGTTTTAAGTGTGTCATTGACACTGGAAGCCCTTTCTCGATAATGAGCGAGGCAGCATTTCAAAAATACGAAGGGACTGGGACTTGGCCCGTTTTTCAAGTGCGAGGAATAAAGGTGAAGGGCGCAGTCTACGGTAAGAGCGTAGAAATCCGAAGGCAGACTCGGCTTAATTTTACCTGCCAGGGAAGAGAGTTTGAGTACAACTTCTTTGTGCTCCCAATGCTGAATGTGGCAATGATTTTAGGAAGTGACTTCATGAATGCCCACCATGCAGTAATTGACATGGGTGGAGGAGTAATGACAGTTCAAGTTGGGGACCAGCCAATTAATTTAGTATTTGATGAATGCATATTACGTGCCGAGTCAGAAATTAGTTGCCTAAAATTTCAAGCTCAAACCGAGTCGCAACCCAGACTGGAGCTACTCGTGAACTATGTAAGTGAGTCGTGCTCTACGTCTGGTGAGCAGGGGAAAGATGTTTTTGCTGATGCACTGAGAAAAAGCATCGCGGGTGTCAGAACCACGGACAGGGAAAAGGAGAAATTGTATTGCCTGCTTAGGAATCATGAACGGGTATTTTCTGAGACTCCGGGGGCGATTAAGGGTTTTACTTACCAATTCAGAGTACGTGACCACCAGAAGTTTTCTGTTAGACCATACCCTATTCCCGTGGCGTATAAAGCGCAGGTGGAAAAGGAAATAAACAAGATGTTAGAACAAGGAATAATTGAGCGGGCAGTAAGCTCGTACAACTCACCCTTGCTTGTCGTGCCAAAACGCGACAACTCGGTTCGTTTGTTACTAGACTTGAGACAGATAAACACAATTATTATGTTGGAAACGGACAGGCCAGAGAGCCTTGAGGACTCTTACAACGTTTCCACGGGGTAAAGGTACTATCATCTGTAGACCTCCGTTCGAGTTTTTGGCAAATCGTGCTACACCCATCTTGCAGATTATGTACAGCGTTCCTGTGTTATGGAAATTGTTTCCAATTCCGGCGTCTCCCGTTCGGACTAAACGTCTCATCAGCTGCTTTTATAAGATGATTAAATAGCATTTTGCCTGATGATTTGAAACAGCGAGTGACAATTTACTTGGATGACATATTAATTGCGGAAAAGTCGTGGCAGGATCATAATGACGTTCTGAACAGACTACTGGATGTTTTTGAGAAGGCAGGTGTAACAGTCAGATAAGTCACAGTTCGGACGAGAGAACTTCTTAGGCCATATTGTCTCAGCAAATGGAATACAACCTGACCCGGAGAAAATTGCGGCGATAGCGGAGTGTGCAATGCCGACAAATAAAAAACAGTAGCGTGCATTCTTAGGCCTGTGTAATTTTTATAAGCGATTTATAAATTTTAGTGTACTTGGTACACCCCTTCTATGTGGACTAACAGGGAAGAACGCTTTGTGGGTCTGGGATCAAGAGGCACAGAATGAATTTTATAAATTGAAAAAGGCATTGGTAGAGGCTCCCATCCTCGTGCATCCCGACCTGACACAAGAATTCTGTTTAATGACGGACAGATCCTTGTCAGGATTAGGTGCGGTACTGTTTCAAACGGAAGGAAATGATGATATTACAACTTGGAAAACAATCTCGTTTGGGAGCAGGGTGCTCTCTCGATGTGAAAAAAGTTATTCCGTGACAGAACTCGAAGCACTAGCGATATTTTGGCCATTCTCAGAATTTAGGTATTTCTTATTTGGGAGGACCACCAGGGTGTACACTGACCATGGTGCACTCCAATTCCTTATGAGCACAAAAATCACGCATGGGAGACTAGGACGCTGGGCACTATACCTACAGGAATATAATTTCACTGTAGAATGTATTCCGGGACAGAAAAATGTAATTGCTGACGCTTTATCGCGCATTCCTATAGGTTTGGCTCACACAGAAGAAGGGGAACTCGGTGAAAATAATTATAGCATTCTACACTAAAAGAATGCAGCGTTCGAGAACTTTATTACCACATCTTTAGGGAGTATAGCGGACGAACAGGATAAGGACGCAGTATTGAGAGATATAAAGAAGAAGTGGGAGGACAAGGAGAATGTAGGAATACGCCAGTACCACTTAGTGCGCAATAGAATACTATTCAAAAAACGAGCCCCGGACGACTCCAGATGGGTGTTGGTGATTCCGGAGGAACTCGTAAACAAAATTATGTGGTACATACATTTGAGTTATGGTCACCTCGGAGCACAGAAATGTTGTGAAAAACTGAAGGAGACATGCTATTTTAATAACATGCTACGGCGTATTCGTTGTGTACTTAGAGTGTGCGGACCTTGTCAGCGAGCAAAGGCGGCCACAGTGACGTATGCTGCATCATTGCACCCGATAATCCCAAGCAAACTTTGTGACCTCGCGGCCGTGGATCTATTTGGGCCACTAATACGATCTAAAGCAGGTTTTGCATATGTTTTCGTGGCGTTGGAGCTAACCTCCAAGATTGTGTGTCTGACTCCGTTGAGGCGGGCCACAGGAAGGGCAGTGCCAACTGCATTTACAAAGCAGTTTCTGTGTGAAGTTGGGCGTGTGAAAAGGGTTATCTCGGATAATGGACCACAATTTAGATCGCAATACTGGCAGCGGATGCTTCGAAGGAGAAGAATTAAACCTATATATATATCTCTATTTCACCCCAGCTCGAACCCCAGTGAGCGTATTATGCGTGAATTAGGAAAATTATGTAGGTTATACTGCAGTCGTGATCACCGATCGTGGGACATACACCTAAAAGGATTTCAGAACATAATTAATGAGTTGCCTAATACGTCAACAAAGCTTCCGCCAATCACATGGAGCCCCCAAGCAAAATCAAAGAGGTGGTGCCTTGGCCACTAGAGCCGAGACTACGCCGGAACGCAATTGTTGACTTAGCTTTACGCAACATCAAGCGTGCAGCAGAAGCCAGAGTCAAGGCGTATAAGAAAAACGTGTGAAAAACAGTGTTTCATGTAGGATAAAAAGTTCTTATCAGATCACACAAGCTGTCTAACAAACGGTCAGGTGTCTGCAAGAAATTTTTTAATCTCTTTAACGGCCCGTATCGGATAAGGAAGATTCCCCATGAAAACGCCATAGAAGTTGAAACTCTTCGATCGAGGAAATCAAAAGGCCTACACCATGTGTCAAATGTAAAACCATACATTGAGTAGAAAGGACAGTGAGGAGTAGAGAGGGTGGTGAAGAGAAACAATTGATTAGTTTACGTTTGTGTTAAATGCATTTTGAATAACATGTTGGTAAAAATAATGATAAAGATGTTTCTATTTGATTGAGTGATGTTTATGGTTTTTTTGTGTAAATTGAAAAGAGTCGCTCCTGAGGGAAGCAAGATCTGTGTTGAATTAATGCAAAACTCAGGGGAATATCTGATCTGTGGGTATTATGGGTCTGGCAAAGCCAGGTCTCCAACTGTCAGTAGCCTTGTTTCCGATTTTCTACTTTCAGTGCTGCTATCTATCTATTATTGTTCTATATCTGTCAGTATAAATGAGGATCTCTTACTATAGTATGCGTGATGTATGAATATTTGAAAATAGGAGAACTCTGAGAAAGGAAGGAGTAAGTTTAGAATCTTAAAAACAGGATGCAATAATACGATTGTTTAACCATTAGCTTCCCAATATGCGATGATATGTTAATATTGATGATATATGTCTTTTTTGTTCTTTATAGCTGAGTATGTAAAGTGCTGTCTGTAGATTTCGTCAGTATATTGATTCCTTCAAGGTGAAAGAAGAATTGTGGTTTGTGTAATTTACGTGGCCCTAAAATATTATTGTGGTAGTCAAATACGAGCAGTTTTTCAGCAAATGGAGAATGGAACAGAAATATGGATCCTTCCTGTAGTCTTGACTGATGTTGAGCCAGAGCCTGAAAAATTATTCTGCGTTAATACTTGCCCTAGAAAAGCGACGTTTATGTGTTTTGCTGATGCTGTAAACATTACAGCATACTGTTTTCAATGGTGCGGGATGCACTGCAGCCTATATGAGCTGAACTCAAGAAATTTCCCTCTTGAAGGTAGAGGAAGATTAAATAATTTTGATTATGGGACCGAAGGAAAGCTTGGTTTAAGGTAATAAGAATGAAGCAAAACATTTGTCATTTAAACTACAGGAGGGTTTGGATCTTTTGTGTCAGTTGTAAGTTCAATAGGATGTTAAGACGAAACTGGTTTACAGAATAGAGGAGACCACAATTTTGCCATTCATGAGAAATGAATCCAGAATAACCACCACAGGCGCAATAACTGATTTGGAAACGAATGGTAACTTAAAGAAGGAACGAAATTGGAGCAAAATTGGTAAGAAAATGTAATATAACCTGTAGGATGAAAATACATTTACCCTTCTCAGAGTCATTTGTGTAAATAATTCTTGTGATAATGCAATTTTAGATGAAATTGTCTTACTGTTTTATGTATAAACATATGAGTATGATAAATGTATAATTGCGAGTTGCATGGGGGCTTAATTAAATATGATTGAAAATATTTTTTATTTTTCGTAGCTGTAAGTCCGATTACGCTGTGTCTCGTAATCGGTTGGCCCTGACTAGTATTATTACGCTATCTGACTGCAAAGAACAACAACAAGAATGAAATGAAATTTTTCGTTAACACAATTAATTAATTAAGTCCCCAGCAACTATGAAACCTACGAAACCAAAGCATAAGTATAACTGTTCTGTATGTGGAAGTATGACTCAACGCACATCTGGCACGGTTCTTCTTCAACAAGACAAGAATTTTTAAATACCAATTTTACTGACGTGATAAAAGAAAATTACAAATACTATAATTGCGTAAGGAAAGCAGAATTGAACTCTAATACAAGAACACACGCCAGATGCTTTGTTGACTGAACCTGTAATGACGCATTATTTAGGACACTTAAATAAAAACAAACGCAGTTAGTTACCTCATTTATATTGATGAAAATCATTCTAATCCTTACATTATATCTCAACCAGAACTCTCCAATATCACGTCTCAGCAAGCACTGCCTAATAGCACATCTCAACAAACACTCTCTGCTACAACATCTCAGCACAGACTACCACGAGACCTCGACAGGCACTGACTACTACGAGCTCTCTCCAAGCACTGACTGCTACGAGTTCTTAACAGGCACTGACTACTACGAGCTCTCTCTTCAAGCACTGACTGCCACGAGTTCTTAACAGGCACTGACTACTACGAGCTCTCTCCAAGCACTGTGGAGGCGGCAGAATAATACTCTTTGGCGCAATCTCTGGCGCAGTGGCTCAGTGTAGCCACCTTTCATATGCCCCTCCTCCACAGGCCAGAATTTGATGGTATTTTTGCCAGCATTGGTGGTGAAAATACCACCAAATTCGTCCACAAAAATACAGACAAAAATAAAAGATAATATTAATACCTAAATATCACATAATTAGTTAAAATTTTGGCTTTGCACTGACCTTTCAATAACCTAATATATAAAATACAGTAGGCAATACAAATTCTTTTCATACATGTGGCTTTACATAATAGTTTGCACAATACACAAAAAATCAGTTTATACAAATGTTCACATAAAATACTTTAAATTGTTCAAAAAAAAACAAATAGTTGATAATTCCAGCCCAGCAATGGTCAACAGGTGCAAACACCAACAAGTGACATCATTTCAGCAGAAGCAGTCCATCGGTTGCACCCAGTAATGTTGAGGAGGTGCAGACACCAACAAGTGACATCATTTCAGTAGAAGCAGTCCATCAGTTGCACACAGCAATGTTGAGCAGGTGCAGACACCAACAAGTGACATCATTTCAGCCGAAGCAGTTCATCAGTGGCACCCAGCAATGTTGAGAAGGTGCAGACACCGGCAAGTGACATCATTTCAGTAGAAGCAGTCCATCAGTTGCACCCAGCAATGTTGAGCAGGTGCAGACGCCAACAAGTGACATCATTTCAGTAGAAGCAGTCCATCAGTTGCACCCAGCAATGTTGAGCAGGTGCAGACACCAACAAGTGACATCATTTCAGTAGAAGCAGTCCATCAGTTGCACCCAGCAATGTTGAGCAGGTGCAGACACCAACAAGTGACATCATTTCAGTAGAAGCAGTTCCATCTGTGGCACCCAGTAAAGTTGAAGAGGTACACACAGCAACAAGTCACATTAGTTCAGTAGGAGCAGTCCATCAGTGGCACCCAGCAATGTTGAGTAGGTGCAGACACCAACAAGTGACATCATTTCAGTAGAAGCAGTTCCATCTTTGGCACCCAGTAAAGTTGAAGAGGTACACACAGCAACAAGTCACATTAGTTCAGTAGAAGCAGTCCATCAGTGGCACCCAGCAATGTTGAGTAGGTGCAGACAGCAACAAGTGACTTCATTTCCATGCAAGTAGTCCATCAGTTGCACCTAGCAATGATGAGCGGGTCCAGAGAGCAGTCCATGATATTCACTATCACCGATCACACTGTTCATCAGAGTATATAAGCACAAATTAAACATGTCCTAGTGGCACCAATCATGTAGAAAAAGTACAAGTAACAGTCCATAATATTCACTATCACTGATCACACAGTTCATCAGCAGAAATTAATCATTCCTAAGTGTCACACATTATGTTGAAAAAGTGCAGGTAACAGTTCATAATATTTACCCTCACTAATCAGACAGTTCAGGCATGAACAATAGTTTGAATGCACATACAAATGCTTTTACACTAAACATACAAATCATAACAAACACACAAATGATGTCAGATAATTTTCATACTAACTATTACAAATACTCAAATATCAGTAAACCTATAATATTTATGGGTGTCAGTGCAAGCCACAACAAACAAATAAAATAATATTCAGGCATGAACAATAGTTTGAATGCACATACAAATGCTTTTACACTAAACATACAAATCGTAACAAACACACAAATGATGTCAGATAATTTTCATATTAACTATTACAAATACTCAAATATCAGTAAACCTATAATATTTATGTGTGTCAGTGCAAGCCACTACAAACAAATAAAATAATATTTAGGAGATAGGTGGGTAGGATTAGGAAAGGAAAACACAAAACACACTCACTCATCTTTCATCCACATTAAGAACTACTGTGTAATTGAATGGTGTTAACTGTGTAAATGTAATTCTGTCAAAATCTGATGTTGATCATGTGTATCAAGTAGTAGTGGCAGCAATGTATAACAGTCAATAATAGTTAGGTCAACGTCATAGTCATCATGTCAAGACCAATGTTTGCCAAGCCAGATCAAATGTACTGTTGTTGAACAACTGTCAGTGAGCCAAGATATGCAAATACTTCCTCTCTTCAAAAAAAAGTATTTACTGCTTAGTGATTTAACAAAGTGTGTGTATAGACTATCTTCCTTCTACTTTAGTGTTCTAGTCTGCTATCTTCATCCTGCTTGTTCCATAAGACCAACAAAAAAATTATGCATCTCACTTACTTTACCTCTTATCCACCAAAACTCCAATAATCATCAACTTCACACAATCTCAATAATACCTCAATAATACCTCTTCAATACGTCGATACATATAAACATTATTCCCAATATATGCTCCTCACTCACTTTACCTCTTATCCACCAAAACTCCAATAATCATCAACTCCACACAATCTCATTAATACCTCAATAATACCTCGTCAATGCGTCGATACATATTAACCTTATTACCAATCTCATTTCACTTCCATAACAACTCTTTCCTCTAGTCAGTCTCCTCGAACAAGTACAGATAAAATCCTAATGCAAACTTCAGTTCATCATCCAAAACAATCTGAAGACACATTGCCAACACACAACCTCTGTGTAATCCATCTGACCCAAATCTTCTGCTCATTATGAGTTATAAACAAAGAAATGCATACATGACCTCTAACAGACTTAGTTCGAATAACTCTCAGTAATTAAGTACGATTACGGAGTGTGAATGATCATAATATTTCACAGTGTGTACACCACTTCAAGAATTATGGCAAACAGAAGCAAACATGTGGAGTATTTCTTGTGTCAAGTGTCACTTGCTATTTCAATTGCTCACGAAAAATGCAGTGTAATAACTGTCAATGGTCTAAACCTAGTTTTGGTATGTCATGTCAAAAATGGTTCAAATGGCTCTGAGCACTATGGGACTCAACTGCTGAGGTCATTAGTCCCCTAGAACTTAGAACTAGTTAAACCTAACTAACCTAAGGACATCACAAACATCCATGCCCAAGGCAGGATTCGAACTCGCGACCGTAGCGGTCTTGCGGTGCCAGACTGCAGCGCCTTTAACCGCACGGCCACTTCGACCGGCTTATGTCATGTCGTTAGCTTCCTTCCTATTAGCATAAATTTATACAGCTTCCATAAAACCTCAGCTCATGTGACTTCTATGAAGTTTCTTGTACTAATGTCGTTCGTCGAATTATAGCAGTTCATTTTCTTATCTTAAAATATAAGTCACTGAGCGTAAGCAAAACAAGCAATAGCGAGTAAATATACCAGTAGAGAACAGAATGTCAACAAGTGGATGCAGCACAATCCTTACAACGAGGCTCTGCAAAGCGAAAAATCTATAATTAATCCAATAGTGTGACCTAAACTCTCTGTTTGTACACAGTATATCAGCATTTCTATACACCAAATTAAAGAGTAGTTATGACAACAAACAGAAATGTATAAATATGCAATCCATACGCATAGCAGCAAACAGGTCATTAGCATCATATCAGCATAAGCAAATAAATGTTCATATGTCATCTTAATAAGTAAACATGAAGGCGCAAGCAGATAAATCACAAAGTATAACTTACATACATATCAGCACAACTAATCAGGTGACAATTATAATTTAAATAAATAAGCACAGCAGCCACATAATTAAAAAATATGACATCAGTGAAAAAGCAGTGCAGCCAAGCGATGCATAATATACACAAGTTACAACCCAGTTCATTAATAATCATTGTCAAAATCAGTTAACGTACGCAAGCACGTCGCTTCACAAGTAAATTCATAGAACATGAAATTTAGCACAAAGTATGAATCACGTAATCGCGAGCAGCAAATTACGTCTCAAGTACGTACCTAAGTGGAAATATGTTACCTGTAAAATGAACTCAATTAATAGTTACCTTTTTTAGTTTATTAGTTTCTTCTTCGAAATTACATTCTTCCTGAAATTTTCTCGATAGCAAGTCGTCTTAACGTCGGACACGCACAGAATTTACCTGAAGTTCTTAAATATTTTATACAACCGTATCCTGGAAAATACTGAATGTTAATAACAGAATTCATCAAGTCACTATAGCTCTATACTGAATTTAATCGGAGAAATTAAACTGTGTATTTGTTTACGGCTGTCAGTGCATTCGCACTGAGCGCTCGATCAGCTGTAGGCGCGTGACGTAGGAAGCAATTGTTCGCGGTCAACGACTGCCTTGTGCGGCGCGCAGACTTGACTGTTGCTTTGAGTATGTGCCGCCGCCAAAACACGGCGCGGTATCCTTGTACTCTCCGCATGTTTACATGTAGCTGTTAGTTTCTCTAAAGTATGTCATTCCACAAAAATTTTTCAAAAGTATATCATTCCACAAAAATTTTGGAAACTAGGAACCCCACGTTTTGTGGTAGGAACAGCATAATTACGAATAGCGTCTAATTTTTTTGGATCAGGAAGAATACCGAGAAATTTCACCTGAGAACGACCAAATTCAGATTTTTCTAAGTTCACTGTAATGCCAACTCTTGCAAAGATACGTAATAATGAATCCAAAATTTTGTTGTGCTCACTCCAAGAATGTTTAGCAATATGAATATCGTCAACATATGAAGTAATATTGTTACGAAGATAAACAGGTGAAATTTCATTTAAACTACGAATGAATGCTGCTGAAGATACAGTAAGTCCAAACGGTAATTTCCGAAATCTCCTTTTGGGTAAATTAGTCAAATCCGGTTATTGTTTACTTACTCACTAGATGGATTGATAGTCGAAGAGTTGTTTTGACAGATGCAAAGAATAGTAAAAGAGTAGGCAGCGGTACAGAAAACTAAAAGAGAAATAGCACCACTACAGCTCGGGGCCCTATGCTCGCTACGGCACATATTCACTTAGAGTAGTGAATCCCCTGAGGACTTTAATAGTCATGCATAATTTCCAGTTTGTGACTTAGTGGCAAATTTGGCGGAAGTGCGTACATAAATTGATCTAGCCATGAACATGGATGTATGTCATTCTTAGAATAGCGGAAGATCTTAAATTTCCGGACAGTCAAAAAGTGTTTATAGTCAAAGTTTTCGCCTCGTGGCGACAAAGACCTACCGCGTCTGTCCCAGTCCGAATGTCGATTATTGTAAAGTTCGCGCGCCTGGCGCTCTCTTGTTGCTTCTCGTAAATGAAATAAATTACTTTCTTCATACCCCTCTGCTATCTGTGATTCTAAATTTCTTTTGCCGTCTTTTCCTACGATTTCTCCCTCAATCTGTTTGACTTGCTTTTTTAAAGCCTCAAATTCCCTTTTAACGCGGTCATTAAATTTTCCCTGATTTTCAACATGTTTATTTATGTTCTGATACTCTTCGGTTTCTGCAAATGGCAATGGAGCTGTATCATCCGAATCTCTGTCCCCATGTAAACTAAGATTTATCAATTTTTCTGAAATCTCCTCAACTCTTTCCGATAAGTCACCTATTTGTTCTTTCTGTTTATTTACGTCTTCTGTAAGTGTCGCGACTCGGGTTTCAGTGTTGACACATTTGGTAGTTAGCTGTTCATATTGTTGTGTTAGGTTATTTAATCTGTCATTTGGTACGGATTCCTCGATTCTCTCAAATATTTCTTCCTTATCCTTTGCACGTGGTAAATTTAACTCTGAAAATTTCTGTACTATCACGCGATCTCTTTCTTCCTGTTCTCCATCCTGTTCCCTTTGTCTGATTTCTACTGCAATTAATCTATAATTGTGAGCATTCAAAATTGGTTGTACTTCTTCTCTGATTTCTTTCTTTAATTCATCTTTCATGTTTTTGAAACATGTCCCTGTTCGTAAGTCTAACCGTGTTTCCAAAGTTCCCATCTCTGTTTTATATTCAGATCGTAAAGTTCCCATCTCTGTTTTAAATTCAGATCCTAACCGAGTTTCCATTGTTCCCATCCGTGTTTCCATTGTTCCCATATCAGTTTTTAATTCAGATCGTAAAGTTCCCATCTCTGTTTTAATTTTTCCTATCTCTGTTTTAATTGTTCCCATTTGTGATCCCAAATTTAATATTGCACCCATCAACTGCTCCATATTAACTGGTTCAAAATTCTTTTCGCCCCGAACATTTCCCGCAAAACCAGTTTCCTTCGTCATAGCTGTAAAGCTATCTGTGTTCGATACTATTTCAGAATCTTCGATCGCTAATCTCGTATTCTGTGAATTTTCTGATTGAGAAAAATTTTGAAATGATTCCGGACTCTTTTTCCCGACTTATTACATTGTTTTCCACTTCATTACTCATCACACTGTTCTCCTGTGTTGGCGAGTTCGCCATGTCAACAAATTCGTCATTCTCACTATTCATCATTTTCGCCTGTTTCATCGACCGCGTAATCATTTACAAAACATAAAAAAAATTCGTCACTGTACGAAAATTACACACGATGACTCTTTATCTCCAACAATACCATTTACATGCAATGTCTCCCTCAAACACGATCAATCGAACAATTGAAATAATTGCACTAGATTGTCAAATGCGTATACAAGACAACAATTTAAATTTTTAAAAAATACCATTAGAAGAATGACAATTACCAAATCTACACATGCAATACAGACTACAATTACTAAACTCAAATTACTACAACAATACTACGGTCTACTATTTTTACAATCAGAAGATTCCAAGGGACGATCCGAAGCAGCGGTCGCCACGTGCATGGGGGCTTAATTAAATATGATTGAAAACACTTTTTATTTTTCGTTGCTGTAAGTCCGATTACGCTGTGTCTCGTAATCGGTTGGCCCTGACTGGTATAATTACGCTATCTGACTACAAAGAACAACAACAAGAATGAAATGAAATTTTTCGTTAACACAATTAATTAATTAAGTCCCCAGCAACTATGAAACCTACGAAACCAAAGCATAAGTATAACTGTTCTGTATGTGGAAGTATGACTCAACGCACATCTGGCACGGTTCTTCTTCAACAAGACAAGAATTTTTAAATACCAATTTTACTGACGTGATAAAAGAAAATTACTAATACTATAATTGCGTAAGGAAAGCAGAATTTAACTCTAATAAAAGAACACACGCCAGATGCTTTGTTGACTGAACCTGTAATGACGCATTATTTAGGACACTAAAATAAAAACAAACGGAGTTAGTTACCTCATTTATATTGATGAAAATCATTCTAATCCTTACATTATATCTCAACCAGAACTCTCCAATATCACATCTCAGCAAGCACTGCCTAATAGCACATCTCAACAAACACTCTCTGCTACAACATCTCAGCACAGACTACCACGAGACCTCGACAGGCACTGACTACTACGAGCTCTCTCCAAGCACTGACTGCTACGAGTTCTTAACAGGCACTGACTACTACGAGCTCTCTCCAAGCACTGACTGCCACGAGTTCTTAACAGGCACTGACTACTACGAGCTCTCTCCAAGCACTGTGGAGACGGCAGAATAATACTCTTTGGCGCAATCTCTGGCGCAGTGGCTCAGTGTAGCCACCTTTCAGAGTCTCTTATCAGGTGTGTCAACTGGTATAAATGTTTTGGCGTGTAAATAACCATTGTTCTTTTTACTATGCATGTTTAAGGAAAGTTTCTCCATATTTATCATGCGACAAGACATATGCCGTGAGCGTCAAGAAGAGGACGAATTAGAACAATGTTGTAGTGATACAAACACTGTGTTAAAGTAGCATTTAAGTAGTGGATTGAAGTAGAATTTTGAGTAATATATGTTTATGGGTAGTTAGTTTGTAATATAGACAACAGGTGTGCATGTGTGTGTGTGTAAATAACATGTGAACCCTATGCTGTCCTGACCTATACTTGCCCAAGGCATAATCCTATTCATTTTAGTGAATTAATAACTAGCATTTGATTTATTAAAACGCAAGTGAACCACATTAGTGATGTGGATTTAGATATTATATTGTCAGTTCGTTTTATTTTTATTTTTATACTGTCAAGTCCTTTCACTTTTATTTTTTTTATATTGTCAAGTCATTTAACTTTTATTTTTATATTGTCGATTCATGTAACTTTGTTATTAAAAAAATTTAAGTCTCACTTTTGTTCCTAAAAATTGTGGTATTATGTATGACATTTTGTAATCATATAACTGTGATGAACAATTTCTGTGAATGCAGTTGAGAACGTGAAAACGAACCGGCTAAACTCTTACGAGACAGCGGGAGCAGCGAGGAGGAGGACTAGTTATAAACAGGCGGGTTTCCCAGCAGGACACTGTCAGCCAGGCCACATCTGGAGCACGCTCGCCAACAAAAGAAGGGCTGCGGGGGAAACACTTTCCCTTGCACCCAGAGATAATGGCCGACCGCACCAGTGCGACCCTTCGTGGAGGCGATGACCTGAGATGGCCGAGCTGTCCACCGCGCGGAAATCCATCTGCTGGCAACGCACCACACGCACGCGACCGTGACGAGACGGCCGCGGTGAAATGACAGAAGACAAGGGATAAAGGGGCGTGGAGCCTTTTGACAGGTACTGTCCAGAGAAACTTGCAGACGTGAACGACGACTATCAACATTTCTTGGCGGAAGCCCATTGTGAAGCGACAGTGGTTCGGTGTTCTCTGGTTGCTAAGGGTGGCACAAAGAAGAGCCACTAAGTGTCATCCTTGCCCAGGATTATCAAACCGGCGAGCCAATTGAGGATAAGTCAAGAATTGAATAACACAAGGGGCATGGAGCCTTTTGACACGTACTCTCCAGAGAAATTGGCGGACTTCAACGGCGCCTATCAACATTTCCTGACGGATGCCCACTGTCAAGCGACAGTAACTCATGGTTCGATGTTCTCTGGTCGCTAAGGGTGGCACAAAGAAAAGCCATTGTCATCCTTGCCCAGGAATATCAAACCGGCGAGCCAATTGAGGATAACTCAAGAATTTAACAACGCAAGGGGCGTGGAGCCTTTTGACACATATTGTCCAGAGACACTGGCAGACTTCGACGATGCCTATCAACATTTCCTGGCGGATGCCCACTGTCAAGCGACAGTAAATCAAAGTTCGATGTTCTCTGGTAGCGAAGGGTGGCACAAAGAAGAGCCATTAAGTGTCATCCTTGCCCAGGAATATCAACCTGGCATGTCAAACGAGGATACCGCACGAATTTGACAACACAAAAATGGAACCAAATCGAGATGTACGTGACACGGGCCACCAAGAGAAACTTCATGAGAGAGCAGGGACGGCGGGATTGCACGCAAAAGATGGACAAAAATCCCTACTGACAGCTGCGGCGACGAACCCCCCCCCCTCCCCTCCCCTTTATATTGTGTCTCAGAACAGTGGAAGAGTGTGCCAGTAATCAGTGATTATAGGGTTCTTAGTCCAATGCATATATGTGTGTTCTTTCAGAGAAACTTTCATCGTGTATTTTGCAGGTGTCCGATTTATTGGTGTTTTCTTTATTAGACTGACTCTTGTATTTTGCAGGTGTTTCATTTATTGGTGTTTTTTTTAGACGTTGACTATTGTACTATAAGAGCTGTTTTATTTCTCAATGTTATTTTTTTGTGTTGTATTAGATCTGTGATATATTGTTTCATAAATTCATTCCTGTGGCATTGCTTCGTTTATCAGTCAGATAGCTATTCATGCTCATTGGACAGTGCATGGGGGCTTAATTAATTATGATTGAAAATATCTTTTATTTTTCGTAGCTGTATGTCCGATTACGCTATTTCGTAAACGGTTGGCCCTGACTAGTATTATTACGCTATCTGACTGCAAAGAACAACAACAAAGAATGAAATGAAAATTTTCGTTAACACAATTAATTAATTAAGTCCCCAACAACTATGAAACCTACGAAACCAAAGCATAAGTATAACTGTTCTGTATGTGGAAGTATGACTCAACGCACATCTGGCACGGTTCTTCTTCAACAAGACAAGAATTTTTAAATACCAATTTTACTGACGTGATAAAAGAAAATTACAAATATGTGTGATGAGAAGAGGAGAGAACTGGACGAAGGTGGAAGAGGGGGAATGGTGGAAAGACAGAGCACGATGGAGAGGCTTGTGTTCCCGACAGACCCAGCCAGTGGCTGGAAACTGTCCAAGATGATGATGATGATGATAATTGCGTAAGGAAAGCAGAATTAAACTCTAATACAAGAACACACGCCAGATGCTTTGTTGACTGAACCTGTAATGACGCATTATTTAGGACACTGAAATAATGAAAAAAAAAAAAGAAACGGAGTTTGTTACCTCATTTATATTGATGAAAATCACTCTAATCCTTACAATATATCTCACACCGACTCTCTACTATCACATCTCAACCAGAACTCTCCAATATCACATCTCAGCAAGCACTGAGTACTAGCACATCTCAACAAACACTCTCTGCTACAACATCTCAGCACAGACTACCCCAAGTTCTCGACAGGCACTCTACTACGAGCTCTGGACAAGCACTGACTGCTACGAGTTCTTAACAAGCACTGTGGAGGCGGCAGAATAATACTCTTTGGCGCAATCTCTGGCGCAGTGGCTCAGTGTAGCCACCTTTCATATGCCCCTCCTCCACAGGCCAGAACTTGATGGTATTTTTGCCAGCATTGGTGGTGAAAATACCACCAAATTCGTCCACAAAAATACAGACAAAAATAAAAGATAATATTAATACCTAAATATCACATAATTAGTTAAAATTTTGGCTTTGCACTGACCTTTCAATAACCTAATATATGAAATACAGTAAGCAATACAACTTCTTTTGATACATGTGACTTTACAATTAAGTTCACACAATACACAAAAAATCAGTTTATACAAATGTTCACATAAAATGCTTTCAATGATTAGTTTATACAAAAAAAGGCACCAACAGGTGACATCTTTTCAGTAGAAGCAGTCCATCAGTGGCACCCAGTAAAGTTGAGCAGGTACACCCAGCAACAAGTCACATTAGTTCAGTAGAAGCAATCCATCAGTGGCACGCAGCAATGTTGAGTAGGTGCAGACAGCAACAAGTGACTTCATTTCAGTAGAAGCAGTCCATCAGTGGCACCCAGCAACGTTGAGCAGGTGCAGACACCAACACGTGACATTATTTCAGTAGAAGCAGTTCATCAGTGGCACCTAGCAATGTTGAAGAGGTACACACAGCAACAAGTCACATTAGTTCAGTAGAAGCAATCCATCAGTGGCACCCAGCAATGTTGAGTAGGTGCAGGCAGCAACAAGTGACTTCATTTCAGTAGAAGCAGTTCCATTAGTGGCACTCAGCAATGTTGAATAGGTCCAGAGAGCAGTCCATAATATTCACTATCACTGATCACACAGTTCATCAGCAGAAATTAAACGTTTCTAAGTGGCACCCATTATGTTGAAGAGGTGCAGGTAACAGTTCATAATATTCACCATCACTAATCAGACAGTTCAGGCATGAACAATAGTTTCAATACACATACAAATGCTTTTACACACTAGACATATAAATTCTAATAAACACACAAATGTTATCAGATAATTGCCATATTAACTATTACAAATACTCAAATATCAGTAAACCTAAAATATTTATGGATGTCAGTGCAAGCCACAACAAACAATAAAATAACATTTAGGAGATAGGTGGGTAGGATTAGGAAAGGAAAACACAAAACACACTCACTCATCTTTCATCCACATTAAGTACTACTGTGTAATTGAATAGTGTTAACTGTGTAAATGCAATTCTGTCAAAATCTGATGTTCATCATGTGCATCAAGTAGTAGTGGCAGCAATGTATAACAGTCAATAATAGTTAAGTCAACGTCATAGTCATCATGTCAAGACCAATGTTTGCCAAGCCAGATCAAATGTACTGTTGTTGAACAACTGTCAGTGAGCCAAGATATGCAAATACTTCCTCTCTTCAAAAAAAGTATATACTGCTTAGTGATTTAACAAAGTGTGTGTATAGACTATCTTCCTTCTACTTTAGTGTTCTAGTCTGCTATCTTCATCCTCCTTGTTCCATAAGACCAACAAAAAAAATATGCATCTCACTTACTTTACCTCTTATCCACCAAAACTCCAATAATCATCAACTTCACACAATCTCAATAATACCTCAATAATACCTCTTCAATACGTCGATACATATAAACCTTATTGCCAATATATGTGTGGTGTCACCGCCAGACACCACACTTGCTAGGTGGTAGTTTAAATCGGCCGCGGTCCATGTAGTACATGTCGGACCCGCGTGTCGCCACTGTGATCGCAGACCTAGCGCCACCACCAAGGCAGGTCTCGTGATACGAGAGTGGACTCGACCCCAGTTGTACGAGAACCAAGCTACCGCCCAGTTGTACGCGAACCTAGCTATCGCCCAGTTGTACGAAGCCTTTCTCTCTCATTAGCCGAGAGACATAATAGCCATCAGCTAAGTACTGGCTACGAACTAGCAAGGAGCCATTTGTATCAGTGCCTATAGCGTACGAGTATTCAAGAGAGATGTATTCCAAGGAATAAATAAAAGTTAAGTAAAAAGCATCTACATACTTTTCTTCGTATTCATTCATAAGTTCTCATGTTCCAGACTTCACGCCCGTCTGCTGTATGCCGTGCACTATCGGCTACCGCGTAGTCAAGCTTTCTTTTTCAGCCACCACAGCTTCACAGTGTCGGCCCGGCTGCCGACACAATAATATGCTCCTCACTTACTTTACCTCTTATCCACCAAAACTCCAATAATCATCAACTCCACACAATCTCATTAATACCTCAATAATACCTCGTCAATGCGTCGATACATATTAACCTTATTACCAATCTCATTTCACTTCCATAACAACTCTTTCCTCTAGTCAGTCTCCTCGAACAAGTACAGATAAAATCATAATGCAAACTTCAGTTCATCATCCCATACAATCTGAAGACACATTGCCAACACACAACCTCTGTGTAATCCATCTGACCCAAATCTTCTGCTCATTATGAATTATAAACAAAGAAATGCATACATGACCTCTAACAGACTTAGTTCGAATAACTCTCAGTAATTAAGTACGATTACGGAGTGTGAATGATCATAGTATATCACAGTGTGTACACCACTTCAAGAATTATGGCAAACAGAAGCAAACATGTGGAGTATTTCTTGTGTCAAGTGTCACTTCCTATTTCAATTGCTCACGAAAAATGCAGTGTAATAACTGTCAATGGTCTAAACCTAGTTTTGGTATGTCATGTCGTTAGCTTCCTTCCTATTAGCATAAATTTATACAGCTTCCATAAAACCTCAGCTCATGTGACTTCTATGAAGTTTCTTGTACTAATGTCGTTCGTCGAATTATAGCAGTTCATTTTCTTGTCTTAAAATATAAGGCACTGAGCGTAAGCAAAACAAGCAATAGCGAGTAAATATACCAGTAGAGAACAGAATGTCAACAAGTGGATGCAGCACAATCCTTACAACGAGGCTCTGCCAAGCGAAAAATCTATAATTAATCCAATAGTGTGACCTAAACTCTCTGTTTGTACACAGTATATCAGCATTTCTATACACCAAATTAAAGAGTAGTTATGACAACAAACAGAAATGTATAAATATGCAATCCATACGCATAGCAGCAAACAGGTCATTAGCATCATATCAGCATAAACAAATAAATGTTCATATGTCATCTTAATAAGTAAACATGAAGGCGCAAGCAGATAAATCACAAAGTATAACTTACATACATATCAGCACAACTAATCAGGTGACAATTATAATTTAAATAAATAAGCACAGCAGGCACATAATTAAAAAATATGACATCAGTGAAAAAGCAGTGCAGCCAAGCGATGCATAATATACACAAGTTACAACCCAGTTCATTAATAATCATTGTCAAAATCAGTTAACGTACGCAAGCACGTCGCTTCACAAGTAAATTCATAGAACATGAAATTTAGCACAAAGTATGAATCACGTAATCGCGAGCAGCAAATTACGTCTAAAGTACGTACCTAAGTGGAAATATGTTACCTGTAAAATGAACTCAATTAATAGTTACCTTTTTTAGTTTATTAGTTTCTTCTTCGAAATTACATTCTTCCTGAAATTTTCTCGATAGCAAGTCGTCTTAACGTCGGACACGCACAGAATTTACCTGAAGTTCTTAAATATTTTATACAACCGTATCCTGGAAAATACTGAATGTTAATAACAGAATTCATCAAGTCACTATGCACTATACTGAATTTAATCGGAGAAATTAAACTGTGTATTTGTTTACGGCTGTCAGTGCATTCGCACTGAGCGCTCGATCAGCTGTAGGCGCGTGACGTAGGAAGCAATTGTTCGCGGTCAACGACTGCCTTGTGCGGCGCTCAGACTTGACTGTTGCTTTGAGTATGTGCCGCCGCCAAAACACGGCGCGGTATCCTTGTACTCTCCGCATGTTTACATGTAGCTGTTAGTTTCTCTAAAGTATGTCATTCCACAAAAATTTTTCAAAAGTATATCATTCCACAAAAATTTTGGAAACTACGAACTTCACGTTTTGTGGTAGGAACAGCATAATTACGAATAGCGTCTAATTTTTCTGGATCAGGAAGAATACCTTCTGTAGAAATAATGTGGCCGAGAAATTTCACCTGAGAACGACCAAATTCAGATTTTTCTAAGTTCACTGTAATGCCAACGCTTGCAAAGATACTTAATAATGAATCCAAAATTTTGTTGTGTTCACTCCAAGAATGTTTAGCAATAAGAATGTCGTCAACATATGAAGTAATGTTGTCACGAAGATAAACAGGTAAAATTTCATTTAAACTACGAATGAATGCTGCTGAAGATACAGTAAGTCCAAACGGTAATTTCCGAAATTGGTAACAGTTACCAAAGGCTAAAAAGGCAGTATATTTTCTACAATCAGGGTGGAGTTCTATTTGCCAAAAACCTGCGCGCATATCAATCGTGGATAAAACTTTAATTCCATGGAAATGTTGAAGAAGTTCATCTAAATTTTGTGGGCGGTCTGTTTCAGGAATGATCATGTTATTTATCTGTCTGGAATCCAGAACCAAACGAATTGATCCATCCTTTTTAAGAACAACGCATAATGGGCTAGTATAAGGACTGACTGCAGGCTCAATAATGCCCTGATCTAACATGTACTGAAGTTCATTCTTAACCTTGTCTCTGTAAGCCAAAGGAATAGCGTACGTTTTCCTGCGAAATGGAGTGTTTTCTTTTACTTTAAATAAATATTGTAAGCCTTGTATAGTTCCTGTGTGATGACTAAACACTGTAGCATGTGAAGTCAAAATGTGGTGCAACTCTTCTCTTGCAACGTCATCTGGCACTTCAGCTTTCTTAACCTTTTCATTAATTAATTCTTCGCTATTAATTATATCATCCATCGCGTCTCTGTATCTATTGTCATTGTCATGAATAAACACACTATCGTCATAATGCTCAACGAAAACATCAGAAGTAAGAAACCTTAAACATTTTGTATCTGACTCAGATCTTGTTAAACACTGGAAAAATTTCAAACATTTCGGCATTCCGGCAACAGTCAAATTTACACTTCCTTCTTTAAAGGTCAAAATTGCCTTATGTGCGTTAAGAAACTCTATACCTAATATAATTTGGGTACTGAGTAATGGAACAATAATAAAATTAGCAGAAAAGTCGTATCCTTGACAAATGAAATTTAAGTTGGTCTGTTGTTTGACTTCCACACTTTTTCCAGAAATAGCACCTCGAATTGTAGTTTTAGAAATAGGTAATTCACTAATGACATTCAATGGGCTCCCAGAATCTAAAACTGCAGTGAACTTATTCTTACCCACACATACTTCAATAACAGGGTGTAAAAATACGTCTACATTATTTTCCTTTTCGTCTAGCAAAATGTCTCTCATGTCTTCCAGGCGTACGTAGTGTAAAGTCGTAGTGTCATTACTTTCTGAACCGTCTATATTGCTGCCAGAAGCCGAAGCTACAAGTCATTGTCGATTGTTTGCGTCACGTCTTTGATTATTCGCGTCATTTCGCGAATCAATTTCTACGATTTGCACTTGTCTCTCTGAAGTTCTGTCACGTGGAGGATGCCAATTAGGTCCCTCCTGTCTGTTAGATGTAAATTCTTGGTTGTGTCTGTTATCAAAATTTCTGTTTTCCTGTCTGTCTGCATAACTACTTCTTGTGTAATTTCGACTGTCACTTCTGAAATTATTGTTGTATCTACTACCCTGGTTATTTCTGTAGAAAGAATTTCTATTACTGTATGAATAATTTCTGTCTTGATGATACCGATTACTGTTTCCATATGATTGATCACTCCGGTACGAATTACCGTTGTTATAATTGTCTGTGTAATTTCTGTTAGAGCGTCTGTTATTGTCATAAGGCTGGTATCTATTGTCCTGTCTGTTACGTCTGTCATTCTCAAAATTACCCATATAACGCCCGTTCCGATCACTATCCCTTTTCTCTGAAAATCTATTGTAATTACTGTTACTGAAGAGGTTACAGGAAGTCCCGTCGTCGTTGTCATACTCAAGTTCTTGCAACAAAGTCTTAAAGGTCTCGATGTCGTCTTTACATCTTCCGGCTAAAGCAATTTCTCTTATGGATTGTGGCAGCTTAGTTAAACAAATGCGAATTAATCCAATCGGGCTATAAGGGTTGGAAAGGAACTGATTCTTTCGAATCATGTCTTCAAAATATTCTGCTGGCGTGCGGAACTCAGACTGTTTCAAATTACGCTGCATAATCAGACTATGTTTGACTCTGTCTTGTGTGTTTTCGGACCAATATGCCGATAGAAATGCATGATAAAAATCATTCAGATTATTACAATCTCTAATGAGTGCGCGCATCCGCGTCGCCGGTTCGTTTTCTAAATATCCACACATAAATTCCAGTTTGTGACTTAGTGGCCAATTTGGTGGAAGTGCGTACATAAATTGATCTAACCATGCACATGGATGTTATGTCATTCTTAGAATTGTGGAAGATCTTAAATTTCCGGACAGTCAAAAAGTGTTTGAAGTCAAAGTTTTCGCCTCGTGGCGACAAAGACCTACCGCGTCTGTCCCAGTCCGAATGTCGATTATTGTAAAGTTCGCGCGCCTGGCGCTCTCTTGTTGCATCCCGTAAATGAAACAAATTATTTTCTTCAAACCCTTCTGGTATCTGTGATTCTAAATTTCCTTTGCCGTCTTTTCCTACGATTTCTCCTTCAATTTGTTTGACTTGCTTTTTTAATACCTCAAATTCCCTTTTGACGCATTCATTAAATTTTCCCTGATTTTCAACATGCTTATTTATGTTCTGATACTCTTCGGTTTCTGCAAATGGTAATGGAGCTGTATCATCCGAATCTCTGTCCCCATGTAAACTAAGATTTATCAATTTATCTGAAATCTCCTCAACTCTTTCCGATAAGTCACCTATTTGTTCTTTCTGTTTATTTACGTCTTCCGTAAGTGTCGCGACTCGGGTTTCAGTGTTGACACATTTGGTAGTTAGCTGTTCATATTGTTGTGTTAGGTTATTTAATCTGTCATTTGGTACGGATTCCTCGATTCTCTCAAATATTTCTTCCTTATCCTTTGCACGTTGTAAATTTAACTCTGAAAATTTCTGTACTATCACGCGATCTCTTTCTTCCTGTTCTCTATCCTGTTCCCTTTGTCTAATCTGTACTGCAATTAATCTATTATTGTGGGCATTCAAAATCGGTTGTACTTCTTCTCTGATTTCTTTCTTTAATTCATCTTTCATGTTTTTGAAACATGTCCCTGTTCGTGAGTCTAGCCGTGTTTCCATTGTTTCCATCTCTGTTTCTAAACGTGTTGCCACTGTTTTTAATTCAGATCCTAACCGTGTTTCCATTGTTTCCATATCATTTTTTTAATTCAGATCCCAAAGTTCCCATCTCTGTTTTAATCGCTCCTATCTCTGTTTTAATTGTTCCCATCTCAGCTTTGATTGCTCCCATCTGTGTTTTTAATTCAGATCTAAACTGTGTTTCCATTCGTGCTCCCAAATTTAATATAGCACCCATCAACTGCTCCATATCAGCCGGTTCGAAATTCTTTTCGCCCCTAACGTTTCCCGCAAAACTAACTTCCTTCTGCATAGCTGTAAAGCTATCTGTGTTCGATACTATTTCAGAATCTTCTATCGTTAATCTCGTATTCTGTGAATTTTCTGATTGAGAAAAATTTTGAAGTGGTTCCGGACCGTCTTCCCGACTTATTAACTTATTTTCAACTCCATTATTCATCATACTGTTGTCCCGTGTTGGCGAGTTCGCCATGTGAACAATTTCGTCATTCTCACTATTCATCATTTTTGCCTTTTTCATAGATCGCGTAATCATTTACAAAACACACAAAAAATTCGTCACTGTACGAAAATTACACACAATGACTCTTTATCTCCAACAATACCATTCACATGAAATGTTTCCCTCAAACACGATTAATCGAACAATTGAATAATTGCACTAAATTGTCAAACGCGTATACAAGACAACACATCAAATTCTGAGAAAAGGTACCATTAGAAGAATGACAATTACCAAATCTACACATGCAAAATAGACTACAATTACTAAACTCAAATTACTACAACAATACTACGGTCTACTATTTTTACAATCAGAAGAATTCCAAGGGACGATCCGAAGCAGCGGTCGCCATGTGCATGGGGGCTTAATTAATTATGATTGAAAATATTTTTTTATTTTTCGTAGCTGTATGTCCGGTTACGCTATTTCGTAAACGGTTGGCCCTGACTAGTATTATTACGCTATCTGACTGCAAAGAACAACAACAAAGAATGAAATGAAAATTTTCGTTAACACAATTAATTAATTAAGTCCCCAGCAACTATGAAACCTACGAAACCAAAGCACAAGTATAACTGTTCTGTATGTGGAAGTATGACTCAACGCACATCTGGCACGGTTCTTCTTCAACAAGACAAGAATTTTTAAATACCAATTTTACTGACGTGATAAAAGAAAATTACAAATAGTATAATTGCGTAAGGAAAGCAGAATTAAACTCTAATACAAGAACACACGCCAGATGCTTTGTTGACTGAACCTGTAATGACGCATTATTTAGGACACTGAAATAATGAGAAAAAAAGAAACGGAGTTTGTTACCTCATTTATATTGATGAAAATCACTCTAATCCTTACAATATATCTCACACCGACTCTCTACTATCACATCTCAACCAGAACTCTCCAATATCACATCTCAGCAAGCACTGCCTACTAGCACATCTCAACAAACACTCTCTGCTACACCATCTCAGCACAGACTACCCCGAGTCCTCGACAGGCACTCTACTACGAGCTCTGGACAAGCACTGACTGCTACGAGTTCTTAACAAGCACTGTGGAGGTGGCAGAATAATACTCTTTGGCGCAATCTCTGGCGCAGTGGCTAAGTGTAGCCACCTTTCAACTGTGATCGATTAGCCATTGCATGGGGCATAATTATAGTGAGGAACCCCTTAAGGGTAACAATCACATAATTAATTGTAGTTTCAGTATAATGACACAGTGATCATTGTTTGCTAACTAACTGAAATACAGTAGAGTGATTAAATTAGTGCCACAAAGTTATTTTAATTCTACAAATTATTAGTTTTATAAGACATAGAATTTTTGTGTGATAACCACTTTGTAAAACATGTTTTTTCTCTTATGTTTTTTTTTTTTTTTTTTTTTTTGCTTTTGCGGTTGTGCATTGTAATGTTCTGCTTTATAATACTGATGTTATTTTCATGTTTTTTTTTAACTGCTGTGGCACCTTTGCTATTTTCATAAATTTTACTTGTTAATAAACAGTCATAATTGTCCTGTGATCAGTTGGCTCTTGCTATGAGCAAACACTGGTGCTCTCCATAAGGGTAACAACCAGAAATTGTTTTCATATTAATGACACAGGAACCACTGTTTATACTTGCTGACCGAATTAGGTCTACACTATCTTTTAAATAGGTGCCACAGGTTGTTTTTTTCTCTTTGAAATAGGTAGATTCTAAAGATGTGTTGAAATTATAGTGTTTTAGCAAGTAGCTGGTGACGTTTTGCCTTTTCTTTACATTTTTGGTTTAAGTTTGGTGTGAGAAGCCTGCTTGGGAATGTCCTAGCATGGCCAGAAAATTCCCTGCACAGTCTTTTCCCAGAGCGTTGGGGTTATGAAAGGTCTCTGTTGGATTCCTTTCATGTTAATTTCTTAAATCTGTTGTCATTTACGGCATAAATTCCTCTTCTAAATTTACTGTGGTGTTTCTGTCTATCTGGGAGGAGACTGAGCTGTGGAACGTGTTACTTTTACACATAAACAAGAACGATCTGTCACACTACTACACTTTAAAACACAGTTTATATGTAATTCATGTCACACAGTCTCATACGGAACCTACATCCGCTGCCGGCCGCGGTGGTCTCGCGGTTCTAGGCGCGCAGTCCGGAACCGTGGGACTGCTACGGTCGCAGGTTCGAATCCTGCCTCGGGCATGGATGTGTGTGATGTCCTTAGGTTAGTTAGGTTTAAGTAGTTCTAAGTTCTAGGGGACTGATGACCACAGCAGTTGAGTCCCATAGTGCTCAGAGCCATTTGAACCATTTGAACCTACAACCGCTTTCTTTTATATACTGTATATGATAAGATACTGTCATTCCCCGTCCCTTCTGTGTGAGAGGATGAATGAGCAAACGTATTTCTAGTTGCATGCTTGATGATAGCAGACAAGCCTGACTACTAGAGAACAGTAGGACCAACGTCGGAAAAGGTAGCCACGCTTTCTAAAGCAGAGAGGTTTCTGTTCTTAGTATGGTCCTGTCTGTCCCTTGTCATGTTGGTATAGGAAGTTGCCTCTCTGGTCACTTCCGTTTGTATCATTTAAGCACGCTCGGTAGGGGCCCAGGCAGTCTGTCCGCAGCGAGCGTCTGAAGTGGTAAGATCTCCGGCTAAGCGAGTGTCTGCTAAGTCCGTAGGACAATGGATTTCTTAAGTTCAACCTAACTGAAAATTTAATCACCTTTATTTGAGGCTTAGCTCTAAAATATCTGATGTTATCTTAAATTGCAATGCAGTGTAATTCGAGTGTGAAGTCAGAATATCTCCTGGTAGTTACTTTGTCACTATTTCGTGAGTAAAGTTGAACCACGTGTTGATCAGTAACTCTAACTAAGACCATCAATCTTAAATGCGAATGTGCGTGAGATTATAACGTCTCGTCTTGACAATATTTTTCAATATAGCAACTTTTCTTTATGTTCAACCCACGTGGGGTGTACTTTGTGAGACCAGTACCACGTGCTTATACAATATTTTGACCCATCACGTTAATAGTAAGACGATAGTAACCAGTTCGAGGTTTTTCTTTTGTAAATTGTGTTTCGATGTAATTTAGTTTAATTATCAAAATTATTGTGGAGTTACACTCTTTGTGTAAACCAAGTTGACCACGTGGAGCATGTGGTGTAAGCATCAAAGTAGCCCTCAGCTATTCTTTTCGGGAAGATTTCACAGAAAGTTAGTATGAATTTAGTATACCAGTGTGTGGTAATTCCATGCCAGACAGGATTGCGCTACGGATGTAACTTCTTTGGGTGAAAATTGAATCGGTTGGTTGTGGTTATTTTCCTCTTGCATATGTTTCAACGTTCTTCGTGTGTTATTTTATGAATGCAGTGTTGTATGTAGTCTCCCAATCTTGGCTCCCCATTTGATGTGTTCCGTAAGATTACAAACTCACATTTACACAATCCTAAATAAGGCACCAGTTTAGTTATGAATCAAGTTTGATATGCTGAAATTTTAACGGAACAATGATCAATGTTAAAATAAATGTCCAAATATAAACTGATTTATTTCTTCTTATTTAAATTTTCTTTATATATATATATATATATATATATATATATATATATATATATATATATATATATATCACCGGTTATCGTAAGATGAGTACTAAAAATTACAATTAATGTTAGTCTGGTTGGGAATTTGGTAAGCTAGACTGGATACCTGGTGTAACAGATGCTCAGTAATCCAAGGTTAAGTTCCTCAGATAGCTCACAGCTTTTAACCCACTTTTATGGTCTTGAATATCAGCACCACTTTCAGAACAAATTAATACAACACATTACAACCTGTCTTACGTGTAGTCCGTAAAGACAAAAGAGTGGAGGCATGGTATGCATGTGAAATACTTAAGAGTAGTTTGGAATAATGATTTCTCTATTTCAGGAACTTTTGTGGGGAGAATTAAATGTCAGGCAGGTAATATTAAGGGTATCGTAGTGATCTTCCGCAGTGACCAACGGTCACAATGAAACCACGTGTAGCAATAAGTTGAAATACTTCCGAGTGCTTAAGTTAAGCTGAATTACTAGCGTGTGTACTATAAGTTGGAAATATTTAAGAAATGGCGTGTGCCGGACTCGAAATTAGAGACGAGTACTTCCACGTGGTGAGTACTGTGTGAGTCTCAATCTGTGTATGAGACAAAGGATAATGAGAAGTACTCGTCCATGTTATCAGTTGAGGACTCGCGTGTGTGATGAATGTGTTCTTAATATTACTTTGCGTGTTATGTTTTCGTGTGACACTTGATTCAAACTATAATACGCTGAGAGAGAAGCAAGGTGAGTCAGCCGTCTATCCAGCAACGCTACTTGGCTTGCATTGCACAGGAAGACGTGCATATATCCTCCAGAGTTCATAGTAGGAAAGAAAAATTACGAAGTGGGGCAGTGTCATGTGAAACTGGGATAAATACTAATTGAAGTGGGAAAGCTGGAAGTGATGTGATTATAACGTTGTGAGTATTCTTTGTATTGTATGTTGCCAGTGTGATGTATTTCATGAAATTTAAGTATGTGTGGTTGGCATGGAAAAGTAACAAGATAGTTTCAGAGGCAGTGAGTTATGCATGTTCCTTTTTGTACCGTTCAGTCTGGAGGAAATTTTCGTGATGATGGGTGTGAGAATCGAAGTGTGAGATATAGCAAAAGATCCACCATCCTATCCAGAAAGTGCACTTTAGCGTTAAATAATTACGAGACCATAAGATAGAGAATCACCAATGTAAAGCCATGCCCACTGGGCGGAATTTCTCATGTGTTATTGTTGTAGGTTATAGAATTTGTGAGTTCAGGTTTTAGAATTTATCGGAATAAATAAGATAGTGAAAAGAAAAAGATTGGTGGCCTTTTCCTTCGAATAGTATGTTGTCATGATACCCAGAATTTATAATGTGTGCGCCATTCATATTCAGTGCGATGGCTACGTGTTGATCAAAGCCGTTAAATAAGAAAGAAAATGTGGTATTGCCAGTGCGTAGTGAACAGTCAGAGTTGTGTAAATTACTAATAGTCAGATGTGCGTTTCCGTTGCGTAATATCCAAACAGGAGAATAAGCTTTAACTTAATTGTGAGTACTAGAGTTCATGTTACTCGATAAATAAGAATGAGTTCACTCACTTGGCAGACCACTCATCTTGCAGGCCTGACTGCTTGATGCCACAGTATGAGCAAGGCATGTGGGTGCCTCTCAAAAAGAGCTGAGTTAATGGATCAACGACGAACTGAAACTGGTGTCTCGCGACGTCCGCCCCTAGTAGATACAACGAACAAAATGAGATAAATTAAAAAAAAGCACATTAGGGACATTACAGGACGACAATTTCAGCCTTACCGTCCCTGTACTGACCGACCAAGTGCAACGGGCATGAAACCCCACGTACAAACTAACATCTGGCACCTTGCTTGGATTCATCATTCTGGCAGCGACTCATGTGCTTACCTCAACTTGCGATATTGCAGTGTTAGTAATTGAGATACACTACCGGCCATGAAAGTAGCTACACCACGAAAGTGACGTGATACAGACGCGAAATTTAACCGACAGGAAGAAGATGCTGTCATATGCAAATGATTAGCTTTTCAGAGCATTCACACAAGGTTGGGGCCGGTGGTCACACCCACAACGTGCTGACATGAGGAAAGTTTCCAACCGATTTCTCATACACAACGAGCAGTTGACCGGCGTGGCCTGGTGAAGCGTTGTTGTGATGCCACGAGTAAGGAGGAGAAATGCGTGCCATCACGTTTACGACTTTGATAAAGGTCGGATTGTAGCCTGTCGCGTTTGCGGTTTATCGTATCGCGACATTGTTGCTCGCGTTGCTCTAGGTCCAATGACTGTTAGCAGAATATGGAATCGGTGGGTTCAGGAGGGTAATACGGAACGCCGTGCTGGATCCGAACGGCCTCGTATTACTAGCAGTCGAGGTGACAGGCATCTTATCCGCATGGCTGTAACAGATCGTGCAGCCACGTCTCGATCCCTGAGTCAACAGACGTAGGTAGACGTTTGCAAGACAACAACCATCTGCACGAACAGTTCGATGACGTTTTCAGCAGCATGGATTATCAGCTCGGAGACCATGGCTGCGGTTACCCTTGACGCAGCATCACGGACAGGAGCGCCTACGATGGTGTACTCAACGACGAACCTGGGTGTACGAATGGGAAAACGTCATTTTTTCGGATGAATACAGGTTCTGTTTACAGCATCATGATGATCGCATCCGTATTTGGCGACATCGCGGTGAACACACAATGGAAGCGTGTATTCGTCATCGCCATATTGGCGTATCACCCGGCGTGATGGTATGCGGTGCCATTGGTTACACGTCTCAGTCACTTCTTGTTCGCATTGAGGGCACTTTGAACAGTGGACGTTACATCTCAGAAGTGTTACGACCCGTGGCTCTACCCTTCATTGGATCCCTGCCAAACCCTACATATCTGCAGGATAATGCACGACCGCATGTTGGAGATCCTGTTCGGGCCTTTCTGGATACAGAAAATGTTCGACTGCTGCCCCGGCCAGCACATTCTCCTGATCTCTCACCAATTGAAAATGTCTGGTCAATGGTGGACGAGCAACTGGCTCGTCACAATACGCCAGTCACTACTCTTTATGAACTGTGGTATCGCGTTGAAGCTGCATGGGCAGCTGTTCCTGTACACGCCATCCAAGCTCTGTTAGATTCAATGCCCAGGCGTATCAAGGCCGCTATTACGGCCAGAGGTTGTTGTTCTGGGTACTGGTTTCTCAGGATCTATGCACCCAAATTGCGTGAAAGTGTAATCACATGTCAGTTCTAGTATAATATATTTGTCCAATGAATACCCGTTTATCGTCTGCATTTCTTCTTGGTGTAGCAATTTTAATGGACAGTAGGGTATATTACCTTGAAAATGTATTTCCAAAATTTCATTACTCTACATTAATTAGTTTTTGGCGAGTGATTTCTTTCTGTCATTGTGTTTGCGACGCCTATGTGTTCAATACTCGTATGTTATGGTTCATATTGCTCTTAATAACTACGTCGAAAGGAAAAGGAACTCTAACAAAATAGTAAGAACGTGCGGACATCCAGCTTAATCTGTACATTAAAATGCTGTGAAACTCCATACCGCCATCCATCATCCATGTACAGATATTATGAGCAAAGGAGACAGTACGAAATTTGCTACTTTCTGCACGTCACTTCAATCTGTCACGCAGCAGGTGTAAGTCGTCCGTAAACAGCTGTGACAGGCGTGTGCAGGGGTAGTGTTTACCATTCGCATTGTAGCGGCCGCGGCTGGCAGTCGTAAAGAAGCCGTAGGGCAGTGTGACTAACACTTAATAAATGGCCTTCCGCGGACCAGCCATTGTGCAGCATTAAACGATCCGTCGGCTCATAAACGCGCCACGGCGGAATGGCCGCCCACCCCGCGATTTCCTTGCATCCGGTGGGGGCGGGGTGGGGCGAGGCACCCTCTAGCACAGCCCCACCCCTCCTCCTTCCCGTTCCGGCCGGTAATGGCGCTGGCGGGGCGCGGGTGACCGCACGGCGCCTTTATGACGACCCCTCACCGCATACCCCTCCCCGCACAATTCCTCACCCACTAGGCCCTTCAGTGTGAACGGCAGCGCTGACGCTGTCACACAGCGCTTCCGGTAGTAATTTAGCAAATGCCCGCATCAAGCACCTAGCACTCGAAGGTAGAGTAAACACTTTTTGATACATACAATTATTTTCATAATAGCAATAAGAGCTAATAGCGAGTCCTACAAAACTGTTGTTAAGCTGCGTAGAAATAAACGACCTTGATGTAATCGCCTCGAATTTAACTTCAAATTCCATCTGTTTTTCCCGAAGGTATGCAGCCTTGAGAGCTAGGTAGCTCGGTTCTCATTCTCCGACTGCTTTAGAACGTACGTGAAATGTATTCCCAGTTGCGAATATGGACCATCTTCAACTGCGCAGCCGATCCACGAGAATGACAACTGGTGCCGGACTGGGACTCCAACACAAGTTTCTCACTTGTCGCGAGCAATCGACTTACCACATGGTTCAAATGGCTCTGAGCACTATGGGACTTAACTTCTGAGGTCATCAGTCCCCTAGAACTTAGAACTGCTTAAACCTAACCTAAGGACATCACACACATCCATGCCCGAAGCAGGATTCGAACCTGCGACCGTAGCGGTTGCGCGATTCCAGACTGTAGCGCCTAGAATCGCTCGGCCACCTCGGCCGGCTCTTACCACACGGCTGTCCAACCACGGCTCATGGCTAGATCCAAACTTCCAGATGTCGACAGCCATGTGTCTACATCCTGTACACGTACATCCATTATGTGTATTCACGTGCTGGGGAGACATTTTACTTGATAGTCGCTTGATACATACGATATTGCAGTGCCTGTGTTATTCCGTATTTCGATAAAGAGTTTCTTCGGATATGGAGGCACTGCTGCGATTACAGCCATTACGAGACCCGTGAAAGGTATTCACAGTTACGAATATGGACAACCATCAGCTGTACATTTGACTGATTACTGAAAATTTGTTGCGGATTGGGTCTCCAGCCCAGGTTTCCCGCTTTTCGCGAGCGATCGCTTTACCACTTTTTTTTATTGATCTCATTTTGTTCGTTAACAATCGCTGCATTTGTTTGGGGTGGACGCCCATATGACACCACATCAAGTTCAGCGTTGATCCACTCACTCAATTTTCTTACACTACTAGCCATTAAAATTGTTACACCACGAAGATGACGTGCTACAGACGCGAAATTTAACCGATAGGAAGAAGATGAAGAAGATGGTGTGATATGCAAATGATTATCTTTTCAGAGCATTCACACAAGGTTGGAGCCGGTGGCGACACCTACAGCGTGCTGACTTAAGGAAAGTTTCCAACCGATTTCCCATACACAAACAGCAGTTGACCGGCGTTGCCAGGTGAAGCGTTGTTGTGATGCCTCGTGTAAGGACGAGAAATGCGTACCATCACGTTTCCGACTTAGATAAAGGTCGGATTGTAGCCTATCGCGATAGCGGTTTATCGTATTGCGACATTGCTACTCGCGTTGGTCGAGATCCAATGACTGTTAGCAGAATATGGAATCGGTGGGTTCAGGAGGGTAATATGGAACGCCCTGCTGGATCCGAACGGCCACGTACAACTAGCAGTCGACATGAGACGCATCTTATCCGCATGGCTGTAACGTATCGTGCAGCCACGTCTGGATCTCTGAGTCAACAGAGGGGGACGTTTGCAAGACAACAACCATCTGCACGAACAGTTCGACGATGTTTGCAGCAGCATCGATTATCAGCTCGGAGACCATGGCTGCGGTTACCCTTGACGCAGCATCACGGACTGGAGCGCCTACGATGGTGTACTCAACGACGAACCTGGGCGCACGCATCCCTGTTTGGTGACATCGCGGTGAACGCACATTGGAAGCGTGTATTCGTCATCGCCATATTGGCGATCACCCGGTGTGATGGTATGCGGTGCCATTGGTTACACGTCTCAGTCACTTCTTGTTCGCTTTGAGGGCACTTTGAACAGTGGACGTGGATGCAGTTTAAAGGTGATTATGTATCAGTGCCGGTAGTCCCTCTGCTGAAGTCAATGAAAGCAGTAACTACTTTCCGAAAATGGACGGGCAGTACTCGATATGCTGCAATAATTTTGTATTAGTAATGGTGATCATGATTTCCTTCTATCCCACAGCCTACATTCTCGACTTAGATCACTCTTCTTGATACTATTCTAAACGCTAAGCATTAATTCACAATTGATGCTTCTAGCAAAACAAGAATCTCTTGTTATGGATGGGGCTGTGCACCTGAGAAGAACTTCACGAAAATACTGTTTTTAACTTTCGGAATTATTCATTAATATAATTTTTCTGTAATATCATACTTAAAGTGCATCAACTTCTTTCTTCTGCAATTCATTCACTGAATATATACCTAAAATAGAGGGAATTTCTGTGTTTTATGGAGAACTCGAGTATTGAATGAACTTATTTTTGATCAGTTTTTTTTGTCAGTGTCAATTTACTACATACATCTTATTTAATTTGGTAATTTTTTAAAATTTCGCTTTGAAGATAATAAGGCCCTTTGACAATCTATTTACAAGGTATTTCGATACTATACTTCCTAAGGTAGTCTTACAGTTTATTTCTGCATGTTAGCTGGTTCTTATTTTCGATTTCAGTTTCTTTGATTTGTCATACATTTACCCAATCTAGATCGTAAGAAACTTCTACTTTCCTGTAGTACTGAGTTATACTCTTCTGTCTAGGGAAATTAATTCTTATATGTTTCCCATGGAGCTACATTCTAATTCTAACAATCTTTGCTTCCTTAAAACATAACAAATCATGTCCACTAAACATCACGCTAGTACATGTAACACGTGTAGCCGTTATAATGGCATCAATTCGGCTAGAAAGAGAGTCAGCAAGTTCCTTCAGCTGTGCCAAATCCAGTTGGAACCACTCAACGTTTAATAATTTTTTCATCATGTGGGGCCTCAGTCATAATATATTTCTTTAAAGTCAGTACCGCCATTAGACCTTTTTTCTTATTTGCAGTGTTACATTTACACGATCATGATTTCGGCTTCAAACTGCCATTATAAAGTGTTCTATGTGTAATAAAGTGCCTAAGATGTCATTCAGTCAAGATGGTATACTCAGTGATAAAACAAAGCAGTAGGCTTTACCAGAAATATCGACCCTTAGACAATGTGTCTAATAGTGTATTTTACATACGACAGTATGCCATCTTAGGCACTGTATAACACTTAAAACACTTGATAATGGCACTTTGAAGCCGAAATAATGATCGTGTAATTGTGACACTGCTAATAAAAAACAGTCTAATGGCGGTATTGACTTTAAAGCCACTCAATGTTGATTAGCTCCTCTAGTGGTGCCAAATTCCGGGGGTGATGACTCCTACATTTTACGAAATCTATTCGCATTTAGCGAATCTGAACTGACATCAGGTGTCTGCAACACATGAAAATTTGTGCCAGATTAGGACACGAAATCGGATTTCACGCATGTCGCTAGCACTCGCCCTAACCACTTCGGCTATCCGAGCTCTCCTCCACGACCGATCCAGACGTCCATATGTCACTGAGTCCATAGCCCTTACATTCGCGCATTTCATGATTACGGCACAGGGAGAGTCAAATATTTTATCATTTTAACCTGTCGTGTCATGGACACATCATGGAATTCACTTTTTTTTCTTTTTTTTACATCATCAGTCTTCTGACTGGTTTGATGCGGCCCACCACGAATTCGACTCCTGTGCCAACCTCTTTATCTCAGAACAGCACTTGATACCAATGTCCTCATCGATTATTTGCTGGATGTATTCCAGTCTCTGTATCCCTCTACATTTTTTGCCTTCTACAGCTCCCTTTTGTGCCATAAAGTCATTCCGCGATGTCTTAACAGATGTCCTATCATTGTGTCCCTTTTCCTTGTCAGTGTTTTCAACATATTCCTTTCCTCTCCAATTCTGCGCAGAACCTCCTCATTCCTTACCCTATCGGTCCAGATAATTTTCAGCACTCGTCTGTAGCACCACATCTCAAGTGCTTCGATTCTCTTCTGTTCCGGTTTTCGCACAGTCCTTGCTTCACTACCATACAATGCAGTGTTCCAGACGTGCATTTCTTCCACATACTTACGTCTATTTTTGATACTAGTAGACTCATCTTAGCCAGGAAAGCCCTTTTCGCTATTGCTAGTCTGCTTTTCACGTCCTCCTTACTCCGTCCATCATTGGTTATTTTGCTGCCTAAACTTCATCTACTTCGTAACCAGCAATACTAATGTTAAGTTTCTCGCTGTTATCAGTTGTCCTACTTCTCATTACTCTTTCTTCGATTTACCCTCAATCCATATTCTGCACTCATTATACTGTTCATTCCATTCAGCAGATGATGTAATTCTTCTTCAGTTTCCCTCAGGGTAACAATGTCATCAAAGAATACTATCATTGATATCCTTTAACCATGAATTTCAATTCCACTCCTGAACTTTTCTTTTACTTCCGTCATTGCTTCTTCGATGTACAGACTGAATACTAAGGGCCCTTACACCCTTTCTAATCCGAGCACATCATTCTTGGTCGTCCACTCGTATTATTCACTCTTGGCTCTGTAAGTGTTGTATTTTACACGTCTCTTCCTGCAGCTTAGCCCTATTTTTCTCAGAATTTCGAACACCTTGCACCATTTTGCAATGTCGAACGCTATTTCCAGATCGACAAATCCTATTGACGTGTCCTGATTTTTGTTTAGTCTTACTGCCATTATCAACTGCAGCGTCAGAATTGCCTCTCTTGTGCTTTTACCTTTCCCAAAGCCAAACTGATCATCATGTAATACATCTTCAATTTTCTTTTTCAGTCTTCTCTGTATTATCCTTGTGAGTATGAAATTCGTTCCATGTCTATGTTATTCTTGTCATTATGAAATTCATTCAGTGTGTCTATTATTCTCGTCATTATGAAAGTCCTTCAATGCCTACGTCATCGATTGCAAAGAACCATCACGGGGGACTCATCTGCTCCCTTCAGTGACTGCCGGGGCTCCCTGCAGGCCGCTCTCGTCATCCACCGGATTTCCCGCCAGAGAAAACGGCACTCACCGAAGCCGGCGTGCGTTACTTCTTCGCGGATCGGCTGACATTTTTATGACGCACTTATCGGCGTAATCGCCGAACTGCGTAGCTCTCGCCGCCCGACTGCACTCTACCGCTCCGTCCTCTCAACCTCTACATTACTCCTATCAATCCACCCTCCCCCTTTCTTTTTCCTTCATCTAAACCGGAACTATCGTCCACGTTCAGTGACTATTACTTCCTAAAGTACAATAAATCGGGCGAGAGATCGCAAGTTAGCCGCCGCCGACCCAGTCCCCCGGATGGATGAGAATAAAATACTTTATTTGCGCTCGCAGGACGAGATAGCTGCTTGTCTGAAGAGTATCGTTTCACATTAGACAATAACTTAGGCGCATAACGTCAGAACAAGTACTGTGTGAGATTTCGCATGTTTCCGCAATATATAGTTCTGTTCAAGAACCTCACCGCCGTTTTTGTTTGTTAAAGTAAAGAGATACACAGACAGTTTGAGGTAAGACATGTGTCACATTTGGACGTGCTAAAGTGCTGCCCATAATGGCTGGTCAGTGGTAAAGCTAACTCGGATGCTTGATGGTTGATAAGCAAATCGGTTCAGCAGGGCTTCAATCATTTGACTGTTCTGTACTTTCCTGGTGACCTGTATCTATTACATTGTACCTGCCACACTTTGGCAATCAATTATGTAAAATTTCCTTCAATATTTTAGATGGATCTGTTGTTAGCTCCACGTGTTGCTTCAACGCGATCAGTTAGCGTCATTCTGTGTTGAGTGTTGTTTATGTGTTTGTGCGTTTGTGTAGCATGAACTTGAACTCTGCCGATAAACACTGGGAGGTAGTTCTGGGAGAACCTTGGTACGAGTATTAAGGACATATGGTCTCCTGTGTCTCATTACCTAGTGATAAAGTTCGGTTTCTTATCCCCATAATCTTTTTTTTCTGTGAAAAATCACGAAAATATGCAGTCGCTATAACGGGGAATTATCTGGTTTCCCGTAGGCGCCTATGCTGTTACCACCGCAAGAACAGCACAGAAAAGCGATGCCGTATCGCTCTTCCGTTGCATTTGGGCTGCATATCAGCCAGCTTTCACCAGTAAGGCTGTCACACTACTGGGAATCACTGTTAACGTGCAATTACCAGTGCCGGAAAAACAAATCCGAAACAGCACAGAGCAGTACTGAAGGCTAGGTTTACTATCACAAAACTAAGATATGTTGCTCCCACCAACTGAGAGCGTGATGCGATGTTGAACAGAACCCTTCTGCTTTTTCTGTCGAAATCTTCCCGGCTTTTGACATTCGGAAGTGTAAATTTTCCTCCAGTTGCTCACAATTTTCGTCTTTAGCTGTTTTTGTTTCTGTCGTTGACACAGTGCCTATGTTACGAATGGTAGTATTTCAGCAGTCGTGCACATTATTCTCTACTTTCAGTCAAGGATAGACGTTTCCAAACACACATATCTCATCTGCACTATTATTACTGTTCTAATTCATCTTTAACATATATATCATACTATTGTCAGCTGAATTATACCTCGCACTTTCAATGACAGATAATTTCCATTCTAATTTACCCATTGGAAAATGGCCAGCAATCCAATAGTGATTAGGAAGTTGTAGGGCTAGGCCATCAAATAACCATCACTTCACAATAACAAATTTGTTGAAATCAATCGGTAATGCCCGCATTAAATGAAAAGATACAAATGGTGGCCCAGAACTCTACAATGCGATTATAAATGCCATCAGATGTCCAGTTACCACTATACATGTCAACCGAGTGTGGACAGGACTCAAACCCAAAACCAGTTCACAGTACTGAATGCTCCTTTCTGCAGGGTGCTGGCTAAATAGCGTATTACTGCTACTTTTAAAGCATACAAATAGAATACATTCATTAAATGCACGAAAAACTGTTCACAAAAAGTGCTGGCTCTGCAGAGTTTTGCAGGATTATACATTGCATTGCCTGCGCCCAGAATTATGTTTCAATCTTTCACAATTCTAGTACATAATTTAAACCGCATAAATAAGAATAAGAGTAAGTGCTAGTACCTAACGCATATAACTATTTATTCTTGAACAATAACCCAACAAGTCCATGAAAACCTGGTACAACCATAGTACAACTGGGTTGAAAATTGCATGGAACAGCGCAGATGTGGAAGCCTACTCTAACAGAACTAAGCAAAAAATACAGAATGGTTCAAAAATAGTTCAAATGGCTCTGAGCACTATGGGACTCAACTTCAAAGGTCATTAGTCCCCTAGAACTTAGAACTAGTTAAACCTAACTAAACTAAGGACATCACACACATCCATTCCCGAGGCAGGATTCGAACCTGCGACCGTAGCGGTCTCGCGGTTCCAGACTGCAGCGCCTAGAACCGCACGGCCACTTCGGCCGGTTACAGAATGGACATTGACAAATTACAATACTCACATAATAAATGTCTTAAAACCGGACAGACTCACTCAGCAACTTTAGAACATCTGTACCACGTAAATATATTCTCTTCTTACAATCCGATTCTCAGCCGAATAAATGGATAATTTAAACCTTGTGAAAATAACATTTCATTCTGTCCCGAGATAATTGGAACAAATTAACGGGGAGGAGGAAATTAACACCTAGCAATAAATAATTAATCAATTCTTTTCAGTCTGTCGGTACCAGTAACAAACACCAAGTGAACAATCGGATGCACACCAATGGGGAGTGAAGTACCGCAGACAGCACTAAATCACACTGCACTGTATGTTACCGTACAACTTCGCGGTACAAGGTCACAGCAGCAGGAAATGTTCTGAAAAGTGCTTACCCAGTCAGTTCTGTTTGTTTGAACAAGGACTGTTCCAAATGGTAACTGGTACACCCGTCTTCATTTGGTTCTGCCCTGCGACCTTATCATTCCTTTGCACGATGTCCGGCTACCCACTTTTGCGTCCTGTTTGCACGCGTGCGTAGGGAGCACACATCCGTCGTGCAATCGCCACGTAGTGCTCTGGAGGCGCCCATTCTGCTTACCTTCTTGGAATTGACTCTGAACTGCTGTTGGCAGCTGGGTATCTTGAAAAATGTTCGTTTGAAATGTGACTGAAATTACGTGACTGACAGTAGTCTGAAATACTACTGTTACAACGAGAATGGCATCTCGTCGCTTTGCCCTGTACTGAACTTTTCTGACTGCGAGTATGTAAATTTTGTATAGCTGTGAGAATGTAAACTGTTAATAACTTTAAACCAAACCAAAACTGCATGAATTTAAGTAACACAAAAACTCAATCTGATGCAACACTATTGATATGAAATTGACCCTGGTAGCAAAACAAAGTTGATCAGTTTGAAAATAATGGTCCGTATGCTTAATGAATGCTATCCTCGAAATAATAAAATTTCTTTCCTTTATTTGCACAATAGTAACGTTCCTCGCACTCTCTCTGTTATTACTTTAAGTTGTACTGTGCAAGGCTGTTGTGCAAGGCTGTTGCTTAGCATACATTTTAATTAAATCGAATATAACGGAGACAATAACTTGTTGAGCAAAACAGTTAATAAAAATGATATGGATCTGGAAACTGGTATTGACTTGGGTAAGTAACAATGAAGCACTAGAATGAGATTTTCACTCTGCAGCGGAGTGTGCGCTGAAATAAAGCTTCCTCGCAGATTAAAACTGTGTGCCGGACCGACACTCGAATTCGTTCGAGTCTCGGTCCGGCACACAGTTTTAATCTGCCAGGAAGTTTGAACGTGGCACTAACTTTAAGATCTGTATTTTGACTCGTTGAAAATTAATAATATTCACAGTTAACATACTCAATAAACTGATTACACATTAACAATGAGCTTTACAGAATTATTGGATTTGAGTGCTATACATTGTCTCAATCAACACTTATGAATACGCGCACTGCATTACTAACAAAACAACTTTCTTTACCTTAATTATTTACAACTTCTGTGGAGATTCCGTTCACAGTTAGCAAACATCATAGTATCTTGCAAATGAAAAAATCATTACTGGCCATAGCCAGTAAGTATACATACAGCACACATCATATACACGTCTTTACACTTGAGAGTTCTCCATACATCTCTCGATCTAAAGTTACTCTAACACGTTACCCATAACACCTTGAATCAGCGATCGCTCTTGAGCAGCGACACTACCACACAATCGATACTACACTCGACCATCTCTGCTTCAATATAACACTCTCTTTCAAAACTTGAATTAATTTGCACTGTTTATGTACCTTTCAATCTTTTTTCTTGAAGGCCAGACCGAGAGTCCTTCTACATGTACGGTATGTCTGTAAAAACTTAAAAGTCACCGCGTACGCCCTCTTGGGAGTCGTATGTGAAGCCTTTGATGAGTAGCAGCCAAAGAGCATTATCGTTATTACCATTAAGAACCAGTGGAGCTCACACCGCTTTACTCGAATTATGTACGTGTTTTAGACTACTCCCTTATCGTTACACCTCAACCGCGCGGGGTAGCCGTGCGGTCTGGGGCGTCTTGCTACGGTCCTCGCGGCTGCCCCCCGCCGGAGGTTCGAGTCCTCTCTCAGGCATTAGTGTGTGTGTTCTCCTTAGCGTAAGTTAATTTAAGCTAGATTAAGTAGCGTGTAAGCCTAGGGACCGATGACCTCAGCAGTTTGGTCCCATAGAACTTACCACAAATTTCCAATTTACACCTCATGGTAAGTCAGCAGTTTCAACATCTTATTTCAGCCTACTACATCGACTTGTGTACTGAGGTCAAATGATGCATTTATAACAGCCCATTGTTCCTTGTAAATCCTTTTATATCAAGTACTACGACTCACTTGCTATTTGTGACTCCTTTGACTTCCGTGAAGCCTACACGATCTTTGGTTTTTGTTATATGGGTGCGCAACGTTTCCTGAGCAGACTCATTTCCTCCAGTGGTGCAGTAGCTGATAATAAACACCAATTGGCGCGATGCCGTGAAAAGCACTCCACAGACCAGGCCGCCGCCTTCCAGCTACTTTTCCTCAACAGAGCGCTTACACATCTCAGGCAAAACTGAACTTCTAACAAGTGTCCACAACACTGCCAGCAAGTAACTATCCTTCCCAGTAATGGAGCCTACCCCTATATCACTATCTGACGGTGCTTACACTCCCTCTGCAACTTTCCAGAGACATACACGACAGGTAAAATCGATTAAGAGTGCAAAGGATGCCGAGCGCACATGCCACGATCCTTCCCTCCTTAAGCTGGAACCAGTTGGGGCGGGAGTGGCAACGTATGAGAGGGTTCCTCACCATCTTGCTTCCAAGTCGCGACCTTCAGTTAGATGAAATGATTCCTCGCCAATTACCGGTGGAGGGGTCCTGCATGCACAACGCTTACTGGGATGTGATTCGGACCATTCTGTATGGTCCCACAAACGATGGCAACATCTTAGAAGCTACCTTCTGTCCCCTCTGCTTTGCGACCAAAAGGTTTTCAAGCTGAATCTGTCACAGTGAGATCGAACACCTGCCGTTGTTGCGCCAGGTAGTCTGCCTCCAGTGAGTAAGTTTGATGTTAGTTCTTGGAGATAACCAATTCTTCTTAATGACCTTGGATAGTTAACCTGAGGAAGGAGGTCATTAACTGACCACAGTTTGGAATACAGCTAGTTAACGGGGAATGTGAACATACATTTGGAGGGAGTTGTCCTATGAGTCTCATGCAAGTCTGTGTTAAATGCAAAATTAATACGTCTGCGACTTTCCATGGCAGATGATCAAGGCCAACTGCATTTTACACACTCTGTGAATGAGGGCTGTGAATCGTAAGGGTTGGTGGTTACATGAAAAATGGCGCTGGTAAATTCAAGGGACATAAAAGCTAGGAAATTGTCACTTACCAGATAACGATAGGGAAAATGTGTCTAAGATGCTTTATGTTATAGAGCCTGCCGTGACAAAAGCTGATGACGTCATCCAAGATGGCGGCCGTGACGTCAGTTAATGACGCAAGTACTGTTATCCAAGATGGCAGTCGTTCCGTGAGCTGATGACGCAAGTACCGTTATCCAAGGTGGAGGATAAGTTTGAATTTTGGCGGGAAGATAGGTCAGTTGGGCTACCTCCACTAACCCAACCCCCTCTCCTCACACAGGAAACGGCGAGAAGTTCATATTCCATCAGGACAAAGCAACACACCATGGCTACCTCCACTAACCTACGAAAATGGCGGGAAAAAAGGGCACTTGGGCCACCTCCTCTGACCTCAGTCGCCCGACCACCACCTCTTCCTCGGAATTGGCAGGAAAAGGACATAAGTTTTTACTATACGTGCATTCTTTATTTAAACAATTGTTGGCTGCACCATCATCAAGTGTGTTCACCACATGGTCCAGAGTCCAACTGACCTAGTACACAGTACCGCCACCAGAGGGCACTGTCATCCCTTCAGTGATGTAATCCAAGATGGCGGTTTCGGATGGGCGAAAATGGTGCGAACCAGTGGGAACCCTTAATACAGTCACGTGTTAGACTTCAGCCAGTAGAATGGCAGTATCCGGTAACGTCATTGGAGGCAATATAGGGCTGGCTCAGCAGCTCTGGGACCTCAGTCTTGCTCAGTCAGCAGCAGCAGTAGAAGAAGAAGAACCATGAAGCATCAACAGCAGTCGCAATCCTACATGGCCCTGCAGAAGAGAAGGAAGTGGAAAAGTAAGTATCCATATCACATCTTTCTCTGTGGTTAGCATTATTATTATTATTATTATTACTGTAGCCTGAGCAACAAAAAATATAAAACCACTACAAAACCAATACTTGATGGCGACAACTGCAACAACAACAACACCAGCAGCCATAGTCGATGTACTCGCTCGTTGGGGTCTTCACAATACTGCGGGATTCAATTGTTCACTGCTTTATGCTCAATGTCAATACCATCACCGCTTGTTGTTGTTGCCGTTTTCGCCACCAAGTATTGGTTATATAATGGTTTTATGTTTCTTGTGGCTCAGGCTTTTCGCGAAATTATGTACATCATTCATGTCTACTATTTCACGGTACGTTTCCCTGTCATTAACTGAATAATTTATAGGTTTTTTGGTAGGTCTTAGGAAAATAAGATTCACTAAGCCAGGTGTTCTCTCCAACCGTTTATCACCAATCTATATTGTGTCATCAGTTACAGGATCAGGATGCATACCTAACATGTACAGTTATCCCCTGGTAACGCCGAATGTTCTATCTATCTGACAAGGGGCGTGAAGGATAGTGAATTCCTCAATGGCGACACCTTCGATCCATGTGCCCTAATCTCAGCAACCATAATTTCCCACCTACTGCTTTCCGCGCTTGAATCACTTTCTGATTTGTTGACAACTCGGTGTATACTAATCAGACGTCTCCGCAGCGTGAGGCTTTATATATCCGCTCATCTTCTTCCTCTTACTATTTACCTGTTCCCCTTCTCGACAACAAGGAACTCTACATCTATTTTCCCCTCAATAGCCTCGACCTTTTCAGTTAAGTCGGCTACTTTCTTACCGACTTCATTAACTAACTCATTTAACGCATTCACAATTCTCGGAAGAGTCTGGTAATACGTCTTTAGTTCCCTGCACACACTTTACACACAATAACCTGAATTTTCGCATCCATGTACAGGCGAATGTTCTGTCTGTGTACACCTACTTTCTCGGATTGAGAGCTAGATATGCGCGTGAAATTGTCCATGTTGCAGCGTATACTGATGTACTAACCTCTCTTACCGTGCTATGTATGCATAATCTCTTGAAAGTTTCGCCTGTACCTACCATCACTCAGTTTTCTTGTCTATCAATAATTAGAAAACCATACTGTGAATGATTCCAGCAATCAGCACGTATCTTTACAAAATCATTGAACAACATGTCAGTTCAGACATGTGCCTGGTAAATGTGTTTTAAATTAAGGTTGTCTTGTTTGAAGGCTATAATGAGCTTTGCATTTTCCCTAACCAACTGTTTCAGGATTCTGGAATATGTTTGGCTCAGATAAAATAAATCAACATCCATATGACGACCGAAACAGAAATGTTTTCGAATTTAATCTTGGTTTTCCACAGGAAAGAGACTTCCGTTCTTCTTCTTCTTCAGGTCATTTTTGCATCTTCACAGGACCAGTCACCGACAACAAAGTCATTGTAATGAGGATGTTTAATCCACCCTGCCATGATACTAACTACGCCACGTACTGACAAGTAGTCGGCTTATATAGAAAGATACACTAGAAGGGATATATAACCCATGAAGAGTAATTTGATGATTCATTTATGTGAATAACTGGTGTAGCATTGAAAAAATATTAATAAGCGTAATACTTTGACTATAATGAGAGAGGTATGAAATAAAACATAAATACATTTTGAGATTATGTATTCATACATTATTTATTTGTTTAAATATCATACATAGGATGTAGAATTTCAATAAAATTATCATTACAATCTGTATGTATCTTCTTCTTTGCGCCTGTACAGTATTTCCCAAACGGAGTTTTTTGACATGCAATAAATTCCGCGCGCATCTCTCTCAAACTAATGGATGCCTCACAGTACTCAGGTTTTTCACATGCACATTTAATCTATTTCTTTTTCGGTTCAGCGTTCATGTGCAAACAAACGTATGCTTCAAATCATCAACACCTACACTGCGCACTCGTAGGAAGTTTACATCATTGTTTCCAGAGTCTATGCTTGGCAACCAGCGGTTCAATCTATCCAAAGCAAGACATAGCGCAGTATCCAGATCGTATAACTTCATAACCCAGGCGTGGCTTAGATTAATACAGTTACCATCCGATTTCACGAATAGTGCACAGTCATCATACACTGTTGTAATAGATAGTGTCACACCAGTAACGCGAATGTCTGGGGCAGAACGAATTGGATAATACTCCGTAGTCATCTGCTGACTGATGTAGCGTTCTTTACGACATATTTCGTCCCAGTCAAACTCGGATATTGACACTTTAACACGCGTTGATGTATTTTCAATTTCTATTCTCGCATGCAAGCCTCAGAGATGACGTGCTTCTATAACAACGTTTACACGTTTCGTTCCACAGGGAGTTAAATTGTATGTGGAACTGAAAGGCATTGGTGTCCTCGATGTCTTCTTACCCACAACATCTGCACTCTGTGGCTGCACTAGGACAGGGATGTTCTGCTGGGATGGGTCATATGTTGGTGACCAGTACCGTTCTCGAAACTTCATGGCAGATTAAAACTGTGTGCCCGACCGAGACTCGAACTCGGGACCTTCGCCTTTCGCGGGCAAGTGCTCTACCAACTGAGCTACGAAGCACGACTCACGTCCGGTACTCACAGCTTTACTTCTGCCAGTACCTCTGGAGTACTGTTCTCGATCTTGCTGTTGTTTAGGCCCACCAGCAGTGTTCGATATATTGGGAGCAGATCACGTGTCTTCATCACACAAACCAATAATTGGGACAAACAACAGCAGCTCCTGGTCCTGCTCCAGCTATGGGCTATGTGCGTTACAGGATACCATGTGGTCGCTACAGGTTCAGATGTGCTGCAGGTTGTTGCTGCTGCAGATCCAGAGGTTGCTGCAGGTCTCGACAAAATGGCAGCCGAGGATGCTACAGGTCCAGACGTAGCAGAGATCAGCTTGTTCGCACTCATCCCTGCGGGCTTGGACACGTCGAGGGCTACTGCTGAACAAAGACAAGGAAGCATCACACATGGACCAAGAGGCGAAAACAATCAATAGTAACAACAACAACAATAATAATAATACTAACCACAGAGAAAGATTTGATATGGGATACTTACTTTTACGTTTGCTGCTGTTCTGTAGGGCCATGTTGCATCGCGACTGCTCTTGGCACTTCATGGTTCTTCTTCTGCTGCTGCTGACTGACTGAGCAAGACTGAGGTCCCAGAGCTGCTGAGCCAGCCCTATATCTCTGCCAATGACGTTACCAGACACTGCCATCCTACTGGCTGAAGTCCAACATATGACCAGAGTAAGGGTTCCTATTGGTTTGCACCATTTTCTCCCACCCCAATCCGCCATCTTGGATTACGTCAGGGAAGGAATGACAGCGCTCACTGGTGGCAGTACTGTGTACTAGGTCAGTTGGACTCTGGACCTCGTGGCGAACATACTTGATGGTGGTACTGCCCCTAGTTTGTTTAAATAAAGAATGCATACAAAATAAAGAGTTATGCCCAGCACAGGCTGAGTCCTATGGCAGCCAGTCCCTAGCAAGAGGTGGCGGTCGGGTGACCTAGGTTAGTGGAGGTAGCCCAAGTGCCCGTTTTCCCCGCCATTTTCTCAGGTTAGTGGAGGTAGTCATGGTGTGTTGCATTGTCATGATGGAATTTGAACTTCCCACCATTTTCTGGGTGAGGTGAGGGGGTTAGGTTAGTGGGTGTAGCCCAATTGACCTATCTTTATGCCAAAATCCAAACTTCCCTCCAAATGCTGCAACCTTGGATAATAGTACTTGTGTCATCAGCTGACGACCGCCATCTAGGATAACGGTACTTTGGGGTGGCACACCTATGGCCTCACTACTTACCTATATCTTTTTTATCTGTAAGCCTGAGGTTCATCGTCCCACCTTCAATGAACACACAATGACCAAGAAAGAAGATCTCTTCATTGGTAATGTTGACCTTGCCAGATTTTGCAGTCATTCCCTTTTCCCAGAAGCAGTGAAGGTTGAACGGCTTGACCCTATATGAACCAGGTGCCCACTCAGGGTTTTTCTGTAAATAACCACATAGTCCAAATAGTTATCAACACACTTAAATTCTAAGTCACCCAGCATAGAATCTAGTAAGTACAGTAATACAGTTTCTCTGGTAGCCATTCAAACAGAACTGAGTCATACTGCAATAGGTACCATTCCTTGTAAAAAGCAGTAACTCCAGTTGCCATGTGGCACAGAACAGAATGGTAAAATTTTGCGCACTCGAAAAAAAAAAAAAAAAAACCAATTGAAAAGGTCGGGCAGTGATACAGATTCCTGAATCATCTTTTGATTCAGTGTCCTATAATACACTACTGGCCAGTATTCTTCCCTGCTGGGTTTGGAAACCAAAAAGACCGATGATTTGTAGGGCAGAACCAATGGTCGTATTTCACCATCAACCAAAAGCTGATCAAAAATCTTCTTAATTCTCTCGTCTACATTGGTGATAACAAGTAAGTTGCCTTCCAAACCGGCACCTCATCTGTCAGTGAGATATTATACTGGATTTTGTCAGTGACTCGCATCCTGTCGGTGAGTACTACAGCCCGCTCTTTACTCCAGTGAGATATATCAAATGGCGACTGCTCTGCCTCTACTGAGTACACCCAACTTATTATGCTGGTGTCTGCACGATAAATAACTAAATGTGAACAATAAACACCTCTTCGGCTTAGTTTAACGTGCACCCAGTGTGCTCAAGGAAATCGCACTCAAAGACGATGACAGTGGTGAGTCCGTGAGTAATGGTAAATTCAATGGGCAAAAAGAGATGCTGAATTCCAAAACGCAGTCGCACCTTGTCCACCACTGGTAATGGGTTCTCATTCAAAATGCGACACACCATACTCTATTTTTCTATACCAGTTAACTTAGAAATGTGAGAAACGTGACTGTACCATTGCCAGTTCGCCAGTGACACAAACTACCAGGATCTAACAGCGCACAAAGTGGTTCGTGATTCACGGTAGCACACACAGATCGTAAAGTCACCTCGTGTTGGAGTCCTGACTTTACTGCAACATTTTATTAATTCACGGAGACCTACACATCAGTTGCGCCTGCACGGCGACAACTCTTATCACAATTTCCTCGTGGAACGGTTCAGTCCCACATTAAGTCCACAACTCGGTTGCACCAGAATCATGTCCTCGCGTTCTTAGATCTGACTTTAGTTTGATAATACCAGGTGACTGATCTTTTCTCTCACTTTCTAGAAATAGATGGAACTGCAACACTCTTCTCATCACTGAAGCGGGCATTTCCCAACTCAGAAAAGATTTGGAGCTTACTAGGAAAGAATATCCGCAACCTTTGCGCTAGATACATCTCTTCCAATTTTTGTTGTCACCATCTTCCTACTCACAAACGTAAAAGCCGTCATCGCGAAGCAGAAATCTTCAATATACTACACCAAAATTTCGTCATCTTATTGAACTTGATAAAAATATTGACTTGGTAAGTCACTGCAACATTAGAGTACTTTTTCTCTAACAATTTCCGTCAGAGCGCAGTCAGCTTCTGAAACATTTCTGCTTAGCTTCCCAAGAATCAGGGGATACATAACCTGAAAAATTACCGAATGGGCTATGCACAAAGCACTGATTTTTCTTGCAAGCACACAGTTGGTCACAAGAAGTCTACCAATTGTTTATAAGTGTCAAAAGATAATTTAGTGATACCCTGCACCATAGACCAGAAGGCGTTGGACAATTTGTTAAATAATTCCCACCCTTCTAAATGACCCTCCTAGTGGGCTTAAACGTTTGTTGCTGATCAGCCTGTCCAGGAACAGAATCCTTATCCCATCCAATGTTCTGCTGCCAATTGAGCAAGCTAAACTCGAGTTGCAAATGGATAAACTTTGTCACGCAATTCTTTGATTGCAGCCTTCTAGGGTCAGTCTTACATTCAGTTGTGTAATTTTTATAAATGGTTGAGATGAACACGGATTCTGAACGCTTAAGCCCAATGAGAACTGTACACTGCAACAACTCAATATTGGCTTGCAGACCAGCAAAGGGGCTGCCGGAAACCAGCAGGTGTCATTTGTCTCATCCACGGTGTTAGGCTTCAAGTATTGTCACAGCTCTGCAGCGTTACCCTCTGTTTCCTCACCCTAGGTAGCCAGCCCATACTTTAGTTGAGCTTTGGTGAGGAAAGATATCTGCAGGATTCCTCTCTGAGCCATGATCCTAGACCTATTCGTCGTATTCTGAAACAGTGAAATGAAAACACACAGTGCACAGAAAAATTATTTTATCGTAAAAATACACATGTTCAGAACCCTCTCACTCAAGTTTACACACTCTGCAACCAGTGAAGCAGAGTTGGTTGGGGAGTAAGAATGTTTTGGGATTACGAAATTATGTACACTTGAGCAGCTGTTTATTATAAAAACACTTAAGCTCTTCACAATTAGAAAATATACAATTTAATAGTGGGAGCACTGGTGATTAGTGAAAAAGGAAGTTAAAGACAGCCCTCAATGCTACAACAACTTGAGTTCTTGAAATGCATGAATGAAATATAAAACTGTTAAAGATTACCGCAAATTGGTGGCCCAAACACAAAATCACCAAAGCAATCTAAAGTATTAAGCAGTATCACAAAGACCTATCAAGTGCCGTATAGCATTACTTGTTAACCGTAAGCTAAAGGTCAAGAATTTCAACTGATAAAACCGACAACTAATGTTAGCAACTGTGCAAATGTCTTAAGTAGCAATGATAAATGTCTACCATGGCAATGCAAGAATAGTCTTAAGTGTTAAAAGTTGCGGCAAGAGTTAATAACGAACGCTTTCAGATCAAGAACATCAATTGACGAAACCAGTAAATACATTTAGCAACTGTACAACCGGTTTAAAGCCTAATCAGAAATGCCTACCATGCTGAAACTAAAGTAATTTAAAGTACTTAAATTTATTAAGGAACACGAAGACCTAGCCAAAAAGACTATTTTACGGCAACGCAGACCAGTCTCAGGAGACCAGAATTTTACTATCAAAGACTTTAATTGCATTTAGGACGGATGCAGGGCAACTGAATCATCGGGCGCAGCCAAACAAACAAGCGTTTCAATTGGTGGAGGTGCTCCAGGATTTTCATTAAATTTGGCTAAAATACCAGAAATCCATTAGTAACTATGTTGAGGGTCTTAAGCTGACATCTGATCAGGCGTATGTGGGCAGTCAGGTTATCAGGCTTATAAACACAGTGAGGCTACGGCGTAATGGCCGATCTGAACACTAGGTACAAGACGTGAAGTTCGTGAGAGTATTACAGTGAATCGTTAGGACATACAGGATGCCACAAATGGTCAAGCTGGACTTATAGTGCAACCTGCTTCTATAAGGTATTGCTTAGTGTCACTAAAGTGGGATTCAGAGAAATCGGTTGCATTAAATCAGAAGGGAACTTAATCACTTTATAAACACATAGTACAGAAAAGTATTCTAATTCGCATTCAGTTTGGATTTCGGAAAGGATTGTCAACTGATCAAGCTATATTCACTTTTACAGATGATATATTAGAATCAATAAATCAAAAGTTATTACCACTTGGAATATTCTGCGATCTGGCTAAAGCTTTTGATTGTGTTAAATATGATATCCTTATACAAAAGTTGCAGTATTATGGGATAACAGGAGTAGCAGGCTCATGGTTCTCATTCTATCTTTTTAACAGAAAACAGTGTCTGTCTGTATCAGGCTTACCACATAACAATAGTCACTCAAAATATGGAATCATCAGACAAGGGATGCCCCAGGGCTCTATTTTAAGTCCCTTGTTGTTCCTATTTTATATTAATGACCTTCCATATGCAATGTCACAAAATGGAAATTTTGTCTTATTTGCAGATGATACAATTATTGGTATAAAAACAGTACCGGTGATCTCACTGAGCAATCAGCTAATGAAATATTTGTCAGTATCAATGGGTGGTACACAGCAAATGGATTGTCACTGAATTTTGACAAGACCCAGTACATACAGTTTAGTACCTCACAAAGAATACCAGGCCCTATAAGTATAATGTATTCAAACAATGAAATTAAAGCTGTAGACAGCGTCAAATATTTAGGGCTACAAATTGACCACAACCTAAATTGGAAAACTAACACGCTAGACTTAATGAAACGCCTTAGTTTAGCTACATTTGCAGTATGCATGATGGCAGAATTAGGCGATTTAAAAATGAAGAAGTTAATTTATTCGGCCTACTTCCATTCACTAATGAGGTATGGAATCATCTTTTGGGGAAACTCCTCTCACAAAGAGAACATTTTCAAAATTCAAAATCGAGTCATTAGCATTATGTCTGGTGTCAGTCCTAGATCATCATGCAGAGACCTCTTCAAGATACTTGGTATTCTGTCTACTACTTCTCAGTTACATATACTCATTGGTTTTCTTTCGTCATTTCCAATATGTCTCTTTTTACACAAAAAAGTGCAAAACATGATTATAAAACGAGAACCAAAAAGAATCTGTATGAGGACTATAAAAGCTTAACATTAGAATAAAAAGGAGTCAAATACATGGGTGCTCATATATTCAATAACTTACCAGAGCATATCATAAGTCTTGTAAGTGATAAAGATCGGTTTCAGAGCGAATTAAATAACTTCCTGGATGCCAGCTCCTTCTACTCCATCGATGAATATCTTCACAAGGATTATAAATCGTAACTCGTCTGTATTAGAATTGTACAATATCCAAGTATCTAATTAAAAAGATAAAAACTTTCACTCTTTCCACATCCCAGAGACTTCTCTCCCAAGGATCCATAGAAAACGATAAATGTAATGTAATCATAAATGGTACCATATACAACATAAATGGTACCATATACAACTGAAATATAGAACACCACAGTAAGGCAAAGGCTTATTCTTAGGGCTTATAGACAAACTAGTAATACCAATTTACTAGAATCAGCAGGGCAGCTGTCTTGTCAACATAGACACTTTTTTCTGTAATATATGAGGACGTTTGAAACACCCCCGTTTAATTCCTTTACTTGATTTTGTGTAATTTTCCGAAGCTGCCAAACAGTTAATTATTATATGACCGTGTGCATAATGGAAGATAGGCTATCGGTTTTTCTGCTGGTTTCGGGGGTATTTCAACCTAGTGCGGCTGCTCTGAGATTGAATAGTGGAATGATCGAAAGTTTGTCTATTATTAAGGACCACAAAGGTTGCGATGTACAAACTGATATATATTTTCTACTAACACACAAATTCTGAGGCAGTTGCTACCTTCGCCTTACACATCTAATTGCGGTTATATCTCTTATTGGTTGCTGATTTTAGGTATTTCGTCACACGCAAAGATGATGGTTAACATCCACAACAATCCTCACTGCAATCCATGGTTGTTGCTGGCCGACGCGGTTGACGCGAAACACGAAATTCGGCACTTTTCACTTTTGGTGTCATATCACTCGCGAATCGGTATTGATGAGGGTCCACCCCACGACGATTAGGGGGACGCGCTCATCTGTCACACTTCGGTGAATTTACTCGACCACCATTCTTGCCCGTCTCTCCAGTACCACTTCTCACTCGACACTCTCTAGTACTACTCTGCACTCGACACTCGTCTCACTGCCTTCTGCAGCGCTCGACAATCGACCCCTGTCTATTATCGACCTAGGCATCGGATACTATTATCTATGTTCGTGGGATCACGGATCCCTTACACGTTACACTACAAAAAATGCAACGAATGCCACAATATCACCCGAAGTACACAGTGATGAATTCAACAAATAAGCATTAAACAGTGCCTAATCTGTGCTGTAAAACACACACACACTCACACACACACACACACACACACACACACGCACACACAAACACACACACGCACACACAAAGAGAGAGAGAGAGAGAGAGAATTAAACACTATCCTAATAAAATACAAAACACCAGTGAATAAAATAAGTTTAGCATGACTGTGTTAATCACAACTCCAATACAATGCAAAGGCACCAATGACTAAAACAAAACTTGCAATCACTGAATAGGTAATACGTTAGGCAAGTGGTCAACAGTTAACTTCAACATTAAGTGCGTTAAACACTAGTCTAATAAAAAAAAAAAAAAAAACACCAATGAAGAAAACAAGCCTGGGAAGCACTGTTACCACAGACAAGTAGGTAATGTTTTACCTTAACAGCACGTGCGTCTAACACTATTCTCACGAAATACAAGAAACCAATGAAATAAATAATGCTAACGAGCACTGAATAGATAATACGCCAAACAAGTAATTTTCAGCTGACTTTACATAAAAATTTGACAAAAAGAGCGGGATTGCGAACACAAACGACAAAGCCAAGCTACCAGTTAACGTGGGGAGTAAGCAGCAAATCAAATTATAATCCATGTTCTGTTGCGTAGGGTGGATGTAACTACAGTCGATAAATAAGTCATTATTGAGTAGATGTTGCTTTATTTTTATCCATTTATTTAATGTCATGAGATCTAGACCTTCTGACCCGCTTTCACCTCGGACCAGGATTTTAGACATACAGTATTTTTTACACCAATGTTACTTCAAAAATAATTCTAACATGATAAATAGTAATAAAATACTATTAAAAGGGTAAAAAATTATTTGAAACAAAGCTTGAACATAAAAGTGTTGCCTAAGAACTAATGGCGTTAATGCTAGCGTTACTACTACTACTACTACTACTACTACTACTGATGCTGCTGCAAATAGTACTAACAATAAAAACAGCAGTCACAAATTGTATTTTTGGATGGAGAAAACTGATATATTCTGCCATTAAGAAATTTGAAGAAGAGAAATTTAGATGAGTGTATCATGTTTTGAGAAATGGGAAGTTCTGCTAGGTACGTAGGTAAAAGGCGGACATTATTATTGTTTTAGTAGATATGACATTAACTGTCCTTTGAAGTGGAGGACATTATTCACTTCCCTGATACCGCGAGGGATATCATTCCAGAATCTGGTTCCTGCTACTGAAAAGGATGTATGGAAGACGTCTTATTGGCGGAGTAGGCCACAACGGATTTTGCTGTTGTGGGAACGAGTATGTCTTCTGTGTTGTTCAGACAAGAACGTTTAGATCTGGGAGAGATAGGAAGCACTGTACATGCTGATTGGTTTTAGGTGAGACAGAGTGGTTGAAATTTTTTGTGGTTTTTCTGCACGTAGCCAAGACCGGTACTATGCAGAAGATGCAAAAAAGTGATCAAAATATCGAACGTCACGTCAGGCGTTCATCGCCGGACTCAAATACGAGATTCTGCAGGCAATGATTAACACGAGTGTAGCTCGGAGACTACAGAATTCGTAGCACTTTTTACTATTTTGTAACGTGAATGCTTATCAGGCTTGAAACTGTAATCTGATGTGGGAAAATATAGCTAAGAAGCCCAATGAAAAAACTGACATTCCATTATGAAAATATTACTTTTCTGAAGTGTACTGTTTTTACGATACTTTAATGCCTCTCACAACAAGGTCATCCATGCATATTTGTTGTATGCAGTTTATTCATAAAGTAAATCTCCGAGTCCCTTCTTGTTTATGACAGTGCTACGAGCAATCATCATTTCACATCGTATGAACATTACAAGCCAAATCTATTCATAGCAATCTCTAAAAGACACAGACAGACAGACAGACAGACACACACATACACACACACACACACACATACACACACTCACTGAGAGCGAGAGAGAGAGAGAGGAGATTGTAGGGAGGGGCGAGAGATATGGAGGTCGGAGAGCACCCCTAAAGAAATCGTTAACACTACATGAAATCGCTCCTTAACAACATCTTTGCAAAGATGAACTTAGTAATAGAAACACACTAATTTCGTAAACGGATGAAAACAATTTATACTCTGTAGTTTTGCGCTCAGGAAGTCAGGTTGCTATTGTTTCTGTAACTGCCGAAAAGCGTCATCCGCGGCTGCGAGCGCTCTCCTGCTGGAAATTGTAAATTATTCGATAGAAGCGCTATATTGGATTTCCCGCTTGTATTTCGAGAGCTGTAAGAAGATTATAGCTGGTAATCTCCAGGAAGAGCTCGGAAGACGGCCAAATAAAACTGGGCGATGAACGTTGCATATTTTACGAGCCGTGCACGTATAACTTCTGTATCAGACGGGAAATGATTCACCGAAAGGCACCCATTCGTAGCTACTGACGTCACGAACGTGTGTCGCTACCTTCTCACAAGAAACGTTAATCCCAGTAATTTCATGGAAAATTTCTACATTGGCTTTTCCCCTGGCTTCCAGTGTCACAGCAAGCACGCGCGTTGCTGCTTATTTTCGACAGAAGCGCGTCTTAAGGCTTAAGAAATCCAACAGCCTGAGCGCGCCCTCTCTCTATACTATATATATAAGTCAAAGTCCCAACTGACTGCCTCTCTTACTAACTGATCAGCGTCCTGCCAAAAGTAATAAGGACCTAAACGTGAAATTTGCAGAGGGTGTTGATTTTACACTGTAGATTTCGTTTAAGAAGGAATTTTTTGATATTCCATCTCCATGGGGGTGAAATAGGGACTGGTTAATTTTCTTAAAACATGTCACTATTAAGGCAATTTTGAATCTAGACCTACGAAAAATGTTTGGTTTCTAGTACAGAAATAAAGAACTAGGCGTTTCAGCATTTATGGAAAACTAGCCACTACGGTGTGAAATATGTGTGAAATATTTTTTAAATAAATCATTATAAAAGAGCTACTGAAGCATTTTTAAAGCTACACCTATGAAAACTGTTATTTGATATCTCGGTCACTAATTAAAAAAATTTATGTTTCACTGTTTTTGGAGATTCAACCTCTATGGAAGTAAAATAGGGGATAAAAGTGTCCATGGCAATATTTCGTTATGGAAGCATTTTTGAAGCTGAATCTATGAAAATTTGTATCTGGATTCTCTTTTCGAAAGAAAAAAAAATACTCCTTTCACTATTTCAGGGGAATTCAGTCTCTGAGTGAGTGAAATGGGAGGTGAAATGTTTTATGAAAATACTACATTGTGAAAGCATTTTTAAAGTTTCGTATTTGAAAACTGGTATCTGGCTTGCCAGTTGGAAATGAAAAAACGTGTGTTTCACTGATTTTGGAAATTCAATCCCCAAGGGGGTGAAATAAGGCCAGACTGATTGACTGACTCATCAACGCACAGTTGTAACAGCTAAGGAACGATATTTGAAATTTGGAGAGGGCGTTGAACTTATACTGTAGGCAACGTTTACAACGGAACTGTTAGAAATTCCACTCCTAAAGGAGTGAAATAGCGGATGAAAGGCCTTATAAAATTATGTCGTTATTAAGACAATTCTGAAGCTAGAACTATGAAAACTGGTTTGGTTTCTGGTAATCGGGAGTTTCAACAACTGTAATATTCGATGGAATCGACACGGATCATCTGATTAGAAATATATTTTATTTGGAAGCACAGTACAATTATAATGCATTAAGATATGAATAAGAGTCAGAAGTTGGGCGATAGCAAGCTCACACGAGATCAGTTAAGAATGAAAATATTTAACACCGGTTTAGAATGGATGATGTTTCCAAAACCGAAATGAAATGTGGACAATGGCAAAAATGGTGACTATGAAATTTCAATCATTTGACATGATGTTGTGAGAATAAAACAATGAGTGTGTCAGTAAAGTGAATTATGAAGCGATACTAAAGAAGTAATTGAGAAAATACATGTATGAAAACTTTCTCCAGAAGCGCTGAGATAGCAACAAATGGAGCAGTAAAGGAACTGCATTGTGAACTCTAACATATACTTTGGTATGTAGGGTATATCAGATTGCACATTCAAACTTCGAAAATTCTTACAAACGTATTCACAGGACTTACAGACTTGAAAATTCGTACAAACTTATTCATATGACCTAAAGACGTATTCTTGGTATCGTTTTCAAGGCAAATAGATCACGGTGTGACTGTTTAGTAAGACGTCTGGGATTTCCTAAATATCCGATTCCCACGTAAGTGAAAAGGCCGAGATGCACCAACTGCGTGTCCCCATTCGCTGGACCTGACATCTCTTGACCTTTTCTTCTGGTGAATCATCAAGGATACCTTATTTGTTCCACCCTTGTCACATTCTCTAGCAGAGCTCAGAATTAGAACCCACCTCACAACTGAACAAGTCACACCTGAGATGCTGCAGCGAATTTGGCAAGAAATCGACTTCAAAGGGGTGTGTGCCACATAACCAATGGAAGTCACTTTTAACCTTTTTAGGAACATGGAAAGAAACTGGACGTATTTTTCTATAAAATAAACCAAAACCATGCGTATATATTAAATGAATGAATCACTAGGAGTTTTCAAGATTACAGAATCCTTTTTGATACACCCTATATATCAAAATTTACTGAAGAATGATATTTATAAAATAAGGGATATGCTACGAAATTGATAAAAAGAAGCAGGTTCTTGGGTTAGTCCATACAATGCAATACATAACAATTTATTTAATAATATCAAATTGTTTGAAGAATTTATGTCATTATATGTAAGCGACATTGCATAATTTTGTTAGCTTATGAACACATGCAGTAAATGTTTTCTGCCATCTTTACATTATTAAGCATTAGCGCTTCACGAAATTATATGTTTGGTCAATTTTTCACTTCACTCAGATTTTCAAATACACCAAAAGCTTTCCTGTTGAATCATCATCTAAGGAAGAATAGTTGTCCTAAATGAGGAAATGTTGTGAGGCCCCAGGACATTGAGTAAGTACAGTGCACACACAAAATAGGTATCATTCACTGTACTTTGAGGCACAGATACGCTTAGGGAAACATGGAAGGTGAACAACGGATGAAGGGTCATAGATTGTCATGGCCTAATCACTTTTAATAGTAGGTATTTCCATGTATAATGTTCATATCAAACATCGAATGAACGTCAGCATGGTGTCCTCGTTTTCTTTCTATTTCCCTCTTCTCTCTTTATCCCAGAGTAGTATTTAAATCTAATGCACTCATATTTTATTATGTACTCGTAAGATGCAACCTCTGCCTCCATCTACAATTTTTGCCTTCCATGTTCATATTCCGTACCCAGTAGACTGTGCATTACATTCAAGGCCCAGTAATTCTTCCTCACATTCACAGAGGATAACACTATTATCAGCGACTCTTAATGCTGATATAGTGTCAACTTGAATATTAATCTCACTTCTCAACCTTTGATTGCTCTTTGGCATACACCTCGAACAGTAGAAAAGATAAGTTAGAAAATTTAAAAAGAAAAGTAGGTGGATTGTAATTACATATTTTTGAAATTGGTTGAGTTCAGTGACAGGTTCAGCATGATTCCTGATCGTGTAAGTACTAGCTATCAAAACAAAACTAAACTGGGTAGTTCAGGGGTAGGTCTCTTAGCGAATAAGAAAACTGGCATTAGAGTAGGCTACAATGAATATAGCGAGAAAATTTTCATAGCCAAAATCGGTACCCAAAGCTATAGTACAATTATTCATGCCTCCTAACTCTGTAGATGATGAAGAAATGGAACGAATGTATGATAAGAGAAATTTATCAAGAAATGAACAGCGACGAAAATTTATGTGTGATGGTGGACTGGAGTACGATAGTAGTAAAAGGAAAAGGAGGAAAAATAGTAGAGGAACATGGAGAGGGGAAGGAATGAAAGAGAAAGCCACTTGGTAGTATTTTGAAAGGAGCATAATTTAATCATTGCTAAAACTTTATTTAAAAATCGCGAGACAATGTGATATACATGGAAGCGATCTGGAGACACGAGAAAGTTTCAAAGATATTTCTTAATGGTAAAACAGAGATTCCGGAACCAGTGTTTCAAATGCGAAACATTTCCAGCGACTGTTGTGTTCCCTGGCTATAATTTATTGGTTATGAACTGTAGGTTAAAACTGAAGAAAATACAAGACTTAGGAAATTCAGGAGATAGGGTCCTTAATATACTGGAAGAACGGAAAGGTTGTTAGAAGGTAGCATTATCCAACAGTTGCCGGACTCAAAGGAAAGGGATCTAATAGAAGACAAATGGGAAAGTTTGAGAAATAAAATAATAAAAACAGCAGATGTCAATGCTCAGCAGATGCGCCTCAACAGGCAGTGCTAAATACATCGTCCATCGTCTGCAGTGCTGGAAATTGTGCTCGTCCTGATTTCCGTGTTCACTGTGACCTTCACACAAAGAAACGTGTCTGCCCTTTCTTGTCTGTTACGCCGTGGAAGGGAATGATTTTCTAAGCGGCATCATTGCGAGCCAAGAAACATGGATCCATCATTTCACATCTGCAACTAACGGCGGGTCTGTGGAATGGAAAGGCTCCTCCCCTCCTGCACAAAAAGGAATGCTAAGTTGAGCCACCAGCAGAGATGGCCATGTTTACCATTTTCTTCGACTGTGAAGGAGTTGTGTAGACAGAGTCTATGGTAAAGGGCGTTAACGCTGATTCGTAGTGTGCAAAACTGACATCGCTGCACAACGTCATGATGAGCAAGAGGCGTGTAAAAGTAAGCAAAGGCATTCTTCTCCTGCACGACATTGGAGCACCAAACGCGGCAGCAAGTAGATAGTTCATATGAAATAGTATGGGTAGAGATTATACCTAACAATCGGACTAAACTATTAATTGGATCATTTTACCGACCCGCCGACTCAGAATACATAGTTGCTAAACAGTTCAAAGAAAACTTGAGTCTCATTTCAAATAGGTACCCTTCTCATACAATTATAGTCGGTGTTGACTTCAATGTACCCTCGATATGCGAGAAAAATTATACGTTTAAAGCCGGCGGCAGGCATAAAATATCATCCGAAATTGTACTGAATGCTTTCTCAGAAAATTATTTTGAACAATTAGTTCATGAGCCCACTCGCAGCGTAAATGGTTGCGAAAGCATACTTGACCTTTTAGCAACAAATAAATCTGGACAAATAGTGAATGTTGTGACGAATACAGGGATTAGCGACCACAATGGAGTTGCTGCTAGGCTGAATACCGTAACACCTACAACCATCAACAAGAAACGCAAATTACATATATTTAAAAAAGCTGATAAAAATGCTCTTAGTGCCTTTTTAAGAGACAGATTTCACGCCTTCCGATCTGATCATGTAAGTGTAGAAATCTTGTGGAATATTTTCAAAGAGATAGTATCAACAGCAACTGAAAGATATATGCCACATAAATTAATAAGTGATGATACTGATTCCCCGTGGTACACAAACGGGTCAGATCGTTGTTGCAGAAGCAACGAAAAAACATGCGAAATTTTAAAGAACGCAAAATCCCCAAGATTGGCAAAGTTTTACAGAAGTTAGAAATATAGTTCGTACTTCAATGCAACATGCTTTTAATAATTTCCACAACGAAATTCTGTCTCGAAATCTGGCAGAAAACCCAAAGAGATTCTGGTCATACATAAAGCACACCAGTGGTAAGACACAATCAATAGCTTCACTGCGCGATAACAACGGTGAAGTCACTGACGACAGTGCCACGGAAGACGAAGTAAATATTCCTGAATTCCATTCAAGAACAACTGCCAAGATGAGAAACATAGAAGTAGATATCCTCGGTAACAAAGCAGCTTAAATCACTTAATAAAGGCAAGGCCTCCGGTCCAGATTGCATACCAGTCATGTTCCTCTCATAGTATGCTGATAATATAGCTCCATATTTATCAATTATATACAACCACTCGCTCACAGAAAGATCCGTACCTTAAGACTGGAAAATTGCTCAAGTCACACCAATAGCCAAAAAGGGAAGTAGGAGTAATCCGCTGAATTAGAGGCCTATATCACTAGCGTCGATTTGCAGTAGGGTTTTAGAACATATGCTGTATTATAACATTAGAAGAACCTGGAGAAAACGATTTATTGACATGTAGTCAACACGGGTTCATAAAATATCGTTCTCGTCAAACACAACTAGTTCTTTATACTCATGAAGTAATAATGCTATCGACAGGGGATGTCAAATTGATTCCATATTTTTAGATTTCCAGAAGGCTTTCGACACCGTTCCTCACAAGCGTTTTCTAGCCAGACTGCATGCCTACGGAGTATCGCCTCAGTTGTGCAACTGGATTCGTGATTTCCTGTCAGAAAGGTCACAGTCCGTAGTAATAGATGTAATGTCATCGAGTAAAAGTGAAGAAATATCCGGCGTTCCCCAAGGAAGTGTTGTAAGCCCTTTATTGCTCCTGATCTATATTAACGACTTAGGAGACAATCTGAATAGCTGTCTTCGATCTTTTTTCAGATGATGCTGTCATATACCGTCTTGTAAAGTCAGATGATCAAAACGACTAGCAAAATGATTGAGATAAGATATCTATATGTGGCGAAAAATGGCAGTTGACGCTGGGTAAAGAAAAGTGTGAAGTTATTCACATGAGTACTAAAAGAAATCAACTAAATTTAGATTACACGATAAGTCACACAGATCTGAGGGCTGTAAGTTCAACTAAATACTTAGGGATTACAATTACAAATAACCTAAATTGGAACGATCACATAGATAATATTGTAGGTAGAGCAAACCAAAGACTGCGATTCATTGGCAGAACACTTGCAAGGTGCAACAGGTCTACCAAAGAGACTGCTTACACTACGCTTGTCCGCCCTATTCTGCAGCATTGCTGTGCGGTGTGGGATCCGCATCAGGTGGGACTGACGGATGACACCGAAAAAGTACAAAGAAGGGCAGCTCGTTTTGTATTATCGCCTATTAGGGGAGATAATGTCACAGACATGACACGTGAATTGGAGTGGCAATCATTAAAACAAAGGCGTTTTTCGTTGTGACGCGATCTTCTCATGAAATTTCAATCACCAGTTTTCTCCTCCGATTGCGAAAACATTCTGTTGGCACCCACCTACATAGGGAGAAATGATCATCACGATAAAATAAGAGAAATCAGGGCTCGCACAGAAAAATTTAAGTGCTCGTTTTTCCCGCGTGCCTATCGAGAGTAGAACGGTAGAGAGACAGCATGAAGGTGGTTCACTGAACTCTCTGCCACTCACTTTATTGTGAATAGCAGAGTAATCACGTAGATGTAGATGTGAACATAAGTTCTGATTCAACATTTTTCGATGCGAAGCTTTGAAGCATTGGCCATACAGTCCAGATCTTGTATCATGAGATTTACACACTTTCGGCAACTTGGAAGAAAAAATGTTCAAATGTGTGTGAAATCTAATGGGACTTAACTGCTAAGGTCATCAGCCCCTAAGCTTTAACACTAATTAACCTAAATTACCCTAAGGACAAACACACACACCCATGTCCGAGGGAGGACTCGAATCTCCGCCGGGACCAGCTGCACAGTCCATGACTGCAGGGCCTGGACCGCTCGGCTAATCCCGAGCGGCAACCTGGAAAAATGTCTAAAGGCAAAGAGATTTTCCAACGATGAAAAAGTTCACAAAGAAGTTATCTAACGGCTCCGTGACCAGAGAGCGGATTGCAGTTATCGAGAAACTGAACGATCTTTAAAAAGTTCCCATCGCTGTTTAACAGAGGCTTGGTGACTATGTTTTTAACAAAAGTGTCATGTGTCTATTGTGCCCCGCGGCGCAGTACGCTTAGGCTATTTATTATAGCTCATTCAATAAATGATACCTCGCCACCAAATTCATTGACTTTAATTACCTAGCCCCATTCTCAGTGCTTTAGCTGGTGTTCAGTTGTCGAACATGAGCTTTTGTACCATGTAGAGAAGCTTCAGATGAATTGCAACGTTGGAGATTTGCATGAGTAGTAACGAAATGATATATTCGGCCTGTGTATGTCACATGCTATTTGTTACTGTAGTTTCTAGAATCTGAACCAAATTAAATGACACTAGTGGTTTACTTCTAAATTTACAACTACACTCTACAGCTATACTCCAGAATCCAAATTTTGGTGTCTGGCGGAGGATACTTTGAGAAATATTGTAACTTCCCAGTCACGAGTGGTCCGTATCAGCTCCAGACTCTCAAATTTTACTTTCACAGTATTTTCGCGAAATGTACACAGCTGGAAGCAATACATTGGTTGACTCTTCTAGGAACGTACAATCTCAGAATTTTGACAGTACATCACACTGTGTCGCAGGTCGCCTCTCTTTTAGGGTCTGCCAATTGAGTTGGGTGAGCATTTCCGTGACGCCTTCCACGCTTACAAAATAAATCTGTAAGACGACCAGCTCTTCTTCGGATCTTCTCTTTTTTCTCTGTCAACACGATCTTGTACGGATCCCAGACTGATGAGTAGTGTTCAAGTATTGGGTGAATGAGTCTTTTGTAAGCTACCCTCTTTATTGTTGGGTAGCAATTACTGAGGATTTTCCCGCTGAATATTAGTCTGGCATCTGTCGTATCCGATTGCTTTTTCTCTCGTTCCACTATTAATCGCCGACAAAAGATGCTGGATGGGTGTGAGAGCTTCCAGTGACTGTTGTGAAATCGTGAAGTTGTACGCTAATGGTAGTTTTGGCTACATATGGGCAGTACGTTATATTTATTTGTTTATGTTGAGGGTAGCTGCAAGTCCTTGCACCAAGATTTTCCTGCATTCCGCAACACTTTTCTAGCACTGTGACTCCTCTGTATACAACAGAATCATCTGCGGAAAGCGTCCCGCAACTTCTGATATTCTCAACTACGTCATTTATGAATACTGTGAACAGAGATGGTGCTTAACACTTCCTTAGTGTACGCCCAAGGTGACACTGCGTATGAAGGGTTCTGTCCTTAAGAATGACGTAGTTTGCTCTATTTTGATGAAAATTGTTCAGTCACGCAGTTGGTCTCATAGGCTGTGCACTCGTATTTTGTTCATTAGATAGCAGGTGGAGTGGAACAAATTCCTTCTGGAATTCAAGGAACACTGCATCGATCATGGATCGATATGCAGTGCTTTCTGGATTTTATGGATGAAAAGAGATAGCAGAGTTCCATTAGATCGTTATTTGCGTTACCCACATTGATTTCTGAAGTTGAGATTTTCAGTCCCCAGTAACATTAGAATATCCGAACACAAAACTTATTCTAAAATTCTAAAACAGACTGACGTCAAGGTTATAGGCCTATCACATTGTGTATCCGTCAGAGAACTCATTGACCTGCTCCTTTTTCCAACCACTAGGAACACCTTACTCCTCCTTTACTGCTGCCAGCAGAGAGCAGTTCTTGGTATCCAATCAGGTAAGCTGAGATTTACTTTGTTGAGCGCCTTCAGCTGATTTAACTATCCCCTAGACACTTACTTCGGTATCTGTCATTTTGACGTTCGTGCAAAAATACAAAAGAGAATCCGGAGTTCGATTTTTCTCAGCGAAACAATTTTACAGGAAGGAGCTTAGTATTTCGGAATTCTCTGCCATTGTAGCCACAGAGAGTCTGAAGAGGCGGTTTCGATCCAGCTTGAACCCAGTGCATGCAGCAAGTTTCTAGAGGTCGTATCACAGAAACCAACCAGTAGGTGTTGGCTACTACACTGCGTTCTAATTTCAGGTGTAAAATAGCATATGTAGGTGAATGGACGTTATTTGTAAATATTTGGATGTAAGGACCATGTGTGAACCATAAATCTGATGCGGCTGTTTACTTTCCAACGCTTTGGAGCGGGACCGTTTTCCGGGAGTGAGACGGCTCCCTTTAACACGGGAACAGGTCCCTCCCACGCGCATTCTTCCTTAACTATCCCCACCGCGTCTTCACTGATTGCCTGCCGCCCTCTCACGCGGGCCAAGGCGGAACCTATTCCGCTGACGAGGTGTGCCCCGTTTCTCCAACACGACTCGCATTATTTGTGAAGCTATTGTAGCTCTGCCTGGAAGCGACGCGTATAAATGTTGGCTCTCCAGATATCATGCTGGATACTAACCAGTAGATGACGGTATCCCCAATGAAACACATTTTTTAATATGTGATGAAGAGTGTCGAGATGTGCCCAATGTGGTCCTCCGTGTTATTATTCTGCGTAAGTTCTAATGTAATAGAACAACTCTAATCCTTTTGTGAAGTAAACTGTCGCCGCTCACTGTTAATATGCAGAGGCGAGAATCCTAACAACTTCACTCCTTGTGCTCTGTTAATACTGTTAGTGGCTCAGTACTCAATCGGTAAGCTATTTCTTATACTATTTTACGTGGAGCAGAATTCGGGCAATAATTTAACTTCAAAAGCGGTTATCCACCCACGCCTGTTACCAGCAAAAGCTTCTTACAACGAATATCACCTACGATCTAAGTAGCAGACTATACGTTACCTCTTACACCGTGACACATTGTACTGTTACTACTCACGGTGAAATTACAAATGTGTGCAAACGCTCTGGTTATTCGCTTAAGGTTACTCCATTCCTGCTCAAGATAGTTTTACTCATTAAGTTATTAAAGCCACATAAACAATTACTTCCACGCACGGATCTGAAACGACCGTGAGCAGAGATACCAGTATTCGTGCAGCCTTTGTACACACAAAATCCCAAATATTGGACAGATCCTAATGTTACAGTTCAAGGTGGCACACCAATGTATACACACGTAGCGTATACCCTTACAATAACCACTAATTATCCTGAATTCTTTGCATATAATGAATTAGGCTACTTGCACCACACTTTCAGTAGTAACACGACGTAAGTCTCACCAACATTATGAATATCTATAATTCCTTTATCATAAGCTATCTTCTTAATAAATAAACTTTCTTAAAAAACAGCAGGCAGAAAGTGCGTATACGTGCGACATGAGTTCATTCGTATCATCGTTGTCTGCATTAAAACGACGTAGATCAGTATACATCTCATAACTTATTACAAAGACAGCAATCACCGTCCACCTACGATCCTTCGTTATTATCTGGTATGTCAAAGTAATCACTAATTACTTATGACACGGGTTGACTGAAGATACCTAATTTTCATAAATTATATCAGTCTAAATTTGAGATGCAGTGATGTAACTGGCTGCTCAGTCAGTGATATAATATTCTCTCGCTATAAATAGTTTCTGTTCATGGATGTAAAAAAAAAGAGGGGAGGTGGCATTATGTCACAAACATGAAGCCAATGTTCGCCATCTTAACCAGCCTAAAACAATAGTTTCACCGCATTCATACTCCCATAGTTCACCACGGTGACACTTCCCCATGACGTCACTGTATATTTTTTACTATTTAAAATAGCTGTAGCGCACACACGACAGAAATAATGTACAGGAAGCACTCGTAAACAGTAGTCTGCCAGTGCTCTGGGCTACTTAAAATGCCAGCAGGATCCGCCCACTCTGGTTTGAAAACAACGCACAGCCTAAGAACGTAGTGCTACCTCCCTTCTTTTTTTGCCCACATGTATGTTTCATTCACGAAATAGAATTAAAGTGTTTGCTATATGGCTACTTATTTAAACTTCAAATAAATAGAGCAGTTATATTCCTTTCTGCATTTCTTGTCTGTAAGATAAACGAACTCCTTTGAAAATTTCTTGACTTTAATTAGAAATTACAGGGTGTTTCAATAAGAATATACATATTACAAAGTATTATTTTGTCCAAACTATCGATCGCTGCGCCTCGGCTCGACTATTGGAGAAACGAAGACGTAGTCGAGTTTGTATTAATAGCCGCTAGATGTCAGTTGTCTTCTGTTTTGCTTGGTCACCGTCATATGTTTAAAATGGCTACTTCGCAGCAGAAATCATTTTGTGTTCTGGAGTTTGCGAAGTGCATGGACGTTTCACAGTGAGGTATCAAATTGATCCTCCGAATGGATGGAACATTCGTTGATGGTATCCACAGTTTCTAGACACAGGATGTGTATGTAAAGGAAAGAGTCCTGGCCGTCCTCGTGTTCCTGAAGAAAATGTTGCACGCATTCAAACTGCTTTCCAACGTAGTCCCTCAAAATCAACTCGTCGCGCCAGTGGGGAGTTGCAACTGCCAACAACAACAATTTGGCGTGTTCTGAGACGTCGCTTGGTTATGAAGCCGTACAAGTTACAGCTGTTACCAGCACTCCGTCCTGATGACAAACGCAAACGTGTGACGTTTTGTAACGAGATGCTTGATGCTATTGACAGTGGTAACACTTCCGTACAGCGCATCGTGTTCAGTGATGAAGCGACTTTCCATGTTAGTGGTCAGGTATACAAACACAGTGTTTGAATTTGGGGCCTACAGAACTCACATGCAGCCACTGAACATGTACGAGATTCGCCCAAAGTCAATGTGTTTTCTGTGATATCCACATCATCTGTTTACGGCCCATTCTTTTTTGTTGGAAACACGGTTAACGGTCAGCAGTATCTCGCTATGTCACAATACTGGTTGTTTCCGAGGCTGCACGACGACAACTTCATTTTTCTACAAGATGGGGCACCCACCCCTCCCCCCACAGGAGTCGCCAGAATCTGAATGAAAGTCTACCGAACCCTAGGATTGGTTATCAGGGAGCTGGCGACTTAACATGTCTCAGCTGGGCTCCACGGTCTCCTTATTTGACATCGTCTGACTTCTTCCTGTGGGGTTTCATTAAAGACAGCGTATATGTTCCACAACTCCCACAGAACCTGGATGAGTTGAAGAACCTGATCCGTACTGCCATAGCATCAGTGACGAAGGATATGCTTGCCCGAATATGGGAGAGAAACTTGTGTATCGATGTGATATTGTTCGTGTCGCTGATGGAGGACATACCGAACATCTGTAATCTGAACTTGAGAGGTTCGTAAATGTGTGTGTAAAGTTCCGTATTCGTGTGTCTTAAAGTTTAATAAATATACACATTCGAAATACGTATATTCTTTTTGAAACACCCTGTATTTTCTGATAATATTATTTCAGATATAATGTTACACGACTAAAACTCTGAGCTTTAGTTACTTCGTATGATTAAGTATTAGCGTCAAAGAACATCTCTGTTTGATAACATTCAGTGCTATTTCCTTTAATTAAGTTTTATTGTTTCAGTTCAAATAATTCCGTTGCTTTCTTTAGGGAGAAAAAGTTTTTTTGTTTCTGTTATGGGGGTAATTTTAATTCTTTCTTGAAATTAAGAGTCAAAACGACTTTCTTTCAGTTTAACACACCGATGAAACGATACGGCATTGGAGAACAATGTAAACAACAAAAAAAGAAAAAACCTACGTACCAACATCACTTTTTGCCATACCATTTAAACAACTGGTGCAAAATGAAGCCTCTTTAGATATAGGCCGATCACGAGCTTCTCCCTTCTCCTACTTTAATTGGTAAATCGTCACACACACACACACACACACACACACACACACAGAGGCACGCACACACATACGAAGTAAGTAATGATAAAGCTTTCCACTCACATACGAAGTAAGTAATGGTAAAGCTTTCACTTGCTTGGGTAAATGAGATAAGATCTTGGCCATGAGTGGGCGAAATTAACACTGTACGACTAATCAATTATGACTTCCACAATTCGTCAGTGCTAGTGGTGCTTCTCTTCCTCAGAGTGAAATAACTAACCTTTTTACAACAATAACAACCACACTAACCTCTCAGTGAATGCATAATTCAATAACTCTGTACGTCGAACAATCGTTACTGTCAGAGAGTAGCAAATTGCTACACGAAACAGTTATTGAAACAGTCAGTTATAAATGAGTTTGCGGAAACTGGAACACAACATGAATTTAGAGGATCATTCAGATCAATATGTTATCCTCATTTACAATCACGAATCATTAACCAGCGTCTGGTCTCCGTAAAGTCTGCACCATAGAACTCTCGCTTCCAATAAAATATTTTATCCACTCGTCACTACGCGTCTCAGCGACCGCCGACGCGCGGACCGCGAAGAGAACGCCTCGCAAGGGGAGGGGACTTAAGACAGCCGCCCGCCCTCAGGAGCTCAGTTCGTCAGCGTACCTGACGATGGAGACATGTCTGATCGCCGGAATATTGTGCCCATTTGACGCTATGGACAGGCAGTACACTCGTGGATTGTTTGAGCAAGAAATAAATAATTTTTTCTTATAGCTGTCCCCTCTAAAATTTCTCATTTTTGTGTAGCCCTGATATTACACGATTTACCACTACGTTAGATATTAGGTTTATTCATTAGCAATTCGTTTTCTCAAAATTGAGCCGTTTAAGTGATAAAGTACATGTTGTGAGTATGGTTTTTTTTTTTTGCAGTATAAATATTTCCTTCCTGTTACGTAAAAATTTTTGAAAATTTTCTCTTGAAATGAAAAAAAAAAAAAATTCTCTAGTTTAACTCAATCCTTAGTAATTGCACATATCAATTTACAGCTTCATCTTTACCAGGCAGGCCATTTCAGTCTAGTCCAATACTTAGTCTGGTGTGTGGCGGCGGGTACTTTCCGTACCACTGTCACCTTTCGCCGTCACCAATTCCACTGGAATATGGTGCTCGGGAAGAAACGTTATTAAACTTCCGAGTAAGCTCGAACCTCTCTATATTTAGTTTCATTATCTTTGAGCAGAATAATGTAGGATGGAGTACAATAGTGGCTGATTCTTCTAGGAACATACGCTCTCCTAATTTCTGTAGTAAAACCACACCGTGATCCACAATACCGTCATGCAGCATAAGCCGCTGAATTTGTATGAGCGGCGTGACGCATTAGTGCTTACCAAACGAACCTGTGACGTAACGTGCTGCTGTTCTTCGTATTTCTTCTATGAATCCTATCTGGTACGTGACCTAGATTGACGAGCAATATTCAAGTATTTGACAAATGAATGTTTTGAAATCTATCTCTTTTTATGGGTGAGAATTCTCCCAAGGAATGGAATCGAGAGTGAAGTGTATAGAAATGGTGCTAGGGAGTTAACGGGAAAGTTTCCAATGAGATCAAAGTAGAATTATCAAAACGGGGAGTGGGCGATAGGGGGGGGGGGGCAGCGGGGGTGGGGGGGATGACGTGGACTCGGGGACGAAGTGGGTGGGGAATACACAGTAAGTGGTTGGGAAAATATCAATGAAATGGGGGAGGTAGATGGAAGGGGGGGGGGGATAAAGGAGGGGCAAAAGTGCCGGTGATGATTATAAAGGAAAGTTATGAATGGAACACACACAACCATTGGTGTAATATTGCAATATAGTATTTATTATTTACTACACCAACCGGCTTTCGAGTGATACGCCACCATCAGGACAATCAATGCAATAAAGGGAAAAATTAATTACAGGAGGTGGGACTAACAGATAAAGTCAGTAACGGCCGATTGAAGTAGGGGGGGGGGTAGAAAATGGGGGAGTGGGCAGACAGGTAAAGGGGTGAACATAAGAGTATATCAAGTGTAATTGTGTAAGAGAAATCTGCAACAAATGCCATGTGCCAGAGGACGTAGTACAAAGATTAGTCTCTTTGGTTGTATTGTGCAATTACTGAAGGCATACAATAAGTAAATAAATTAAACTTACTTTAATTAAATTAAATACGCAAGTTACACAGTTCATGAATTGGTTAATCTTGCTTTATACAGGCAAAGAAAAGGTACGAAACACTTATCCTCTGCGACATGCTAAGCCACAACTGGCATGTATACAAAAACTCATTAAAGTCATATATATAGGTAGAAGGGGGGAGGGGGGGTCGACTGAAGATAGCATTAGGGGGAAATGTCTTAGAATAAGGGTTGTATGACCAGGCGTAAATTAACCACAATATTGAGTGCAGTACAACTAGGAGAAACACGGTAAAAATAATAATGTACTAAAAAAAGTATAAAGTTACGTATTTCACATAACAACATAAGTCAGAAATGCTAAAGTATGGAAGTATATCCTAAACATGAGAACCTTAAAATCTGGTATGGTGAGCAGGTCATACTTATTGTAGTATTAATGATATTTAGAAAAGATGAGTGCAGGATACACAAGATATATAGGGTTCTGACATTTTTAAACTATATACAAAATAAAATGTAATGTACAGAGTATGAAGTATTAAAACATTACATAAATGTATTTAAAAGTATAGTTGAATTATAGTTACAGCAAGTCCCAAATAATGTATAATGGATGGGAAGTAACAGCAAAGAGAGGCGACTACTGGAGAGGGGGCGGGGGATAACCTGTAGTGGATACAATAGACTCTCGTGGTTACACTAAGTCTGAGCTTACACTAAGTAAAAGAAAAATTAAAGACAGCTTAATTCATGTATTGACATGAGCTTATAGTCTTTATGCTCATGTCAACACAGGAATTAGGTTGTCACCTATTTGCTATCTTTCTGCGACATGTTTTTGTGATTTTGTACTATCTACACACTATGACACCCAATTTAGTAATAGATCTTGACGATGACTTCTCTTAACGAAGTCTAATTATACCAAAGTGTAAGTAGTATTATTGCGATAATTTTTAAGCTGACATTGGAATCGCATAATGATATGAAATTTTGCTTCATCTCGCTTTCTATGCATTTGTACAAATATTTTTTCAATGTTGTACTTGATAATGACTTAAGGCCGAAATCATGTTGGTAATATAAAACAAAGACGCCTGTACAGTCAAGTAGATGAAATATCTTTCAAACAATGTACTGTAGTAAGTGTACGCTATGCTGGTGGCCATTGGCGTGCATCATTATATTTTAATGTTTTCATGTTTTTCTGTTCTTTCTGTAGGGTATCCGTGGTTTTTTTTAGTTTACTAGAGTACGAAATGCTTTTACGAAGTACCTTAGGGGGGCCTAATATTCTTTGTGTATCGCTGAAAATTGAAATTTGTGCCCAATTTCAAGGGAACTTAACAGAAAAGTTTTCTTTTTGAAAAAGTTTTGCTGACAGAGAATATTTCATCGTGATACAAGTAACGGTTCGTTACCACACATTTGCAATTATCACTCAGACGGCTGATTTGTAGACCCATGTATACAGGATTTTTTTGCCTCTATTACCGAATACTTTCAATCCGTCGCTGTTTCACTGTTAATCGATGATGATGAGGTCCCATACTCCGAGGAGGGTAGGGAACGATGCGGGAAACCCGCAAGGTCCTAGCGGAATTGGTTTGCCATTGCCTTTCTTCGACCGTAATGGGGATGAATGGGGTTGATGAAGACGACACAACAACACCCAGTCATCTCGAGGCAGGGAAAAATTCTGACCCCACCGGGAATCGAACCCGGGACCTCGTGCGCGGGAAGCGAAAACATTACCGCAAGACCACCAGCTGCGGACTCACTGTTATTACAGACATCAAAAACCGTTTTGCACCACCCCAGCTCCCAGAACTCCTGAAGATGGACGTTGATGTGGATACTGTGTCACAGACACAGTCTCTTTGACTGTTCAGAGATGTCACTAAACCCAACCATGCATGTTTTTTTTTTTTTTTTTTTGTGTGTGTGAAATCTTATGGGACTTAACTGCTAGGGTCATCGGTCCCTAAGCTTACACACTACTTAACCTAAATTATCCTTAGGGCAAACACACACACACCCACGCCCGAGGGAGGACTCGAACCTCCGCCGGGATCAGCCTCACAGTCCACGACTGCAGCGCCTAGACCGCTCGGCTAATCCTGCGCGGCCAACCATGCATGAGCAGTGCCTATTAGATGAAGGTGGTTCGACAGCCGATCAGTTCCAGTCAATCGACCAGGAAGGAGGTACACGGCTAATATTGCCTAGACGATCAATACCGCGGTTCGATCGCGGCCGCATTGTTACTTTGTGCCAGGAAGGGCTCTCAACAAGACCAGTGCGCAAGCGCCTCAGAGTGAACCAAAGCGATGTTGTTCGGACATGGAGGAGACACAGAGAGACAGGAACTGTCGATGACATGCCTCGCTCAGGCCGCCCAAGGGCTACTACTGCAGCGGATGACCACTGTCTACGGATTATGGTTCGGAGGAACCCTGACAGTAGCGCCACCATCTTGAATAATGCTTTTCGAGCTGCCACAGGTCCTCTTGTTACGACTCAAACTGTGAGCAATAGATTGCATGATGCGCAACTCCACGCGCGACGTCCATGACGAGGTCAAGCTTTGCTACCACGACATCGTGCAGCGCGGTACAGGTGGGCCGAAGAACATGCCGCTTAGGATTGGCATCACGTTCTCTTCACCGATGAGTGTCGCATATGCCTTCAACCAGACAATCGTCGTAGACGTGTTTGGAGGCAACCCGGCCAGGCTGAACGCCTTAGACTCACTATCCAGCGCGTCCAGCAATATGGAGGCTTCCCTGATGTTTTGGAGTGGCATCATGTGGGGCCGACGTACGCCGGTGGTGGTCACGGAAGGCGCCGTAAAGGCTGTAAGATACGTGGATGCCATCTTCCGACCGACAGTGCAACCATATCGGCAGCATATTGGCGAGGCATTCGTTTTCATGGACGACAATATGCGCCCCCATGGTGCACATCTTGTGAAATGACTTCCTTCTGAACAATGACATCACTCGACTAGAGTGGCCAGCATGTTCTCCAGACATGGAACCTATCGAACATGCCTGGGATAGACTGAAAAGGCCCACCAACGGCTCTGAGGGATCTACGCCGAATCGACGTTGACGAGTGGGACAATCTGGACCAACAGTGCCTTGATGAACTTGCGGATAGTATGCCACGACAGATACAGGGATGCATCAATGCAAGAGGACGTGCTACTGAGTATTAGTGGTACCTATGTGTACAGCAATCTGGACCACCACCTCTGAAGGTATCGCTGTATGGTGGTACAACATGCAATGTGTGGTTTTCATGAGCAATAAAAAGGCCAGAAATGATGTTTATGTCGATATCTATTCTTCTTCTCTGTACAGGATCCGGAACTCTCGGAACCGAGGTGATGCAAAGCCTTTTTTGATGCGTGTACAACATGCAATGCTTGTATTTGTATAAATCACGTATTTTCTTCTTGCTTGTTGTGAAGCAGGCACTATATTCCGTAGACTTTCTTATGGACCAAACTGTTGTTCTGAAATAATTTTAAATTTGTGTTTATTTGTTAAGAACTTCTACGCCTTTATTAGTAGCGGAAGTATTTTTCGAAAATTTTAATAATATTCTTTCGATCCAATTTGCTGACGAGAATAATATACAGAAAGAAACTGACGATCTGTTTGATACGATCAGTTTGGCTGTAGGAAAGGTAAAGGCTCAAGAGAAGTGTTTGATCATGGAAGCAAGACTGAAAAAAAAGAAAACACGTTTATAGGATTTGTCTACCCGGAAAAAGCGTTCGACAGTGTAAAATGGTGTAACGTTTACCACATTCTGATATAAAGAGGAGTAAGATTTAGTTACCGACGGGTAGTACAGAATATGTACAAGACCGTAGACAGAGAAATAAGATTGGAATACCAAGAGCAAAGTGCTCGGATTAGAAATGCGGTAAGACAGGTATCCACTCTTCCGTCCCTTCTTTCAATTTATAAATCGAGGAAGCACTCACGGAAATGAAAGACAGATTCAAGAGTGGGATTAAAATTCAAGGTGAAAGGATATCAATGAGAAGATTCACTGACGACTTTGCTGACGTCAGTGAAGATGAAGAAGAATTTCACAATCTGGTGAATGGAATGAATATCCTAACGATTGCATAATGTGGCTACACAGTAAACCGAAGGAACGTGAAAGTAATAGGATGTTTCAGAAACGAAAATAGCGAGAAACTAAACATCAAAACTGGTGATCACGAAGTAGACAAAGTTAAGGAATTTTGCTACCTTGGAAGCAAAGTAACACATGACGCACGAAGCAGGGATGACATAAGAAGCAGACTAGCACAGGCAAAGACTGCATTCCAGGCCAAGAGAATGGTATCAAATATAGATCTTAATTTGAGGAAGAAATTTCTGAGAACGTATGTTTGGTGCACAATATTGTGTGGTAGTGAATAATGGACCGTAAGAGAACTGGAACAGAACCGACTCAAATGATGCGATGTGGTGCTACGGAAGAACCTTGAAAATTAGGTAGCGTGATTAGGAATGAGGAGGTTTTCTGTAGAGTCAGTGAAGAAAGGAAGATATGGACGGGAAAGATCGATAAGAAGAAGCCCCAAATCATCTTTCACAGAGCCGAGCGGAGCCCTAATCTTAGGTGGACGGAACACACTCTTAATGTTAAAATTCCTTAAAATTCGTCCAATCTTAAACGATAAGCCTCCAGAATAAGGAAGAAAGGGCACCGATCTATGTTCCTCTTCATACACCTCGGGAGATGGTCCAGCCCGACGAATCAGCTTCTCGGAGTATCTATTTTCCTTAAAAACAGCGATCAAATGCGCAAGTTCTTGGGTTAAGTTGTCCCCGTCGGACAGCCGTGTACTGAACGGTGGCCTATATACGACGTCGATTTGCAGCCTGGCGTCAGTTCTCAGCAGGACTCATCAGCGGAAGCAGCATTTCCTGAAGATGGCGAGCAGTTGGATAGCCGAAATATCGAGTTAAGTTGATTTTAGGATCCGACAGCAAACCCGAAGATACTTTCAAGACTTATTACGCCGGGAAAGCTTACGTAATCACACATCGGTGAATAACTTCCATGGTACTGTAGAGGGTAAAAACTGTAGAGAAAGAGAGAGATTTGAGTAATTCAAAAAATAATTGAAAACGTTGGGGGCAGGATCTACTCTGCGACTAAAAGTTAGGGCCAGGAGAGAAATTTGTGGCAGTCCGCAACAAACCAGTCAAAAGACTGATGGCGCAAAAAAATATATTGAGATGTAGAGACCTATAAAAATGTTATTGTTTATGACATTATCAGTCATTTGTACTGTAACATTATTTCTGCTAGTGTAATGGGCAATGACCTCGTCGCAGTTGAGCTCCCCATAAACCAACATCATCTGCTATTGTAAATTCAGATACTACGGGTGTTTACCTATCGGTCCGACCGAGGTCTTACAGGAGTATGCTGAGAATGTCCCCCACGGGTGTTCCCAAACTTGTGAAGGGAGAGAAGCTTCGAAATAAACTACCAAACCGCCGGTGTCCAGGGGCCATAATAACAGGAACCGCGAGGCTGATTAAGCGCTTATTGCTCCGGCGACGTGGCCGAGTGGAGAGACGGCCGGCAAATTGCCGTCACCCGCGGTGACAAGAGGGATAAGCGGCGCCGTCGCCACCAGCCGGGGGCGGCGAGGCGTGGCACTTTGCGCGCCGAACAATGGGCGATAAGTCAGTGGGGCGGCGCGGGCCGGCCGGCGCACGATGGCCGCGGGCCGCATCACGCCGCGCCGGCGCAGGTGGCGGAGCGGGCCGCTCTTCTCCTGGCTTGATAGGAATTGCCGACGTGAGGAGAGCGACAATGATTGCTGACAGATCCAGCAAAGCATTTCCTGGCGTTTCTACACCTACAATGCTCGTCGTTATAGCTGCTACGCCAGAAACGATATTTTATTAATTGTGCGGTTTTACACTACTGGCCATTAAAATTGCTACACCAAGAAGAAATGCAGATGATAAGCGGGTATTCACTGGACAAGTATATTATACTAGAAATAACATGTGATTACATTTTCACGCAATTTGGGTGCTTAGATCCTGAGAAATCAGTATCCAGAACAACCACCTCTGGCCGTAATAACGGCCTTTATACGCCTGGGCATTGAGTCAAACAGAGCTTGGATGGCGTGTACAGGTAGAGCTGCCCATGCAGCTTCAACACGATACCACAGTTCATCAAGAGTAGTGACTGGCGTATTATGACGAGCCAGTTGCTCGGCAACCATTGACCAGACGTTTTCAATTGGTGAGAGATCTGGAGAATGTGCTGGACAGGGCAGCAGACGAACATTTTCTGTATGGACAAAGGCCCGCACAGGACTAGCATCATGCAGTCGTGCATTTTCCTGCTGAAATGTAGGATTTAGCAGGGATCGAATGAAGGATAGAGCCACGGGTCGTAACACATCTGACATGTAACGTCCACTGTTCAAAGTGCCATCAATGCGAACAAGAGGTGACCTAGACCATACCATCACGCCGGGTGATACGCCAGTATAGCGATGACGAATAGACGCTTCCAATGTGCGTTCACCGCGATGTTGCCAAACACGGATGTGACCAACATGATGCTGTAAACAGAACCTGAAATCATCCGAAAAAATTACCTTTTGCCATTCGTGCACCCAGGTTCGACGTTGAGTACACCATTGCAGGTGCTCCTGTCTGTGATGCAGCGTCAAGGGTAACCGCAGCCATGGTCTCCGAGCTGATAGTCCGTGCTGCTGCAAACGTCGTCGAACTGTTCGTGCAGATGGTTGTTGTCTTGCAAACGTCCCCATCTGTTGACTGAAGAATCGAGAGGTGGCTGCACGATCCCTTACGGCCATGCGGATAAGATGCATGTCATCTCCACTACTAGTGATACGAGGCCGTTGGGATCCAGCACGGCGTTCCGTATTACCCTCCTGAACCCACCGATTCCATATTCTGCTAACAGTCATTGGATCTCGACCAACGCGAGCATCAATGTCGCTATGCCATAAACCGCGATCGCGATAGGCTACAATCCGACCTTTATCAAAGTCGGAAACGTGATGGTACGCATTTCTCCTCCTTACGCGAGGCATCTCAAACGACGTTTCATCAAGCAACGCCGGTCACCTGCTGTCTGTGTATGAGAAATCGGTTGGAAACTTTCCTCATGGTAGGACGTTCTAGGTGTCGCCATCGGCGCCAACCTTTTGTGAATGCTCTGAAAAACTAATTATTTGCGTATCACAGCAATTTCTTCCTGTGGGTTAAATTTCGTGTCTGTAACACGTCACCTTCGTGGTGTAGCAATTTTAATGGCCGGTAGTGTAGTAGGACGAAGAGATGATTAAATCTGTACGTGATTTGGCGGGAAAAATGTTACTGAATTTAGCGCACAGAGCTGCCATCTCTGCCTGTAAAATGGGCTCTGACCTCGGCATCGAGTCGAATTGATCGAACATGACAGATGCGGGCACGCCGCAGCAGGCCAATCGTACACCCTCTGTACCGGGACACCTCAGGAGACCTCGAGTATACGACTGCTTAGCCAACGGAGTCGTACCGGTACATACTGCTCTGCTGGCCGTTGTCATTTTCCCAGACACTGGAGCACCTGCTTCTCACTCGAGGACCTCTTCAGGCAGCATCTCAAGGCTTGGTGCATTTCGTTCCAGTCTCCCTCTCTACATCTACATCTACATCTGCATCTACATATACGTGATGTTTAATGAGCCTGAAAGCTCACGTTTTGAACAGTCATCTTGATACTTCCCGGACAATACGGGAGATGTTAGTGAGGAGCAAGGAGGGTATTTTCACCAGGACATTAAAGTGATAGATAAACGCTACCAAGGCCGCTGGAACACCGACATGATGGGGGCTTGGTCACTTCACCGGGAAGTTCAGCAAGTGACTCATCGTAGAAAGAGCCGCACAAGGAGCTTCAAAGAAAAAAGAGGAAGAAGATACAAACCAATTCCGGCTGACAATTGAAACCTCTATTGACACATATCATTGTTTTAAGTACCTTTCTGCAAATACAAACCATGCTTATGTGGTGACAAAGCGTTTCATTAATTTCCCCGTTTACCTTATAGCAGGCTGTTCCAACCGAGCTCCAGGGAGCCGGAGCGCTCCGGAGCGCTCACTGCGGCAGCTCGGAGCCCGCGTGGAGGGTTCCAAACGAACTCTCTGCCCCCTGGCCGCATGCAGCCGTAATAATCGGTGCTCAATGACAGCTATGACTAGCCGCGGGAGCTCTGTACCTCTATTAGAGGATACCTTTCTATTCATTGAGAGGGATGGTCGACCGCAGTGTTTTGTATGTCATAAAGTATTTAATTCTGCGAAGAGGTACAATATACAGAATTAAATACAGTCAGGTAGAAGGCGTTGCACGCAGAGAACTGGTAGCCAGGCTTAAGAACGACATACCAGTAGACGTATGTTTAAAAACGTATTCGTAATACGGAGGGTATCAAAACATGCAACATAGTTCGCTTTCTGTAATGCACCAAGAGGCACTGTGTGCTGAAACAGTAGAGCTAGGTGGCGTAATGAAAGATGTCGTGAACTGTGTGAATTTTGTGCGTCGTCAAAGGATTCCTGAAAGATGTGGAAGCGGAGTATGGGGATATATCTTACCACAGTACAGTTCGTTGGCTGAGTCGGGGAAAAGTTCTTGATGTTTTCTTTGCCATTAGTGACGAAATACCCATTTTCTCGAAATGAAAGGGGAAGAAATGCGTTGTCTGAAAGATATAAAATGGATATCAGACCTGGCGTTCCTAGCTGACATAACTATGCATCTGAATAATTTAAATCTGTCATTGCAGGGCAAAGGGCAGCTAATCGTTGACATGCACGACCAGATCAAAGTGTTCATGGAAAAGTTACGTTTATTTGAGAGACAGATGAGTAATGGACATCTAACGTTCTTCAATCATCTTGCTTCTTTAAAACTACCTGATGGTACTACTTTCGGCGATTACCAAGCAAAGTTAAAGCAGCTCATCACGTCGTTTGAAACACGATTCCGAGACCTCACTAGTTTGGAAATGGAACTTAAGGTATTCATTCAGCACTCCTTTTTCAGTTTCCACCGATGACTTGTCATCGTCGCTTCAATTGGAGATTATTGATCTGCAAAATTCAACTTTGTTGAAAGAGAGGTACTACATCACGTTGTATTTGTCACGATGGTAGTGTTCATTACAGAAAAAAAACATTTCCCAAACTTCACAACAATGCCGCTCAGATCATGTGCATGATTGGATTTACGTTTTGATGTGAGCAGCTTTTCTGAGCAATGAAAACAGTTATAAAGTAAGGAACGATCGCTTCTTCAGGATGCAACAATGAAGACCATCCTCCGCATTAACGGTGCGAACACTTTGACGCCTGATACATCCGATCTTGCAATGAAAAGAAAATTTCAAACTACAGAAGCCCAATAAATTTAGTATGCAATTTCTTGTAAAACATTTGTTTCTTATTTATTTCCTGAAGATCGTATTTCCTGGTGTAGCACGTCACCACGTCTTAGCAGCTAAGAGTGTGAGGTTGTCGACCTTGTAAGACGCAGCTGGCAGATCAAAACCCTTGCCTTGCCGCCTGCCTCAGCCAGCCGTGCCACGTGCCGGCGTGCCGGCCCACTTGACTGGTCACAGCGAGCGACGCGGCTCCCTCGAGCAGGGAGCGCTCCACGGCTCACAGCGGAGCCCACGAGCTGGAACAGCCTGCCGTATAGCATAGGATTTTACACTGTATAATAAAAAGCGTATTGATCGAAAGCTATGGGTGATACAAAAAAACTTAGGCTAGATTTGGATTCAGCTCATAAAAATCTATAAATATCAGCTATCACAGTGTAAAGGGTTTTTTTCTAAAAAAAAATTGTTGGCCTGTGTTATCAGCAATAGATTCCTTTCTACAGGAAGGTTTTTGTTGATGATTTTTGTACCAGACTATCACAATTAATTGATTTCTGTCATCAGTCTTTTTACCGACGACGCACCCTTACTAGAACTGGCATCACGAGTATGCGTAATCGTTATATGTGGGCTACAGGCCATCCTCGAGGAATGGTTGAAGCGTATCATCAGCATCGGTTCACCATCAACGTGTGGGCAAGGATTCGTGGCGATCACATGCTTGGACCGATTATTATTCTACAACGCCGCCATAGATGGGAACGTACCTGGACTGCTACATCAACGTCTACGTGGTTACTCTGCTATTCACAATAAAGTACCTGGCAGAGGGTTCAATGAACGACCTTCAAGCTGTCTCTCTACCGTTCCACTCTCGATCGGCACTCGGGAAAAAAAAGACTCTTATTTTATCGTGATGATCATTTCTCCCTCGTAGGTGGGTGCCAACAGAATATTTTCGCAATCGGAGGAGGAAACTGGTCACTGAAATTTCATGAGAAGATCCCGTCGCAACGGAAAACGCCTTTGTTTTAATGATTGCCGCTCCAATTTACGTATCATGTCTGTGGCACTATCTCCCCTATTTCGCGATAATACAAAACGAGCCGCCCTTCTTTGAAATTTTTCGATATCCGTCAGTCCCACCTCAGGTGGATGCTACACCGCACAGCAATTCTCCAGAATACGGCGGACAAGCGTGGGGTAAGCAGTCTCTTTAGTGGACCTGTTGCGCCTGTTGTCCCAATGAATCGCAATCTTTGGTTTGCTCTACCCACGACGTTATCTATGTGATCGTTCCAATTTAGGTTATATGTAATTTTAATCCCTAAGTATTTAGTTAAATTTACAGCCTTAGGATCTGTGTCACTTATCACGTAATCGAAATTTAGCGGATTTCTTTTAGTACTCATGTGAATAACCTCACACTTTTCTTTATTCAGGGTCAGTTGCCACTTGTCGCACCACATAAATATCTTATCTAAATCATTTTGAAATCCGTTTTGGTCATCTGATGACTTTACAAGACGGTAAATGACAGCATCATCTGCAAACAATCTAATAGGGCTACTCAGATTGTCTCCTATGTCATTAATATACAGCAGGAACAATAGAGAGTCAGTGACACTTCCTTGGGGAACGCCGGATATTACTTCTGTTTTACTCGATGACTTTCCGTCTATTACTATGAACTGTGATCTTTCTGACAGGAAATTACGAATCCAGTCGCCCAACTGAGGCGATATTTCATAGCCCCGCAGTTTGGTTAGAAGATGTTTGTGAGGAACGGTGTCGAAAGCCTTCTGGAAATCTAAAAATATGGAATCAGTTTCACATTCCCTCTCGATAGGACTCGTTACTTCGTGCATATAAAGAGCTAGTTGTGTTTCTCTAAGGAGGAATCTCTAGCAGCACCGCGAATTGAAACAGCGTGTTCCATTTGCACCAGCGTCCCTGAGCACTAAGCTACGGAGAAATGTTGGAAATGTAACGTCTCTTGTCAAATTACTGACTATTCGAACTAGACGTGATTATCCTGTATACCCTGTGGCGCCTGTAACGGGACATCCTCCTCTAGCATTACTTTTCCTCAAAATTAGTTGTCGATATCAGTATTATTTTTTGAATTTTGGACAGGTCAGTATTATCTCAGTTGCTGTTTTCAAAACTTTCATGTAATTTCATCACAAGCTAACATTTATGAAAAGGAATTACTTTATAAAATATTTTAGTTTCGATGTTATAAACGATAAGTACTAGTTCTGAATTTATAGTTAAAATTAATTTTTTAGAAACATTTGAAATAACGAATTATTGGCACACTTAAAATTTTTATTATTAAGTACGTAATCCTGTACTTTGACTATATTTATTTCTGAATTCATTTATGAAATAAAAGTAGAAATTAAAAATGTAACGGAAACTAGTAGAAATTCATTTGTTAAGAAAAATTGTAAACCCTTTGGAATAGTGTTATTTTCGCGGAGTGTGAGAGTTTTAAGCTTGCCTATGATGTGATCAGACTTATTTTTGTATTTTTGTACGAACAATGTAATTTCGGCTTTGTTAATGTGAAAATTCAAAATACTTTATGATATACTAAAATGTGTGAAAATATATTTACTTTAAAAAAATGCTGCAACAACCATCTTCAGATTTATTTAGCTGGACCTGATGTGGCGTTTTCAGCTTCACGAATCAGACCCCTAGACAAGAAGAACTGCTGCCAACTCAACGTGAAAAGCTAAGTAAACTAGAAAGTTTATTGTTATCGTGGCTCTTTTAAAATCTGTAGACTTTGGTTATTAATTACTTGGACAGAAATTTGTTTAATGTGGACAGTAGGTGAAAGTAGGAAGGAGGGGGGACATTAAACTCCTCATACTATCAAGCCAGGTGCGGGGCAAGTTTGACGATGAAGAATGCTGTCTCCGGCCATTAGTTCTTCCCAGATAATTCACACACCGATATATTCATTAGAGGCAATGTACAATCATGCCGTCTGAAAAGACACCGTGGACTGTCTACTGTGCCCAGTGTTGTCATTCGCCGCACCATTGTAGGCACTCCTCTTTTTGGTACCACTTCAAGGGAAGCCACGACAGTCGCTGTGCTGACAAAAAACAAATATGGTTCATATGGCTCTGAGCACTATGGGACTTAACTGCTGTGGTCATCAGTCCCCTAGAACTTAGAACTACTTAAACCTAACTAACCTAAGGGCATCACACGCATCCATGCCCGAGGCAGGATTCGAACCTGCGACCGTAGCGGTCACGCGGTTCCAGACTGTAGCGCTATGCTACAGCTCATGTTGTTGGACACATCGTCGCATCGTTCATGTATATAAGTCTCCTGTGTCAAACTAGCCAGTTTCTAGACTACAGGTATCTGAAGTCGCTGTACGATTCAGAATGGCTGAGTCAGCAGTTTCTGTCCTCTCCAGCGCTGGTTGCGTGTAGTCGTTGAGCTACTCGGGCGTTCGTTATGGCCTTTCTCACTACATCAGTTCTACATCATCGTCACAGTCATGGGATCCCAATCGACATGAGTGACAATATCACGGAAGAATAAACCGGAGTTTTGATGGGTAAGGACCGTGTCGCTGTTGCATTCTGACACTTGTTAGCTGACGTTTCTCTTACACGACTTATAACAAGATTTACTCACGGAGAACGAACATTCAACTGCTATTATTGAATGGAGAACCGTTGCTAAATCTTTATGTTATGCACAGCATGGGGCAAATAAAAGTGGCCCGGAGAACAGAGTTCCAGGGTGCAAAGGGACACAGCAGAGGACATAAAATACAGTTCTAGCCCGACTACAGCAGATTTTAAAAGTTACCACCATTCGTCTCTTGGCACTTTTGGGCTCTGGTTAGCAAGATGCTGCAGGCGGATCGAAGCTGGACTTCCGGAATTGCTGCATTTCCATCCGAAATGTTCTGGTGCAGTTCTTGAAAACTATGAAGATTGTTGCGATACATCTCAGGAAAGCTCCCCACACAAAATAATCGCATACTGACATATCAGGTGACCTCGGCGGCGAGCCAGGGTCTCGACCAGACTGACCTCTGCTCATGCGCGAAGATTGTGTAAATATGGTCCAAGGTTCGACCGGATGTATAGGCAGTTTCTCCATCCTGTTGGAGGTAAGGTTGGTGTGGTTATATGCATACACTGACGTACAATCGTATCCATTCGCCAAGGTCACTTTTAATTGCCCCACTGTATACATTAAATGGCAGCCCCACTACGAAGTTCGTATGTTTGCCCTGAAATGCTAACCATTTACGTATCCACGCACATAGTACCAATTTCAAACCAGTTTAATAATCTCATACCAGTTTAAAATTATCTTCTTGCCACCTTGCCCCTGTAGCAATTTTAACGGCCACCGGTCTTCTACTTTCGATCTATTTGATTTCCTGTACCTCTATCTTACGGGAACAACAACTATTGTAACAGCAATCAACAGAAATTGAATTAACCCTTTCATTGTTGATGGGATACCTATCTTCCACCACAGTAACACACAGTTTTCAGCGTTGGAATGTCAATATCTCATACCTGCCTAACGCTTGCATGCAGTGAAATGCTTTCGAAACTTGCAGAAAAATACTACGGAACATGGGTATGTAGAAGGCTGTGAGCGAACAAATTAGGCGGCATGTATTAACAGCTTATCCGTTTCACGAAAATCATATAAAATGACCAACTTCCAAGAACGTCTGAACTAATTCTGTTTTCTTATGCATCATATACACTCCTGGAAATGGAAAAAAGAACACATTGACACCGGTGTGTCAGACCCACCATACTTGCTCCGGACACTGCGAGAGGGCTGTACAAGCAATGATCACACGCACGGCACAGCGGACACACCAGGAACCGCGGTGTTGGCCGTCGAATGGCGCTAGCTGCGCAGCAATTGTGCACCGCCGCCGTCAGTGTCAGCCAGTTTGCCGTGGCATACGGAGCTCCATCGCAGTCTTTAACACTGGTAGCATGCCGCGACAGCGTGGACGTGAACCGTATGTGCAGTTGACGGACTCTGGGCGAGGGCGTACAGTGGGCATGCGGGAGGCCGGGTGGACGTACCGCCGAATTGCTCAACACGTGGGGCGTGAGGTCTCCACAGTACATCGATGTTGTCGCCAGTGGTCGGCGGAAGGTGCACGTGCCCGTCGACCTGGAACCGGATCGCAGCGACGCACGGATGCACGCCAAGACCGTAGGATGCTACGCAGTGCCGTAGGGGACCGCACCGCCACTTCCCAGCAAATTAGGGACACTGTTGCTCCTGGGGTATCGGCGAGGACCATTCGCAACCGTCTCCATGAAGCTGGGCTACGGTCCCGCACACCGTTAGGCCGTCTTCCGCTCACGCCCCAACATCGTGCAGCCCGCCTCCAGTGGTGTCGCGACAGGCGTGAATGGAGGGACGAATGGAGACGTGTCGTCTTCAGCGATGAGAGTCGCTTCTGCCTTGGTGCCAATGATGGTCGTATGCGTGTTTGGCGCCGTGCAGGTGAGCGCCACAATCAGGATTGCATACGACCGAGGCACACAGGGCCAACACCCGGCATTATGGTGTGGGGAGCGATCTCCTACACTGGCCGTACACCACTGGTGATCGTCGAGGGGACACTGAATAGTGCACGGTACATCCAAACCGTCATCGAACCCATCGTTCTACTATTCCTAGACCGGCAAGGGAACTTGCTGTTCCAACAGGACAATGCACGTCCGCATGTATCCCGTGCCACCCAACGTGCTCTAGAAGGTGTAAGTCAACTACCCTGGCCAGCAAGATCTCCGGATCTGTCCCCCATTGAGCATGTTTCGGACTGGATGAAGCATCGTCTCACGCGGTCTGCACGTCCAGCACGAACGCTGGTCCAACTGAGGCGCCAGGTGGAAATGGCATGGCAAGCCGTTCCACAGGACTACATCCAGCATCTCTACGATCGTCTCCATGGGAGAATAGCAGCCTGCATTGCTGCGAAAGGTGGATATACACTGTACTAGTGCCGACATTGTGCATGCTCTGTTGCCTGTGTCTATGTGCCTGTGGTTCTGTCAGTGTGATCATGTGATGTGTCTGACCCCAGGAATGTGTCAATAAAGTTTCCCCTTCCTGGGACAATGAATTCACGGTGTTCTTATTTCAATTTCCAGGAGTGTACATTATTCTGAACACGCTCAGTAATTCTGCCTGTTTGCACAACACGTGTGTGTAGTAGAAAACATTTGTGTGTGGTATCTCAAAGTCATCGTCAAAAGTTATGTCGAAAATTTGTGTGCATTTTTCATATGCTTCATTGTCAGGAGAATAGGTGCGCTTTTGGTACTGATTTGTTAACTTTTTCTACGGTTGCCATCCTTATAAAATCAACCTAAAATGAAAAGAATTGACTCTAAAAATCCTAGGTTCACATGAAACCGTGGAATTTGTAACGTTCACGAGACACAAAATTTTTTTGGGAGTAACAGAGTGTCTTTCATCAGAAAGGAAGACAGTTTTTTATCTTTTATTTTTTAAATATATGCGGCATGAATTTTAACCACGGAAAGGTTAATCTACATAAAAGTCCTTACCCAGAATCTGAAATGGGTCTAGGGAACTCCTTTTTGTTGCGCAATAAATGGTGAACTGATTCAGAGATTCCACAACAAATTGCTCTGTGTACATTTGCTACTAGTCAGAGACATTTTTCAAACTGGTACGTCTATGCATTAGATGGTATAGGATGCGACATCGGTTACAGAAAATGTTTTTCTTGTGTGTGTGTGTGTGTGTGTGTGTGTGTGAGTGAGTGTGTGTGGGTGGGTGGGAGGGTGAGTGGGTGGCAAGGAGGTGGAGCGGCGTTCCTCTGCCCCTCGCTAAGTACACCCTTGCGTGCGTTCTTTACAGTGTTCTCTGCTGCTGTACTCTTTGTAATAACTACACCTATAGTCGCTAATGAAAAGACAATACTGAAATAAAAAGCGAGCAGATCTCTTGTTTCAGCGGGAGTACACTTTTTCATTGACTCAACTGATACATCTCTGCCAGTTCATGTCTTTTGGAACGATGTCGTGATGCAGCATACCCTCACTCAATTGCAAGATACACTACGTCTCTCTTGATTTGATTTCATTTGTACCTTCCCATTTAAACAAATGCTTAGCCAGGCACAGGCGAATACAGTGCTGACGCTGTATGTCAACGAATGGAAATGTGTTTATGATATATATAGTAAGCCTGCGGGAAGAAGAAATTACTGTCGGCCGGAGGAACGTAAACACCTCTTAAATGTGGATTACATGTCTGATTGTGATTCGGAGAACATAGTGCTGAAATAAATTATTATTTTGCTCGGGCAACTGTGTATTCCAAATGCAATACCTGAGCTTATTGTCGTTCCTTGTTTACGTCGTCAGGCTCGTTCCCCTTGATTTAGGTAAAACATCATCAGTGGTCTGTAATTTAAGATATTTATAATTAAATTTGTTTTTAAAATCGAAAACTGTTCGTTAACAGTTTATTGGTTTTCAGTTACGGTAAATTCGGCGTGTTTTCTCGCCTGCGACAGGAAATTCCGTCTCCTAGCACGTCTTTGGCTTCTTTCTTCATTCGACACTGATACTTGCAGTATAATTTTTCGCTACTTTGAAGAACTGTGAATTATTTACGTTCTTCACAGCACACTTTTTCGTACACTACTATTTACTGTTCATCTTTATACCTCAATTGTGAATTGTGTTTTATAGTACTGACAACTTTGCCAATGGTTTGCCTTTGACCCACACTTTTCTCTAGTTAAGTATATGTGTGTTATTTTATTTAATTATGTTGCTATGAATTTATATACTGTACAATAGTAATGAAGAAATAGTGATATAATTTTTCTTTTTTTCTGGTGAATAGTTAGGGGAGGGAGAAGCAAAGATGAATGAAGATAGTGCATAATAGTGTGATGGAGAATGAGTTGGAGGAAAAGGTGAGGAGCAAGAAATGAAATGAAATTGGGGTGAGGTGGGGGGGGGGGGGGAGGGTGGTTGTTAGAAAAAGAGTTATGGATGAAAAGGCTCTTTCCTTTTTCATGTGATTGTTTCAATTATTTTACACAGTGTCTCGTGCCCCCTTATTTATTTGGGCATTGATCAACTGTTTTTTTGTTAATGGTTTGTGTATCTGGGAATTTCCTTGGAAAATGATTCTTATGATGTTCAGACCTTCTACAACATTTCTTGTACTCTGGTACTCCTGCTTTAGATGATCTACATATATTAAATGAAAGGGTAGCGTACTTCATTGCTCTAATGAGTTGTTATATCATGTGTCAAATATCCTACAGTCACTCCAATGAATATTTTTTCACAATCTCTGGAAATGATCTAATAGATACCAGATGATTGGTAACTGTCTAGTTTTGATTGCATTTTCAATGTGTGCTTTCATACTGAGGCTTTCTATCTTTTTTTAAACACTGTTTATGCCTTGTTTGAATATGTTACCTACTTTGAAAGTATGAATTTGTTAAGATTGGTCACTTCATGTCATTTTCTCGTGGTGTTGGAGGTTGTATATGTTGGTGTGGTTCAGTTAATTTGTTTTTTGGTTAGATTTTTTTTATTATTTGTGTCTTTAGTTTTCTATTTAGTCTGTCTACCATTGTTTTTATGTCCATTTTTAATGCTATTTGTTTTTTAATAGCCAGCTTTTCTGGTACCCAGAAATGTTTAGGAGGATTCTGTTCAGTGTGTTTTACATGTATCTGAGTGCATTTTGTTTATGATTCTGCATTTGGTCTGAGATTGCGTTTAAGATAGTGTCACTTGTTGTGGGTTTTCTGAATATGTCAAATGTGTTTGTGAGTGTCTTTTCTTATGGTTATGTCAAGGAAGCTGAGTGTGTGAACATTATGATTTCGTTTACAGTATTATGTCTTTGTGTAGTTTCTGTAGTTTTTAGGTCCAAACAAATTGGTCCCCTAGATCTTAGAACTACTTAAACCTAACTAACGTAACGACATCACACACGTGCATGGCCGAGGCAGGATTCGAACCTGCGACAGTAGCAGTCGCGCGGTTCAGGACTGAAGCACCTAGAACCGCTCGGCCACCGCGGCCGGCTTTTTAGGTTCATTTGTCATGCAAAGACATCCATGTACCTGTACCAGAAGATGATATTGTAGCTTTTCTTTGTTATTGTGCCTTCATCATCTACATGGATGATATAATTGGCATTGTAGATGTACCTGAAAATAGCATTAATGCTTTGTGTATGTGGAAATTTTCTTGTAAAATGAGGAGGTGTCTGTCTTTACTGATTCTTATGATGCACAGACCTTCTTCAATATTTCTGGGTCTGTAGTACTTGTGCTTTAGATTATCTGCAAATGCTGAATGATTTGTAACATATTTCAGTGCTCTGATGAGTTCTTTATATCTTGTGTCAAACGTCCTCCCAGCCAATCCAATGCATATTTTTTCACAATCTCTACAGAAGAGCTAATAGAACCAGATTGTTGGTATCTGCTTGGTTTTGATTCCAGTTTCAGGATGTGCTTTTGTATTGAGTTGTTTTTCGTAAGCAATGTTTATACCTTGTTTTTTGAGTATGTTACCTATTTCATGTGTAAATTTGTTACCGTGCTCCATTTTCTTCTGGTAGTGGAGGTTGTACGTGTTGGTGTGGTTTAGTTAAATTGTGCAAGTATAAAAATAAACGGTAAATGGTGGTGTGAGCGAAAGTGTACTGTGAAAAACGTAAATAATTCATAATTCTGCAAAGGAGCGAAAACTTAGACTACAAGTACCAGTGTCGAATGAAGATAGAAGCTAAAGACGTGCTAGCAGACGGTATTTCCTGTCGCAGGCGACAAAACAAGCATAAATTACCGAAAGTAAAAACCAACAAATTGTTAAGGAACTTTTTTCGATCTTAAAAACAAATCAGATGGTAAACATCTTTAATTAGAGACCACTGATGATGCTTTAACTAAATCAGGAGAAATGCGTATCACGAGAAAAACAGGCTCTGTTTTTAAATGTTACGATGGACCGAAAACACCCTCAGGAACTGTACAGCAACCGCGGACAATATGGCCACACAAATCAAGATACGTATTGATGACAACAATCTATTTTTTAATGATGTAAATGAAGAAAACTAAAATCTCGAAACACATCTTAACACAAACAAAACACAAGATTTTTGCTTGTTCCAAAATTTCTTACTTTAATTTAATCCACAGCCATGTACGTCACCAATCTTTACCGTGTATAAATTAATAACTCCCACAAGTCAACAGGGAACTTACCATCTACCTAACGAACTCGTCTATTTAGTGGCTGAAATTTTTCATAGTTTCGTCCTAGTTTGTTGCCGTAGCACACTGAAAATGTGAAGCAGGTGATGAACTGACAGGCACCAGACTGGCACACAGTGAATCTTCTCAAAATGCGCGCTGAACGCACGAGTTGCACGTTCTGCAATTACTTGTAACCAAGGAGAAAATAATGAACAGGGAACTGCATCGGCGAGAAACACTTCTTTTTTACTCTACGGTCTGTGTACATTGATGGCTTTTTAAAAAACGTGGGGCATTACTTATTGAATGACTCTCGTAGGTTGTTAGGCGTACGCAGGGGCAGGTGTAGACTCAGATCCAAATTAAGTTGTGTTGAATAGTTGGCTGAAGTTTAAGAGACTAATCAGGAAGAACCCGTACCCTCGGCGAGAAAGAAAGCACCAGTGACGTCACAGCCAGCAGTGCGGCTACATAACGACGCGGCCACGGCGACACAGCAGTCTTTCTTACCACTTGACAATGACTGAGCAGAGCTCGGTCGAAAGCTCTTGGGATTTTAACCACCTGACACGGTTGGAAGCCCGAGAAAATTTTAATATACAGATTGTGACAGTATCGCGTAGACAAGGTATAAAAGGGCAGCGCAATGGCGGAGCTGTCACTTGTACTCAGATGATTCAAGTGTAAAGGTTTCAGACGTGATTATAGCCGCACGAAGGGGATTAACAGGCTTTGATTTCTGCCGTCCCCCAAGGTAGTGTTATAGGCCCTTTGCTGTTTCTTTTCTATATAAACGATTCGGGAGACAATCTTAGCAGACATCTTAGGTTGTTTGCAGATGATGCTGTCGTTTATCGACTAGTAAAGTCATCAGAAGATTAAAACAAATTGGAAAATTATTTAGAAAAGAATATGTGTAGTGCAAAAATTGGCAATTGACCCTAAATAACGAAAAATGTGAGGTCATCCGCATGAGTGCTAAAAAGGATCAGTTAAACTTCGATTGCACAATAAATCAGTGGAATCTAAAGGACATAAATTCAACTAAATACCTAGGAATTACAATTACGAACAACTTAAATTGCTACGAATACATAGAAAATGTTGTGGGGAAGGATAACCAAAGACTCCGTTTTATTGGCAAGACATTTAGAAAATTAAACAGATCTACTAAAGAGAGTGCGTACACTACGCTTGTCCGTCCTCTTCTACAATACCTGTTAGGACTGACGGAGTACACAGAGAAAGGTCAAAGAAGGACAACACGTATTGTATTATCACGAAATAGGGGAGGGAGTGTCATTGAAATGAAACAGAATTTGGCCTGGACATCATTAAAACAAAGGCGCTTTTCTTTGCGGCGGTATCTTTTCAGGAAATTTCGATCACCGGTTTTCTCCTCCGCATGCGAAAGGGTTTTGTTGACGGCGGGCTACATAGGGAGAAACAACCATCGTAATAAAATAAGGGAAATCAGAGTTCGCACGGAGGGATATAGGTGCTCATTTTTTGCGCTCGCTATACAGATTGGAATTACAGAGAGTTATTGTGAAGGTGGTTCGATGAACTCACTGCCAGGCACTTAAACGTGATTTGCAGAGTAGCTATGTAGATGTAAATGCAGATGAACTCACAATAGTAGTTGGGGCTAGACGCATAAGATATTACGTTTCGAAAAACGTTACGGAAAGTCTTTCTAGATCCACAGAGTCGGAAATGTGCCCAGAATAACAAATTGCCGGTACTTTCTCCCACCACTGACAACGCAATTGCGAAGGCCTCCATTTAACAACCGAGAGCAACGGCGTTTGCATAGAGTCGTCAGTGCTAAGAGACAAGCAACACTGTGTGAAATAACTGCCTCCGCAACGTTTTCCGAAATGTAATCTATCCGTTAGGTCAGTACGCCGAAATTTGGGGTTGATGGTGTATGACAGCAGACGAACGACTCGAGTACCTTTGCTAAAAGCACGACGTCGCCTGCAGCATCTATTCTGGGCTCTCGAACATAATTGAACAACAAACAACGGAAAAATCGTGCCCAGGTCAGATAAGTACCGATTTCTGTTGGTAAGAGCTGATGGTAGGGTTCGAGTGTGGCGCAGACCCCACGAAACCATGAATCCAAGTTGTCAACAAGGTACTGTGGAAGCTGGATGCAATGCGCGATATCACCGAGCCACAGATATTTGCGATTGCTTTTGGAGAATTCAAGCGAATGATTTGGCCACCCAGATCCACTGATATGAATCCCATCGAACATTTATGGGTCATAATCCAGAGATCCGTTCGTGCACAAAATGCTGCGCCGGAAACACTCCCGCAATTATGGACGGCTATAGAGCATGTCTCAATATTTCTGCAGGAGACTTCCAACGACTTGTTGAGTTCATGCCGCGTCGAATTGCTGCATTATGCCTTGCAAAAGGGGGTCCGACGCGACATTGGGAGGTACCTCATGACTTCTGTTGCCTGATTATAAGATGCAAGTTGAGTAGTCGTAACATTCACAATGTGTGTTGATGCCCACTTGCAGTACTTGTCTGACTTGTCTGGCTGTTACAGTCAACCCGCTAAATGTTGTTGCACTGCCACCGCCTTGTGTCTCGTGCGCTATCAAGAGTGATTTAGGCACCTACAGAGACTCGTTCATCACACGAATGGACCACGATGCATAATCAGTAATATTGATACAAAGTACGGTCAGTAACGAATTGTTGATTTGTTTGCGGAGTATGTAGATGGAGATTTACATTTATTTTTGTTTTCTGCCCTGAATACTGGCGCCGAGAACTTCGTTGTCTCCATAATATCACACAGTATACTAGGAGGGCACTTATTGCGTAACCTTATTATTTTGAATTTCATTTTACCGTCGCGTCTCCCGGCAGCGGACCTGTTGTCCTGTTCCTCTCATTCACGCCGCATACTTGCCGCTTCCTCCCGGAAATTAAAGCGTGGCAGGTGCAGAGCACAACTCAGCGCCCCGACGCCTGTGGACGCTGCGTTTCGTGTCGACATGCATCTGTTTTGTCGTTCTATTTGCCAACAACAGCAACAGTAAAAAGTAGCTGCGGAATGCGGGTGTGCCTTTTGCGGCGTGAATTCGAACGTAGGGTGAGGCATACAGTCACAACGAACAGGAAATTGCTTTTGCGTGCTCCCTCTGGACACAGAAAAATGTATTATATGAAGAGTCACAATTAGTCTTCACAAAAACAGTAGCTACTGTGACACCGAAACTCATCTTTGGATTCAACATGTAATAGGTCAGCCTCAGTTGCAATAGGAATCGACCTTTACCTAGGTTTCGTCCAAAATAATTTGACCTTTTTTAGAAGGCAGTGACACTAAAGTATTGCATGCCAAAGTCTGGCCATGTCAAGCATAAAACTGTAGCACCGTAGTAATCAGTCATAAATCTATATTACTAGGACTGAAGAGGAACATCAGGCCCCACTGCGCGGACGAGGTCGGTAGGCCGCGAGAGCTGCGCCGGGACTAACTCTGTTAGTGTTATACTTGACAAGGCCAAACGTCGGCATGCAATAGTTTAGTGTCACTGGTTTCTAAAAAAGGCCAAATTATTTTGGCTGGAACCTAGGTAAAGACTGGTTTCTATTTGCAATTGAGGCTGACGTTTTACATGTTCAGTTATCACAGTTGCTGACAGGGTTGCACGATGTTAAAAATTCTTACCTTTGGATTCCCCGTGTATGTCACTGTAGATCTGTCCTATGGTTTTCGTCGTATGCAATGAATCTCGGAGGAAACGAAATGTAGGCTTGCAAAAATGCTTGATACACTCTGTGCTCTCTCGCAATACAGGGTGTTCGGAAATCTCGTTACGAACTTCGAGGACTTGTGGAAGGGAGTGGGTACATAATATGTTATATAGGAACAAATGTCCGTAAACCTAACATTTTATTTCTATGTGGGTTTCAGTTCAGATGCACAACTCATCGACATCTACAGCGGGAAAGAGAGAAGTCTCCGAGTTGCTTGTTCTGGTATGCTATAGGGCAGACAGGATGATGGGTACTGCGTCACACAGGCAGCGATGACCTCAGCAGTTTGGTCCCATATGAACTTACCACGCCACATGGTCACCTGACGTCACTTAACGTCTGCCCTGCAAAGTTTAATTTAGAAGAGTCCTGCAGAAACAGGGGAAGATCTGCTGACACGAGTTCTGGCCGCTGTAATAGAAACTGAAGATACCCCAGGTGGAATGGAGAGTGTGTACCAAAACATGCTTCGTACATGCAATGTCTGTAACAGCAGCTGTTGTAATGCATCAGTACTTTTCTGTGTCTGCTGTATGCTGGGTTCTTTCTTGTTTTGGAATAATGTGAACACGTAGTCCAGTGTTAATAAAATAAGTGATATATTGATATTTCACTATGTTTCCTTTCTAATTCTTACTTAATAGTTTTACTACGTCACGCCTAATTCAGTTCTTCGAGCAGAAGAGGATGAGTTAAACATCTAAACTGATACTGTCGTAGAGCGGAAACGGTGAGTTTCCAGACATGGGTTCCTATTCAAAATATTACGACTCACTCCCCTCTACAATACCTGTAAGTTCGTAATGGGAATTTCCAAACACCCTGTATATCTTTTTACTGCCGGTTTCGATCATGGACCAGCTTCACAGTGTAAATTATCTACTGTAAGAACTTCACATTTCGCACATGCTGTTTAACCAGGAAAGCACAGTGTGTATCATGCATTTATCCAAGTATGTCGATGGTGTTAACAACTAGCCGAACTTTTTTTTTTTTTTTTTTTTGAAATGTAGACGTTGCTCCGTACAGTTTTAAGAACAGCCGTGACCGGTGACATAATCGTATGCACCTGCCAATCAGAGTTACGCATTGGATGCTTCAGCCGGCCGCGGTGGTCTAGCGGTTCTAGGCGCTCAGTCCGGAACCGCGCGAATACTACGGTCGCAGGTTCGAATCCTGCCTCGGACTTGGATGTGTGTGATGTCCTTAGGTTAGTTAGGTTTAAGTAGTTCTAAGTTCTAGGGTACTGATGACCACAGATGTTAAGTCCCATAGTGCTCAGAGCCGTTTGAACCATTTTTTGATGCTTCAATGAAAAACAAAAGTACGGCGGTCAAATACTACTAGGAAATCAGAAACAAAAGATTAAGTCCAACCACTGCATGCTTGGACACAAATATGATTAACGTTTCAACACAACCACACGAAGTACAAGTAACATCATCTACATTCTGCACGCAAGGCAAGATTATGAAGCGGGTTTGTTATTCAGAAATCGCATTTCACTTTTGTTTGTTTGTGAGAAGATCGTGTTATGTCGCGTGTCAGAAGGTAGAACGTCTACCAGCACGTGTCAGAGTTCCGGGGTCCTGCAGCCGTCGTTACACGGACCGTACATTCGAACATCGACGTCGAGCATGCCGCGTTTCTGACGTCTTAGCGTGTGAGGCTTTCAGAAAATGCAGAGCAACATCAAAAACATTTGATAGAACGATCACGTATTTCAGTGAGGATCAATGAGATGGAACACCGCCATCTACGTCACATGCATTCAATCTTTCTTTACAGTACAGAACTGACGTCATATTGGATTTCAGTATGTCTTATAATATAACTTATGTCCTATGAATATACGCCGTTTCAAAGCAACATCGTACTGAGGATCTCTCGAAAACGCATAGTTGTTGGCACGACTTGCTGTAATAAAATGATGGGAAACATCACTCTGGTGGTTAAAGAATTTTGTAGTATCGTAATTTGCTTGTTATGAAATTATGCTACTTAAAGGCGTCAGAACTTTGGAAGTCCATTAAAAACGCGTTGTTCTTGGCACACTTTGCTATAAGTTGACCCATGCCAATGCGCGTGATTGGTAGTATATGACAGTATATCTTTTCTTATTTGGCGAGAACGTGGTTTACCTTCCGTACACATAGGGGGCAGCAGGACCAGAGCCGATTTGAGCGCGTTGCTTGAGCTCGCTAAAACAGTCGTCTCCTGGAGGGACTTGGGGTATTATCACCAGTGATAAGCTGGGTGTGGTACATTGCCACATGACTCTAACATGTGGGCGAGTGTGCAAGATCGTACTGGCTCCTTCCTACTTCTCTTGCGTTCCTGCTGTCCTGGGCTGGCTATGAATTAAGAGGAGCATTTTGAGAAGGAAGTTAGCCTAAGCGCATTATGTTTGGCACACGACACTGAAGGCTATGATTCCCTGAAGGCTATGATTCCGTTACTCCAGGATTATCACAGAAGAATAACTATACGGTGAGAACTTCATGTTCAACCTGCTTCAGATTCCTCCCGAAATGATACGGAACGTTTACCTTTTCTTCCTGTCATGACTGATATTTTACTTGCTAGTCATCTTCCTCTGTATCGGCTGCTGACCGTTGAGAACAGTGTTCTATGTTCTAATTTACCAACTCAGTTCGCGAACCGCTTATAACATTTCACGTGTTGTTTTTGTTGCCATATCTTATTGCTTGTGTTAGTTAAGGTTGTCACTATGTAATTATCTTTATTTGTGTTCTGCATCATTTGTTATCATGACTAATTGTTATCACTATTCCAAGGCTCCAGTAGGCTTATCTCGTCCACAGCTCAGGGCTGTGTTGAAGTAGAAGTACTCCAATTAGTCGTGCGAGAACTTAACGCTTACTGAATCTTTTTATTTTATTAAATGTCGAGATTAGTTTTTTAAGAAATGATATACTCCGAAATTTAATTTCTGCACGAGGTTCAGCTAACAAGTATATGCTGTTTATTTAATTTAGTTATATGTCTGAAGACTTCCATTGATTATGAAATGTTGTACTCTTATTAATGATGACATCTATCTTTTGAGAAATTCTGTGCAGTCAAACCTTACTTTCGGATACGAATAAGCAAATGAAATTGTTTGTGCAAACCGTACTTCCCTTGGTATGACTTCTTACCACTTAATCCGATTTTTCTGCTTCCTGTCATAAGTAAATCTCAGTTAAAACATAACGGCGATAAAGCCTTCAGTACATGGTGACATACGAGGCATAGTCATATGGTCGAAACGTCAGTTAAAAACATATCGGCAATAAAGCCTTCAGTTTGTAATAACATACGAGAGATGGTCATATGGTCAGAAAGTTCAGTATGGCGTAACGAGTAGAGACGCGGAATTAGGAAGCAGTATGTGTGGCATGTCGCTAGTTCGCGTCTCGCTACGTTGAATTCTTTTTATTCACCTTCGCGTTTTCTAAAATATTCTGGGACTTTTCTGTTACTTTAATGGAAGTATGTTCTGTAATACTCGATCTTATGTAAATACAAGTTCGCTCTCTCTCAGTAGTGACTTTGTTCGACTAGCTTTTCTACAAGAGAGCTTGCACTACTTGCAGCAAGATATTTTCCGCTATCTTCTTTCAAGTCTTGTACTCCACTTGTTCTAAAGATTTTGCTATCGAATAGAAGCAGTGGTCTAGTAAGAAATGGTCTTAGGTTTTTAGCAATGGTGAGAACGGTGAACTTACTTTTATCTAACGTGGAAGGCTATTGTAAATTTGTATCTTACTTATTTAAAGGAAGTTTTATGTGGTGACGTCGTTACTGACTGGATATGGAACTTGTCTTTTTACTTTATGATATGTTAGTGGATACAGAAGTTTTTATTTAAAAATACTGCAGACAGAACAACGTGACTAGTGTATGGACGAGGGAGCAAAAATGTGTTTTAATAGAAGTAACATAGGATTTGCGAGCCAAATAGAGCCGGCATCAATCTCTGGGGAGCGCAGCTGTAGCGCAGCACCAAGGTACAAAGGCAAATGACATTTACCGGCACATCCAATGTGACGCAGCGTTATGCCTCGTGCAGTTACAGCGTCCGCGTCCTTGTCGATGTCATCTTTTTTCGTCCCATGTGAAAACGGCTTAGCGCTATCGCAGCTAGTTTAAGCCTGTATGTTTCAACAACTCGTGTGTACTTTGTTGATAATACATGGCCACATGTATTGCTGGCTATCCTGATCTGTGATCCAGTTTTGCCCTGGCCAGAACATTCTCCGATCTTTCACCCTCTGAATACATCTGGTCACGAACAGCCAAATGACAGACTCATCCCCAGATCTGTTACCGAACCTCAGTTCTAGCTTCTTGAGCTAGAGCCATGGTTGCTGCCAGAGCTGTCAGCACTTTGCTCTAAATCATCTACAAATTTAGCCAACTATTCATACTATTATACTGTACACGTACTGTTGCCCTCTGATTTCATGAGGCCAATTAGTGAGTTGAAGTACTTTTACCGGCCATCCTCATCTAACATTGCATACTATTGAGAAGTGACGTGCCTTTTGTGGTTGTCCCATCTCATGTTTGCTACTTTTACTACAATTTTTATTATGCAACTACACTCCTGGAAATTGAAATAAGAACACCGTGAATTCATTGTCCCAGGAAGGGGAAACTTTATTGACACATTCCTGGGGTCAGATACATCACATGATCACACTGACAGAACCACAGGCACATAGACACAGGCAACAGAGCATGCACAATGTCGGCACTAGTACAGTGTATATCCACCTTTCGCAGCAATGCAGGCTGCTATTCTCCCATGGAGACGATCGTAGAGATGCTGGATGTAGTCCTGTGGAACGGCTTGCAATGCCATTTCCACCTGGCGCCTCAGTTGGACCAGCGTTCGTGCTGGACGTGCAGACCGCGTGAGACGACGCTTCATCCAGTCCCAAACATGCTCATTGGGGGACAGATCCGGAGATCTTGCTGGCCAGGGTAGTTGACTTACACCTTCTAGAGCACGTTGGGTGGCACGGGATACATGTGGACGTGCATTGTCCTGTTGGAACAGCAAGTTCCCTTGCCGGTCTAGGAATGGTAGAACGATGGGTTCGATGACGGTTTGGATGTACCGTGCACTATTCAGTGTCCCCTCAACGATCACCAGTGGTGTACGGCCAGTGTAGGAGATCGCTCCCCACACCATGATGCCGGGTGTTGGCCCTGTGTGCCTCGGTCGTATGCAGTCCTGATTGTGGCGCTCACCTGCACGGCGCCAAACACGCATACGACCATCATTGGCACCAAGGCAGAAGCGACTCTCACCGCTGAAGACGACACGTCTCCATTCGTCCCTCCATTCACGCCTGTCGCGACACCACTGGAGGCGGGCTGCACGATGTTGGGGCGTGAGCGGAAGACGACCTAACGGTGTGCGGGACCGTAGCCCAGCTTCATGGAGACGGTTGCGAATGGTCCTCGCCGATACCCCAGGTGCAACAGTGTCCCTAATTTGCTGGGAAGTGGCGGTGCGGTCCCCTACGGCACTGCGTAGGATCCTACGGTCTTGGCGTGCATCCGTGCGTCGCTGCGGTCCGGTCCCAGGTCGACGGGCACGTGCACCTTCCGCCGACCACTGGCGACAACATCGATGTACTGTGGAGACCTCACGCCCCACGTGTTGAGCAATTCGGCGGTACGTCCACCCGGCCTCCCGCATGCCCACTATACGCCCTCGCTCAAAGTCCGTCAACTGCACATACGGTTCACGTCCACGCTGTCGCGGCATGCTACCAGTGTTAAAGACTGCGATGGAGCTCCGTATGCCACGGCAAACTGGCTGACACTGACGGCGGCGGTGCACAAATGCTACGCAGCTAGCGCCATTCGACGGCCAACACCGCGGTTCCTGGTGTGTCCGCTGTGCCGTGCGTGTGATCATTGCTTGTACAGCCCTCTCGCAGTGTCCGGAGCAAGTATGGTGGGTCTGACACACCGGTGTCAATGTGTTCTTTTTTCCATTTCCAGGAGTGTATTATACCGTACACGTACTGTTGCCCTCTGATTTCATGAGGCCAATTAGTGAGTTGAAGTACTTTTACCGGCCATCCTCATCTAACATAGCATACTATTGAGAAGTGACATGCCTTTTATGGTTGTCCCATCTCATGTTTGCTACTTTTATTACAATTTTTATTATGCAACTATAAGAGGAGGCTGAATAAGTTCATTCCGGGTAATATAACGAGTACTGAGAACTCTGACGATCCTTGGTGTGGGATTCTGCATGTTTTCTTTGCAGTACTGTTAGCCTTAATTCAGGTGGTCTACGGCAGAGCCAGGATACCTGCGGGTGCCAGTGCAGGTAGAGGAGAGCTCACCCCTGGGTGGCCTTCCTGTGATTTCTTTATGGTCCGTGGACGAAAGTGGCCGTCTGTCCCTCCGCACACGTGATCAGAGTTGCATTCCGACCTATTACACACACTGTGAACCGATAGCGTTGGATAGGTACGACAGTTGGATCTGTAACAGTGGCAAGTACTTATTTACAGCTCGTAAAAAATAGATACGTGTTTTGATGACCTCGAAAGTAGTCACCAGCAACTTGTATAACCCGTTGCCAGCGATGTGGAAGTCGTTGAATACTCTTAGCAGTGCCAGTTGTTTTGACAGTTCGAGCGGCGCGGTCTATTGCCCGACGAATTTGTAGCAGTTCTGAAGCGAATGCCGTGAAGTGTTTCCTTCAGTTCAGAAATCTAGTTGAACTCACGAGGGGTTAAGTCAGGGTAGTGCAGTAGGTGATGCAGCCCTTAGCAGTCCCATCAGTCAAACAAATTGCTTACAGCTTGCACTGTACGTGCTTGATCATTGTCCAGCAAAATGATGGTCAGGTCCAGCAGAAAGTGTCATCACTTCTGTCTCTAAGCGGGTCGTTGGTTGTGTTCCAAAAATTAACAGTCATTGTTAGCCACCATATTGTATAATTTGGGTTTTTTGAGATTCACAAGCGATATGTAACGTTAATGTGGAATTTAGTAACAGTTACAAGACAGTCTTTTTCATTTCAAAGGTAATTTCGCTTTTTTTTATCAAAAGATTCTGTGATGAACTGCAAAGTACGACAAACTTTTTTATAGGGCTTCGAACATTTGGTGGTCGATGTTTGCTGCAGAACATGCTTCAATAACTCGATCAAAAGCATAGAGAAATGTCTCTCTATTAAAACGGACTCATTTCATTCGCAGTCAATCATCGAATGATCAAATGCGAATGGCAGTATTCCAGTTCGATAAGTTTTCTTTCTGTTGCATTTCAAGAATTTTACAGGCAACCGTCGGAATCGGCAGCTGCTTCTACACCACTAAAGTGGTCTACATGTGCGAGATTACGTATGCTGTGGGAGTAGCCGATGTCGCTCGGGATATTGTCCTTCGCAGACATACAAACAGAGATACTACACACACTAGTAGAATAACAACGAGTTTAATATTACCAGCTTAAAAACATTAATTTCTTCTTTTGAGCCCAATAATATTATACCTGCAAGACCAGACGCTTTCTTCTTTTCCTCAGTGCTGCCTCTGTAATCATTTCTCCTGCCGCGCGCTGGTCTGCCAAGATTCTAAATCGATCCCAATTCTTGCAGCGTGATAGCAGCTGCACAGCAATCAAGTTGCTCTAATATCATAATTCTATCCTTGTTACCGTCATTGAACATTAACATACCTTCACTAACATACATGGTGTTTTCATTCCTACAAGCACGGACTTCCAGTACGAATAACATAGATGGAAAAATCATTCGAGGTTTGGTTTCCATCACGGAGACATTTGGAAAGGTCGGGATGAGCTGACTCTTTATAAACTGATTAATAGCTTCCATCGCTGTAGACGGTATGCTTCTACCGTATCTTCCTTCGCCGACGGCGTTGTCGTTGTTACCTTGAGACACCGTTATACCAAGAGGAAAGGCGCGTCGATCTTACAGCATGAGATATGATGTCCTTAAGCACAACACAACGGTCACGGTAGCACCTGATTCCAGAATAGCTGCAGTAGTTAGGATCTACGAACTGTCCCCTCTCGACCAGGTCCCCAAAACTTAACTCGTAACGAGATTCCTTCAAAACAATTTGTCATAACGGTCGTCTATAAAGGCTTCCTACAACGAGAAGAAATGTTAAAGTTTATGGAATAATAACAGATACGACCAAACTGTCTTGTCTCTTCTGCTTTATTTAACATAACTTCGTTCACAGTTTCATTTCGCATTCACCACTCATTCACCGAAACCCTTTGATGAACAGTTTTGGTTGCTTGACACCAACAGTCAATGATACAGCTTTTCTCCTTTTTATACATTGAAGCCCGCTCTCCGCGATATAATTTAAAAAAAAACGGTCTCAATACCGCATCCCTTATAGATGCGAATAGACTTATCCCGGAATTGACCGCTCTGTAGGAGTACTCAATTTAATGACCACACTTCGCTATCCGCGATTTCGTGTAACTAAATGTCCGTTTGATAGTCTGATTATACACTGTAGCTATTTAAAATTCGCCCCTATATTTTTCACAACGCACAATTAGCACTTCTTCACTTGTTTTTTTTTTTTTTCCTAAGAGTAAACGGAAAAAAAGACGCCATATCATCGGCTTAGTCGATATAAAGCAAAACACCTTAATATGCCCAATTTTACCTCATCTTATAGGATCGGCTACCTTACTCATTAATTTACTACATATTATTTCTGATAACATTATACAGGTATCGCCGTTATATTTTAATTGTATTCAAAAGCATGTTACTACTATTATGACCGACCAAATCGTAACAAATCGCGCGGCGTGCGTTTTTAACGATAACTTTACGCTATTCAAGTTCCGTTACAGCTATCTTGACTCGTAATGTTACACGGCCCCCCAGACTGCTATGTCTTGAAGAGGGTTCCAGACAGAACAGGCTTATTTTTTTGTGTAGTGTGACAGGAGAGGATATTTGTTGCGGCGAATACACTCACTCTCAGATTCACTCAACAAGTCAGTACATACATTCTATAATATTTAAGCTGAGTTAATTTGCCTAGACAAAATGTCCTTAACTAAATTCCACATTTGTTTATGGGTTGTCTTAGAAACACTTCACACTAATCACTTCATATTCACACCACTTTTTTTTTCTTGGATGAAGCCCTCAGTTCTTCAACTGACTGTGCAAGGCAGGGATCACAGCCCGGTTCGACGATTGGCATCCTAGGCCAAAACCCTTATCAGGCCACTTGTTTAACCAAAGAGGATTTGGTCCTTTTCTTTTCCTCTTAATTCCACTTTTAAATCATCCATCCTCGCTGTTCGGTGAGAGGATAAATCGTATTTCAGCGTCGTCATTGTTGCTGATACCAAGAAGGTATCTCATGGAAATCGTCGGTACATTCTTTAATTTTCTTTGTAAGTTAGTATAAGTACGTATTTATCCACTGGTGCTTTTATTTAGTCCTTTCTGAGTGTAGTCTTGGTATGATTCAGTGTTTCTTGAATCAATATTTTGCTCATTATTGATAATACTTCTTCAGGTCTATGTGAGGGAACAAGCCCTTAATTACATCAGTATCACAATCTGCCAGGAGGTAGCTCCCTTCATGAGGTATTTTCATTATTTTGTATGGACCTGTATATAAATATTGTCATTTCTTATTCAGTCCTTTCCTGGTTGATGCTTTTGGGTGATTTCTCAATAAAATTTCTTCCTTTACATCATATGTGACTACTTTCTTCACATTTTTATCAAAACGCGTTTTTCTCAATTGTGCTTGATGCTTCATGTGTTTCGTAGACCTTCTTCACCATATCTTCTTTCTTGGTAATCTTTTGTTCCATTGCAGGAAATTTCTTCATCCATTCTGGCACAATACTTTCACCAAATACTCTTTGGTTAGGTGAATAACCTGTCGGTAAGTGCGGTAAGTCATTATACACTTTCCCAAATTCATAAATCCAATCGATCCATTTATAATGTTGTTTGGGTATGTACGTCCGTAAAAATCGGTTCAACTCTCGGAAGATTCTCTCAACCGGATTTCCACAAGGGTAAAATCTTGAGATGTAACTGTGCTGGATTCCTTCTTCTTTCTTAGTGTCTCTCCATACTTTGCATGTATAATAAGCAGCGTTGTCTGTCAAGATCATTATAGGTTTGCCGAGCTCTGTTATGTAGTTGTTGATAAATTTGCGTAACATGGGTCAAACGTGGAGATTTTTCAAACGATATAATTTCTCATATTTTCAAAAGAGGTCATAGAAAGCCAAAACATATTTGAACCGTCCACGTGTCATGGGACATGGCCTACAGACATCACATGACACCAACATTAAAGGTTGTTGTGGGATGATCAGATGTAATTCTATCTTCTGACAATAGTTTATGGGTTTTTCCTTCTGACATATTTTGCACTTCTTAAGAATATTTGTAGCTAGACGTCCCAAATTTGGATGATAGCAGTATTGTGCTATTTTGGCTGTACATTTAGCGGCACCAAAATGACCCCAATTGAAGTGAGTGTACCATACTAGTGATTCTAAATATTTATTTGAAACACGAACTTTCCAGACATCTTCTTCATCCTTCCTCCGATACAATATTCCGGATTTTAATTGATACTGTTGTTGAGAGTGACTTAGCGTTTTGCTATCAACAGCATGTCTAATGGCTTTCCACAACTTATCATCTTCTAGCAGTTGTGGAAGACTTCGACATAGCTGTGAAATCTGCCTCTCACAATATTGCCTTGATAAATTCATGACTTTAAAGTCAATAGTCCGTTCTTCACACTCGTCGTCATTCTTTCTTTTCGGTAGTCTTGAAAGAGCATCGGCTATGATGTTGTCTTTCCCTCTGATGTATTTGAGCGTAATATCATATTGTTGCAGTAGCAAGGCCCACCGGGTTAAACGTGAATGGAACATCCTTCCTGTTAAAATAAAAGATAAAGCTTTGTGGTCGCAGAAGATAATTCTTCTTTCCATATATAAAATATCGAAACTTTCTAAGGAACCAGACCACGGCCAGTACTTCCAATTCAGTAGTACAATACGCACGTTCACAGCTAGAGAGTGTTCTGCTGGCAAACCCAATTATTTTGATGGTACTGATATCTTCTGGATTGTCCATCTGGAAAAGAATGGCACCCAATCCTGTTTCAGAAGCATCCGCAGCAATATAAAAATCTTGATCAAGTTTCGGATGATGTAACAGTGGAGCGTCAGTCAAAGCATTGCGGATGTTATCAAAAGCTTGCGTGCATTCGGAATTCCACTCCCACATGATATTTTTCTTAACAGCCGTAACAAACAGTCTTGGCTTCCTAACTGATTGGGTAAAAATCGTCGAAAAAATGAAACTAAGCCGATAAATGACTTTAATTCCGTTTTATTCTTTGGATAAGCACATCTGTTAATTGCATCCATATTTTTAGGATTTGGTTTTATCCCTTCAGGAGTAATTATATGTCCAAGAAATTTCAAATGGTTATGAGCAAACTTGGATTTGCTCAAATTTACAGTAACTCCGTATTCCAAAAATTTCGCAAAAACTCTTCTTAATAAGCCCAAATGTTCCTCCCAAGTTTCAGAAGCAATTAGCAAATCATCCACATATAAAGTAACTTCGTTCAAAAGGTCTCTGCCCAGTACGGTATCTAATGCCGATATGAAAACACCACCGCTTATTTTCAACCCAAATGGCATGACAGTAAACTGGTAACTTCGGCCCAGAAAAACGAATGCAGTATATTTTCGAGATTCTTTCGATATTCTAGTTTGCATATCCAAAGAAGTTAAGAAGCGGGCACCATAAAACTTTTGTACTAACTCTTCTAGGTTCTCCGGTCGCTTTTGTACAGTTATAATGGTCTTATTCATTTCTCAGGCATTCAACAACTATCTGATGTCACCATTGGGCTTAATTACCGCCAAAAGAGGGTTACAATATTCGGAATCTGAGGGCTCAATAATACCCCATTCTAACATTTTATTGGTTTACTTTCTGACTACTTCTTTCTTTGTCCATGGGATAGAATAGGAAGTACGACAAAAGGGTTTATGTGCATACGTCTTTATATGGTATTCAAAGTCTTTTATTATACCCGGACGTTTACTAAAAATCTACTGATATGCTTCCAACAAGCAGTACAATTCGTCCCTTTGGATAACAGATAAATATTCTGAATCTAACACCTTTTCCTGCACTATTTTATCCATCATTTCTTCAGAAAATTCAATAAGGCAGATATCATACACATTTTCATCATCAATACTGACATATTTTACCATTGGATTCATACACAATTGATTTGGAATTACTCGGCCCTTTCTCAGGGTGGCTGTCAAAACATTACCATTGGAATTAAATATACATTCACCTTTCTCTAAATTAATGATTGCAGCGGTCTCACATAAAAAATCCAAACCCAGATACATGGTACTGTCATTTTAGGAACAACCAGGAATGTACTTTCTATTTGAGCCCCCCCCCCCCCGTATTGTAACGTCGACACGTACCTGTTTCACAACTTTTTGCATTTTTGCGCTGAACGCGCCAGACACGGTACATCCTGTGATAGGAAAAGTGGGCATTTTTACCCCTCGGCTTATCTGTTTTAAACAGTCCAGCGTCATGACACTAATAGTCGCTTCAGTATCAATATTTCAACATCAACATTATTTATACTTGTTGGAATTATTGCCTGTAAAATTTGTCCGCATTTATTAGAAACTTCAGGTTTTTCTTCAATTAATTCATTCCTTATATCCTGATCATTATTGTACCTTAATACTCTCAGTTCAAATTGATGCCTGCCTTCCTTCTCCTTTCCAGTCATCCTAGGAAGGCAATTGGTGACTGGTATTAGTTTACTGTATCTCGTTGAGTCATCGGTGGGGTTTCATGAACTTCCAGAAGCCGTACAGTATGATCCGAGTTATGGTATTCACCCCGTCGCACATTGGAGGCTCCTTCGCCCATTGGTATAACTCCTTGTGCTGGATGAGGACTCGAGGCATTTGTTCCATCCTGCCGATGAACATTATGCTTCGAATTATCTTCCCAAGGTCGAATACAATTGGGTTCATCACTTGGGTACCTGTTACTCTTATTAATATCACTACTATGCACATTCGCGCCACCATATCGAGGTTTACCTCTGGCACAGTAAGTATCTCTTCTATATTTATTATAATCATTGTTTTTATTGCAACCATAGGATGAAGATTGTCCACGCTCCTGTGGTGCGAGTTTGACCTGGTTTTCGGTATTATTATTACCATGCGTTAAATTATTATTATAATTATTCGTATTACTGTGAGTGTGAGCCGACATTTGATTACTACTCATTTGTCTTGGTCTTCCATAATCATATCTATAGAGTCAATCACCGGCAAGAATTGTTCTACATCGTGGTCAGGAACATTTATTAACTTTTCACGTATATTTATGGGCAACCTTCCCTTCAAAATTCTGATCACTTCCTTGTGAGAAATCGGATCAATAACGTGTCTTATTTATGTACTTTTCAAAATATTGCCTTAAAGTACTCCTTTTACTGTTAAAATACTCAGGTTGACAAACCTCTTTTATTAATTTCTCTTGTTTACTCGACGACCAGTATTTAGCCAAAAAAAGATGTTCAAACTCAGCGCAAGTATGGCAACTTTCAGTTACTTCGGCGGCCCATAATGCAGTTTCTCCGGTAATTTTGGATACTATAAATTGAAGTCGGTCGTGTTCAGACCAGCTACGTGGAAATATTCTTTTGAAGTTATTGATAAAGATTTTCAGATGCAGGTTGTTCTTTTCAGTGGAGAATGTTGGGAATTGTCTACTTTTAAAAATGCTGTTCTCCACCTTTAAAGAAGACAAATATCCTCGCTGACCAAAAGAATCATCATCTTTACCAGCCAAATCATCAACTTCCCAATGCAAATTTTCACCACAATTGTACTTCGTATTATCAAATGTTCGGTTGTTTTTCGAACTATTCTCCAAACGTTCGTCCTCTGTCAACAAATTTTGTGATGACTTTCGTTCTAACTCCGCCAATTTATGATTGGTTTCTTTTTGTCATTTAGGTAACTCATCAACTATTTTGTCTTTTATTTTCAGAATTTCGCTAGTGAAGAGCTTAATTAATTCATCATTTCTACTTAGGTGCTCATTGATATTTTCATTTGGGATCCAATAGTAGTCTTAACCTTGTCTACAGTTTCATTTCCTTTTATTTCTATCCATTCAGATAGATCTTCGTCAAGTATTTTAGTTTGATCTACTAAATACTTGTCAGTCCCCTTACGAGCATCGGACTCAAACTCGACTATTTGTTTCGAAAGCTCTTCTATCTGTACGCTGGCATTGAAACAGCTGCTTTCACACTTAACCATCCTATTGGACAGGCCATCATAACTCTTCGAAACTACCTCATATTTCTTTTCTCCGTCATGAAGTTTTCCCATTGAATTATTATATTGCCTTTCTAAGGTGTTAGAAAACTCTACATCTAGTTCTCCAAATTTCGCATTTAATTGAGTCTCCCAGTCCGCCTTTAATTCTTTCTTAGTGTTTTCCAGTTTATAATCAAAGGTGTTCAGTTTGCTTTCCAAAGAATCCATTTTAACTTCTAAAGAACCAAATTTGGTCTCAAATTTTTCATTTAACTTTTGATTGCCCTCTTTTAATTGCTTATTATCTTTTTCTAGTGAACCAAGTCTTCCATTCATCACACCCATTTGAGTATTTATTGATACCAGCATATCAAACATTTTTTGATTAATATTTCCATTTTGAGGATCAACTTGCTGATCTACTTCCGAAACCTCAAGATCTTTATGTTCTCCCACACTGCTTACCTTACTTATCATTGTATTTCAATCTCCTAACGGCTCTAAATCAATAACTGTATCATTATCTGTACATGTCTCCTGTCCCACATTGAGCTCATGGGATGCATCATCAATATCCTCTTCACTTTCCTCTCTCTCTCTACTCATTACTCTACTCAACTGCACATTATCACGTATTCTTTTTGTTCGTTTTGACATGATTATTCACTACCAAAACATACACTAATTTTCACTATGTATTTATATATATTTATCTACCAAAATCACAAGTCTCAACTTCCTTTTTTCTATAATTATACAGTTATCTTAATCATACCTGGTAGTATCGCTCACTTTTAGCGATTATTGAAGAATACCTCTTTCATTGGACAGACTCACTGGCTGCTACAATATTTTCCAACTCCAGGGTTCGTGAATCCGGATGACACTCGACTCGATGCAGCAATCCCCCTCGATCGAGCCGCATGTTGTGGTGCACTTCTACCGTATCTTCCTTCGCCGTCGGCGTCGTCGTTGTCACCGTGAGACACCGTTATACCAAGAGGAAAGGCGCGTCGATCTTACAGCAAGAGATGTGATGTCCTTAAGCACAACACAACGGTCACGGTAGCACCTGATTCCAGAATAGCTGCAGTAGTTAGGATCTACGAACTGTCCCCTCTTGACCAGGTCCCCAAAACTTAACTCGTAACGTGATTCCTTCAAAACAAATTGTCATAACGGTCGTCTATAAAGGCTTCCTACAACAAGAAGAAGTGTTACAGTTTATGGAATAATAACAGATACGACCAAACTGTCTCGTCTCTTCTGCTTTATTTAACGTAACTTCGTTGACAGTTTCATTTCGCATTCACCACTCATTCACCGAAACCCTTTGATGAACAGTTTTGGTTGCTTGACACCAACAGTCAATGATAATGATACAGCTTTTCTCCTTTTTATAAATTGAAGCCCGCTCTCCACGATATAATTAAAAAAAACCGGTCTCAATACCGCGTCCCTCGTAAGATGCGAATAGACTTATCCCGGAATTGACCGCCCTGTAGGAGTACTCAATTTAATGACCACACTTCGCTATCCGCAATTTCGTGTAACTAAATGTCCGTTTGTTAGTCTGATTATACACCGTAGCTATTTAAAATTCGCCCCTATATTTTTCACAACGCACAATTAGCACTTCTTTACTTGTTTTTTTTTTCTAAGAGTAAACGGAAAAAAAGACGCCGTATCATCGGCTTAGTCGATTAAAGCAAAACACCTTAATATGCCCGATTTTACCTCATCTTATAGGATCGGCTACCTTACTCATTAATTTACTACATATTATTTCCAATAACACTAAACAGGTATCGCCGTTATATTTTAATTGTATTCAAAAGCATGTTACTATTATTATGACCGACCAAATCGTAACAAATCGCGCGGCGTGCGTTTTTAACGATAACTTTACGCTATTCAAGTTCCGTTACAGCTATCTTGACTCATAATGTTACATGCTGTTCTTCAGCCTAAACTGTTCCTTTATACCTGCTCCATTAGCGTTGCAGTACTTGCACCGTGAATCAGCACTCGATAGACAAAGTTTAGGGGGATGTCATCAGTGGATGATTTGTGGAAAAATGTAATCCACACTGCTCTTTTCATTACTTGTAGTTCATTTGGGTTGTACCTAAATACCATTACATAACAACTCTGGAGTTTATCAATAATTTTCTCTGCAAGTCTTCCTTTAACATTTAGAGGGTATTGTCTTTGCAATTCTATATATACAAACCACTAGATGCATGTGGAATACCGCCACCTCCGTTTATACAGTACATCCAAACTCTTAACATGAACATGATGTCGAGGAATAAATAGCTGAAAACCACAGCCTTCTTATAAAGACGTTACTAGAACTGAAGTGGGTGCACACTGCTGCTACCTAACGGTAACCACGTAAAACTCGAGAGTTTGCTCTTTCCAACAGTGCACTGTCCACGGACATATCTCATATAACTTAACAGTTTAATTGCGTAGGCTTTCAAGGCCAGAGTCAGTCGACATAAAAGTTTTCTGGGTTTGGTACCGCGTCATAATGTAAAAACTACTGCTGCATTAGAAAAACCAACGTTTCGGCCACGATTGCACCCAGAAGAAGGCCGCTGCAATCATGGCCGAAACGTTGGTTTTTCTCCAGCAGCAGTAGTTTTTACATTATGACGCGGTGCCAAACCCAGAAAACTTTTTTGTCAACTTAATAGTTATAATTTTTTTATATCAAGTGATTCTTTTTGATGCACCCTGTATTTGGACTATCCTTGCTACTAATAACAAGTACAGTTCCAATTGGAATTATTTGAGAAACAGTACATCAAATATTATTAAGAGGTAACAAATGGGAAATGCCACATTTAGACCAGTTTCCCAATACTCATTGCCGGCCGGAGTGGCTGTGCGGTTGTAGGCGCTACAGTCTCGAACTGCGAGACCGCTACGGTCGCACGTTCGAATCCTGCCTCTGGCATGGATGTGTGTGATGTCCTTAGGTTAGTTAGGTTTAAGTATTTCTCAGTTCTAGGGGACTGATGACCTCAAAAGTTGAGTCGGATAGTGCTCAGAGCCATTTGAACCTACAGTCACTCCACTTAAAAATGACTCTTCATAACGTAATTAATTTCCAAATTTGACATTATTTACAACATGTTAGCCATAGTCCATGTTAAAAGAATCCCTGTTATTTCTTGAATATTAATTTATACAATTTAGAACCATTACAGGCTTCCACTTCGGTCAGTACATCAACGAAGGGGAGAATCTCCCCGTAGTCAGTATTTTCCGTATTTCTACTTGCTACTAAGACTGCAAGAAGTCTTACGACGTCGCATATTCTTACCTGGGTGAATGATGTCCGAACAACAAATTAACGTAGTTGTCATTGGTAAATTTGACCCATAACTTCAGAAAGTTTTCGTTGATGTAAGGCGCACTCTGGAACTGGATATCCCCTCACAAATTTTCCTAACTGGGCAGTCCTGTGCCCCAAACCAATCTGCTTATGGTTTGGATAAAAACATTTGAGTTCTGCAAACAGTCGAGATCTGGAACAGTCGACGAGGGAAGAACGAAAAAATTAACCTGCAATTCAGCTATGCCACGCAGAAACAAGAGACATCGCTATATTCAGAATGAGACAGGTGAGACTCTTAAATATCTGCGCTCAGTTTACATTACCTTGCACTCTACATAAAACTGTACTCGTACGTTTACTGTTCTTTGAGGTTTTCCTAATTCACTAGCAATAAGGGAAACGTCATGACCTTGATCTGTGGTAAAAAAGAGTTGCTTTATAGAGGGTGAGTCACTATTGCCACCTACTCCGAAAGTATGATAGTAGCTGAAAAGTTTGTGGGACAAATGTTGCATGGGACAACGGGGGCCATAATATGACACCAGCGAAGGAAATCTAAATGATAGGAAGTACGCCACATTCCCGCAAGAAATATTAGGTCTGTTATTGGAAGAAGTATCTTTATGAACAAGGAACAGAATGTGGCACGAACACGATGGTGTCCAGCACATTTTTCGCCGAGGGCTAGAAATGAGTTGAAGAGAAAATTCCCAATTCATTGGTTTGGACGCGGAGGAGATGTGTCGTGGACGGCTCGTTCGCCAGACTTGACGCCTCTGGATTTTTTCTTGTGGGGATTCGTAAAAGACACTGTTTATAAAGATGTTCCAACTAAACCTGAAGATATGGGAGAAAGAATTGTCAGAGTATGTGCTTCGATAACTGCCGATGTGATAAGGAATACCACTCAATCCATGATAAGAAGATTGAAGCATTGCATTAATACCAATGGTTATCACTTCGAACACTTTCTGTAAATGGACGTTCGTGCCACCTTTGTGACCTTCGTTAACCTTCAAAGACCTTACTGTTACACATCATTAGATTCGTCTCGATAGCCGCTATTAGGATATGAGTACCAAACCATATCATCCCATTAAAAAAACAAAGTTTATCTTTATATCTCTGAAGCGACCCCAGCTAACAACAAAAAACCAACGTCATATTGTGGCCACCATTGTCCCATGCAACTTTTGTCCCACAACGCGTGCAGTGGAAGAGCGTTGTACGGAACATCAACGTTACACTCGCCTACTGCTACCCATTAAGTCTGCAGTTGCGGAACATTGTATTTCTAATGGACATTCAATGGAGTACGCAAAAACTTCCATTTTGGGGACTGCAACAACCTTTTGGGACTCCATCATCAAAGAATCCGATGAAATACGCATTGCGGGGAATCGAATGAACCGTGTCAGTGGTTACCAATTGAATAACGCATGGAATCCCGTCATTACCGAAATTTTCTCGAGACGAAGACGCCAGAAGACTTCGATAGCTGCGGCCAGCGACAATACCGACGGCAGCTGAGTTAGTACTGCAGTTCCACCAGCGAGGGCGCTGCGGCTGGGCGGTGTGACCCTTCTGTCTCCGCAATTACAACGCATGCGCAGCAGTACTTTCAGCGCACTATGTAAGCTGGAGCGGAGAACATCTTCTTCAGTCCTCGTTCGGCTCACCTAAAGATGGCTGGCAGTTGTCCAGCCGAAATATCGTGGAATGAAGTTTACGACAACCGGCTGCAAGCCCGAAATATTTTTGAACATCCATGGCATTGTTTGCTCTGCAGTACTATGGTTGACTTCCATTCTTATTCTGACCAAAATGTAATTGAAGTGATGTCTTCCGGTGTGACTGCCTTATCTAATTGTATGGCCCCGCTTGTAAATTTGGAAAAGAGGCGCACCACATTCAGTGACTGCAAAGCTACAAAGTCTTTCATTTCTTCTTCACCATCCCCATGTTTCACAACTTTCTTCCATTTATTTCTCCACTATTGTATTTCAATTGTCAGACTCATACTTCTTCTTACTTTCGTCACTACATAAAATTCCTTGTATTTAATCCTTCATTTTTAAAAACTTCAGCTTTTCTCATTTCTCTTGAGCCTCTGACCCGAGAAAAATGTAATAAGATGCCTCAGGAATAGAATCAGTGTATGGAAATAAATTCTATTTTGTTTAAGGATAATTCAAGAGCTGCATAAATTTTATCTCTGTATATGTAACTTTACGTTTTATTTCTCCATACAGTGAATCTTCGCTGTTTTTTTCCTCCTTTAAGGGCAGTTTCACAAGACGATGTCCTCATTGTACAAGCTGATCTTCTTCCGGAACATGTCCCCACTGATTATGCAGAACATTATGAATTGGAGTTTTAGTGAGGCACCAAGACGATCGCTGTAAATTGCTGGAGAACAGATCACACACTACTTGAGTTCTTGCTCAGGAACAAATAGTTTGTGAGGTATGGGTGGACTCTCTGTGGCATTCATAAGAACTAATAGCCAGGAAATATGAGCTGGAGGTCAACATCTGGAAGACATGAAGCTTCTCTGACTTTTGTAGTGTGACGCACAATTTCTAGAACGACCAACTCGTCTAAACTATAATTTCACAGTTTATTTACAAGACGGCATTCATGAATGGGCACAAGTCATAAAAAGAAAAGATTACTGTAAGACTGCTGCCATTTATAATAACAAATGGTTCTAGGCAGGCACTAATGGATGCCCTAAATATAATTCTTGGATAACAATCTCGTGAGCTGTAACACATGTTTATCAAAATCATTAGCGTGCTAGGCCTCTCAATAGTCTACGCATTGGACTCGCATTCAGGAGGATACAATGTAGTTAAATATAACTACACTGAGTGATACTTGAAACAACCGAGGCAATGGAAATATTTTATCGCTTTTTAAAATAATACATCTTTCACAAGTGGAAGGGTGGTTCCCAGTTTGCGTCCTCCCGATATGCCTGCCGCAGAACAAGAGACCAGTAATTTCATTTGTCTTGAATCTTCGTCGGTAACAAATGAAAATGCCTCAGCAGCAGAATGAAATTGTGCTCAACTGAGCGTTTAATCGATAGCGAAGGCTACAAACGAGAAAGCAGCGACCTAAAATAATACTTAAAAAACTACTAAAGTTAATGGATTGTGATACTTCAAATCCCCGTCCACGCATTGATATTTCCTAAGTAGCATTAGGCAAAAAAATCAAACTGAAAAGACTGCAGCCGATTACATTCCCTGTTCTTTCTAATCCAAGCTAACGTCAGAGGTTGAGGGTAGTTTTTGATAAACAGAGATCAATTTAGATGTTCTAGGATGTGTGATAGACGTCTGGTGTTCTTTTAATGGTTACGTCAATATTCGTCCACGGTCAATCGATATTAGTGTGAGCGTTCAAAAATGGTTCAAAAGGCTCTGAGCACTATGCGACTTAACTTCTGAGGTCATCAGTCACCTAGAACTTAGAACTAATTAAAATTAACTAACCTAAGGACATCACACACATCCATGCCCGAGGCAGGATTCGAACCTGCAACCTTAGCGATCGCTCGGTTCCAGACTGCAGCGCCTAGAACCGCACGGCCACTCCGGCCGGCAGTGGGAGCGTCATGTGAATATAGGAAGCTTTGTCTCACATTGCCTAGGAAATGGCTGGCTTGAAGTAACAATCAACTGATAAAATTTGACAGCGCTACACTTACGATACATCTAAAAAAATTCCAAATTTACAAGGTATTCTGTAGCATCAATTAATTAAATAACTTCGGAACTGTAATTTCTGTATCGTTTGAAGTCTTTTGTTACACCATTAATTTATTCAAGTGAAGTAGGACACCAAACAGCATCACTAATAAGCCTTTTCATTTCATTTCAAGATTAGAATTAATTAGTGCTCCACATAATTACTCTGCATTGTTTGTTCTGATTCGTTGGAACAAAGCGCTGCCTTTATAGGCAATCGTTCAAAATGTGATATTAATTAAACAATTATATCATTCTGTTCCCGAGGGCTACAGCGCTGTTACATGCAAGCGATCAGCAGTCGGAGTTCACTTGGCTGCTTAACTTAATAAGCACCATGTTGGGTGGCGAGAGGTGTGGTTAACCAGGCACGTCGGAAGGCAATGGGGATTCTGGGACAAATTTGATCATTGACCTTTGAGTTGCATACATGTTGGGGCAGGGGCACCTTTACCATGATCTTGCCTGCATGACGTCATCAAGAACCTTGGATGAATGACGTAATTACGCCACTCCCCTCACACACCCTCACCTCTCCTCTCCTCCAATCCAAGCGCAGTTGTTTACCAGACATTAAAACCAAACAACCTGTCATGCTGTATCCCACTTCGCGCCATTTAAAACTCCGTTGTAAGCCATGCCCTAGCCGGCCGAAGTGGCCGTGCGGTTAAAGGCGCTGCAGTCTGGAACCGCAAGACCGCTACGGTCGCAGGTTCGAATCCTGCCTCGGGCATGGATGTTTGTGATGTCCTTAGGTTAGTTAGGTTTAACTAGTTCTAAGTTCTAGGGGACTAATGACCTCAGCAGTTGAGTCCCATAGTGCTCAGAGCCATTAATCCATGCCCATTTGTCAATTAGAGACCATCCAAGTGAAAACACGTATTTAGATCTCCCAATCACGGGGTAGCATTTTACTACGTCGTTAATAGCGAAACAGCCAATCAGTATCCTCAGAGCTGCAATGTAGTCAGTTGCCTGACACAGCTTTGTCAGCAGAAAACACATTTGGACTTCTCCTAGAAATTGCTGACTTCACGGAAACACATACACACCGCGTAATTTTACACAACATGTAATTTACACTTCTCAGGTATGCGTTAAGACATGTCTCAAAAACGCATGAAAGGTGTAATTTAAAGTTTGTACGAAGGTCATTGTAATTGTGCCAGAAAAGCTGGTTTCTCCAGTATACTTTCCTCCATTATGTCTGTATTATAGATCAAAATGATGTAGATACAAAATGATGTAGATACTACTAGTTTGACTCACAGGTTAACATATTCTTGACACCTACAACACGACTGTGTACACTTATCTCCTCGGATTCTGCAAAAGATCTGCATCGTCTGTCTAAAATACGTAAAAATATATTTACTAGTGTAACTTACAAGTTAAGGCATTGTTGGCGAATAAAATACGGCCGGCCGCGGTGGTCTAGCGGTTTTAGGCGCGTAGTCCGGAACCGCGCGACTGCTACGGTCGCAGGTTCGAATCCTGCCTCGGGCATGGATGTGTCTGATGTCCTTAGGTTTGTTAGGTTTAAGTAGTTCTAAGTACTAGGGGACTGATGACCACAGTAGTTAAGTCCCATAGTGCTCAGAGCCATTTGAACCATTTGAATTTGAATAAAATACGTCTGTATATTTTTATTATTTCCATATATGAAAGATATCTGTATCATACACTAAAGAGACAAATAAACTGGCACACCTGCATGTTATCGTGTAGGGCCCCCGGGAGCACGTAGAAATGGCGCAACACCAAGTAGCATGAAGTAGACTAATGCCTGAAGTAGTGCTGGAGGGCTATCATAAATCCGTTAGAGTATGAGGGGGTGGAGATCTTTTCTGAACAGCGTGTTGCAAGGCATCCCAGATATGCTCAATGATGTTCATGTCTGGGGAATTGGTGGCCAGAGGAAGTGTTTAAACTCAAAATGGTGTTCCTGGAGCCACTCTATTGCAATTCTGCACGTTTGGAGTCTCGCATTGTCCTTCTGAATTGTCCAGGTCCGTCGGAATGCACAATGGAGATGAATGGCTGCAGTTAATCGCAGAGGATGCTTACGTCCGTGTCACCTGTAGGAGTCGTATCTAGTCTTATGAGGGGTCCCACATCACTCCAACTGCACACGCCCCACACCATTGCAGCCTGATGAGGTTGTCTCCGTGCCCGTGCACGTCCATTCGCTCGATACCAGTTGAAAAGAGACTTGTCCGACCAAGCAACATGTTTCCAGTCATCAACAGCCCAATGTCGGTGTTGACTGTCCCAGGCGAGGCGTAAAGCTTTGTGTCGTGCAGTCATCAAGGGTACACGAGTGGGCCTTCGACTCTGAAGGCCCATGTCGATAATGTTTCTTTGAACGGTTCGCACACTGACACGTTTTGATGGCCCAGCACTGAAATCTGCAGCAGTCTGCGGAAGGGTTGCACTTCTGTCACGCTGAACGATTCTCTTCAGTTGTCGTTGGTTCCATTCTTGCTGGATCTTTTTTCCGGTCATAGCGACGCCGGACATCTGACGTTAGACTGTATTACTGGTATTCACGGAACACTCGTGAAATGGTCGTACAGGAAGTTCTCTGAGGCTATAGATACTGTGATAGTGAATAGCTCAGTAGGCAGTTTAGTTGAAGAAGAATGGACATCTCTAAAAAAGGCTGTCACAGAATCTGGAGAAAAAAAACAGGTACAAGGAAGGTAACTGTGAAGAAATCTTGGTTCACAGAAGAAATATTTCAATTGCTCAACAAAAGAGGAGGTACGAAATTCTCAGGGAAATACACAAATACGAAAATAAAAGTCACTCGGAATGAAATAAATAGGAAGCGCAAGGAAGCTAAGGCGGAATGTCTACATAAGAAATGAGAAGGAATCGAAAAGAAATGATTGGTTGAAAGTGTGTCTCAGCCTATAAACAAGTGAAAACGACCTTAGGTGAAATTAAAAATAATGGTAGTAACATTTACAGTGCAATGGGAATTCCGCTGTGAAATGCAGAAGAGAGAGCGGATATGTGGAAAGAGTGCAGGAAGAGCATCTATGACGAGACGCACTTACCTAATGACTTGATAGGAGAAGAAACAGGAGACGATAGGGGATCCAGTATTATAATCTAGAAGAGGATGAATGTAAAAACCAAATAAGAGGAAGGATAGACAACATTTTACTGGAATTTCTGCAATCAGTGAAGGGAAGTGGGACAAAACTACTATTCACTTTGGTGTGTAGAATGTTCGAGATTGGCGATATACCACCAGAATTTCAGACAAAACGTCATCCACATAATTCTGAAGATTTCAAGAACCGACAAGTGCGAGCATTATTGCACAGCCAGCTTAACTGCTCATGCGTCCAGGTTCCTGACTAGAATAATATACAGCAGAATGAAAAAGAAAACTGAAGGTCTGTTAGACGACGTTCAGTTTGGCTTGAGGAAAAGTAAAGGAAACGTAGAGGCAGTTCTGTCGTATTGGCTGATAACGAAAGCAAAACTGAAGAAAAATCAAGACAAGTTCATTGGAGTCGTCGACCTGAAAAATGGTGCAACATACTCGAAATCCTAAGCAAAATAGAAGTAAGCCACAGGGGAAATCGGGAAACATACAATATATCCAAGAACCAAGAGGGAACAAAAGAGTGGAAGACCAAGAACTAAGTGAACGGATTAAAAAGAGTGTAACAGAGGGATGTAGTCTTTCACTCCTGCTGTTCAGTATATACCTCGAAGAAGCAAAGATGGAAATAAAAGTAATTTCAAGAGTGGAATTAAAATCCAAAGTGAAAGGACATCAATGTCAAGATTCACCGATGACATTGCTATCCTCATTGACAATGAAGAAGAATTACGTGATCTGCTGAATGAAATAAACCGTCTAATGAGATCAGAATATGGATTGAGAGTAAACCGAAGAAGAAAGTAGAGAGAAGTAGAAGAAAACAGCGATAAGGAGAAGAAAGTAATTAGAAGTAGCAAAAATGAGAAAAGCAAGAAACTGAACATCATAATTGTCATCACGAAGCTTAGCAATTCTGGTTCCTATGCAGCAAAATAACCCATGACAGATGGAGCAAGGAAATGAAAAGCAGACCAGCTCTGGGAAAATGGACATTCTAGGCAAACATAGATCTTAATTTGAGGAAGAATTTTCTGGGAATATACGTTTGGCGCCCAGTGTTGTAGGCAATGAAACGTGGACTGTGGGAAAAGCGGAACATAGAAACAGATCAGATGCGATTCTAAAGAAGAATTCTGAAAATTAGATGGACCGATATGGTACTGAATGAAGAGGTTGTCCGCAGAATCTACGAGGAACGGAATATATGGAAAGCACTGACAAGAAGAAGGGACAGGATGATTGGACATACGTTAAAACATCAGGCAATACTTTCCATGGTACTAGAGGGAGCTGTAGAGGGTAAAAACTGTAGAGGAAGACAGACATTGGGATACATCCAGCAAATGATTGAGAATGTTGGCTGTAAGTGCTACTCTGAGATGGAAAGTTTGGCATAGGAGAGGAATTCGTAACGGGCCACAACAAACCAATCAGAAGACATAGGATACAGAAAAGTCCATCAGAAATACGTAAAGATATTGACATTGACTGTTGTAACTTACAGGTCACAATCCGAATGACGCGTCCACTGACGAACTTCCAGGCGTTTTCCGAGGGGAAATATGGTGGCAAGGCTCCCTAAAAACAAAATAATTCTTTCATCTACCAGGATGTGTAACATGTTAATCTAACGAAGTCACATTTTCAGATATTTTAGGGGAACAATCCATACCAAACTTTGTGTTTTGGTGAGACCTTTTATGTGGTGTATAACTTAAAGTGCAATACACAGGTATAATTTCGAAAGGCACCATACACAACATGTTATCTTTGTGAGCACTTACATAAAGAAATATGGCGGCTGCTCGATTTGGCTATGTCAAGGACAACGACGGGTATGGTTCCGCAAGTATCTCTGATCAGGAAAGAAAATTCGATATTTGCACCGAAATAAAACTGTCTGCGTTATTTATTAAAATTTGCAAAGATTATTTGTCAAAATACACAGAGGCTATATTTAGTTTTTCGGTACTTGAGCCGATGTAGACGGAAAACTGTTTACTGTGGGGGGTACTTAATATTACAGGAATGATGTTGAGAGTGTGTGCAGCAGGATTTACGTTATTAGTAACGTTAGTGTCATGACTTGTCGCTAGGCGCCGACACTGGTACGGCGACGTAAGTTTGAATCCCAGGCATCAGTGTGCGTTACAATTGCAGACAGCAACATGGGTCTGGACGAGGTGAGCAGGGATTTGCTCGTAAATCTGTCTTATTAAAACAACAGAAACAGTGCTACTGCTCTTCACCACATCAGCGCATCAAAGGAATACAGAGAGGTCTCTTTCCACACCATGGGACAAGAACATCATTGGGAAGTTCGAATTAACTGGCGCTTTGGGAACTGGTTCTGGAAGGAACCGACGACCAGCTGCGCTGCAAACTGTTGAAGAAGTTACTGTTTCCATGGCTGAGAATGCTGGATGCAGTGTGCAATCGTTAAGTAGTGCATGAGTCATTCCACGGTCCACCACTCGAAAAGTGCTGCGAACGATTGTGAATTGATACCTGCAGTGCGGTTCCAGGCTGTAGTGGGTGCAGATGGTCGTCACATAGTGCAACGTCTGTAATCTCGAATGTAAACATTTAAGGCAATTAACAAAAGTTACCTTCTCAGGTTGAAATGAAGAGGTGTTTCTTTCAATGGATTATTCGTTTTTTCTCTTCCCTGTGTTCTTACAAATATTCGCATAAACTTTCAGTGTCCTGCGATCACTCCTTTTTCGTGGGGTCTCTGTCAGCTAGCGAAACTTTAATTATAAGCACCCTGTGCATAAATACTTCTTGTGTAAAGTTATAAATACACATGGCATTATTGTTGTATCATCATTGTTGTATAACAGAAAAATGCAAAAGCTAAGTTCTTGTGTGATATCACTTACCAGTACCATTCCATGGACCTCAAAGTTGGCCACGGAATTGCATGTTTCCGCAAGACGCCGTTAATGGTCGCGCGGTATCTGGCGGACCTAATGTCGCGCGCTCGATGTGCCATGCCTACAGTGTCTCTCGAGTACGAGCGCCCTCTGGCTGTGCAGTTTAGGATGGCTTGCGGAAGCCACTCAGCCCACTCCCACTTGGAGCCTCTTCGCTATGACACCTCATTCGTTCTTAGTACACAGAATCTCATCCTTCTTGCTGTTGCATGAGTTTTAAGTAAGTCTGTACCTTGCTGTGTTGTTTTGTTCGCTGATCCTTTGTGCTCCCGTCCAGCCTTCCTATGATGACAGTTGCTGCACCACTCTGTTGCCCACCTCTCCTTACCGTTGTGTATGAAGTCGTACACAACACTTGGCACTACTGATCTTACTTACAGGGTAGTTGCAATGCATAGTGGACCCTCAATTTAAATATCGTTGTTGTTGTGGCCTTCAGTCCAGAGACTGGTTTTATGCAGCACTCCATGCTACTCTATCCTGTGCAAGCTTCTTCATCTCCCAGTACCAACTACAACCTACAACCTTCTTAATCTGCTTAGTGTATTATCTCTTGGTCTCCCTCTACGAATTTTACACTCCACGCTGCCCTCCAATACTAAATTGGTGATCCTTTGATGCCTCAGAACATGTCCTACCAACCGACCCCTTCTTCTAGTCAAGTTGTGCCACAAATTTCTTTTCTCCCTAATTCTATTCAATACCTCCTCATTAGTTATGTGATCTGGTTCCTGCATCAGGCCATTCATATTAATTCATAGCAGTCAACTATTACAGATGGTGTTAAAGATTTATCACCTTAATTACACTCCCCGCTGCCCTCCAATATTAAATTGGTGATCCCCTGATGCCACAGAACATGTCCTACCAACCGACCCCTTCCTCTAGTCAAGTTGCGCCACAAATTTCTCTTCTCCCTAATTCTATTCAGTACCTCCTCATTAGTTATGTGATCTACCCATGTAATCTTCAGTATTCTTCTGGAGCACCACATTTCGAAAACTCCTATTCTCTTCTTGTCGAAACTGTTTATAGTCCACTTTTCACTACCACACATGGCTACACTCCATACAAATACTTTCCGAAACGACTTCCTGACACTTAAATCTATACTCGATGTCAACAAATCTCTCTTCTTCTGAAACGCTTTCCTCGCCATTGCCAGTCTCCATTTTATCCATCGCTACTTAGACCATCATGTTATTTTGCTCCCCAAATAGCAAAACTCATCTACTACTTTAAGTATCTCATTTCCTAATCTAATTCCTTCAGAATCACCCGACTTAATTCGACTACATTCCATTACTCTCGTTTTGCTTTTGTTGATGTTCATCTTATATCCTCGTTTCAAGACACTGTCCATTCCTTTCAGCTGCTCTTCCAGGCCTTTTGCTGTCTCTGACAGAATTACGATGTCATCTGCGAACCTTAAAGTTTTTATTTCTTCTCCATGCATTTTAATTCCTAATCAGAATTTTTCTTTTGTTTTCTTTACTGCTTGCTCAATATACAGATTGAATAACATCAGGGATAGGCTGAAAAGCTGTCTCACTCCCTTCCCAACTACTGCTTCCGTTTCATGCTCATCGACATCTGGTTTCTGTACAAATTGTAAATAGCCTTTCGCTCCCTGTTTTTTACCCCTGCCACCTACAGAATTTGAAAGGTAGTATTCCAGTCAACATTGTCAAAGGCTTTCTCTAAGTCTACAAATGCTAGAAACGTAGGTTTGCAATTCCTTAATCTATCTTCTAAGATTAGTCATAGGGTCAGTATTGCCTCACGTGTTCCAACATTTCTACGGAAACCAAACTGATCTCCGAGGTCGGCTTCTACCAGTTTTTCCATTCGTCTGTAAAGACTTCGCGTTAGTATTTCGCATTCGTGACTTATTAAACTAATACTTCAGCAATTTTCACATCTGTCAACACCTGCTTTCTTTGGGATTGGAATCATTATATTCTTCTTGAAGACGGATGGTATTTCGCCTGTCTCATACATTTTGTTCAGCAGTTGGTAGAGTTTTGTCAGAACTGGCTCTCCCAAGGCTGTCAGTAGTTCTAATGGAATGTGGTCTACTCCCGGGGCCTTGTTTCGACTTAGGTCTTTCAGTGTTCTGTCAAACTCATCACGCAGTATCATATCTGGGCCTCAAGTACATCACTCTTGTATAGAGCCTCTATATACTCCTTCCACCTTTCTACTTTCCCCTCTTTGCTTAGAACTGGGTTTCCATCTGAGCTCTTGATATTCATGCAAGTGGTTCTCTTTTCTCCAAAGGTCTCTTTAATTTTCCTGTAGGCAGTATCTATCTTACCGCTTGTGAGATAAGCCTCTACATCCTTACGTTTGTCCTCTAGCCATCCTGCTTAGCCATTTTGCACTTCCTGTAGATCTCATTTTTGAGGCGCTTGTATTCCTTTTTGCCTGCTTTATTTACTGTATTTTTATATTTTCTCCTTATTTAAATATTAACACGTCCAAATTTCCGGTATTACCAAGATACATACAGTTCGCTGATTGCCGCTACTAGTGTAACAGGTGAGGCTGCATTTATTGATCCCGACACTCCGATCTTTGTACTGTAAATAAACTAGAAGCTGCTTATAATATCTGTGAAAATGTGTAAACATATGTTCTACGAAAATAAAAACAAGCATGTACAACTACTGATCTAACTTTTAAGTTAACACACACTTGATGAGGACTGACAAGCACTCACAGAGTGGACACTACATGACACTTACATACTGAACAGATGTATTAAAATCTGAATTAAATTCATTCACACGAAGCGAGGTATGAAGCGAGGGCTGGAGTGCCTTCAGTTACCCACTTTCACTTCTTTTCAGTCACCCAAACGTTATAACGACTCCATGCCAGGGTAAAAGATACATCCTGTTTTACAAAACGTTTCTCATCTTCTGCGGATAATGCTTTCTTCTGTTATCACACAATGGAGACTACAAAACACTTAGATGAATAAGATACAGAATAGTAGTTTTAACATCTGAATGTAACATATTACAGTGAAATTGTGAAAGTTAAGAAATTACCCCACATGTTACCATGCTCACGACATACGACTGGTTGTTACTCCATAAAGTGTAACGAATTTATCAAACTTTGCCATTTTATATGCAGTTACAGAGAAGCATCAAACGAAGTTGTAACAAGTTGTCCCAATGTCCCCTATTACAATTGGATACCGCCCAAAATGCATGGTTACAGTATATGTAGTACTGTAACCATGTAGTACAATGGATGTAAGTTAGGGGCATCAAATAATATTCTAACGCCAAAAACTGGCTGTCAAGGAAGACTAAAATGTTTCTCATAGACACATATCAAGGACACTCTATAAAATCAATAAGGTAGCTAACGACATCATTGTTCACTGTGGGCTCTTGATTTGACATGACAGGACAGTCTGAGAGACTCCCACTGTTTCTGCGAGTTCAGGGACACCTACTTGAATATGTCCTGTTATTATCCTGTAATAGGACTCACCCACACATTCTTTGGGAATATGTATTCTATCTAATAATACATAGGTTCGTTACTTGGAACGAATTAGCCTATAAAATGTTTAAACATGAATTTCCCTAGTGCAAATGGATAACGACTTTAATTATGAAAGGAAAACACTATAGTCCAGCAATCTAACTTGCAAGATAACTTCAGGAGTGTTGAAAAGTATCCCTAATGTTAGCATGCATTCTTCCTTATATTTAAGGTCAAGTTAATACTATTCGTTATTAAAGGGTGCTGTTCTGAAAGGGTGCTGGTATGGAGGCTTGGGTAACGTAATTAATTAAAAGATGGGTTGGATATAACGTCGATTTAATATGAATCTGATCCTCAACTGTTGTCTTGTAGCTTAACACTCGTGCCTTGTGGCTTAGCGCACTTGCATTGCGATATAATCCTTCAACTAACATGAAATACTCAATTGAAAAGGACCGAGAGCTCTGTATTTAACCAGATGCAGTCAGGTTTGGTGGGTTATGGGCACCACAAATCAGAATCATATACAAAAATTACTTTGAGGAAACATGCAAGGACTGATATAATTGTGTAGGCTTTTGCGGCTAGAGTCAGACGACATAAACGTTTTCTGTGTATAGTATCACATCATAATGTAAAAAAACTGTGTTGGGAAACCATCATTTCGGCTGCAGTCATAGTGGCCTTCTTCTGGGTCTATACCAATAGACCCACAAGGAGAGCACTGTAACTGTGGTGGAAACGTTCGTTTCCCTAGTATAGTATTTTACATTATGATGCAGTACCATACTCAGAAAACTGTTATGTCATGCAACAATTAATTCAGTGGTCAAGGAAAGATACAGATGTGTCGGGTGGAATGTGTCGGTGTACCCCAAAAACTGGTAGTCACCAGACACAACGGTACAAAAATATACAATCCATTGATGACCAGGAATCAATCACACATGAAGGTCATTATCCCATTCAAAGGTACACCTCTACTATATTCAAACTCATAAAGGAACGTGTAATGGCGGCTAACAAAGCTATCTTACTGGGCTAAATCTGCAATAAGTCTCCCAAAACATAACTTAGATTAACAAGCAGAAGATTCAGCTCATTTAGCAATGCGGGACCTGTGTACTCACCATTTTTTAAATAAACCAGCATTTAATCTAGTGACACGTGATGGTAGAGGGCCACAGGAACTATCAGAGACGCAACTTAAGTAGTGTTTCCACATTTCAACCTAAATTTAACACACGGTCGTCAGTCTACTAGATAAACCCGAATCTGCATGCTTATCATGGCTAACATACGAGTAGACCTATAGTTACTTACTGGACTCAAGGCCTAACGATTTTTCCTGTGAACATTGCATGATCTCTAAAATACCGCAAATCAAAAGAAAATTTACACAAAACTACGGGATAATCTCGAATAGTGAAACGCCCCGAGCAAGATAAAAATAAAAATGGCTCAAATGACTCTGAGCACTATGGGACTTAACATCTGAGGTCATTAGTCCCCTAGAACTTAGAACTACTTAAACCTAAGGACATCACACACATCCATGTCCGAAGTAGGATTCGAACCTGTGACCGTAGCGGTCGTGCGGTTCCTGACTGAAGCGCCTAGAACCGTTCGGCCACACCGGCCGGCCCGAGGAAGATCAGCACCGCCACTACTTACCAAGGTCCGCAGAAGAATGCCAGAGCATGCTCTGTCTCCAAGGTGGCCGCACTCTGGGGCGTGGAGGGAACAGGAAGTCCGACCTGTTGCCAATGCCTGCACTCTACACTAGCTCGGAGCCTGCACTTCATGCTTCTGCTGTGTCTGTAGTTCCACCTCGCCCACTGCCAAGGAACCGAAATAGTTAAGTTGGTTTTACACTCCAATAATACCAGGACACTCCCTAGACACCCATATCCTCCCATTTACATACACATACACGCACGCACGCACACACACACACACACACACACACACACACACACACACATGCACGCTCGTGCATTCACTGGTGAGGAAAGGAAACGGTACAGGGTTGCATTAAGAAAAATAAAATGGATGCACACAATAGCATTCTTCCTTACCCATATTTAAGTTAATAATTTTCCCAAGAAAAAACAAAAAATTGGGAGTGAGATCTCATTATCAGTAACGGATAGTACAGAGTGCACACAGTTACTATGAAAGTGGGACATACTACCACATTCCAGGTTTAAAGTGTATGAGCACATCCTCCTTCCTCACTGCATGTGTGTCGTGCGTGTCATGAAGGCTGTACTGAGATGTGTACGTATGGTTAGTCAGCAAGCTCTCAGGGAAAGTGTGACTTATTGTAAATTTAGGAGGCATTACCTGAAGTGATATCATGATTATGTAAGTAGGGACTGTGCTGAGATGTGAACATATGCTTAGCAAGCAAGGTCTCTGGCCGTCTGCGCATATGGGTATACTTTGTATTACAGAATTTGATATGTAGACCTTTATCCGCCCTGCATAGTGATCCAGCAACGCTTCATCATTTCCTAGTGAGGCATCAACTTTCGTTGTTTTAGGGAAAGGTGTTAGCTGCAAGCAGCTGAAAGCTACGGCGGATCTCTAAAAGTCGGCTTCTTCTCTCGTTAATTTTCTGCAGTCCACATTCTCCGGTACCTGACCTTCCATTTCCCCCTCCAGAATAGCGCTGGACTCACTTAGAACAATGAACTCTGCAGTTTTCTTCACATATTTTTGTTTACAAAGTGATTCGTACAGTGGGCTTAGTAGAAAAGGAATGTTCTTTTATCAGTCATGAACAAGAGAATAATGATGACGACAAAGTAGTCTGAGACTGCAGTAAAATAGCCTGTCAATGAAATATGGTAAAAATGAGTGCAACTATTGAAACGAAGTATCGGAATTAATACGCTTTCTAGATGACGCAAGAATAAGAGTGTTTAATTTGTTGACCCATATCTTACACATTTACTGTCACTCATTTCACTCATAAATAACTTTAAAAAATTGTAAAATTTTATAAAATGAAGAAATCGCACAACAGTTGCTGAATCAACAATCTTTTATTGCATAGGCTTAAAGTTCCAGCATCTGGCCAAAATTGTAATAACGAGAATAGTGTGTTACAAGACATTGGAGGGATGTTGAAGTTTTTTTAATAATGTCAAAGAAGGAGATACACAGTTAAAATTTCTAAGATAAAATAAAAGACAGAACTAGAGCTTACTTACAAGCAAAATCACTTTAACGATGTGAAGTTCTCCTCGCACCAGTGTTGTCGTGGAATAAAAGCTATTTGTCGAAACCGTAAAAAGGGGGAGGGAGGAAGGGACGTTCTCGAAAAGTCCCAAAAACCGACATCACGACCGGACGCCAGAAGTCGGCAGAATCATTAAACAGATTAGATGCAATATAGACAGGAACAGAAACACACATTGTGTGTAATTACTTATATAATTTCCATAGAAACCGTCCGCCGTACCGCCTTACCCGGAATTCTAACAGAAAAAAACTATAGAATAGTAAAAACGTGATAGCCGTGAATATTAGAGGCGCACACGACCCGTGATGCAGGCGCAGTGTAAATCTGATACGTGATATGTAAAGTGTTCAAATCGGAAAAGCGGGAAGTAAGAGCAGAAAGGATACGGAGCCATCTCAATGTTAGGAAGGAAGAGAACCTGTATATTTAAGAACATGAAACAGTATCAAATTACGTACACATATTAACTTGCCTGAATAATGTCATAATTAACTAGAATATGTTTCTGGTGCAGCTCATTAATAGTATCAAGAGGATGGGAATGGAGATTTCTTGCGATTTCAGCTGCTTTCTGGTTACTAAGTAGTTGACCTTCCTCTGCAGTGCGTAAGGCAGTTAAATTATCGCTACCCTGCTGCAGCGAATGTTGGTTGTCAAACAAATGCACTGTCAAAGCTAACCTGGCATTGCCTCGATATTTTTCTTTAAACCTTGTATGAAAATTCCGACCTGTCAGGTCGATATATATGCTCTTACACACCCGGGTTGTATCGCACTCAATGCGATACACGCCAGGATAGGAGGAAAGATTCTTGATGAAAACTTCACCGTTTCTTAAGCAACTGCTCAAATGTTTTGGTATGAAAAATGCCGGAGACAACAGTTTCTTTCCATTCCTCTGTGATATAACCACGATGTAGAATGTTACAAAACTCGTTACTGTTCTGCACTAAGTTCAAAGTGATTCCCTTCAGTGTTGTCTTACTCTTCACTGATGTTTTTTATTGAATTTCTCAGCCTTAGACCCCGGGTAACCACTACGAGCGGCAATATTCTTGACTGTGCGGAACTCCAGTTCATACCTGTATGTCTGTGATGTGAGGGAAACGTTATTTAATCTTTTTAGGCAAGACTTAAAGGCAACAATTTCATTATATAAAGGCTTGGTTTGATGTTACATTCAGGGCTATATCAGTAATAGAATCTTTTCTATAAATGTAACGTAGCGACCTCCTCCGGGAACATAGCGGCCTCCTCCGGGTACTTCTCAAGAAACCCGTAAAAGAATGTGAGATGAAAATGTTCGCTAAGATTCAAGCTAGCAAAGAACTCATTAAAAACTGTTAATACGTTCGTTATGAGAAATGCCTTATACTGTAAATGAAGGGTACACATAAGAATAAGTGATATGGGTAGGCAATGTAGAGAAACTTCTCTATTTTTCTATTCTTCCTCCATACGCCACCCCCCCCCCCCCCTCCCTTTCCAATCACTCTGTTACACACACACACACACACACACACAGAGAGAGAGAGAGAGAGAGAGAGAGAGAGAGAGATATATGAGCTACACGTCGTGACGTATAGGGATCATTAACCGTAGGAGAAAGCAAAGAAAGATTGACAATCTTTAATTAACGCTACCATCAATGAAATGTCTATTTGCACGACGCGATAAGCTTCAGCCATTCTACAGTGTTTCATTTTTTTCTATTCTGATCGTATTTATTCTCTATATAATGATTGTCACTCTGAGTTCATTAACAGCATCTAACCATATCGGACATTCATTAACAGTGAAGTAATAGGTTCCGACAGCTTATATTACGTAACCGTTACACCTGCAAGTCATTTGAAGCCACGTCCGGAGTAACTCGTACCACGGTGACGTCATGAAAATGGTAATTAGTGACGTCTAGTCCTCTCGCTGTGGGCCCATCTGGTGCGACAGTCGTTCACTTTATTCGGGATACTCGAGGCCCGGCGATACCAACACAAGACCGAGCCCGCGTTGTTTAATGCATGAGGAGACGCCACTTCCACAGATGAATTAGCATGTCTAACGCGCTTCCTCGCCGCCACATTCTTCGTAGTAAAGCGTGTCCGCCATGATAAATTATGCGAGCCAGGGGACGCGGGAGGTCAAGCCGAAACGGAGAAAGTCTTATAATGTCGCTTCAGCCACTGCGTATGCTCGTGCGTCGTATGTCAAGGCGGAAACGTAGGCCTTTGATATCCACTGTATGAGGTATTACTCATATTAACACTTAAACTTGTCATAGATACCCCGCGTTATGTTTCTCATAAAAACTCGGGATTCCGTGTCCCCGGAATGTACAGTAATAAATCCCCGCTCTGGCTTCGGGGCCTCACGGCGTTGCCGGATGACTGTTGCGACAACACATGTTACCACTTTTCTCAGAGGCCGGTCTCGCGTGCGGCACGTGTAGAGATTACACCTACGTTGTTCCTGTACGCAGCCCGCTATTAATTTTTGGAAAGAACGACGCCGTAAATATTCTGAGGCCTTTCGTTACGCCCTTTGCTAAGCCCTCATTTAGTTTCATTTATCTCAGGCGCTAGGCATTCGTGACAAATATTAAAAGAAAAGGCACAGGAGAAATGTATTACTGGATCGAAATTATGGGATAATGGAAGAACTGAGTGGTTACACTTCTTAAATTAGAGACATGACAGTCTCCATTTCGACTCGTGAGTTCTATTGGGTTGTACGTCACAAGTTCTGATGTAGGCAGTGAAGAGGGTGCGAGGCTTGGCCGAGGTGAGAAAAGGAAAAATATTACCCAAAGGAATGGCATGTACGTTTATGCAATCTATTAATCGATAAATTTATGCAGAACACAGATGTCGGGGCTGTGTAGTTAAATTATACTCGTCAAAGAATATACAGCTCCTGTTACTGACTGTTAGCAAAGATTTTGTTTATGGGTATCAGATATTTTACGCAAATGTTTCATAAGCCAAACGCAGCTTTCTTTGAAGACAGCTGTTATTAAAGTGGAAATTACTTAGCCCCTGTTGCAGTGCTACGTAGTGGCTGCTTGCAGTGCGTCTTTTGCTTCATAATTTATTTGACAGAGAAGTGAACGACATGCTGCAAGACATCCACATCACGATTAGAACATTAGCTACAACATGTTGTATATTTCTCTTAGATTTTCTTGGGATTCGTATGTAATTTCTGAATGTTTTGTAACACAGGAGCTTAGTACACAACTTCGAGCAAACATGCTTCTTTTACTTATTTTCTCTCTACACAAGAAGGAGAAAATCTAATAAAAACAGATTTATTTGTAGTCAATCAGTGACGAAAGAGTGATTTTCAACCTCAAGATCAATACTTAGTACAGAACATTGACCGAGCGAGGTGGCGCAGTGGCTAGCTCACTGGACTCGCATTCGGGAGGACGACGGTTCAATCCCGCGTCCGGCCATTCTGATTAAGGTTGTCCGCGATTTCCCTAAATCACTCCAGGCAAATGCCGGGATGGTTCCTTTGAAAGGGCACGGCCGACTTCCTTCTCTATCCTTCCCTAATCCGATGAGACCGATGACCTCGCTGTTTGGTCTCTTCCCCCAAACCAACCAACCAACCAACAGAACATTGATAATTGTGCTGTAAAACTTCTGAATCGGCCTGCTAATGAACTTCGTAAATTCGTAGCTGCTTGGTGTATTACCTTCTTTAAAAAGATCTTTGAATGATTTCTTCTAATTTCGGGGTTGAAGTGAGGAAAGGGCTCAAAAAGTTGTCGTCACAATGCGTTAGGAAATAGTTCGTTCCTTTGTATCTTCTGATGGTTCACAGAAATTTGAAATGGCCAAGCGGAACTGAAATGGGAATCACGTTATTTTACACACGGTCCAGAGAACATTGATATGACCACCGCCCTGGTACGACACCAACGTGTAAAAAACTACTCACAGGCGACGGATGGCATTTTCTGCTCCATCGGACAGTTGGTGGTTGGCGTGTAGGGCGTGAAACCTCTGGAAGCAAACTCCCTGCACAATCGTCAGCCTCGGGGAGGGAAAGTTATTGTCTGGGGACTGTTTTCGTGGCATTCCCTACGGTATCTCGTCATTCTGGAAGGCAAAATGGATTAACACAAGTATGCATAACCCACCCTACAAGCAGTTTGTTTTTCCTCGGCACGAGGCATCTACCAGCAGGACAATGCAACGTGTCACGCAGCTCGCAACATACGTGTGTGGCTCGAAGTACACGAGGCTAAGTTAACCCTACCAATGTCCTTTTTCCCATTTCTTGGCGATTCGTGGATGAACATCACTGTACTGACTCTAGATGTACGTGCATCCACGAGAGAACTCATTTCGGAGTGAAGTACATACCATTAATTCCTTTACATGCTTGATTAGCATCCACTCTCGCAGCGCGGCCAATGAAATTCCTTCTCCAGTATTGATGAAGGGAGATTCGTGCCTGATTCTAGCAGACAGTATTTATCTTAAGTGACACACGTGCTTAGTATACTATTAGACAGGACGTTTAAAAGTCGTTGCACCAAACGTCTGGGTCCTCCACGTTTTTCAAGGGAATCTTATACCATTCTTGCTGCAAAAATATACCACAAAGAGTTAATAATATTCGAATGTGGTACCTCGTGACGGTCAGGTGATATGTGACACTTCATCCTCGCGCTCACAAAACCAATTCTGGGTGATGCGAGCTGTGTGAAAAGTGGCACAATCTACTTGGAAGAAACCTTACCACTGGGAAGGAAACATTTTAACATAGCGTGGACTTGATCTGCAACCTTGCTGAGTATCTACGCGGCCCGTGGAATACCACGATATGGCTGCCCATATCGTCACCGAACTCCCGCCATATTTCGCTATTGGTACGTAAACTCGGCGAGAAGTTGGAAAAGAATGTAACAAGAGTCATCAGACCGTACTTGCTTCGGCAGTACATATACTAAAATAGGAACAATACAGAGAGAAATCATCGGACCAAATCAGCTTGTAGCATTTCTCCTTAGTCCGGGTGTTACGGCTTGAGCGCTAAACTTTCCTGTTACAGGCATCTGCATCCCTGACGAGTAGCTCTGGAATTCCATATCGCCCTGAAATTTCCAGTGTAGGCCTATGGAGCTCCTGTAGTATTGATTTGGTGCTGATAAGTTTCACGAGTAAGACATTAAGTTCTGCAGTGACTTCTGCAGCTGTCGTTCTCTTGTTTTTCGTTACACTCCCCTTAGGGTCACCATCCATCACAAGCACTCAGTACACACATTAGTCCGCGTTGTGACTACGCGGATAACTTTTCGTGTACGAGGAGACTGCCCTTGAGAAGGTGCTTTGCCCAGAAAACGTTCGAGTGTAAGCTACCAGGTGCCTCCCCTTCCCCTTCCCCCACATGAAGAAAACCAATGTTCCTTAAAATCTTAACAGCCAGGTAAGGAGCACAACTGTTGCCACGATAATGAATATCTATACTCGCTACACGGCGGAATTTTCATTACATTAATGAGATCGTAATTGAAACTTCCTGTCAGATTAAAACTGTGTGCCGGACAGAGACTCTAGCTCGTAAGCGGCGAGGACGGGTCGTGAGTCGTGCTTGGGTAGCTCAGATGATCCAGCACTTGCCCGCAAAAGATCCCGAGTTCGACTCCCAGTCCGGCAAACAGTTTTAATCTTCCAGGAACAGGTCATTGTTGGCAACCGGAATAAAATAATAAATGGAGCCTTTAACCAACCTCCTAATTCAGATTATGCAATTGCTGAAAAGTTCAAAGGAAACTTGAGTTTGATTTCAAACACGTACCTGACACATACGATTATAGTGGGTGGCGACTTTAATTCAGCCTATATATGTTGACGAAAATAGATGTGTAACTCAGGAGGTATGCTTAATACATTATCCGAAATTGTGCTCAATGCATTGTCTGAAAATTATTTCGAGCAGTTAGTTCATGAGCCCACGCGAATAATAAGCGGTTGTGAAAACACACTTGACCACTTAGCAACAAATAATCCTGAGTTAATAATGTCAAAACGGATACAGGCATTAGTGAACACGGGGTTGACGTAGCGACACTGAATATTGTAACCCCCAAGTCCTCCAAAAATTAAAATAAACGAAAAGTATACCTATTCAAAAAATCAGATAAAAATTCACTTGACGTTTCCTGAAAGACAATCTCCACTCCTTCCAAATTAACAATATAAGTGTAGACCAGATGTGGCTAGAATTCACACAAATAGTATCGGCTGTAATTGAGAGATTCGTACCAAATCTGATCCTCCTTGGTACACAAAACGGGTCAGAACACTGTTGCAGAAACAACGAAACAAACATTCCAAATTTAAACAGACACAAAATCCCCAAGATTGGGGATCTTTTACAGGCGCTCGAAATTTTGCGCGGACTTCAATGCGAGATGCTTGTAATACTTTCCACAACGAAACTTTGTCTCCAAACCTGGAAGAAAATCCTAAGAGATTCTGGTGGTATGTGATGTATGCTGGCGGCAAGACACAATCATTGCCTTCTCTGCGCGACAGCAATGGAGATAGTATCGAGGACAGTGCTGCCAAAGCAGAGTTACTAAACACAGCCTTCCGAAATGCCTTCACAAAAGAAGACGAAGTAAATATTTTATAATTCGAATCAAGAATAGCTGCCAACATGAGTAACGTAGAAGTAAATATCCTCGGAGTAACGAAGCAACTTAAATCACTTAATAAAAGCAATTCTTCTGGTCCAGTTAGGTTCCTTTCAGAGTATGCTGATGCAATAGATCTGTACTGAACAATCTTATGCAACTGTTTGCTCGTTGAAAGATCCGTACCCAAAGTCTGGAAAGTTGCAAGGGTCACACCAATATTCAAGAAAGGCAGTATGAATAATCCACTAAATTACATGCTCATATCATTAACGCTGATATGCAGCAGGATTATGGAACATACGTTGTGTTCGAACATTATGAATTACCTCGAAGCAAACGGTCTATTGACACACAGTCTACATGGATTTAGAAAAATTCTTTCTTGTGAAACACAATTAGCTCTTCACTCGCATGAAGAATGTTAGTGACGAGGGATTTGAGATTGATTCCGTATTTCTGGATTTCGGAAGGCTTTTGACTTAGGTTAGTGGAGGTAGTCCAAGTGACCTTTTTCCTGCCATTTTATTAGGTTAGTGGAGGTCGCTGTGGTGTGTTGAACTTCCCGCCATTTTCTGGGGGAAAAAAATGGTTCAAATGGCTCTGAGCACTATGGGACTCAACTGCTGAGGTCATTAGTCCCCTAGAACTTAGAACTAGTTCAACCTAACTAACCTAAGGACATCACACACATCCATGCCCGAGGCAGGATTCGAACCTGCGACCGTAGCGGCCTCGCGGTTCCAGACTGCAGCACCAGAACCGCGCGGCCACTTCGGCCGGCTTTTCTGGGGGACAGGGGGGTTAGGTTAGTGGAGGTAGCCCAATTTACCTATTGAGCTTCCCGCCATGAAGTTATAACGACGTGGCCATATCTATCGCCGCCATCTTGAATAAATTTGGCAACGATGGAGAGTGGGGTGGTGTTCTCTTTGTCCCACTACTGTCTTAATGCATGGTGTCACGTCTAAAAACGATAGACCACTTATAAAAGGGAGTTTTAGCCTACAATGTCCAGGAACTGTAGTATGTTCTTTCATTCTCCTTGTTCCTTGTCAACTCCTGTTAACTCAGACACTGCTCTGATTGTTAAACGGCGATCTTGTCGAACAAGTTTACCGATTTTTTCAATGTTTGCATCAGTTTTTGCTGACAATGGTCTGCCAGTGCGAGTGTCATCACTGGTGTCTTCGCGGCCATCTTTAAATCGTTTAAACCGCTCAAACACTTGTGTTCGCGATAAACAATCATCGCCGTACACTTGTTGTAACATTACAAACGTTTCACTTGCAGATTTTCCTAGTTTGAAACAAAATTTGATGTTAACACGCTGTTCTTTCTGTACACTCAACATTTTCCGACGCACAGACAAAACGTCAACTACTTAAAACAGACACCACAGGCAGACTGAGTGCAGGAGGCAGATGAAACTCGAGCAGTAGGCGGAGCGAGAGTCACGTGACAGGCCACGCGACTTTCAGCCTTATTGCATTCGTTTTATTGTTTCACCAGTACTAGTCCGGTTTTTTTCTAGCCACACCTCGTATTCAATAAGAACTTTGTTGCTGTGGAGATGGCGAAGACTGCAGTAGAGTTTACAAAACATATTTACGTGGGAATGTGCATACTAGACCTATCCAAACTCCACATGTACCGCTTTCATTATGAGTTTGCGAAAACTCATAGATCCTAAATTACTTTATATGGGTAGAGATAGCATCTTTTATTGGGTGAAGAACTACGATCCATAGGAAGTAATTAGGTGCCAAGGTAATGAATTCAATACGTTCTCATACATGGCCGATAATCGTTATGGTATTATTACACAGAACTTGAAGGTTATTGGTCTTATGAAGGACGAGATAAATGGATCGCCAATTCTGGAGTTTGTAGGCCTACACTCAAAAATGAATGCTTATCGCACATTGGAAGGTGCCACCCAGAGGCGGGCTAAGGGTGTGCGTTGTATGGCATCTCGAGCCCTCTGTATTGAAGAATATTTGCGGCGCCTGTGCAGCGGTGTTCGCGGTGCTGCACCGCAGCCACCGCATATGGTCCGACAGACCTGTATTCGATTGAGAGGACACACAGGTGAGTGAATGTCGAGTAGAGATGTATTCTATATCACTGCATCACAGTCTTGAAACACCTATTATAAAACTCCCCTCAGTGATCGGTTTGGAGGATGTCTGGGCATCGATTCGTCCCTGTCTGTAACAAACGCTCAAGAACATCCACACCATTTCTACCCGTTTTTGTTTTGACGGAGTAATTCCCAAGCAAATTTGTAGTATGTATCAATAACCATTAAAATATATTCGAATCCATTGTTCTCATGTGAATATTCCATCATATCTACAAGATGAGCTGGCCATAAATCATCCAAATCTTTAATCATAACATGCTTACGATGATATGTTTTGCGTGCTGGTTTGTGCAGTTGTCGAACTACTCTCTTCATACTTATTCGATGATACCTCTCTCTCTAAGCTCAGAGATTGTTGAAACAGCCTCATTTGAATGAGCTGTATTATCCGCAGCAGCTGATGCTATGAGCAGCCGCAGTCGATCTATTAGCTTGTTGGGGTCGTCATAATATATATACTTAGGTATTCGATTGTTCACTGCTTTATGCTCAATGTCAATCCTTTCACCGCTGCTGCTGCTGCCGATGTTGTTGTTGGTTCCGCCACTAAGTATTGATTTTATAATGGTTTTATATTTCTTGTTGCTCAGGCTTTTCGCGATCTTATGTTCATCAGTCATGTGCAGTATTTCACGGTACGTTTCCCTATCATTAACTGAATAATTTATAGATATTTTATTAGGGTTTAGGAAAATAAGATTCATTAAGCCCTGTGTTCTGTCGATCCGCCTATCACCAATCTGTACTGTATCATCAGTTACACTTATAGGATGCATACCCATCATGTAAGGTGTTCCCCTGCTAACGCTGAATGTTCTGTCTATCTGACCAGGGGAGTGACGGCTAATGAATTCGTCAATGGCAACATCATCGTTATCGTGTGTTTTTGTTTCTGCTGAGAGCTGTCTGAGAGATTCAGTAACCGTCTTAAAGATCTCTCTTAGTGTTTGCTGTCGATCCATATGCCCTAGCCTCAGCAACCGTAATTTCTCACGAACTGCTTTCCGCGCTTGAATCCCTTTCTGCTTCGTTGACATCTTAGTGTATACTAATCAGATATCTCCGTAGCGTGAGGCTCTATATATTCGCTCTTCTTCTTCTTCCTCTTTCTGTGTGCCTGCTCACCCCTCTCAACAACAGGAAACTCTACGTCTATTTTCCCCTCAATAGCCTAGACCTTTTCAGTTAAGTCGGTTACTTTCTTACCGACTTTATTAACTAACTTATTTAACGCATTCGCCATTCTCAGAAGAGTCTGGTAATACGTCTCTAGTTCCCTGCGCATACCTTCAACTTTATGCACAGTAGCCAAAATTTTCTCAGCCATGTAGAGGCGAATGTTCTGTCTGTGTACACCCACTCTCTCTGGTTGACAGCTAGACATGAGTGTGAATTTGTCCATGATGCAGCGTACCCTGATGTACTAACCTCTCTTACCGTGCTATATATGCAGAAACTCTTGAAAGTTTAGCCTGTATCTGCCATCACTCAGTTTTCTTGTTTTATCACTAACGAGAAACCCATACTGTGAATGATTCTAGCAATCAGCACATATCTTTACAAAATCATTGAACGACGTGTCAGTTCCGACATGTGACTGGTAAACGTGTTTTAAATTCAGATTGTCTTGTTTGAAGGCTATAATGAGGTTTGCATTATCCCTAACCAACAGTTTAGGGATTGTGGAATATGTTTGGCTAAGATAAAATACATCAGAACCCATATGACGACCGAAAAAGAAATATTTTCGAATCTGGTCTTGGTTTTCCAGAGCAACATCGTCCAATATAAAGACAGTGTTTGGCTTTGCTTTTTCAGGTGGAGGGATGTCACCACTTTCACTGAATGTCATGTATGTAACACCATCTACACCGCGTTATATCCCCTGTAATAGCTGATACTTGGGTTGATACAGTGTTTTTGAGAAGACACAAACATGTTCAAATTGGACTCCATCTACATGTGTGGTCAGCGTCATAAAGACATTAGTCTTCCCACAATTCGATGGAACCACAATAATTGCTAGTATATTACCAGGAAGGAGAATTTCGTTCTTCTTGTTCTTCTTCTTCTTCTTCTTCAGGTCTTCTTTTGCATCTTCACAGGATCAGTCACTGACAGCAAGGTCCTTGTGATGTGGATGTTTCACCCACCCTACCATGATACTAACTACGCCAGATACTGACAAGTAATTGGGATATATAGAAAGATACACTTCAAGGGAGGGTATTAGTATATGTAGCCACTATAGCTCAATCACTTAACCGACTGAGAAATATCGGCTACACAGAGAAATCAGCACTCTTTCTCTCTCTCTCTCTCTCTCTCTCTCTCTCTCTCTCTCTCTCTCTCTCTCTCTCTGATGATTCATTTATGTGAATAACTGCTGTAGAATTGGAAAAATATTAATAAGCGCAATACTTTGACTATAATGAGAGAGGTATGAAATAAAACACAAACACAGTTTGAAATGATGTATACATACATCATTTATTTTTTAAATATCATACATAGGATGTAATATCTCAAGAAAATCATCAGACTCTTACTGTATCTTATTCTTCGCACCTGCACAGTATTTCCCTAACAGAGCTTTTTGATGTGCAGTAAATTCCGCGCTAATCTCCCTCAAGCCAACAGATGCTTCACAGTGCTCAGGTTTTTCACATGCACATTTAATCTGTTTCTCTTTCGGTTCAGCGTTCATGTGCAAACAAAGGTGCTGCTTCAAATCGTGGACATGTACACTATGCACATGTAGGAAATTTACATCATCACTCTATGCAGAGTCTATGCTCGGTAACCAACGGTTCAATCTCTCCAATTCAAGACATAGCCAGCATCCAGGTAGTATAACTTCATAACTGAGGCGTGCCCTAGATAAACACAGTCCGATCTCACACATAGTGCACAGTCATCATACAGTGTTGCAGTGTTGTAATAGATAGTGTAACACCAATAAGGCAAATTTCTGGGAGAGAAGGAGTTGAGTAATACTCTGTAACCATCTGCTGATTGATATAACGCTCTGCTCGACATATTTCGTCCCAGTCGAACTCGAAAATTGGCACTTTAACATCCTTTGATGCATTTTCTGTTCTCGCATGCAAACTCCAGACATGATGTGCTTCTATACCAACGTTTACACATTTCGTTCCACTGGAACTGAAAAGCATGGGTACACTCCATGCCTTCTTATCTACAGCATCTGCACTCTGTGGCTGCACTAGCACAGGAATGTTGTGTTGGGATCGGTCATATGTTGGTGACCAGTACTGTCCTCCATCTTGCTGTTGTTTAGGAGTGTTGGGAGCAGATCGCGAGTCCTCATCACACAACAGCTTCTTGTCCTGCCCCAGCAAGTGGGCTATGTGCGCTACAGGATCCCATGTGGCATCTACAGGTTCAGACGTACTGGAGGTTGTTGCTGCTGTAGGTCTAGAAGTCGCTCCAGGTCTCGTCAAGATCGTAACCGAGGTTACTGCAGGTCTGGACATAGCAGAGATCGGCATGTTGGTTCTTGACCCTGCAGGCTAGGACGCATCGAGGGCTACTGCTGAACAAAGACGAGGAAGCATTACACATGGACCAAGATGCGAAAACATCAATAATAATAATAATAATAATAATAATAATAATAATAATGCTAAGCATAGAGAAAGATGTGATGTGGGATACTTACTTTTCAACTTCTTCCTGTTCTACAGGGCTGTGCTGGATTGTGAACGCTGTAGACGCTTCATGGTTCTTCTTCTTCTGCTGACTGAAGGAGCAAGACTGAAGTCCCAGAGCTGCTGAGCCTCCCCTGTACCTCTCCTGTGACGTAACCAGGTACCGCCATCCTACTGGCTGAAGTCTAACACATGACTGGATCAAGGGCTCCTATTGGTTCCCACTATTTCCCCCACCCCGAACGGCCATCTTGGATAATGTCAGGAGAGCGATGACAACACCCTCAGGTGGCAGTACTGAGTACTAGGTGAATTGGACTTTGGATCTCATTATGAACACACTGGCTGGAAGAACTGCCTCTAATTGTTTAAATGAAGACTTACATCAATCCTCTCCAGCACAGACTGAGTCCTTTTCCCACAAATTCCTAGGAAGAGGTGGCAGTTGGATGACTTAAGTTAGTGGAGGTAACCCAAGTGACCTTTTTTCCCACCATTTTCTTAGGTTAGTGGAGGTACCTGTGGTGGATTGCGTTGTCCTGATGGAATTTGGCTTCCTACCATTTTCTGGGGGTGGGGGGGGGGGAGAGGTTAGGTTAGTGTAGGTAGCCCAATTGACCTATTTTCCCACCAAAATTTGAAGTTCCCACCATGACATCATTGGGACGTTGCCACATCTATTGGCACTGTCTTGGATCCTCCATCTTGAAAAAAACTTGGCAGCAATGGAGAGTTGGGTGGTGCTCTATTTGTCCCACTACATAAGACGTCCATACTTGCCATATTATTGGCTGGAAGGTTCAACGAGCACATTATTTTTAACTATAGAGTTTATTTTTCTCTAGCATGAGCCCCAGGGGAATATTGACTCCCAGCATACTGCGACGCAGCTTTCAGCTGCTAAGAAGTGTGTGTGTGAGCTATTGATAATGACTAGTCGTTTGAAACCACTATAGACATTAAACAGTGTATGTGGGCATTGATGGAAATAAACTTTGTTGTTAAAAATAATGTCCTCATTGCATTAAGAAGTGTGTCCATCGTAACCATTTTTATTTGTAGATTTAGAAGTCATGAAGAAAGAAGCTGGAAAAAAGTCTGTCAAATCTTCTGTGAAATGATATGTTTAGATGTAGGAAATAAAACAGATTGAAGAAACATTTGACACTCATCATTTGCTATATATTATTACGAGCATCATTCAAAGACACATCAAATCGATTTCATTTAAACTATTGGACATATCACTGCGGGACACATTAACCGACTTTTTCAGTATTTTTTATTTTAAAGTTTTGGTGAAAAAGTGTGGTCTTATGGACACCAAATTTAATTTTCTGGCACCTTCTGTTCTCGAAATGTCCTGAATTTAGTACTTCATTCGAAGAAAAGCCACTGTGTTAGTTAAATACAATAACAGTGTAATATTTTGGGCGCAAAATATGCAGGTCTCGATAGGATAAACGTTTTTACATCTCATTTGTATTCCTAGTATCTGCTGTCATCAAAATGTCGCAAATTCAGTAGCTGAATCGAAGGAAGCTGTTTTACAAATCAGTTATCATACCAATGCAATTTTTTTATCCTAAATTACTACGTCTCGGAGCTATGAACTTTTTGACACCTCATTTGCCTTCCTAACGTATTCTGTTATCTATATGTCCTAAATGTAGTACTTGATTCGAAGGTAACCTGGTGGAAGTTGAATATCACACAAACTTAACAATTTTGTGCCCAAAATGGCTAATCATTGAAGAAAGGAACTTGTTGATACTTTGTTTCTATTATTATCAGAAGCTATTCTTGAAGTATTTCCACATTCTCTCAAATCGCTAGTTACGTTTCTTTAATTTCCGTGTTTACTTTCAAGCAGGTATATAAACTTCACTTCATGCTTGTTGAATTGCTGCTCCATTGGTCTTGATCCCATCAAATCAAGAAGTTTTTCCTAATTACCATGATTACATTAAAAAAATTAAACATTTTTTTGCAAATTAATCTTTAATCTCATCAATTTGATATCCCATTTGTCAATCTCCCAATCTTCGTTAGGCTATGAAAATTCTGACAAAAATTTTCTCTCAAATCACTAATTTATTGCTTTTAATTCCTCTGGTTAATTTCACACAAATGAATCCGTTTTTGTGAAACTGTACCTTACGCTGGTAAATGTAATGCCCTATTTGTCCATTTCCCACACTTCGTTTCGCCACGAAAATTCGGACAAAAATTCATTGGTAGCATTATATAGTTTATACGGAGTCTTGTTTACACTCCGCTCAAACATTTGGCGAAGAAATCTGACAAAGCCAATGTAGCTGCACGGCTAAAGGTACCTAAAACAGAGAAGAACATTTAACCACGCATTTTTCAGTACTGGTCAACGCGTAGTCTCTTGGTGTAATCTACTCATACAACAACTTACTGAAAAATGATTTTTGTACTGAAAAATGATTTTTGTATTTTAAATGCAAAGGAAATTAAGTCACTTTTTTACAATACTCTTCAAAAGTGGGTACGCAATGACGAGCTCTTTAGTGATTTTTCATATTTCATTTTTCCTTCTCTGAGCTGTTCAGCAGCAATTTATCAGTATCTGAACAATCTGTTACTCGCTGTGCTAAGACCATCTGGATGTCCGCAAGCATACAAGAGATAAAAGAACTTAATTACGGGATTATCTCTCCCTCCCTTCGTCCCGGACACGAAGTTTTACCCTTTACCCTACCATCCGGGAACGTTCTCTCTCTCTCTCTCTCTCTCTCTCTCTCTCTCTCTCTCTCTACCGCTCGCGCTGCTAAAATTTTATCTGTACGCGCGCGGTCCTTTTACAGAGGAAGCTTGCATAAGTAACGTAAGGGATTCCTAATATATTCGTTAGAGGGAGTTTACGAGGCTGGATTAGAGCGGTGCGGTGCGATAAGGGCAGCCGTAGCGCACGCGGGGATGAGTGGGCGCCGGGGACATTAAAAGTGTTTTTCTTTCATTTGCGAGCACGCAGAGGCCTCTGGCGGCCTAATCCGGCGGCATTAGCGTGGACCGTCCTTCCCGGAGCCGGCGACTTTTTTGTCGGACCACTCGGAATTAATCTGGGGCGACAGCAAAGGCGTCCCAGCGACCGGTCACCTCAGCTCGCCTCGCCTCTGCCGGAACATCCCGGAGAGAAGGCACGGCCTACCTGCCGAACAGCGAGCCCTACCTGGGAGAAGTTTCGCGAGATGTTTGTGGTCTACTCAAGCAGTCTGAAAGTGCGGTTGTATCGCAGTGGTGAAAACTGAAGAAACAGTAAGTACCTTGCGTAAAGTGTAGGCGTTTCTGTTACTTCCTCGAATGGTAAGTTCAGTTTGATATTACACTGAGGTGACAAGAGTCTCGGTATACCTGATAATACCGTGTCGGGCCTCCTTTTGCCCGGCATAGTGTAGCAGCTCGACGTGGCATGGACTCCACAAATCGTTGGAAGTCCCCTACAGAAATACTGAGCCATGTTGCCTCTATAGCCGTCCATAATTGTGAAAGGATTGCCAGGGCAAGGTTTTCGGCACGAACTGACCTCAGGATTATGTCCCATAAACGTTCGATGGGATTCAAGTCAGGCGATCTGGTTGGCCAAAACATTCGCTCAAATTGCCCAAAATGTTTTTGAAACCAATTGTGAGCAGTGGTCGTACGGTGACATGGTGCGTTGTCACCCACGAAAATTCCATCGCAGTTTGGGATCATGATGTCCATGTATGGATGAAAATGCTCTCCAAGTTGCCTGACATAACCATTTCCAGTCAATGACCGATTCAGTTGAACCAAAGGACTGAGTTCATTCTACGCATATATAGGGTGGTCCACTGATAGTGATCAGGCCAAATATCTCACGAAATAAGTGTCAAACGAAAAACTACAAGGAACGAAACTCGTCTAGCTTGAAGGGGGAAACCAGGTGGCGCCATGGTTGGTCCGCTGGATGGCACTGCCATCGGTCAAACGGACATGAATTGCGTTTTTTAAAATAGAAACCCCTATTTTTTTTATTACATATTCGTGTAGCACATAAAGAAATTTGAATGTTTTAGTTGGACCATTTGTTCGCTTTGTGATAGATGGCGCTGTAATAGTCACAAACGTATAAGTACGTGGTATCACGTAACACTCCGCCAGTGCGGACGGTATTTGCTTCGTGATACATTACCCGTGTTAAAATGGACCGTTTACCAACTGCGGGAGAGGTCGATATCGTGTTGATGTATGACTATTGTGATCAAAATGGCCAACGGGCGTGTGCTATGTATGCTGCTCGGTATCCTGGACGACGTCATCCAAGTGTCCGGACCGTTCGCCGGATAGTTACGTTATTTAAGGACACAGGAAGTGTTCAGCCACATGTGAAACGTCAGCCACGACCTGTAACAAATGATGATACCCAAGTAGGTGTTTCAGCTGCTGTCGCGGCTAATCCGTACATCAGTAGCAGACAAATCGCGCGAGAATCGGGAATCTCAAAAACGTCGGTGTTGAGAATGCTACATCAACATCGATTGCACCCGTACCATATATATATGCACCAGGAATTGCATGGCGACGACTTTGAACGTCGTGTACAGTTCTGCCACTGGCACAAGAGAAAGTACGGGACGTTGACAGATTTTTTGCACGCGTTCTATTTAGCGACGAAGCGTCATTTACCAACAGCGGTAACGTAAACCGGCATAATATGCAGTATTGGGCAACGGAAAATCCACGATGGTAGCGACGAGTGGAACATCAGCGACGTTGGCTGGTTAATGTGTGGTGCGGCATTATGGGAGGAAGGATAATTGGCCCCCATTTTATCGATGCCAATCTAAATGGTGCAATGTATGCTGATTTCCTACGTAATGTTCTACCGATGTTACTACAAGATGTTTCACTACATGACAGAAGGGCGATGTACTTCCAACATGATGGATGTCTGGCACATCGCTCGCGTGCGGTTGAAGCGGTATTGAATAGCATATTTCATGACAGTTGGATTGGTCATCGTAGCACCATACCATGGTCCACACGTTCACCGGATCTGACGTCCCCGGATTTCTTTCTGTGGGGAAAGTTGAAGGATATTTGCTATCGTGATCCACAGACAACGCCTGACAACATGCCTCAGCGCATTGTCAATGCATGTGCGAACATTACCGAAGGCGAACTACTCGCTGTTGAGAGGAATGTCTTTACACGTATTGCCAAATGCATTGAGGTTGACGGACATCATTTTGAACATTTATTGCATTAATGTGGTATTTACAGATAATCACGCTGTAACAGCATGCATTCTCAGAATGGTAAGTTCACAAAGGTACATGTATCACATTGGAACAACCGAAATAAAATGTTCAAACGTATCTGCGTTCTGTATTTTAATTTAACAATCCTACCTGTTACCAACTGTTCGTCTAAAATTGTAAGCCACATGGTTGTGACTATTACAGGGTCATCTATCACAAAGCGAAAAAAGTGGTCCAACTAAAACTTTCATATTTCTTTACGTGCTACACGAATATGTAATAAAACCGGGGGTACCTATTTTTAAAAAACGTAGTTGATATCCGTCTGGCCTATGGCAGCGCAATCTAGCGGGCCAACCATAGCGCCAACTGGTTTCCCCCTTTAAGCTAGACAAGTTTCTCGTTTGACGCTTATTTCGTGAGATATTTGGCCCTGTCACGATCAATGGACCACCCTGTACAGCCCAATACATTACGGAGCCATCATCAGCTTGCACAGTATCTTGTTGACAAAAATGGGTCCATGAATATGTGGGGTCTACCTCACAATCGATCCTTACGGTGAGCTCTTACCAAGTTAAATCAGGACTCATCTCACCAGGGCACCTTTTTCCAGTCCTCTAGGGTCCAACCGATATGAGCAGGGGCGCTGCAGGTGATGTGGGTCAGAAGAGGCACTGGGGTCGGTCGTCTGCTGCCATACCTCAATAACGCCTAACGGATACCCCCTACATTGATTTCTGACGTTATTTCACGATGTGGTACTTTTCTGTGAGCATTGATCTGTAGGTAAAGGACGCTGCTCTCGATCGTTAAGTGAAAGCCGTCTGCTACTTTGTTGTCCATGCCGGAAGGTAACGGGTGAAATTTGGTATTCGCGGCATATTTTTGACAGCAATTATCTCGAAATATTGAATTTCCTAAGCTTTTCCGAAATGGAATGTGCCATGCGTCCAGATCCAATTACCATTCCCCGTTCAGTGTCTGTTAATTCCTGTCTTGCTGCCGTAATCACGTCGGAAACTTTTTCACGTGAATCATCTGAATGCAAATTACACTTCCGCCAGTGCAATGCTCTTTTACGCCTAGTGTACGCGATACTATCTCTATGTGAATATGCACATATCGCTATCCCATGACTTCTGTCCCCTCAGTGTAGATCGTAATGCCTTTGGGCCGGCCGCGTGGGTCACCTTCATTGCATGTGCACGACATGAGATCTCCATTTGATCTAAGCTGGAATATGGGGGACGATGCCCGATGCACTTTTTATGCTAGATTTTCTTGTTATTGTTCTTCTTCTTCTTCTTCTGTTTTCTTCTTCTGCGTCTCTTGCTCGGATATATGGAAATAGGCGATGTATATGGACAAAAGGCCTTTGCTTTTCATCCAGATTTATTTCTTTGATTATTCACCATCTCTGTCGAACAACAAGCAAAATTTCATGAAGCTAGACACTGTATATGGAGCACGCGACCTAATATTCCAAAATGCCTCAAAACTGTCTTGATCGGAGATATTAATAACAAGGTCAACTAGTTTGAAGTGATACGCTCAACCCAGTGTTTTAACGTTGCAAAGTTACATTTCTGATGGTTCTGGTGATGGTTCTTGGCAGATGAAACCGGTCAGTCTTGTTATTACTTTCTGTGAAAGTTTCAACGAAACATTTTTTAAAAGTAAAGCGTTACAAGAATTCACTGGGGGTACATAAAGTTTGTATACACAGGAACTGCCGAACTGTTGAACTCTGCCCTATTCGTCAGCTGTTGGCTTGTTTACACTGTGTTGGCGCTGCTTGCTTATAGATCGTACGTGACCGCGTCGCATTTTTACCAGGAATTCGTAATCAACCAGCTTGAAAACAGCGATTTCTTAATGCTCTCTACCTCATATTGATCTGGCGGATGCGCCAAGCTCTGCCCGTCTCCATCTAGGTTTCCACGTTCTACATGTTAAAATTTTTACCAAGATGACTTATTATTTGTTTTGTTGGATATTCCTTTATGATTCGGTCATTACATAGAAAGGAAGGAAAGTCATTATTGCCTGGGAGACCGAAAGGATGTCCCTCCCCGCGTTCAGTGATCCTATTCCTGATGCTGTTTGAGAGTTGTCCCTCAAGAGTATGTGTTGAGTGTAGGTGACAGTAATGGATGCGAGTACAATTTGGAGACGTGTTTTGTATACCGCGATGAGATAATGGAAAGGGTAAAAACTCGAGGGCTGCGCACAACCTATTTCTTTGGAATTGACCCTCGGGCTTTTCACCCCTGCATCTATTGGAGTCGTTCGAAGAACAAGGTCCTGTGCCAGTGGTGGTACCTCACTACGGAACCCCAAGTAGGGGTTGTCGCTGCCTGATGCAGCAACGAATGACAGACATCGGCGTATTCACGCCCTTAAGAAGTTCACTACGCCGTCGTTGCCGGCAGAGTACTTAAATCAGTGAGTAGTGCCTTTCAGCCCTCCCTGCGATCATCGCTTAGGACAGTGGTTTACAACCTGTGGGTAGTTACACTTTCAGGGGTAAAATGAATTTTCTGAGGGCTCAAAACTAAGCGTTTCGTTTCTGTTTCAATCACGAAACTAATTTATTTTGAAAAGATCATTACTATTATTACAATTATGTAAGACATTAATACTGATTACGTAAGTTATCAGTAATTGTTTTTTCTCAGTTAGAAGGAGTAATGCGGTGGATGTTGCAGGTTCTTCACTTAGTGCACCCACAACTTATGTTTTGCTTTGTTCTGTACATCGCTGATGATGAAGCTGAGACATATATGTAACGGATGCTAGATATCTCAAGAAAATTTCTTCTCTAAGTAGTAGACAGTAACTGCCGCAATCCAGAAACTGCTTCATCACTCGATTCGAGACAGATAAATCAATTAATTGACAGCACGTCATAGCAGTAACTTCATAAGGGCTGCTATAGTGCTGTACATAGTCTAGTATTACTGTTATTAGAATGGTTAGACATAAAGCATTAAAAGCTTGAAGTCGTCCAATTTCTGTCAGTTCAGAAGTAATGAGTGCAGCAGTCAACTGTTTTGCAAACAGTAAGCGTAGTGCACACATCTGAACCTATTTGATTTTAGGCGGGGTTGCTGTGTGTAGGTCAACAAGTGCCTCAATGGAGAGGAGTAATGCAGTGGAAGTATGTTTTGTAACAAGGGTTTACCCACACTGTGGATAGTGAAACGTCTTTCATTGTACTGTTTAGCTACGTGCTTAAGTTGGTGATAACGTGAGGGAGGGTGTGGCAGAGCAGTTCTAGGTGCTTCAGTCTGGAACCGCGCCACCGCTACGGTCGCAGGTTGGAATCCTGCCTCGGGCATGGATGTGTGTGATGTCCTTAGGTTAGCTAGGTTCAAGCAGTTCTAAGTTCTAGGGCACCCATGTACTCAGATGTTAAATCCAATAGTGCTCAGAGCCATTTGAACGTGAGGGAGAGTAGGGCAACAGATAGTAGTGGGTGGGGGAGGGGGAGGGGCGGAGGGCGGAAATTCTAACTAATGTCTGATTACATTTATTGGTAATGGTCTAAGAAAGGTTGCGAACCACTGGCTTAGGACGAAGCGCCGTTTTACTTCAGCCCCAGCAGCGCGAGTTGTAATAGAAGTCAGAACAGCATAGCTCACACTATAGTCATAGTACTGTGAAATGAGACCAACATTTTATATTGTATCATGTCATAAATTATAGTGTTCCGTGACAGTAACAAATACATAAGTGACATTTCTGTGGACATGTATTTTACAATGTTGCAGCTTTAATAAAGTGATATACACTGAAGGGACAAAGAAAGTGGTACACCTATGTAATGTCATCTAGGGGCTCCGTGAGCCGCAGAAGTGCCGCAGCACGGCGTAGCATGCACTCGACTAATGTCTGAAGTGGTGCTGGAGGGAATTGACACCATGAATCCAGCAGGGCTGTCCATAAATTCGTAAGAGTACGAGGGGGTGGAGATTTCTTCTGAACAGCACGTTGTAAGGCATCCCTAATATGCTCAACAACGTCCATGTCTGGAGAGTCTGGTGGCCATCGAAAGTATTTAAACTCAAAAGAGAGTCCCTGGAGCCACTCTTATGGGTCCTGCTGGAATTTCCCAAGTCCGTCGGAATACACAATGGACATGAATGGATCCAGGAAATCAGACAGGATGCTTACGTACGTGGCACCTGTCGGAGTCTATCTAGACGTATCAGGTGTCCGATATAACTCCAGCTGCTCACCTACCACACCATTACAGAGCCTCCACCAGCTTGAACAGTCCCCTGTGGACATGCAGGGTCCATCAACTCATCAGATTGTCTCCATACCCGTACACGTCCCTCCGCTCTATAAAATTTGAAACGAGACTCGTCCGACCAGGTAGAATGTTTATCATCATCAACAGTTCAATGTTGATGTTGACGGGCCCAGGCGAGGCGTAAAGCTTTGCGTCGCGCAGTCATTAAGGATACACGAATGGGGCCTCGGCTCCGAGAGCAAGTACCGATGATGTTTTGTTGAATGGTTCGCACGCTGACACTTGTTGGTGACCCAGCATTGAAATCTGTGAAAATTTGCGGAAGGGTTGCACTTCTGTCACGTTGAACGATTCTCTTCAGTCGTCGTTGGTCCCGTTCCTGCAGGATCTTTTTCCAGCCGCAGCGATGTCGGAGATTTGATGTTTTAGCGGATTCCTGATATTCACGGTACACTCGTGAACTGTTCCTACGGGAAAATCCCCTCTTCATCGCTACCTCGGAGATGCTGTGTCCCATCGCTCCTGCACAGACTATATCTCCATGTTCAGATTCACTTAAATCTCGATAATCTGCCATTGTAGCAGCAGTAACCGATGTAACAACTGCCTCAGACGCTTGCTGTATTTTGTAGATGTTGCCGACCGCAGCGTCGTATTCTGCCTGTTTAAAAATGTCTTTATTTGCACGCCTACACCAATTTCCTTGCGGCGTCAGTATAATATTTCATGTGTGTTATATTATCTCCTCGACCTCCTCCAGAAGTAAATCTAGGCTTGCTAGGACCCACTACAATACCGACACGAATGTCTCAGGTGTTTTTCCGTTCGGTTCTACAGATCCATGGACGGACCGCCATCAACAGTGTCACATGGCCCGACTCTATGATCCATTAAGGAGAGATTTAGAATTAATTCCATGAATCTGGCACCAATTCCGGTGATCAGGAATTTTACGTCACCACTTCTCTTCAACTTGCTGGTCAAATAGTGGCGGTGAATATTTAGTCCACCAGCAGGGCACGAACCGACTGCCTCCGAGTCGAATGTCTCCGAAAAGGCGTAAGTTAACTATCTCGGTTGCAGTTTCAGTTTAGTGCTAATTCAGAAAAGATGTCAAATCAATAAACCTTCACCTACGCCGATCTTTTCCTGCACTGACAACTTAGATGAAAACCTTTTGAACTGAGGAACCGTTGGTTTCAGACGATGGGGAGTCACAGTTTCTACAGTAAAAGGTAATTTCCGGACTGTGTCTATATACCAACAGCAAACGAAATTACAGCTTCTCTCTAGAATGTTCATTTTCTCCCGTACTACTGATTACAACCAGACTATGCACATACTGGTAGTTTGCCCTAATTTACAGAAGCTCACCTGTTGTGTGCGCTTCCTCTCCTCGTTGCTCGCTGGAGGCTATGAGGCTGTGGCATTTATTTTTTATGATCTGGCGCAGGAACTCTTTTTTGCTAGACACACAGCAGTAGAGAGCAAGATTTCATATCCGGACGGCGAGCTAAACATGGCAGTGTGTTTACCTGTCCACAGCATCCCTCGTATTCCCCAGAGAGGAGTACACATTACCGTGAGTTCAGAGGTGAAGTTACTGGATGATATGTGTGTTTGCTGTAGAAAAGTGTAGAAATTAAAATTAAAAATGTGCCAACGGCGAGCATTCGTGGCTCAGTTCTCGTCTTGCACATATTTCACAGCAAATTCCTCTAGATAAGTACAACAAAAACTATGGGTTTGTTGTAGAAAAGTGGGGAAATTAGAACTAAAGATGCATTAGGAGCGAGCACATAATTTGACCGCTTTGGACATTTATGGACAGACTGATTCTGAGCTCGGCATCAACCCAAATTATTCTTTTCCGGTGTTGCCACAGTGCATGATTCACTATCACACGACGCTGTGCTCCAAACGTACGCCATCAGAAATTACTTCCTCAAATTAAGGCCTATGTTTGATACGAGAAGAGTTGTTTTGGCCATGAATCCCCTTTTTGTGTGCGACAGTCAGCTTTTCGTGTTCGTCCGTCTTCTGTTATTTTGCTTCCAAGGTAGCGGTATTCTTTCACTTCGACTACTTCATGGTCCCCATTTTTGCTACTCCTCGTTACTTTCCTCTATCTTCTGTTCACTATCAGTTGATTTTCTGTTATCATCGCATATTCATTCTCCCCAACAAGTGCTGTAATACTTTTTTCACTTTCGCTGTAACTAGCAGCGAATCTTATCGTCAATATACTACTGAATCTTTATTTTATTTTCGCCATTGCTTCCTCTATCGGTAGGGGCGAAAGCTTTCATCCCTGTCTTCATTCTTTTAATCAGAGCACTTCGTTCTTGGTCCTCCTTCTTATTGTTTCCTCTTGGTTCCTGTACATATTGTATATCACTTCCCCTTTTCTATAGCCTTCTCCTATTTGCCCTGATTTTCGAGTATCTGTAGAACGCTTAGGCCGACAAATCCTAGAAAGTGGTCTTGACAATTCTTAAGTGTTGTTAAAATATCATTCACAACGTTGGCACTACCTCCCTGGTGGCTTTACCTTTCCTAAAGCCATACTGATTGTCATCTAAGCGATCCTCAATTTTCTTTTACAATCTTCTGTATATTATTGTTGTCAGCAACATGGATGCATTAAATGTTAAGCTGATTCTGTCATAGTTCTCTCACTTCAGACGTTAACCGGGCATGTAGTGTTCCTACTCCGTGCTGCAAGCCCAAGCAGACTTGCTTCACGAAAGGGGGAGTCTTAATTTTGTCCCTCGTTACCACAGACAATGAAGTGAGCCGAACTGTATCATATTACCTCGTCGTGAGCATTGTTGATACGCTTATAGTTAGCAAACTAGACAAAGTTTCACTTCCCGTATCCCACATCATGGACGTATAAATGGTTCACTGCATCTGCAAGGGCCGTATTGGATCCTGATTTGTTAAGCCCTACACTTTTTGATCTGAGAAAAGGAAAAACGCAACTGATACGTCAATACCGTGGATGACGAAGCTATTCACTTTCGACTTGCAAAGACGTTACACTGTAGCGACATCTTTGCAAGTTTATTACGGAAAGTGTCGGATTCCATGATTTACACAAACTGAAGCCGCTATCTCTATAAATTAAATTAGCTACCCAGCGAATTTCGGTTGCCTCATTCTTAGATAAATCGGACGCTAAAATTTCGACTTTCTGATACAAAATAGAGTGATCAGAATCGATACAGTACTCCGCCACATCCTATTTATTGGCCTGTAAGAACCACAGTGCAGCTCACAGTGCCACATCGACATGCCAGCGTGGATCGGCCACGCAGCCGACGATCGCCATTTTCTCATCTCATGCAGGTGACTACACTGGGATTTGGCATATGGAAAGGAATGAGGTTGCTGACCCCAATAACTAAATACAAAATAAAATAAACCCTACTCTCCACCAGAAAATCTTCCTCCAAGCATCGGCAGGTGACTGACAGAAATGTACACGACAAAAATATTGAATAAAACAATAGTAAGTAAGGGAAAGATAAAATTATGAAGAGGATGCGGAAAGAACGTATCCCTTTCAACTTATTTGCACTTATTATCTTCAGGATCATGTGAATAACATTTTTTTAGAAACTCTGATTGTACGGCTCCATTCTCATAGATTCTACACAATACGTTTGGTTGAAAAATTCGTATTACCGTCTTCAGCTGCTGGTAAAATTTTTTATTTGCACAACCACTTTCAGTCGTCTGGCCATCATCAGGTTCATACAAGTGTTTACAGCATCATGTCATGCGAAATATAAAATCGTTATTATCAGATGATAAAACTGTGAATGATGCACTATTATCATATCGTAATATAAATTACATAGTCAGTCTAAAGAAACATTGCTATGCTGTGTACAGTTGCAACACGGGTGAGTACACTACCTAGCACAATTTTTATAGACTGACGATGTAATTTGTGCTGCGGCATGAAAACTCTGTATAATTAATGGTTGTATCATCTGAAGATAATGATTTTGTGTTCCACCTACCATGATGCTGTAAATACTTTTATGAACCTGATGATGGCCAGACGACTGAAACTGTTTGGGTAAGTAGAGAATTTTACCTGCAGCTCAAGGACGTAATAGGAGATTTTTTAAATATATAAGATTTCTGTTCTTTTGAACTCTAACTCTAATACAGCATCCACTACGTGTTTCATATTGACTCCCATTTCTTCTTCCATGTGTGAGGCAATTCACCCTACCCACAGATGGCTTCAATGTACTCTTTCCACCTGTGCGCTTTCTCGTCTGAATTCAGCAGTGGCATTCCCACTTCATTATTAATGTTGCCGCCCTTGATTTTAATTCAGCCGAAGGTAGTCTTGAGTTTTCTGTATGCTGAATCAGTCTTCCCAACGCCCAATTCATTTTCACTTTCTTCACTCAACCATTTCACCCTAGCTCCTCCACAGTTCCTCTTTATTTCATTCCTTAATGACTTTTATTGCCGTATTCCTGTCTTTCCCTGAAAAATAATGTACTTTCTCCTCTCATCGAGTTGTTGAAGTATTTCTTCTTTTACCAAAGGTTTCTTCGCAATTACATTCGGTGTACCGATGTTTGTCTATCTGACTTCGGTGATTGCCCTTTTTCGAGACATCCAATCCTCTTCAATTGTTGTGCCCATCTTGGGGCATTCCAAACGAATGTAATCATTACTCAGAATATCAGTATCCCACTTCTTCAAACACTGATTCTTTCGAACGATTCTCTTAAACTTCAGCCTACTCTTCATCATGATTAAATTGTGATCCGAGTCTATATCTGTTCCTGGGTATGCCTTTACAATCCAATATCTAGTCGAAGAATCTTAGTCTGACCATGATGTAATGCAGCTGTAACCTGTCCATTTCTCCGGGCGTTTTCCAAGGAACACTTTTGTAATTTTTAAACTGGGTATTAACTGCTACTAGCAACAATTTATTTCAGTGTCAGTCTTTCTTTTCTCTCATTCCAACTATCAAGCCCATATTGTCCCGTAACTCCGCCTTCTATTCTTTCCCCTAGTACTGGATTGCAGTCCTCCTTGATTATTTATCATTTCCCTTTATATACTGAATTATCTCTATAGTATCCTACTCCCGTTAAACAATTTTTGCCTTCTGTTGGTATTTCTCTATATTCTTCTGACAAGAAAACCTCATCTTTCCGTTTGACTTTGCTGAAATCCACTATATCTACACGAGTCTTTGCCCTTCCCTTTCCAAATTTTCAAGCTTTGCTATGATGTTCAACATCAGACATTCCACTTTCCAAGTCATAGAATGTTATCCTTTTGCTGGTTTTTCAGTCTTTCTCTAATGGTCACCTCCACCTTGGCCGTCACCTTCTGGAGAGCTGAAAGGTGGATTAATCCGGAATCTTTTCACATGGAGAGACCATCATGACGTGTTTTTTTTCAGTTCGAGGTTACATGCCTTGTGGATACACATTATGGGTAGGAACTGTCGATAAAATTCTTTAGGGTAAGCAAAACAGCTTGATTAAGGCCATTTGCACAGTGGTCGAAACATCGGAGAATTTTATATATTGTCAATGTGCTCACATACCATGAAGAATTCTACTGGCGTATTATGTGCCATTAATTCAATGGTTTGCATTGCGTTGCAGAGGCTCCTCTTGGTCTTGATTAATGCTGATTCTTCCCTCACTTAAGAGCAGTTTCCTGCGCCTTGTTTGACAGGGCTGTACCCTGAGGGAGGTGGCGCAGTGGTTAGCACACTGTACTCGCATTCAGGAGGACGACCGTTCAAGCCCGCATATACCCCCCTCCCCCCCCCCCCCCCACAACTTTAAGTCTTCAGTGATTTTTTTAAATAGTTCCGGGAGATTGCCGGGATGGTTCATTTAAAAGGACACTGCTGAATTCCTTACCGATCCTTGACATCCTTTGAGCTTGTGCTCCGTCTACTATGACCTCGACGTCGACGGACCTGAATCTTTTTTTATTTCTTCGTTGACGAGGCCTTTGGTAGAACGACGGTGACTCCCTGTATGGAAAGTCTTCGACCGTGATTGTTAATGATTTTTATTCGAAAATTAATAGTGACTGGAATCGAACCGGAGACTCGGAACGTTTGAAAACTGGCCAGTGACACAACCCTCAGAGAACACAGCAATGTGCATAACCGTATGTCTCTTGTGGTTACGAGACGCCAGCGACTTAAGATCTCGTCGGCAGGTCAAGTAGAAGGCTGATTAAGTTATGCATTCCGGAAACGGGTACTCCTTGGAACACCTCACTTGAATGAATATTCCGCCACCAGAGTATCCATCTGAACACAGCGAATTATTTACAGCACGTTGCGTCATCCACTAAGACTATGTAAGTTTCTTGCTCCGTAAATTAAACTAATACAAATGGAATATAAATTGGTTTGTATTGCTGGTTTAAATGCGTCAACTATATCACTGAGAAAGTGATGTTCTGTTTGAAAAATTTTAACTCGATTCTGTAACTCTCTCACAAATGACTAAATGAACTATTTTCGTAACTCCGCAGAAAGAGTTCCGTTTCGTAATTTATGTGTTTACGTAAATGTTCTTTCACATATTATTTTATTAGTTACAGGCCAAAATACTTTATCTAAAACACCCAGTATGTAGTCGTACAAAGCTGCCACATTGTCAGGATGTAGAGAAGTGTTCTCAAATACCTTAACTACAACCAACATTGTTCCGCAGTTCATCTAAATCCTGTTGGTATCCAATAAATTCAGTAATTTTACAACTTCACATTGCCTACCTAAACTACATTAAAAGGAAACGAAGACAAAAAACTGTGAAGGTAAAAGGAATTGTGATATGTAGTTCAACATGCATACGGCGAGTAGGAACTTCAACTTTGGTCGAAGCCAGTGATAACATTAAACTTCAAGTGCAGATGAGACAGAAAAATAAACAGTAAATTTTAAGTATATATTCTTCTTAAAGTTTTTGAATGTAATGAGCACAGTTCACTATATCTATGTAGTAACATTTGCTTACTGTTCTGTTCAACTTAAAAGAGTAATGGGAAATACAACAATGATGGCGAAACATTGCCGAAGCATTTATGATTAAAAATGAAATTGTATTTTATTCAAGCAAAACCATTCAGAACATATTAGTTATTTAAGCAAATTAATAAAAATCATTTCAAGGGCGAAGACGGAGAAAAATAGCTCGAGCTGTTGACGGAGGTAGGCTGTGATGAGTTTAACTAGAAACTTCACGCAGCAATGATGGAAAATTTGAAATCGGATGGCTGTCCATGTATTTGCGGCTTTGTCTTCCAGAAAGCGAGTCCTGTGCCTTAATCATTGTCACCTCACACGGTCAGGCAGCGCGTATCCACGCAGAAGTACGTAAGCAAGTAACAAAGAGAGCTAAAGAGCTGTAACCGATTGATGGTTGCAGGTACTGTCACGAATTATTAAAAAAGAATGGAAAACTGGCAGAACACGATCTCAGGAAAGATCAGTTGACTTTCAGAGAAATGTAGAAAGCCGCGAAGCAAAATAGTGACCCCACGACTTATCCCAGGAGATAGGTCAAGGAAAGCCAGACGCACTTCGCAGATCCAGAGAAAGCTTTTGACAATTTTGACTGGAGCACTCTTTGAAATTCTGAAGGCAGCAGGGGTAAAATACGGGGGTTAAAGGTTATTTAAAACTTGTAAATAAACCAGACTGCAGTTATAAGAGTCATATAATCTGAAAAAGAAGCATTGGTTGAGAAGATGGTGAGACAGCGTTGTAGCCTATCCTCAAGGTTATTCAGTCTGTACAAGAAGTAAAGGAAAACGAATTACAGTTCAAGGAGTAGAAGTAAAAATTTTGAGGTTTGCCAATGACGTTATAATTCTGTCAGAGATTCCAAAGAACTTGGAAGAACTGTTGAACCGAGTGGCTAGTGTCTTGAATATACGTTATAAGATAAACAGTAGCAAAAGGAACACGGCCAACGAAATGTAGTCGAATAAATCAGCTGATGCTCAAGGAATTAGATTAGAAAATGAGACACTAAAAGTAGTAGATGAGTAGTGATTTTTGAGCAGCAAAATAAGTGCTAGTGGCCGCAATATAGAGGACATAAAATCCATAGTAAATATATCGAGAAGAGCATTTCTGGAAAAGTGAAAAATGGAAAATCGAATATAAATTTAAGTATTTGAGTTTACGAGAATTGCAGATCTCGGCCGCAATTCGGCACTGAACTAAATTCAATGGCGACAAGTGCAAATTTCTTCAGTGCAGGAACTCGAATACCCGCTTTACACGAACAGTCGGCTTACCCACCTCAGTTAGTTGGATATACTTCTCTTCTAATCTAAATTCTCATTTTGTCTTTCCGTAACGTTTTTGAGAGTAGCCTTGTACATACGTAAGACATGGACGATAAACATTACAGACAAAATGGCGCTGCAGAAGATTGCTTGAGTAACTAACGAAGGAGTACTGATGAGAAGAACACAGCAAGAACCATAAACTTATTTCCCAAAAACTTTGCTACGGAAAAGAGGCCAAAATAAGAGAACACATGTCTCGATTTATCCATAGACACTCGATCGTTTCTGCGAAAATGACCGTCAACGTTTTCGATGAAGTTTACATGTCTTTTAGTGCGCCGTGGGCTCAACGCAACATAGCGTAGTAGCTATTATCGCGGGGGTTATAAGGGCATTATGTTAATCGTAAAATTACAGCTTGGTTTCAAAATAAATGTCTTAGATTTATTATGTAAATAATGTGTGTATGGTATTTTGAGGGGTTTCAACCTTTTTAAATTCTCATATTTTTATATTTCATTCTTATATCAATTCTTCATTTTTGTATTTTATTCTAATGTTTACTCTTCCGGAAGATTTGGTTCATTTCATTGACCGATCTTAAAAACATGTGAAACATAGAAATTCCGAACACCACGAGCAAGGTGCGAAGACAGGCTTGATACAGTGACATTTCTTTGTAAGAATCTCACTCAGAAAGGAAACGTCGTTAGCACTGGTGAAGATTCCACGCGTTGCTATAATGTCGCTGCAAATCGCGCATAACGGATCACTTTTCTGAAAACTGGCGTTTGCTGTTTATGAATCCAGATACATTACAGAAATTTCACCGAAAACAATTTCAAATAATTTTTTATTCTTTTACTATTTTTTAAATTCATTTAACATAAATGTAATTAGTAGACGAATAAGGATAATGTTACTTCAGTATACATTGCAAAACATTCGTGTAATAATCTTCTACGGTCATGGATAGATAAGTGATAAACATAAATCAAAATAATAATAATATTCGGGTTTGTAACAAGCGTGCAAAAGTGTGAATCCACGACGTTAGCCACTGTGCCACTGCCTCGTTTGGACTGTTTGCTCACTAAAAGTCACGTGAATCACCTATGCGCTTTTGACCGTCGTTTTCTCAGACATGTTCGAATATATATATATATATATATATATATATATGCGGATAATCCGAGACACATATTCGTTTATTTTGACCCCTGTGACACTGAGCGAAGTTTCTGGGAAATCGAGTTACGGCACTTGCAGTGTTCTTCTCGTGAATCCAAGTGAGGAAAAGAGAAAGTTGACTAAAAGAAAGGATTGTTTGACTGACTCTGAGCCACGAAGACATCATCCATTCGGTTGGTTGGTTGGTTTGTGGGAGTTGAAAGGACCAGACTACAAAGGCCATCGGTTCCCATCCATTTGATAACGGAAGGCAAGGGAGAGAGTAAGGAGGTTCAAATGGAGAATGTAACATTAGTTTTTCAGAGAAGGAACTTTCTCGTTTTGAGTACTGAAGGAGCAATCTGTTTTACTTGCTAAAAATAATTTCAGCAGCCGAGATCGCGTAAAATATTTCTTTATTTGAGACAACCTGTTTCGACAGTTTTTGCTGTCTTCTTCAAGAATTAAAAGTCTTTTTGTTATGAAACGTGTTCATCTTAGTCGAACCTCACGCCAAGTTGTCAAAAAATGGTTCAAATGGTTCTGAGCACTATGGGACTTAACATCTGTGGTCATCAGTCCCCTAGAACTTAGAACTACTTAAACCTAACTAACCTAAGGACATCACACACATCCATGCCCGAGGCAGGATACGAACCTGCGACCGTAGCAGTCGCGCGGTTCCGGACTGCGCGCCTAGAACCGCTAGACTACCGCGGCCGGCGCCAAGTTGTCAAGCGGATAAAAGTCAGCATATTATAGAAAGTCTGCCATAACTAAAATATTTACAAACATAAAGCAGCTTGTGCAAAAGGCAATTTCCAAACATACATCGCTTACAGATGCTAATTACATTACAAAAACACGGTATACAGCAGTAAATCTGTTTACTAAATTGAACGTATTCTAAACAGCGAAAAGCAAATTTCAATGGCGTTTAAGATACCCCGAGGAAAAGGAAAACGGGGAAGACAGCTGGACCAAATGAAATCCCCATAGAATCTTGAATGTGTTTGTGTTGTAGATGGAGATAACTGTGGGGCTTGATGAGACAGATCTATAAGGAAGAGAGAATTCGAAATGAATGGAGAAAAAGTGCAATTTTTCCCATGCGCAAGGAGAAAGGTATGTTATACTCCATTGAAAGAGGATTTTCACTGTGTAAGGTGGCAGAATAAATGGTCAGATTCGCACCTTACATGAGACCTCTACAAATCTCAATGAGAAGGTGAAGATGACACCTAACGTAAATCGACAGTTATGAGAACATTTGTCTATCGATATGTCATGCAAAAAGGGATGACAGTCAATCGACAGTGATTAACACACCATTCCTATACAATGCATGTCTTTGAGTGGAAGGTAGAACAGGAACCGTGAATCGAGTCGCTTAGAGTTTGGAAAAGCCAGTTCCATAACAGGGTAGCGAAACCGCGCTGCAGGAGTTATGCCCGCGACCACTTAAGGGGGTGGCAGGTAAGATGGTTCAAATGGCTCTGAGCACTATGGGACTTAACATCTTAGGTCATCAGTCCCCTAGAACTTAGAACTACTTAAACCTAACTAGCCTAAGGACATCACACACATCCATGCCTGAGGCAGGATTCGAACCTGCGACCGTAGCAGTCCCGCGGTTCCGGACTGCAGCGCCTAGAACCGCACGGCCACCACGGCCGGCTGGCAGGTAAGAGGACAGAGACCCGGAGCCGGGTGAATCAGGCTGGAGGGCTGCCTGTAGCGAGGGCATCGGTACAAGGGTAGAGAAGAAGCTTTAGAAAACTGCGTTTCGAAATTCCAATTTGAGACGAACAAAAGCAAGTGACACATTTTCGTCCAGCGAGTGCAAATGTAGTTTAAGCATCTAGAACGGGCACAAAATGTCCGATTGGCGGAAACTCGCTAGAAAGGAGAAAACTACTGAAGTTTCGATGCAGTTTGATAGAAGGGACATTGCGATTGCTAGAGGGTGTGTCTACAAAATAAGACGAACGCTCCTATTGGTCGGAAAAAGCCGTGGCGTGGTAAAGGAACTCAAGTGGAGGAAGGCAGTTCTGCCATGGGTAGGACAAGAGAGAAATTTAGAAGGGGGGGTCTCTGAACTTGTGTCAAGAGGAGACTGGAGGGCCTAACACTTGGTACGACGCAGATAAGAAATTGGTGTGGACACTGCATTCACAGCGGCTGCACTCCAACTAAATGTAGCTGTAGCAACGTTTAGCTCCGACTATGGAGAAACGAACCAGCCATATTAGTTAATTCTCCTTGCGAGAACTGAGAGGGCGCTATAATATGCATGCTGTTCCAACCATGCCGTGTATATCGCCACATAATAAGACTAGGGCTGAGTACATATTTTCTCGCATTACGAGAAACATAGGGAAAGTTTTTGCTGGAAAGTTCAGCAAAGGCCAGATCAGTTTTGTAGTAATTCCAGTGGGAGAGAGCGACCTTGCAAACAGCAGCACGTCGCAGCTTAAGGTAAATACCACGTGCAGAGGCGTAAACTTTATTGGTTCATCAGCTTGCGTCCACTGTAAACTCGAACGGCCTTGGGTAATCTTGCGCTCAAACTAACCATCCACCGTAGACTTGATAGGTACCCTAAATAGTACCGAACTTTAAACCGGAATCGGACGATTTTCGTAGTACTGACCAACATCATAACGTATGTGTAGGAGCGAGTTTGTAAAGAAACGTCCAATTAAACTTTCATATTATTGTACTTAGGATTAATTTAAAGAAACTTCCAATTAAACTTTCATAATATTGTGTTTAAGATTAATGTTCGTTTAGAGATTTAATATTTAACACTGTTGTGTATAAACCTATTTCACTTTTTGATGTTAGCAAGATGTGTTATCCATTGCGCAGTTTTTATGTTGGTGAGTTGAAAAGTGTGTGATGAGCTGTAATTTGGTGAGAAATATTGCGTCATTAAACTTGTCATTTCACCTCACACGCCGGCCGGTGTGGCCGAGCGGTTTTAGACTATTCAGTCAGGAACCGCGCGACCGCTACAGTCGCAGGTTCGAATCCTGCCTCGGGCACGGATGTGTGTGATGGCCTTAGGTTAGTTAGGTTTAAGTAGTTCTGAGTTGTAGGGGACTGATGACCTCAGAGCCATTTGAATCATTTTTCACCTCACACAGTTGTTCTCAATTCAAGAATAAGCAAAAACAAAACCCGCACCCTTACAACTGCTTAGAATATGTCCAGCTCATGTAAGATGTGCTACTGTGTAACGTGTTTTTGTAATGAACGAAGCATGTCTCAGTGATGTATGAATGGACAAGGCATTTTGCGTAACGTGCTTTATGTTTCTTAAATATTTTAGTTATGACAATCGTTTTATAATGTGCTTACTTTTATCCACGTGACAACTTTGGGTGAGGTTCAACGAAAATGAACATGTTTCACAACGAAAAGATTATTAAGACCTGAAGCTGACAGCAAGGACTATTGAGACTAGTTGTCTTAAATAAAGAAGTATGTTATGGGATCTAGGTTGTTGAATGTCCTTTAATCTGAAATGAAGAGGCTTTCACAGGATAGCGAAGTATGGGAGAGTTCCACAAATCAAGTGTTCGGACAGGAACACAGAAACAAAACGATACTGTGGTAAGTGCTGTTCTGCGTGTCAACCCCAAATAGACTACTGACCATTAAAATTGCTACACCAAGAAGAAATACAGATGATAAACGGATATTTATTGGACAAATATATTATACTAGAACTGATATGTGATTTCATTTTCACGCAATTTGCGTGCATACATCCTGAGAAATCAGTACCCAGAACAACCACCTCTGGCCGTAATAACGGCCTTGATACGCCTGGGCATTGAGTCAAACAGAGCTTGGATGGTGTGTACAGGTACAGCTGCCCATGCAGCTTCAACACGGTACCACAGATCATCAAGGGTAGTGACTGGCGTATTGTGAAGAGCCAGTTGCTCGGCCACCATTGACCAGACGTTCTCAATTGGTGAGAGATTTGGAGAATATGCTGGCCAGGGCAGCAGTCGAACTTTTTCTGTATCCAGAAAGGCCCATGCAGGACCTGCAACATGTGGTCGTGCACTATCCTGCTGAAATGTAGGGTTTCGCAGGTGTCTAATGAAGGGTAGAGCCACGGGTCGTAACACATCTGAAATGTAACGTCCACTGTTGAAAGTGCCGTCAATGCGAACAAGAGGTGACCGAGACGTGTAACCAAGGGCACCCCATACCATCACGCCGGGTGATACGCCAGTATGGCGATGACGAATACACGCTTCCAATGTGCGTTCACCGAGGTGTCGCCAAACACGAATGCGACCATCATGATGCTGTAAACAGAACCAGGATTCATCCGAAAAAATGACGTTTTGCCATTCGTGCACCCAGGTTTGTCGTTGGGTACACCATTGCAGGCACTCCTTTCTCTGATGCAGCGTCAGGGGTAACGGCAGCCATGGTCTCCGAGCTGTTCGTGCAGATGGTTGTTGTCTTGCAAACGTCCCCATCTGTTGACTCAGGGATCGAGACGTGGCAGCACGATCCGTTACAGCCATGCGGATAAGATGTCTGTCATCTCGACTGCTGGTGATACGATGCCGTTGGGATCCAGTACGGCGTTCCGTATTACCCTCCCGAACCCACCGATTCCATATTCTGCTAACAGTCACTGGATCTCGACCAACGCGAGCAGCAATGTCGCGATGCGTAAAACCGCAATCGCAATAGGTTACAATCCGACCTTTATCAAAGTCGGAAACGTGATGGTACGCATTTCTCCTCCTTACACGTGGCATCACAACAACGTTTCACCAGGCAACGCCGATCAACTGCTGTTTGTGCATGAGAAATCGGTTGGAAACTTTCCTCATGTCAGCACGTTGTAGGTGTCGCCACCGCCGCCAACCTTGTGTGAATGCTCTGAAAAGCTAATCATCTGCATATCACAGCATCTTCTTCCTGTCGGTTAAATTTCGCGTCTGTAGCGCGTCATCTTCGTGGTATAGCTATTTTAATGGCCAGTAGTATAGAAACTACTGTCTCTTGGCAGTAATTGCTGTGTATAAAACAGAATGACGAAAATTTGGATTTCTTTACTGTTTTAAGGCAGCTCACTGCGATCTAACAGTACAGACTCCTGTGAAGCCCACGAAACTTCGGTCGAGGTGAAACACGCACACACGGGACTAAAAGCTTGAAAAATTATCGTGTGGATAGAAGGTCACGCGAATGCTGCGGTAGGCTCAGTGGTCTGAGCAGAGGAATCCGGGCGGCGGCGCCTGTAACGAGCAGCAGCTTTCTGGGCGCCGGCACGGCAGCAGGCGCCAGACGGCGCGCAGATAGCTGGCTGGCCACGGCTCCGTCAGCACTTTGTAATTACTGCCAGCCGGCAGCCGGCAGGCACCGCGCCGCACCACACCACACCACGCCACACCACACGTTGCAATATCGCTCCCACCCCGCGCCACTCATCCCGCCACCCCCTAATTTAATTATTTCGCGCGACGCACGGCGTGACGTATGGGTCGAACCGGCAGTCCACTGGCGATGCTCTATTTTTTTCATGGCTGCAACTCCCCCCACCACGCCAACCTCCCCCCACCGCCACACATCATCCCCCCCCCTCTCCCCACCACCCCACCTCTCGCCCACCGGCTGCCAGTAAATAACTGAGAGACTTTTCTGCTGACCTGTCCCTGTTCCTAAGCCGCTTCGTAAATGCTTTATTTCCAGAATTATTAATTACACTCCGCGGTACACGCTAAATTGCAGGCTGGCCGAGCGGCGAGGTGTACGATGAGCTGGTACCAATTCATTCGGGCAATTTCTGTTTCATTCCCTGTTACCTGTTACACTGTATTTTCACCAGCGGGAACGTTGATATCTACCTGCAGTCTCTCTTTGAATAGGTTTATTGTTCCACAGTTACATGAAGACCTCAATCATCTATACGTTTGACCTTTTATTTCGAATAATCCTGGCTTTATATTTTACTGGGAGAGTCGAGGAAAAATCACTTTTCTCAAAAGAGTGTTAAATCGTAGCATAAGTAATTCATTCCTACTGTGGGAGAATTAAAGCAGCAGTGTTGTACCTGAGATTTACAGAGCACTTTGTAAATACTTGTCGCTAGTAGATGGTGTATTATATAACGTTTTTTTTCATTCAGGTAAGCCTGGAGAACATTCACAAGGATTCCATAACAAATACATTAGATGTACCAGTAACTGCCGGCTGAACTAACAAGAACTGTGAATGAATTACATACAAATAAAGATTAAAAATTATGAATGTGATGAAATATGAAATAGTTGGAAGCTAAATGGACGCATAATTTAAAAAAGAATGGCTCAAAAATTTTCGTGTGAAACCTCAGGGAACGGTGATCCCGCTGACAAAATAACCTGGAATGAAATGCCCAGAAGATGTGACATTAAACCGCAACAGCTATGGGTAAAGAACTATAGAAGCTAGTAAGCAACAAGGCAAAAGTACCAGTTAGAAAAGCATAGTTGACTGCATAGAAGGAAGTCTGTCACGAACTGCAGACAGAAGTGGGGGTAACAAAATATTTGTTGGGTAGATAAGACCAGAAACAAAGCAATCAAGTACTTTCTTCAGATTACTATGTAAAGATTGAAGCGGAATCCACACCCCAATACCAGGGTAAGATTAAGGAACGATGGAAAAAGTGAGAAACTCTTCAATGAAGAAAACCCCCTTAACCGTCTCAGAAGAGGGTGACGCCACTGAGAATATGGCATGGGATGAATTCTTTTTGTCTCAGAGGAAGAAAAACTGGGAAGACTTCTGGACCATACGAAAAACCTCTACAGTCTCGGACGTATATTTGTAGTACGAGAAGGCTTACTATGGGACTCGATGAGACAGATCTATGAGGAAGGAAGGACGTCAGGTGAATGGAGAGAAAGGGCAATTTTGCCCATGTGTAAGGAGAAAGGTAATATGAAAGACGGTGCAAATCATAGAGGAAATAAACTGCTCTCACACACCATTAGCCTGAGAGAAGAACATAGAAAAACGACTCAAGCGACGAAACATCAGTAGGAGGGCAACAATTAAGCTTTATGCGAAGAAAATAAGCAACAGACACGATTTTCCCACTCCGCCGGGTCATGCAAAAACATCGAGAAAAGATTCGGAAATTACATGTGGTCTTCTTAGATCTAGAGAAAGTATATAACAGTGCCACGGCAAGAAATATAGAGATGTGTGAGAAAGAAGCTAATAATACAGATGTATGTTCAAAAAAAATGGTTCAAATGGCTCTGAGCACTATGGGACTTAACATCAGGGGTCATCAGTCCCCTAGAACTTAGAACTACTTAAACCTAACTAACCTAAGGACAGCACACACATCCATGCCCGAGGCAGGATTCGAACCTACGACCGTAGCAGTCGCGCGGTTCCGGACTGCGCGACTAGAACCGCTAGACCACCGCGGCCGGCGCAGATGTATGTACTCCTCGTGCAAGGTGTGTACGAAAGAACATGAACACGAACTAGCAGTGTAGGCATGACATAACGGATACCAGTTCGCGTCCGCTTGCGTCAGGGATCTGAGCTCGGCACATACATTTTAGCCATTGTTACGGACGTCCTGTCACGACGAAGTCGATATCAAACACCATGGTGCATGTAGGTCGCAGACGATGTTCCTTTGTGCAGCACCAGTAAAGATAATGTGGGATAAAAACTGGAAGACTGGAGGCAGGCACTGAAGAACGGAGTGCTTAAAATCAGCAAAAGGAAAATGGACTAATTTTAGTTGGGAAGCGAGGAATATGATACAGTCCTAAGCAACGGGTAGAGAACTTCAAATTTTTTGTATCAACTTTGAAAGATAATGGAAATCTGGATTCAAAGCTAGATCATGGGGTATAACTTGGTTGGAGAAAGTGGCGAAGGATATGTGGAATCCTGTATGAAAAAAAAAACGGACAGTATATGCCAAAGTCAAGGGAAGGCATATTATCCCTGCTGTTCTGTTCGGGTCTATATGACCCGAAACGAATATGAACGTTATTTTACATTATGTAAATACCAATATATATTTATGAAACTTTGTGACTTTGTCTGAAAATGGATGAGCAGCATGTGTTTTAAAAGGTTTTAAAAAAGTTTAAGAAGTTTGGGCTTCAACTGTAATAGTTGCATATGTAATGTTCGGGTCATAATGACCCGACACAAATATGTTTAGTGTAACTCGTATTTATTTCTAAAATCTGGAAATGGCGAAAATTATTTTTGTTGTGTTGTGTGGGAATAGTGACTGCATCATTCCAACTTACTCTCAACAATCACCTAAAGCTCCATGCGTTCACAACAATGGGCTTGTTTGTTGCTTTCCCCAGGAAATAATAATTGGCAGTTCTCAATAATTGGAATGCTTTGTTTCTGCCCAGTTTGACTTGTGACACCATGGCGATGAGACCATTGAATGATCGTGAGTTGGAAGAAATAGTAAATGCCTCACCAGATGAAGGATCACTTTCTGAGTTTGAAGATCACATCAGCAATGCATCTGAAAGCGAGTGTTCCGATGACAGTTACGACAGTCCACAGCCCATACAAAATAGTGTAGAGACTTTTCTTTCTAAAAATGGGAATATAGAATGGCAGTTGCATCCACCAGCACAACATGGTCGCCTACCAGCTTCGAACATCATCAAGAGTACCCCAGGAGTTACCAGGTATGCAGTCAGCAGAATATCTGATGTAAAATGTTCATTTGAAGCAGTATTTCACACAGCGCTTCAAAATGAAATAATAGAGATGACAAATATTGAAGGGCAGCGAGTTTATGGTGAACAGTGGACAGATATTGATGGTTCTGTTTTCCATGCATACTTAGGACTCTTACTCCTAGCGGGTGTATATCGATCTCATGGGGAGTCTACAAAAAGTTTGTGGGATAAAGATACTGGGCGAAACATATTTCGAGCAACCATGTCTCATGAAACATTCTGTAAGATATCACGTGTCCTGCGATTTGACAAGAAATCTACTAGAGAGGAAAGACGACGTACTGACAAACTTGCCGCAATTCGTAGTATTTGGGAGAAGTGGGTAGAGGTCCTTCCTAAACTGTATAATCCAGGAGAAAATGTTACTGTTGACGAGCAGTTAGTAGCATTTAGAGGTCGCTGTCCATTCAAGCAGTATATCCCAAGTAAACCGGCAAAATATGGGATCAAAATATGGACCATGTGTGACAGCAAAACTTCATACGTACTGAAAGCCCAAATTTATACAGGAAAGGTGAGTGGAGCGGCACCAGAAAGAAATCAGGGAATGAGGGTGGTATCTGATCTCACTTCTGAGTTACGTGGTCAGAATATCACGTGTGACAACTTTTTTACGTCGTACAATTTGGGGCAGCTGCTTCTGAAAAGGAAATTGACTATGTTGGGAACTATACGGAAAAATAAGCCGGAGCTTCCACACAAAATGACCAACAAGGAGGTACACAGCTCTTCATTTTACTTCACAAATGACACTACTGTGGTTAATTATATTCCTAAGAGACACAAGAATGTTGTACTTATGAGCACTCTCCACCATGATGCGGAAATCAGTGACAGGGCTGATAAGAAGCCAAAAATGATTTTGGACTATAATTCAACCAAAGGTGCTGTAGACACGCTTGATCAGTTATTAGGTACATATACATGCAAACGAAAAAGTAATAGGTGGCCAATGATAGTTTTCTACAATATTCTTGATGTTTCTGCTTATAATGCATACGTTTTGTGGATTTCGGTTGACCCTAATTGGAATGCAAGCAAATTGACTAGAAGGAGAATATTCTTGGAGGAACTTGGAAAGTCACTGATAAAAGAACATATTGCATCAAGAACGCATTTCCCAAGAACAGAAGATTCTTTGAGAATGGTCACAAGCATCCAAAACCCGAATGATGTGGGTGGTGTGTCAGAATCGGTAACAACAAGAAAATCTACAAAACGTGCACGCTGTAAGTTCTGTCCATCAAGTAATGACAATAAAACAAACATGGTGTGTGGAAAATGTAGTAAACATATTTGCAAGAAACATGTAACCTACTTGTGTCCACAGTGCAAGCAGTAAGAAAAGAACTGTAGTATTTTATAAGATGATTGTATTGAAAATTCTGTTGTTTCAAATTTATGTGAATACTTGTGCCTAAACTACAATCAGTAAGAAGAGAGGATTCTAAAGTTGTAGTGCTTTCTATGTTGGAATGTAATAAAAAAACTGTAGTGTGTTCTGTACTGTAGTGTGCTCTAAGATGAATATCTGTAATGACAACTGTCTGTTGTTAGAAAATGTCAATACTTACGTCTAAACTGTCAACAATAAGAATAGAAGTATGGAAAAACTGTAGTGCTTTCTAAGTTGAATGCCTGTAATGGAAACTGTCTGTTGTTTCAAATTTATGTGCATATTTAAATGAAAAATATCCCTCAATAAAGTTGTATGCATTGTTATTATTATTATTATTACCATTATTATTATTATTATTATTATTATTATTATTACTAACAAGGTACTGGAATAGAACAACAATGTCGATAGCTAAAACTGTACCAAAATTTATGTTTCTAAAGCATTTTGATATGTCGGGTCATATTGACCCGAACAGTATATATGTCAAGTAAAAGTGAACAGAACAGCAGGGTTATATGAAGCAGAGGCATGGGAAACGATTAAGAAACAGTGCTATAGATAGCACAGATAAACTGAAGATGTTGAGGTGATGTGTAGAGTCATCAGAATGGACCATATGCCACATCAGAAAATGTTAAGTACAGTAAAAGTTGTCGAAATGTCTAAGACTCCAGTGCTATAGAAATAACTTAGGAGAGACGAGACTAATGTTGTAAGCAGAATGATAGAGATGACAGTCGAAGGTTCCACGAAAACAGGCTGTCGTGTAAGGAGGTGGGCAGATTGCCATCGAAAGGGCCAGAGGGGAAAAAAGTTGACGGAGGATGACGACCAAGACCGGGAAAAGTGGAAGAAACTTGCCAGAAACGTCGACCCTGTGTAAAGCAGAAGAAGACGATGATGATTACGACAAGGATGAAATATGAAGTAGGAGGTATGAAAATTAAATTAATGCTGATTGAATCGTACAACGGCTCTTTCAAGAAAAGGGCTGGAAAATGGTGGTATAATATTCTTAACAGTCTGGCAAATGATTTGTACTCATATATTGATGTTATTTTCAGTGGGATCCTAAGATGAGTGAAAAATGGGCATCGTGAACATAAAAATATTGATATAAAAAGTATTACTTTTGATCCGTCTAATTTCAGCTGTGCTGTGGAAATGAAATTTCGTGCGGAAACAAGAACATCTATAAATCCGGAACAAGGGCACATGTACAGAAGTATGTTCGACAATTTGCCGTTGAAGAGGCCTTCCAGATAGTAAAAATAATATTACACATATGGCACGAAAAATTATTTTCATTGCGCAGTTCTTAATATAATATTACACCCGACGGAGGATGACAGTAAAGCGAAGTTAAAGGTATCAAAGTATGCTTGTTAGTTTCAGCCACTAAATAATTCTTTGCTGTAATGTGCTATTCATTTTACATGTGTGTGATAAAACTGAATAAAATCTTGCTTCACTATTTCAGAAATATGCAAACGAGATTAGATTGGCGACAAGCAGCAGTTAAGGATCGGGTAAAGGTGCTACAGTTGCGAAGAAACTAATAACGCCAAGACCATAAAGTGTCATCATTCACACGATCAGTACGAGAAGCAATCAACCAACTAACACGTAGTTTCCGTCAAACATGAAGAAAAGTGCCTTTTTGTATTGGAATTTCTTGTCGGGTTGGACTGTATTGCTCCTTGTGTATTGTTTAATTGCTATATTTTTTCTCAATTCCTAAAGCGGCTTTGCATTTCAAATAAAACTTTTGTTGGTTTTCCATTCAGTTCTTGAGAAATGAACGTTACAATTTCTGAATTTCGGAAAGAAAAGTTACAGGCTAAAATTTATATCGCCGTTTGAATAGCCAATCTGAACTTCCTTGCCTTTGCTGTACATTGCATCAAATTAGTGACAAGAGAAACGGGATTCAGATGACAATTTATTCAACCTGATATTTGTTTATGGTTCAGTATGGCAACGCTTCTCTCATATTCAGAAGCTGATACTCTGTGCTATGAGAACGGCCTTCCCGTAGGAAAGGAACATTTCTATAATCAAATCGATACACATTGAGCAAGCTGTGAAGGAAACAAAAGAAAAATTTGGAGTAGGCATTAAAATCCATGGAGAAGAAATAAAAACTTTGATGTTCGCCGATGACATTGTAATTCTCTCAGAGACAGCAAAGGACTTGGAAGAGCAGTTGAATGGAATGGATAGTGTGTTGAAAGGAGGATATAACATAAACATCAACAAAAGCGAAACGAGGATAATGGAATGTAGTTGAATGAAGTCGGGTGATGCTGATGCTAGATTAGGAAATGAGACACTTAAAGTAGTAAAGGAGTTTTGCTACTTGTTGAGCAAAATAAGTGATGATGGTCGAAGTAGAGAGGATATAAAATGTAGACTGGCAATGGCAAGGAAAGCGTTTCTGAAGAAGAGAAATTTGTTAACATCGAGTATAGAGTTAAGTGTCAGGAAGTCATTTATGAAAGTATTTGTATGGAGTGTAGCCATGTATGGAAGAGAAACATGGACGATAAATATTTTGGACAAGAAGAGGTGCTTTTGAAATGTGGTGCTACAGAAGAATGCTGAAGATTACACGGGTAGATCACATAACTAATGAGGAGGTACTGAACAGAATTGGGAGAAGAGAAATTTGTGGCACAACCGATCCCTTCTTGTAGTTAACAAGAAGGGATCGGTTGGTAGGACATGTTCTGAGGCATCAAGGGATCACCAATTTAGTATTGGAGGGCAGCGTGGAGGGTAAAACTCGTAGAGGGAGACCAAGAGATGAATACACTAAGCAGATTCAGAAGGATGTAGGTTTAATAAGTACTGGGAGATGAAGAAGCTTGCACAGGATAGAGTAGCATGGAGAGCTGCATCAAACCAGTCTCAGGACTGAAGACCACAATAACATTCTAATTCTCAGAAATCTTGGGTAACATACCAAAGTTCATAGTGTCAGAAGATTGTCTGTGGGCGGCTGTGTCGCCTGTGAGGTTGTTGTCTCCGGCTGCCAGACAGCCCTGGGGTGGAACTGGAGGTGGAGATACGGCGTCACAGGGTCCCCCCGGCGGCGGCCACAGGAGGACACAGCAAAGCTCTCTGCGCCGCTACGGGGCGCCGCTCGTAAAAATACGGCCGGCGCGCCGGGCCGGCGGCACCCCGCGGTACTAACACGCGTCGTTCCGGCCGCTGGCGTCATCAGAGGCGCTCCCCACGCCGGTGTAGTCAGTGTGCAATCTCTGCCAAATCACCGAGTATAGTTACTGTCACAAATTTTACGACACAGGCCTTCAAAAGACTGACGTCAGAAAGTTTGAAACGTTGAAACTAGTCAGAAGAAACTCATGATTCAAACACGCTGTAATGTATGTATAGTCCGTCATATTAGATAATTTCGAGTGTTATTCATTTTCAAGTACTTGTCACAAGCCTCAAGCTTCACATCCGATTCGACTAAATATCCAGTACACATGCAAAGCCACACATCACTCGACATGAAAGTGATGTCGAGTGATGTGTGTCCCTACATATGTACTGGCTATTTCATCTACACCTACATATACATAGATACTTGGCAAGCTTGATGGAGGATACTGTGTACCACTACGAATCATTTCCTTTCCTGTTCCACTCGCAAATAGAAAGAGGGAAAAACGACTTTCTACATGCCTCCTTGTTGTTGTTGTTGTGGTCTTCTGTCCAGAGAATGGTTTGATACAGCTCTCCATGTTACTCTAGCCTTGCAAGCTTCTTCATCTCCCAGTACCTACTGCAACCTACATCCTTCTGAATCTGTTTAGTGTATTCATCTCTTGGTCCCCCTCTACGATTTTTACCCTCCACGCTGCCCTCCAAAAGTAAATTCGTGATCCCTTGATGCCTCAGAATGTGCCCTACCAACCGATCCCTTCTTCTGGTGAAGCTGTGCCACAAATTTCTCTTCTCCCCAGTTCTATTCAGTAACTCCTCATTAGTTATGTGACCTACCCATCTAATCTTCTGTAGGACCACATTTCTAAAGCTTCTATTCTCTTCTTGTCTAAACTATTTATCGTCCACGTTTCACTTCCATACTTGGCTACACTCCACACAAATACTTTCAGAAACGACTTCCTGACACTTAACTCTATACTCGATGTTAACAAATGTCTCTTCTTCAGAAACGCTTTCCTTGCCATTGCCAGTCTACATTTTATATCCTCTCTACTTCGACCATCGTCAGTTATTTTGCTTCCCAAACAGCAAAACTCATCTACTACCTTAAGTGTCCCATTTCCTAATCTAATTCCCTCAGCATCACACGATTTAATTAGACTACATCCCATTATCCTCGATTTGCGTTTGTTGATCTTCATTTTATATCCTCCTTTCACGACACTGTCCATTCCGTTCAACTGCTCTTCCAGGTCCTTTGCTGTCTCTGACAGAATTAAAGTTACTCCGAGTTTTTCTTTTGTTTCCTTTCCTGCTTTCTCAAAATCCAGATTGAATAAAATCGGGGATAGGCTACAACCCTGTCTCACTCCCTTCCAACCACTGCTTCCCTTTTATGCCCCCCCCCCCCCGACTCTTATAACTGCTATCAGGTTTCTGTAAAATTGGTAAAATTGTAAATAGCCTTTCCCTGCCGTATTTTACCCCTGTCACCTTCGGAATTTGAAAGAGAATATTCCAGGCAACGTTATCAAAAGCTTTCTCTAAGTCTGCAAATGCTAAAAATGTAGATTTGACTTTCCTTAATCTATCATCTAAGGTAAATCGTAAGGTCAGTAATGCCTCACGTGTTCAGGGCTCTGTCAAACTCTTCACGCAGCATCATCTCCCACTTCATCTTGATCTACATGTTCATAATACTGTCTTAAAGTACATCGCCCTTGTATAGACCCTCTATATACTCATTCAACCTTTCTGCTATCCCTCCTTATGAGCCATAATTCCTCGTATCTCACCTTCGCGGTTCTCACACGCAGTGCATTTTTGCGACGTAGAATCTTTCGGCAGTCAACTTCAAATGCTGATCTCGAAATTTTCTTAATAGAGTTTCTCTAAAGGAACGTCGCCTTCTCTCCACAGATGCCCATTGGAGTTCTCGAAGCATCTCCGTAACACTTAGGTGATGTTCGAACCTACCGGCAACAAATCTAAATTGCTTCCATGACTTCCTCCAATCCGACCTGGTACAGACCCGTAACACTCGAGTCGTACTCAAGAACAGGTCGCCCCAGCGCCCTACGATAAATGTCGTCTCCTTTAGAGGTGAGCCACTCTTTCCTAAAATTCTCCCAATAAACCATTTGCCTTTCGTACTACAGTTCTCACATGCTCGTCCCATTTGATATCGCTTTGCAACGTTACACCAAGATATTTAAACGAACTGACTGTGTCAAACAGGCACTAGTAATACCGCATCCAAACAATACACGTTTGTTCTCCCTACTCATCCTCATTATTTAGCGAACAGTGATGTGAAGGTTGAGGCTTGTGACGAGTGGTTGAAAATGAATAATAGTCGAAATTAGCAAACATCACTGACAATAAATATATTACAGCCTATCTGTATTCTTAACTTTCTTAAAAAAATATTGAGGTTTATCCCCCACAAACACAAAATTCTAAAACGTATCATCTTATACTGCGTTCTTTGACGCCAACGTAGTGTACTGGTAAAGTATTTCACGTTTACACTTCCACAACTCTTCGCGTATCACTTTTTCACCAATTTGTCCAACTTCATACCACCTCATACTGATTTTTGACATGATGTGAATGTGCATTCTGGCAGACGCACATCGTATCTATACCTGGCACAGCATTTGACCGTATTTCTCCTGACCAGTTGCTTAGAAAGAAAGATTGAAGTGTATTTTGGTAGCCATGGTAGGAATTAATCAGTAATTAACTGTACTAAATGAGCATGGAGTTCGAGACGTAACGTGAAGAAGTCTGTAAAAGATTCGTCGTAAGTACATCCAAAACTGCAGAATATAACTACATGAAAACTATAGATATACAGAAAATAGACACTTATAGTGAACAGAGCATTTCTCTAAGTTTTTAACTCACGTTACAGGTGCTCAGGTGAAACGTTAACGATGCGGCAAATGTTAACACGTGCGAACTGTTCATTAAAGGCGCTGACACAAATCTCTGGAAAAGCCCAAAAGCAGCCTACTTTGGAAATTTGTTCATCGCAAGCGTGAACTAAAACGATGCAACAACATGGAGCGGGTTATTTGTCTACGTGTTCTGATATGCCGGTACCCTAGTGCCACTAGGCCACAAATTGAAATATGGGGAGATGCTCTCGACAGATATGGTTCAAATGGGTCTGAGCACTATGGGACTCAACTGCTGAGGTCATTAGTCCCCTAGAACTTAGAACTAGTTAAACCTAACTAACCTAAGGACATCACAAACATCCATGCCCGAGGCAGGATTCGAACCTGCGACCGTAGCGGTCTTGCGGTTCCAGACTGCAGCGCCTTTAACCGCACGGCCACTTCGGCCGGCTCTCGACAGATATGTGTCATTTTTCTTCACGTCTTGTAGTTTTTGCACAGTTGTCTTCCGAAGCCCTGCAGGAACTTGTGACTACTCCTGTAGTCGGTACCGTTTGTGAAAGTTGAAACATCCAGAAAACAAAGTTTCAAATGAATCAAAACTAGATGAACCGGTGGACAAGTGCTTCAACAATAAATGTTTAAGTTTTCCAAAAGACGGTATTCACATCGTCCCAGTATCAGCCGTTGTATGAGAGGAAAGTGCAGTGCATCGTCTTTTCCTATCACACAGAAAAGACAGTGCTGGGCCTATGTGAATGCAAATGGAACACTACTCTGCAGAATCTTTGAGTTACCTTCTTCTGGGTGTTATAAATTACGCAAGAAGATTTAGTCTTATCACGGTGTCGAGGCCATGCTGATACAGAACAGCTAATTATTGATTAACCACTACCGCAGCTACCAAGATATTGTTAATAGTTTCTTTTTAAGCAAATGGTCGAGCCCTCTATGCTCAAATGCTTGCGTCAGAATATAACATAAGTACGAGGTGCGTCTGTGAGGATTAGGTGTCGTTTAAAAATTCGCAATGAATTTGGACGAAGACGTTAGATCAGTGGTAAGGAAGATAAGGTGGCAGCTGATCATGATTCCTAGGTATTGACTTTTTATATTTCCGTATCTGAATACTTTCTGTTTTTAATAGTGACATGTCCGTTTGGATAGTTAAAGACAAAAGATATTTTAAACATTAAATATTACATGGCTACGAAGTCTTTCGCGACGTATTTCTTGAGTAAAAATCTCTCGGTGTACATGCCGCGTCAAATCAGGATAAATCTCCAAGCTTTCGACCACTACCTCCATGGTCGTCGTCAGGGCTAAAACTGACTGTCGTGAACTATTTTTTTTTTTTTTGTTTTTCTTTATTGTGATTTCATGCCCCTGCCCCATATGGTCAGGGGAGGGCTGTCAGCAGCACAATCCACCGCTCTTCAGCCGAATGACATGGAAACTAAAACAAGAATAAAATAATACATACATAAGGAGGTAAAAAAAGGGGAACATAAAACAGAGTAAGGGGAGAAAATGGAGGTAAAAATCACTGACATGTAGAAGTTCATTGGGGACAGTTAAAATAGTCACCAGAAAGTTAAAAAAAAAAAACACAGTCTGCGATTCTTAAAACACAGAGAAGACACTGGATGCGCATGCACAGTTTAAAAGTTGGCCACAGTATTAAAAACACTCCGAAAACAACACACTTAAAACCCACTCGGAGCACACACGACGAAGAGTAAAACTACCAGGCGGGACCTGCCGAGGGAGAGGGCAGAGAGGATGGAAAAGGAGGGGAGAGCATGGGGCAGCTGGGGAAGCGGCGGGATGAAGAGAGGAGGGGCAACCGTGGGTGCACGAAGAGGCAGGAGAAACATGGGGCGGGAGAGGGAAAGGGAAGACAGGGCAGGAGGGAGCGCAGAGACACTGAAAGAAGGCACAAGAGATGGACGGGGAGTAGGAGGGGAAATCTGCTCAGAAGGAGGGAGGGGGAGGAGAGGGAGCCCTGAGGAGGAGGCAGGAAGAGGGGGTTAGAGTTGGTAGGAAGGGTAGATGTCAGGGCGAAGCTCATCATCCGGGAGTGGTAGACGGTGGAAGTTGTGTTGGGAAAGGAGATGGAGGGTGTGGAGATGGAGAGAGGGAGGGACACAACGGTAAAGGCGCGGCAACTGGTTGGGAGTGGAGAGGAAGGGAGACACCAGGGGGTGAGGGGGATCAAGGCGGCGGACAATATATAATGTGCGGATGTGTACAAGGAAAAGGAGAAGGTGGGGGAAGGGGATGAGGTCGTAGAGGATGCGCGTGGGGGACGGAAGGCGGATGCGGAAGGCGAGGCGGAGTGCATGGCGTTCGAGGATTTGGAGGGCTTTATAGAACCAGGGAGGGGCGGAAATCCAAGTGATGCTGGCATAACAAAGGATGGGGCGGATCATGGATTTGTAGGTGTGAAGGATGGTGGAAGGATGCAGACCCCACGTCCGGCCGGACAGGAGTTTCAGGAGGCGGAGGCGGTTGTGAGCTTTGTTTTGGATGGTAAGGAGATGGGGAGTCCAGGTGAGGTGGCGGTCGAGTGTGAGGCCAAGGTATTTGAGGGTAGGAGTGAGGTGGATAGGACGGCCATAAATGGTGAGGTAGAAATCATGGAGGCGGAAGGAGCAGGTGGTGCGGCCTATGATGATCGCCTGGGTCTTGGAGGGATTAACACGGAGGAACCACTGGTTGCACCAAGCGGTGAATTGGTCAAGGTGGGTTTGGAGGGTACGTTGGGACCGTTGAAGGTTAGGATAAAGGGCTAGGAAGGCGGTGTCATCAGCGAACTGGAGAAGATGAACAGGAGGGGGAGGTTTGGGCATATCAGCAGTGTACAGGAGATAGAGGAGAGGGGAAAGGACAGAACCTTGGGGCACGCCGGCAGAGGGGTAGAAAGTACGGGAGTTGGAATTGTGGATAGTCACATAGGTGGGACGATGGGAGAGGAAGGAAGCAACGAGACGGACGAAGTTGATGGGGAGAGCATAGGTCTGGAGTTTGAAAAGGAGCCCGGGATGCCAGACACGGTCATAGGCGTTCTGGAGATCAAGGGAAACAAAGATAGCAGAGCGACGGGAGTTAAGTTGGAGGGAAAGAAGATGGGTAAGGTTAAGGAGCTGGTCGCCAGCAGAGAAGGAAGGCCGGAAGCCACATTGGGTAAGAGGAAGGAGGTGGTGCTGGTGAAGGTGGCGGTGGATACGGCGAGAGAGGATGGCCTCAAAGACCTTACTGAACACGGAGGTGAGGCAGATGGGACGATAGGAAGAGGTAGCAGAGGGGGGTTTGTTAGGCTTAGGGAACAGCAGGACACGGGAAGTCTTCCACAGGTCAGGGTAAAATCCAGTGGAGAGGAGGACATTGTACAGCGTGGCAAGGACAGACAGGAAAGATGGAGGGGATTCCTTGCGGTGACGGTAGGTGACGCCATCATGACTAGGGGCGGTGTTGCGTTTGGAGCGGAGGACGAGTGTGATGTCTTGCATGGTGATGGGAGTGTTGATGTCGGAGGGGGGTAGCCGATCCAAGTACTGGAAGCTAGGGGCGAGCGGGGGGACAGAGGTGTCAGTGCGGTCAAGGACAGTGGGGAAGAGGGAGTAATCAAAATGGGGATCGTCAGGAATGGAGAAGACCTCGGACAGGTGAGAAGCAAAATGGTTAGCCTTACTGAGGTTGTCAGGAAAGGGTCGATCGTCATAGAGGATGGGGTAATGCGGGGTGGGATGGCTACCAGTAAGGCGGTGGAAGGCTGACCAGTACTTGGAGGAGTTAACAGGGAGGGTGAAGTTGAGGCGTGTGCATGTCTGTCGCCAGGCCCGGCGTTTCTTTGCTGTAAGGAGGTTCCGGATATGTCGCTGTAATTGCCGGTGGCGGGTGAGAGTATCCCGGTCACGAGTGCGGAGGAAGGAGCGGTAGAGCCTGCGGGATTCACGGAGAAGAAGGACGGCCTGTGGAGGAAGCGTAGGGCGGTGAGGGTGGATGAGTTTGGTAGGGACGTGAGCCTCCACAGCGTCAGTGATGGTCTTCTGAAGGAAGGAAGAGGCATGGGTGATGTCATCAGGGTGGTGGAAAGTGAGGGGGTGGCTTTCAACCTGTAAGGCAATGGATTCCCGGTAGGCATCCCAATTGGCACGGTGGTAGTCATGGACAGATTTTGGAGGGGCAGGTGGGCGGGTGGCTGCAGTGGCAGGACGAGTAGAGGAGATGGTGAGAAGGACAGGGAGATGGTCACTACCGACAGGATCGAGGACATCAACGGCAATGCGACCAAGGAGGTTGGGGGAAGCGAGGATAACATCGGGGGTAGAGTTACTTTCAGGACGAGTGTGCTGTGGGAGAGGAACAAGGTCACCATGGAGGGTGGCAGGGTCACGGCTGTGGATGTTCAGGTCAGCAGCGATCACATAGGTGGAGAAGGTACGGTCAACATGGGAAATGAAGTCAAAGGGGAGAGGAGCTGCAGGGCGAACATAGATAGTGGCACAGGTGACGGTGAGGGAGGGAAAAAAGAGGCTGAGGAGGAGGTGTTCGGTTGGGTCATTGAGGAGGGGTTGTGGCCGGACAGGGAGATGCTGGAGGTGGCCGATAGCGACCCCGCCTCGAGCTAGGGGAAGGGGATTGTCGGTGCGGTGAAGGAGATAAGGGGAGATGCGGACTACATGGTGGGGTTGGAGGAAGGTTTCATTAAGGATGAAGGAGTCAACCTGGTGCTGGGAGAGGGTATGCATGAAGAGGTATTTGTTTGCAGGGAGGGAGCGAATGTTGAGGTAGAGGAGACGATACTGTTTACGAGCCATGGCGTTGGGTGGGGGAAGGGTGTGGGAAGGGGAGAGAGGGGCTTAAACGAGGGTGTCTAGGCGGGTGAAGGTAAAGTGGGCCTGGTTGTGGGAGTATGTGGCGTAGGTGTTTAAGTGGAAAATAGAGCGGGCAGCGAGGGAAATCTGCTGGAGAGTGTGGGGGCACTGGAAGGGGTGGATGTTCTGCAGGACGACGGTGAGGAACCGGATGATGTCTTCTGCTGTAGGGGGAGGGCGGAGGGAATTGTTAGGGTGGATAGGTGGGTCAATGGGGCGAACGGGGACAGTGAGTTCAGGGTTGGTGGGAGGGGGCTTGGCTTTGCATTTGGAGGAATAGGTGGGGTGAGGTTCATTGCCGGTGTTGCAGGATGGGGGGGAGGCGAGGTTGGGACACTGTTTGAGGAAGTGGGAGGCTTTACAATGGGGGCAGGTGGGTGGGTTATTGCAGTGTTGGGTGAGGTGGTCATTGTACAGAAGACAACGCTGGCAGCGGTAGGATTGAGGAGGGGAATGGGATGGGTCAACAGGGTGGCGGCGGTTGAAAATCAGGGCACCCTGCATGAGGAGGTGGTCGATGGAGGAAGCGGACTCTGTAAAGATACGCATGAGGAAAGTAGGGCCAGAGGAGTTGTAAATACGGCGGGCAGAGTGGACTTCCAGGGAGGGGTGGGCATTCAGTTCCGCCAACACCTCAGCCTCCGTGACCACAGGGCTGAGTTTTGTGATGACGGCAGTGAGGGTCGGCGGACGACGAGGTGGTTGGGGTTGACGAGGAGAGGAGGATGTAAGGAATGGGGTGAGGGATGCGTGGGGCCCAAAGGTGATGCGGGGAAGGCGCCGGAGGAGATCAGTATGGAAGGACGGAGAGGGAGACTTGATGAGGACAGAGTCTCTGCGAGGGATAAGTTGGATGATGGGTGCACTGGGGATGTACTTCCGGATTTCAAGGGTGAGGGTGCGGGCATCCAGGAATTTCGGATCAGGGTTGGCTAGGACAAAGGTATACAGGGAGGGGGCTGGAGAGGAGGGAGGTGGGGTGGTATCCATAGCGGGGTCAGTGGGAGGTGGGGCGGGCAGTGGCTTTTTGGAGGAAGGAGTAGAGGAGAGGTCGCCACTGGGCCGTTTGGAAGATTTTTTGGCGGGCGTTGCCTGGGAGGAGGGATGAGGGACGGGATGGATGGGGAGGTGGTGGGAGGCAGGGCCCTCCTGTGAGGCAGTAGCACCGGATGAGAGGGTAGGGCGCTCTGTGGCGGCGACTGTGGCGCGGCGGGCGGAGACTCTGGCAGGGGAAGCAGCGGTAGGCGAAGGGGGGAGAGGGGGAAAGTCGTCTCGGCGGGCGACAGGAGGGGTAGGGGGGTAGGGAGCAGGGACAGAGGCAGGAGTGGGAGAAGCAGCAGGGGCAGTAGCAGGAGTAGGAGCAGGAGTGACGTACAGGTGGGGTACATCGATGGAGAGGAGATAGATGGGGAGGAGACTGTGAGGAGGGGAGGTGCATGAGACGGGTGAATCCCAGAGGAAGCACTCCATGACGTGACAGTGGGGGCAGGTGAAGGAGAGGTGTAGATGATGGTGGTAGTTGGGGCGTCCATGATCGCAGGCGGCAGCGAACACCGAGAGACGGCGGCAGCGGCGAGCACCGAGAGACGGCGGCAGAAGAAGCGGCGAGCACCAAGAGACGGCGACAGCGGCGGCGGCTGAAGAGGCGGCGGCGGCTGAAGAAGCGGCGACCAGGTGGCGGCGGCGGCTGAAGAAGTGGCGACCAGGCGGCGGCGGCAGAAGAGGAAGCGGCGAGCACCGACGGACGGCGACCAAGCGGCGGCGGCGGCGGCGGCGGCGGGCAGCAGCGACGGCGTGCAGCAGCGACGGCGTGCAGACGGGCAGCAATACGACAGGCACGTTGGGGGCTCTTCCACGTCGAAGATACACCTGAGAGTAGCCCAGGCAGTGCGAGTCCTCGATGAGGAAGTGAGGGAATTCAACCCTCGAATGGTCGTGAACTAGCGAGGTTCCCACTTTTATATGGAAAGGGCGGCTACTGATTGGCTGGAATACGTCAGCAATATGGCGCGTAGCGAAGTGGTGCCCTCTACTTCCATAGAAGTAGTTGCTATCCCGCGTTGCTCGCAGCGCCATCCCTCGAATCCGAAGGTAAAGTGCGAGAAATTTTTCTCTGCGATTTTTCTCTATCCAGTGCACTCTTCCAAGTGTTGCTAAGTGCATAGCCGTTGTCTCTATTAAAGTTATTATCGCTAAGTCTAATTTCGACTGCTTCCCTGCTTCCCTGAAACAGTCTCAGTTGCTGAGCAATCTGGCTCTTTTACAACGCTGTCGTGACAAGGAGGTAGTACCGAAGTTTGCAGTCGTCAAACACCACATCAGAAGCGCTGCAGCAAACAGAATTTTACGAAAGACCAGCCATGCTATTGTGAAGGAGAGGATACGTCATACCAGGCATGAACTAGACATGAACGCTCGCCTGTTATTTAGTTGCCATTTATTTCTGGCCGAAGTCCTCTCACCATTGGACTGGGAATGGGTGGATATGACTTTGGCGGCACACCAACGAGCCAATTTAAGCAGGACTGCGGCGGAACAGGCCGATAAATTTGAGCGGCTTAACGGTGATCAAGGAACTACTGGGTCCAACGGCATTCACCGCACTGTTATCAACTTCTCTGACAAGGAACTTGATGAAGCTACCATCTCGGCTCTCAGTAAAGGACTGAACTTTGCCCCAGCTCCACGTAAGTTACCGGTGGTTGAGATCATTAGTGGAGTGGAACAAGCAGTTCGTCATCTTCCTCAAGAAGCAGCGGATGACGTAAGGCTTGCTACTAGCCGTATTTTAGCGACATCCAAGCCGCCTATGTCAAACATCAGCAGAGAGGAGAGACAAGGACTGAAATTGTTGCAGAAGGATGAAGATCTAGTTATTTTACCTGCTGACAAGGGGAACGCCACGGTAATCCTCAATGCTACAGATTACCATAAGAAAGTTGGATTATTACTGGAGGACAGCACATACCGGGTTCTCAGACGGGATCCCACATCGGCGCTCAGCAGGAAGACAAGGGAGCTACTAAAAAACTCTGGCCTCTCCGACGAACTGGTGAAGAACTTACGGCCGAGAGCACCTAGGCCACCAAGACTGTACGGTTTGCCAAAGGTTCATAAGGAGAACGTCCCGTTGAGACTGATTGTTAGCGCTATTGGCTCTCCTACGTACAAGCTTGCAAAGCACTTAACTAAATTGTTGGCGCCTATAGTTGGTCACTGCCCACATCATATTAAAAATTCTAAAATGTTTGTTGGTATCATAAAACAGATGAAGATAGGCCCAAGTGATATCATGGTCAGCCTCGACGTGGTTTCTCTGTTCCCCAAAGTACCTGTGGATGACACATTACAACTGTTGGCTGCTCATTTCTCCTCAGAAATTTTGAAGTTGTTCCGGCATACCTTGATGTCCACTTATTTTTTATACAGTGGAAATTATTATGAAATGACGGATGGAACAGCCATGAGTTCGCCACTGTCACCAGCAATAGCGAATTTATTCATGGAGGACTTCGAAGAACGAGCCCTGAGCAGTGCTCACCTCCGCCCATCATGCTTCTACAGATACGTCGACGATACTTTCTTAATCTGGCCACACGGCAGCGACACGCTGCAGCAGTTCGTCGAACATCTGAATGGTGTACATCCAAACATAAAATTTACATTGGAGGTAGAGAAGGAAGGGAAGTTACCTTTTTTAGATGTGTTGGTAGAGCGAAAGCCGGATGGACGACTGGGCCATTCTGTGTACAGGAAGCCAACCCATACAGACTTATATCTGTACAGCCATAGCTTCCATCATCCATCTCAGAAGAGAGCTATGCTGAATACTTTAGTACACAGAGCCAGGACTATTTCCGACAAGGACCACCTCGGTCCCGAGATTAACCATATGACGACTGTTTTCAAGAGGAATGGTTATTCTGCCGGTGAAATTAGATCAGTATTGTCCAAGAAAGTAAGACACGATGCCGGCCACATACAAGAAGAGGACCAACACATAGCGCGGCTTCCTTTTTGCGGTGCTACAACAAGCAAGATAGCCAGAGTCCTGAAGAGGCAAGGAATAAAACCAGTTTTCCGACCACCTAGGAAAATCAAGGAAATGTTGAGACCAGTCAAAGATAGTCTCGGCTTAAGAGCGCCGGGAATTTATACTATTCCTTGCGAATGCGGCAAGAATTACGTGGGCCAGTCTGTAAGAACCGTTGCCGACCGCTGCATCGAGCACCAACGCCACCTGAAATACAGGTATCTGGAAAAATCAGCGGTGGCTGAACATAGCCTGCTTAACAAGCATAAGATTTTATTTGAAGAAACCAGAGTAATAGCCCACACATCGAATTACTGGGACTCTGTGATCCGGGAAGCAGTCGAAATTAGACTTAGCGATAATAACTTTAACAGAGACAACGGCTATGCACTTAACAACACTTGGAAGAGTGCACTGGATAGAGAAAAATCGCAGAGAAAAATTTCTCGCACATTACCTCCGGATTCGAGGGATGGCGCTGCAAGCAACGCGGGATAGCAACTACTTCTATGGAAGTAGAGGGCACCACTTCGCTACGCGCCATATTGCTGACGTATTCCAGCCAATCAGTAGCCGTCCTTTGCATATAAAAGTGGGAACCTCGCTGGTTCACGACAGTCAGTTTTAGCCCTGACGACGACCATGGAGGTAGTGGTCGAAAGCTTGGAGATTTATCCTGATTTGACGCGGCATGTACACCGAGAGATTTTTACTCATTAAATATTACAATTCGCCATTAGTTTGCATTATAATAGATGAATAACGCAGTGCGGTAAATGGTAGGAAGTTTATCATTAAAATTAATACAGTTTTCATAATCATAACAACTTTCATATAATAAACAGCCTGTAACGGAAAAGTTCAATCTTAATCGCTATCGTCATTGCAGAATCACCTGCTTTATCACGATGAGTTTCATGTGCATAGATGCCTTCATAATTTTTTATTTCTAGTAACTGGAAACTAGTTGTCACAAAATGCAAGATATTGAATATGAACTTTGGTAGCTATTAATCCTTGAGATAATAACACAGAAGAGGACGAATTTGTCTCTCAGTTTTCCTGTTTCTTGTCAACTTGAATGAGCGGGATAGCCTTATAAAATGTGAAGGTATGTACCAGATACCTGGCTTTGAACACTCAAAGCCGACCCGCTGAATCTGAAGCCCAAATTTTTTGTTCCAGTCTGTAATTCTATGGCATCGACCTATACTCGTAATTTCTGGAGCACCGTTACTGGCCCAAAAAATACAGCTTTAGTTTCTGGAAAACTAGCTAATTTCTTCTCAACAATGTCTGTCTGTGTTCTAACAGTCATATTTTATGTACTAATCCTCGCCGTTTAATTTCACGTAACTACATTGTGCGTCAGGGATTAATATCTGGTCAGTAACGTATTCCTGAATATATTGTGAACTAACATTTCCCTTTTTTCAGTCGGAAATATGTTATATAATATATATGAAGTTGGAATCGATCTTCCCACCAGCAATTACTATTTGTAAGACATTCCGGGCTGTGTTTAGTGCGAGTGATTTTTCTTGAGCTAATACTGGCTCTTTTACAGGATCCTCTAGAATCTTGAAACAGGCTAACGGTAATTCTGTGCATCCATCTCGTTGCTCTTTTTCAACAAGCGTGACCAGCGTTTTTGTCCAGTAACATGGCACTGTTTGCGAAAAATTGTCGAGACCTTTGATTTAGGAGAGGGATAATATCACGCATTATTCAGTTTAAACTGTGAAATGAATTGCATCAGATCCATGTGCCGTGTTCGTTTTGATTACTTATAATTACTTATCAATTCCACACAGTGCTTATTTCAATATCCGTCAGTTGTCTATGTGAGCGGTGATCAAAGTTTTATCTACACTCCTGGAAATGGAAAAAAGAACACATTGACACCGGTGTGTCAGACCCACCATACTTGCTCCGGCCACTGCGAGAGGGCTGTACAAGCAATGATCACACGCACGGCACAGCGGACACACCAGGAACCGCGGTGTTGGCCGTCGAATGGCGCTAGCTGCGCAGCATTTGTGCACTGCCGCCGTCAGTGTCAGCCAGTTTGCCGTGGCATACGGAGCTCCATCGCAGTCTTTAACACTGGTAGCATGCCGCGACAGCATGGACGTGAACCGTATGTGCAGTTGACGGACTTTGAGCGAGGGCGTATAGTGGACATGCGGGAGGCCGGGTGGACGTACCGCCGAATTGCTCAACACGTGGGGCGTGAGGTCTCCACAGTACATCGATGTTGTCGCCAGTGGTCGGCGGAAGGTGCACGTGCCCGTCGACCTGGGACCGGACCGCAGCGACGCACGGATGCACGCCAAGACCGTAGGGTCCTACGCAGTGCCGTAGGGGACCGCACCGCCACTTCCCAGCAAATTAGGGACATTGTTGCTCCTGGGGTATCGGCGAGGACCATTCGCAACCGTCTCCATGAAGCTGGGCTACGGTCCCGCACACCGTTAGGCCGTCTTCCGCTCACGCCCCAACATCGTGCAGCCCGCCTCCAGTGGTGTCGCGACAGGCGTGAATGGAGGGACGAATGGAGACGTGTCGTCTTCAGCGATGAGAGTCGCTTCTGCCTTGGTGCCAATGATGGTCGTATGCGTGTTTGGCGCCGTGCAGGTGAGCGCCACAATCAGGACTGCATACGACCGAGGCACACAGGGCCAACACCCGGCATCATGGTGTGGGGGGCGATCTCCTACACTGGCCGTACACCACTGGTGATCGTCGAGGGGACACTGAATAGTGCACGGTACATCCAAACCGTCATCGAACCCATCGTTCTACCATTCCTAGACCGGCAAGGGAACTTGCTGTTCCAACAGGACAATGCACGTCCGCATGTATCCCGTGCCACCCAACGTGCTCTAGAAGGTGTAAGTCAACTACCCTGGCCAGCAAGATCTCCGGATCTGTCCCCCATTGAGCATATTTGGGACTGGATGAAGCGTCGTCTCACGCGGTCTGCACGTCCAGCACGAACGCTGGTCTAACTGAGGCGCCAGGTGGAAATGGCATGGCAAGCCGTTCCACAGGACTACATCCAGCATCTCTACGATCGTCTCCACGGGAGAATAGCAGCCTGCATTGCTGCGAAAGGTGGATATACACTGTACTAGTGCCGACATTGTGCATGCTCTGTTGCCTGTGTCTATGTGCCTGTGGTTCTGTCAGTGTGATCATGTGATGTATCTGACCCCAGGAATGTGTCAATAAAGTTTCCCCTTCCTGGGACAATGAATTCACGGTGTTCTTATTTCAATTTCCAGGGGTGTATGTCAAATTTAATATTACGGCATGCTGTGAAATGGTTCAAATGGTTCTGAGCACTATGCGACTCAACTTCTGAGGTCATCAGTCGCCTAGAACCTAGAATTAATTAAACCTAACTAACCTAAGGACATCACACACATCCATGCCCGAGGCAGAATTCGAACCTGCGACCGTAGCGGTCGCTCGGCTCCAGACTGTAGCGCCCAGAACCGCACGGCCACACTGGCCGGCGGCATTCTGTCGGCTTCAGTTTCTACATTAGATTTATCCAGGAAGGAACGGTTGGTGGCTTTCACTTCTTTCATTGTTGCATTGGACCATACCTGTTATTGATTTTCTCGTAGGTCTTTCGCCAGAATCCGATTTCGGAAATTATTGTAGGCTTCACGAATTACCATTCTTACGGATGTACGAGTTATCAATAATTGATCCCCAGCAGCTTGTGTTTTAGGAGGGCGTTAGAGGCTATGTGGTGTATAAAACATACATTCTTTCCCAACTTCATAGAGGAACGTTTTTTCCTCTGATGACGCCTTCACAAGACCCACTGTCGTTATCGCCGATAGCAAAGTGCAGTGTCTTACCAATTCATACATCTTTACCACTACGGTGTGATCAGCGTGTTGGTATATAATTTGGGCTATCTTTAAATGACCCTACACCTGATCTACCAAAATCAGACGGCACTTGGTTATCAATCTGACTGCAAAAGTGAGAGTTACTCCTATCCTTTTAAATTGGCTTCATTTTTATTTAGCCTGGCCTAGTGTTAACACTTGCCACTGTGAGTAATCTACGTGAAATGAAGTGTAATCTATTTTTCTCATGCTCTTTCCCTACTTCTTGCTATTGTTTCGATCAATTCTCAGTTCCATGATTTTTGTGGGGGCGACTAATTTGTTGAGAAAAGGAAGATATTGTATTTGCTGTGTACGATTCGTTAGGTAACAAATAATATTTTTACATTAGCTGTCCGTCAACATCCGATACCCAACCAGTTTTAATAATTTACTTATCGAATGGTGTTTTAGTCTACCTTCATCAAAGATTCGTCTAATCTAAACTAAGAAGTGGGTAAATGAATATCTATGTGCGCTTTGTATCTATTCTACCATCAAAGTGGACCATTTCTTGTGTGTTATATATGTCCTACTCAAGATGAATTACCAGTATCTAGCGTCAGCAGGAGCCGAGTTTGTCACAGGACACGTGGGGCCTCTAGTTTAAGCCGGTATTCCACGACACATTCATCGCATACAGGCCAGCAAGAGCGCCACAAGCGTGCAGTCTGGAACTGCCAACTTTTCGATAGCCCTATTCACGATACCCTTACGAGTTAAGTCTGCACTAGCGCCCCAACGGTACATGTTCGGAAGTACAGGCTTGTTTACGTCGATTACGGCGTTGAGTATGGAAGTGTATTTTCTTTTTTGTAAAGGTGCTGATAATGAAAATTCTAAGAGGTCTAATGTCTTATTTACTAACAAGGGAACCTCCCCATCGCACCCCCCCCCCCCCCCCCTCAGATTTAGTTATAAGTTGGCACAGTGGATAGGACTTGAAAAACTGAACACAGATCAATAGAGAAAACAGAAAGAAGTTGTGTGGAACCGTGAAAAAAATTAGTAAAATACACAAACTGAGTAGTCCATGTGCAAGATAGGCAACATCATGGAGTATGTGAGCCCAGGAGCGCCGTGGTCCCGTGGTTAGCGTGATCAAGCGTGATCAGCTGCGGAACGCGAAGTCCTTGGTTCAAGTCTTCGCTCGACTGAAAATTTTACTTTCTTTATTTTGGCAAAGTTATGATCTGTCCGTTCGTTCATTGACGTCTCTGTTCACTGCAATAAGTTTAGTGTCTGTGTTTTACGATCGCACCGCAAAACCGTGCGATTAGTAAACGAAAGGACGTGCCTTTCCAATGGGAACCGAAAACATTTGATCGCAAGGTCATAGGTTAACCGATTCCTCCACAGGAAAACACGTCTGATATATTCTACATGACATTGGTGACGGCATGTGCGTCACATGACAGGAATATGTTGTCGACCAACCTAACTTGGGTAAAAAGATTCTTCCACCTTGCCCGATTTGGGTTTCCTTGTGGATGTGATAATCACTCCCAAAAAAGTGATGAAAACATAAGAGTTTGTCACATAAACTGAAAATAAAAAATTAAACTTTTCACACAAGGGAAGACTTGAACCTAGGACCTCTCGTTCCGTAGCTGCTCTCGCTAACCACGGGACCACGGTGCTCCTCGACTCCAAGTGTCCTTGATGTTGCCTATCTCGGCATGGACTACTCCGTTTGTATATTTTACTAATTTTTTTCATAGTTCCACACAACTTCTTCCTGTTTTCTCGATTGATCTGTGTTCAGTTTTTCAAGGCCTATCCACTGTGCCAACTTATAACTAAATCTGAGGTGGGTGCAATGGAGAGGTTCCCTTGTAAGCAGTTATCATTCTTCGCAGATATAATGACAGTACGTTATGATTATACAGAGGTATGAACTAAAGAGTTGGTTTTATATCATGCTGGTAAGAGCAAATGGTTATCTACGTTTACGTTTCACTGAATTTTGGATATGGAGAACGCAATTATCTGTGCATCATTTTCTATGACACTGTCCGCCTGGTTAGATACTGGACTCGCATTCGAGAGGACGACGGTTCAATCCCGCGTCCGGCCATCCTGATTTAGGTTTTCCGTGATTTCCCTAAATCATTCCAGGCAAATGTCGGGATGGTTCCTCTGAAAGGGCACGGCCGACTTCCTTCCCTAATCCGATTAGACCGATGACCACGCTGTCTGGTCTCCTTCCCCAAACAACCAACCAACCAACCAACCAACTGTCCGCCTTAATCGTTAGGAGAAGGGCAGGACCACGGCTTAATGCCGGGAGTAGGAATTGGGTTCGACGCTGGCTAGAAAGAAGGGGCGAAGGCAGGGATATGTACTCCCTGTTAACAAAGGTGATGACGCCCGGAGATCCACAGTAATTTAGGAATGCCTTTCCAATTGTACGGGGGTCACTTCGAAAGAAATGCACACTATTTTTGTAAAAATACAGTTTTCATTCTGCATATGTAAAAGTTTTACAGTGTATAGATACATCCTTCCCGCTTGTTTTCAAACTTAGTTCAACCGGTTCCCGTGAGTGGCGCCGTCACAGCATGTCTTCAAGACGGCTGCTACACTTGACGTTCGTCAGAAGCAACGTGCCATCATAGAATTCCTGTGATGTGAAAACGAGACAGTGGGAAGCATCCACAAGAGGTTGAAAAAGGTGTATGGAAATGCTGCTGTCGATAGCTGTGCAGTTAGTCAGTGGGCAAGCTGATTACGTGATGAAAGTGGGAAGAGATATGGCTACGGTGTTTTTCGCTTCCGAAGGACTCTTGCTTGTGGACATCACGCCAAGTGGAAGCACAAAAAATTCTGATGCATATGTGACGACGCTGAAGAAGCTTCAAGCTCTACTGAGTCGTGTTCGACCACATCGGCAAAAACAGGATGTTTTGCTCTTGCACTACAATGCACGGCCACATGTCAGTCAAAAAACCATGGAAGCGATCACAAAACTCGGATGGACAACACTGAAACACCCGCCTTACAGTCCTGACCTGGCTCCATGTGACTGTCATCTCTTTGGGAAACTGAAAGACTCTCTTCGTGGAAAAAAGTTTGAAGATCATGACTCCCTTGTGCGCGCTGCCAAACAGTGGCTCCAACAGGTTGGTGCAGAATTTGACCGTGCGAGTATACAGGCGCTGGTTCCAAGATGGCGTAAGGCAGTTGAGGGGGATGGAAATTGTGTGGAGAAATGAAAATATTGTTCCTAAAGGATGTATCTACACACTGTAAAACTTTCAAAGATGTAGAATAAAACATGGATTTTTTTAAAAAATAGTGTGCATTTCTTTTGGAGTGAACGTATTACAAGACGACATTCGCACAAGTGGCCAGTGATGGGGGAAGCAGTTTCAGAGTTATTGTGACCGCAAAGATGCAAAACGCCTTTTTCAGTCCTCATGGTCACGTCCTCGCAACTGCTTTGACTATTGTTGATACTCTTTCAACACCATCCTTCCTGGCATACTGAAATAACACAAAAGAGGCAGTCAAATGAAACACGTGAGGTACTTTCACCAATTAATTAAAGTAATACATACACATATCGAAAGTAAAATTATATGCACATTTACATAGAACACATAAACTAAGAATTAAAGTTTTGTACACGTACGCTATTACGGTACAGCATATCTAGATCATATAGGCACCTTCCCTTGCTGTATTCCTTAATAATCATATTTGTACTTTCTTTGTTTCGTTCCATGTCTATAATAAGAAGCTATCATTCGATGTACCACTTTCTCTAGGGCCACAAAAAACGAGAATATATTTTCCATTACTGTATTGATAAAAAATTACTCACTGATGAACGTGTACAATAGCTAGCGCAGTAACCTAAAGAGTCCTCAAGAGCTCACTCATTTCTCGTCTGCTGACAACAAATGAAAACAATAACTAGCACAAAAAGCCCTCTAGAAGTGCTGCGTTCCGTGCATGCGCGCATACATCTCTTTTATGGTGCATGCGCGAATCCACGGTTGTTATTTCTCCCCGGCGGATAAACCATCTGCTAAAATCGCAGCTTCACCCGTTCTGCCGAAGGATGGCAGGTTGTCTGACGCCTGTCATGTACATGTCAGGTACGTCGCGTAATACCGTGTTTCCTTTTTTTCACCTTACAAATCAAAGATGGAATTTTAATAGTGTAAATGAGGTTTTGTGTTTTTTCTGTACAAGTTCCCTAGCTGCCATTTATAGAATAATTGTTTTTCGTTTTGTGCTGTCGTGTGCTTACACATTTAACAAAGCATCAGTTTCGAGCAAATAAACTGTATGTGTATAAAACGGTACCTTCGTGTGAAAAGTTTGAAGGAATGTAATTTATGCAATAACTTGTTAGAGAGATGAACTTTGTAATAATCAGTGGAGCTCTAACAAAGCAGTGTGGATGGAGGTGTGGAGAATCTTCGGTGTCACGAGTGCACAGAACATAACTGCGTAAGAGAATGTGCATTTATTTTGGTGTGAAGTACAGAATGAGAAGTGGATAAGTAAATGTTTCGACGTGTTCATCACCATAAGCAAATCGTTCTTGAATTATTATGTGAAGTAATATCAACAGACTGAGATCAAAGCATCCTTATCCACACCCTTTACAAGAGGACAGTTTTACGTGGTGCAACGAACTGTAGTTTGAGCCCTTGCACATGACTTGTAGCCTCGTTACTGTTTTACAGGTTTCCGCCGAATTGACATTCGAAGCGCCACGTACAGTCTGAAATACTTTTTTAATAAAATGTCATCTATGACAGTGGCTGTCAAAGTGCGATCCGTGAGCTGCATGCGGCCCGAATGAAGTATTTATGCGGCTCGCGGTTCTCAGTCGTCTTTTAAAATAATACGAGTCAAGCAGCTAACAGCCGAACGCAAAATCGTCAACTAATGTTTGGAGCTTCTTAAGAGTGTAACTTTTCTGCTCAGTAACAAACAAAAACACAAATATTTTATGATGAACTTAATTTTTATTGTTGTTGGTGTACTCGACCGCGAACTAAATAAAGTTAGCCGCTTACCTCGTGTGCAGAAGGGTAAATAGCGCGGCCGCTGAGTATTTAGAGGATGTGGGAGAGGTAACGTTTTATCGTTTATCTTCCAGTACTGACCAACTAACAGGCGTACACAACTGGTCCCGTTCAGCTACTGCGGTACAAATTTTGACACAGAAGTAGAGTGGATTCTTGAATGCACGTTACGGTGACGGTCATCTTCAAACGCGGTGCTTATTTGTAGCGAGATATATCAAATTGCGTAAAATAATATTTAAGCTATTTCTGTAAACATGTGTGACCTGTCTCAGTTGCGTAATGCATTTAAATATGAGTACAGTTGCTGTTATTAATCAGCTAACCATCTGATCACACAGGTAGGACGATATCATCTTGTCAGGCAGTTACAGTTTCGTAGCTTTTAGGTCGCTATGGTGGCAGCAGTCTGAAATAGAGAAGTCACACCAAGTAATCCGCATAGTATCGACTTTTAACGATTAGTACTTCGGTGTCGGCAGTGAATGTATCGTGCCCTAAGTATAGCTAGTCCACTGGTAGCTCGCAATTCACATAAGTTACCAATTAATAAGATTGGTACTGTCCCATAATATATGTTGGCTATTGAGCAAAAACATTTGACGACGTCAAGCAGAACTATAGACCTATATCTCTGACGTCGATCTGTTGTAGAATTTTAGAACATGTTTTTTACTCGAGTATCATGTCGTTTTTCTAAACCCAGAATCTACTATGTAGGAATCAACATGGATTCCGGAAACAGCGATCCTGTGAGACCCAACTCGCTTTCTTTGTTCATGAGACCCAGAAAATATTAGATACAGGCTCCCAGGTAGATGCTATTTTTCTTGACTTCCGGAAGTCGTTCGATACAGTTCCGCACTGTCGCCTGATAAACAAAGTAAGAGCCTACGGAATATCAGACCAGCTGTGTGGCTGGATTGAAGAGTTTTTAGCAAACAGAACACAGCATGTTGTTATCAATGGAGAGACGTCTACAGACGTTAAAGTAACCTCTGGCGTGCCACAGGGGAGTGTTATGGGACCATTGCTTTTCACAATATATATAAATGACCTAGTAGATAGTGTCGGAAGTTCCATGCGGCTTTTCACGGATGATGCTGTAGTATACAGAGAAGTTGCAGCATTAGAAAATTGTAGCGAAATGCAGGAAGATCTGCAGCGGATAGGCACTTGGTGCATGGAGTGGCAACTGACCCTTAACATAGACAAATGTAATGTATTGCGAATACATAGAAAGAAGGATCCTTTATTGTATGATTATATGATAGCGGAACAAACACTGGTAGCAGTTACTTCTGTAAAATATCTGGGAGTATGCGTGCGGAACGATTTGAAGTGGAATGATCATATAAAATTAATTGTTGGTAAGGCGGGTACCAGGTTGAGATTCATTGGGAGAGTGCTTAGAAAATGTAGTCCATCAACAAAGGAGGTGGCTTACAAAACACTCGTTCGACCTATACTTGAGAATTGCTCATCAGTGTGGGGTCCGTACCAGATCGGGTTGATGGAGGAGATAGAGAAGATCCAAAGAAGAGCGGCGCGTTTCGTCACTGGGGTTATTTGGTAACCGTGATAGCGTTACGGAGATGTTTAACAAACTCAAGTGACAGACTCTGCAAGAGTGGCGCTCTGCATCGCGGTGTAGCTTGCTAGCCAGGTTTCGAGAGGGTGCGTTTCTGGATGAGGTATCGAATATATTGCTTCCCCCTACTTATACCTCCCGAGGAGATCACGAATGTAAAATTAGAGAGATTAGAGCGCGCACGGAGGCTTTCAGACAGTCGTTCTTCTCGCGAACCATACGCGACTGGAACAGGAAAGGGAGGTAATGACAGTGGCACGTGAAGTGCCCTCCGCCACACACCGTTGGGTGGCTTGCGGAGTATAAACGTAGATGTAGATGTAGAACTGATTTATGATGTTGTCTCTGTGAGTTAAAAATTCACCCGCCTTTTGTGCGCTAGCTTGAATTAATATGCAAAACTCTTCATATGGTTTAAGATCTGTTCAAGTGAATTATTTTTCGTGGATCAGACACTTTCTATGTTTTATTTGGTGTTTACGATTCGCCGCCTGCAACTGAGTTGGTTTGCGCTATATCACAAAAAATGGTTCAAATGGCTCTGAGCACTATGGGACTTAATATCTATGGTCATCAGTCCCCTAGAACTTGGAACTACTTAAACCTAACTAACCTAAGGACATCACACAACACCCAATCATCACGAGGCAGAGAAAGCGCTATATCACATATGGACTAAGATGAAAGCGACGTGTTGCATGACATGATTCAAAACCCACGAACTATGTGTGTAATGGAAAACTTGTTTAACTATGCAAACTAACCTTTGGTGATGTTAGTAATTTGATATTCGCAATTGGAAGATTAGTGCCTCACGATAAAGGGCGAGTAGTGAAACCTACCAGGAAACTAACTGCTGTCCATTGAACATTTTGGCATTGTGGCTGTAAAGGCGTTCTCGCAACAAACTGTTATAGCTTTTTTACATGATCTATCTCTTTACATAACTCATTTGGATAAAATAGTAATTAATAAATGTATTATTCTTTGACTGAAACTGTTTAATTTACTGTTATATCCTAAATCATGTATTATTCGCTGATTGATCCTTTAAATAATTTTCATTAATTTATAACACCTTATCAGAGATCGAAAGCTGTTCTGTGGTTAAATTCTTTTTCATGGTGATGATAAAATGAGAGAATAACTGATACAGTTTAAAGAGGCTCTCTCCTTGGTTCAAATGGTTCAAATGGCTCTGAGCACTATGGGACTTAACATCTGAGGTCATCAGTCCCCTAGAACGTAGAACTACTTAAACCTAACTAACCTAAGGACATCACACACATCCATGCCCGAGGCAGGATTCGAACCTGCGACCGTAGCGGTCTCGCAGTTCCAGACTGTAGCGCCTAGAACCGCTTGGCCACTCCGGCCGGCGCTCTCTCCTTCTTACGTCATTAACTTTCTAGATATTTCTTGTGGTATTCGCATAATATTCAGCATTTCGGCCTTTATATTTAAATTCAAGTATACACTTTCCTGCGCTTGTGAGCTTTACTTCTCTTTTTGTTTGCATATTTAAATACGTCAAGCGTTTGTATTATTTACGCTTGGCCTATTGAATCTTTTGCTATCCTCATTACTTTCAATCAATCAGAACGTTACTGGATCTATTCCGGCTCTAGTGAAGAACACTCTTTCGTCGTTAGAACAGTTTTTAAGTCATTAACCGTTTTTCCCATTTCCGAAAGATCATTTAAACTTTTTTTTTTTTTTTTTACTATTCACTGTCATTCTTCGGTCGAAGTTTCCTCAGATATGTAGTGCGTCAAAGGCTCCAAAATAGGTCTCATTTCAGTCTAGGAACTGTGTTGGCAGTTCAACAGCCTGGCTGACAGGCCACAGTTGGTGAAAACTACTCTCTGGGAAGAACCGAGATCTGCAGTTCAATGCCGTTCATGCTTTCAGTTGCTCCCGAGATGATCTCTCGCACCTTCGGACAATTCCACTAATGATATACATTGCGGGCAGACAGTCGCCGTTTCCCTCTTGTGGCGCCATTTCGCAGGCAGGGGGCAACTAGGGCGTTACGTGCGAGCTGCCTGTACCTAATAGCCCCTTCTTTCCCCTCTGTGCCACTAAGAACCTCATCAAAAGAGAGACCACAACTTGAACAGGACGGATAACGTCTCCTGTCTCTTTTTCATAATCAGATGACGTCATTGGCACAAAGTTATTCGTTACAAGCGTGTGCCTACCCTTTTGCCATTTACTCTATCATAATTACTAGGGATGTGCTTGTTGTTGGTAATCAGTTATCACAATACGCCTACTGCAAACAGCAAGCACACCGCGGAGGATTAACGTTACTCTGGAAAGTGAATGAACACTATATTACATGTTCGTCACTGAGATGCATCCAGGATATGAACGACAGCATCTGTAAGGCATGAGTACTATTTATTTAACATCTGGTTTAAGGATTATTTTTACCTGACAGTGTGTAAGTGCGCCATTATAACAACAGCAACACAACAGTGTTCTAGAATTCGTACCAGATATTTATCAAAATAATATTTATATGTTCTGTTTAACTCCTAGATGCGATCACTTATAATCACTTTCATATCGGTGTAGGACATGCAGAAGGAATGTGTATAGACTGATCACACGATCGTGATTGTTCGAAGCAATTAATAATGAAATAAAACATTTAAAGGATTACGATCAAGGATTTTTTTTAAGTTTTTAATATTCTGACTGATTTGATGCAGCCTACGACGAATTCCTCTCCTTTACGAGCCTCTTCATTTCAAACTAGCACTTGCACCCTGAATCCTCGGTTAATTGTTGAATGTAATCCCGTCTGCGTCTTCCTCTACAGATTACAGCCTCTGCAGTTCCCTCTGGTACCATGGAAGATGTTCCCTGAGTTCTTAACACACAATGTCTTAACACATTACCTGTCTTTCTGTCCTTGCGTCTTGTCGTTGTTTCCTATATACTTCTTTCTTCGTCGTTTCTGCTAGGAATCTTCTCATTCTTCAGCAGCACCACATATCGAACGCTTCGATCCACTTTTGTTGAGGATTTCAAAAAGTCCATAATTCATTACCATATAATGCTGTGCTCCAAACGTACATTTTCAGAAATCTCTTCCTCTTATTACGGACTACTTCTGATACTAGTGGAATTCTCTTGGACAGGAATGCCTTTGTTTGCCGGTGCTAGTCTGCTTTCTGTATCCTTCTTACTGTTTCATCATGAGTTATTTTGCTGCCTAAGTAGGAGGATTCCTTAACTTTATCTACTTCACGATCCCCAATTATGATGTTACGTTTCTGTTCTCGTTTCTGCTAGTTCTGCAGTTCTCATTAGACAGTTCATTCCATTCAACAGACTCTATAATTTTCCTTCGTCTTCCCCGAGGAAAGCAACGTCATCAGTAAATCTTATAATTGATATCCTTTCGCCTTTAATTTTAATCCCACTGTTGAACTTTCCTGTTATTTCAGTCACTGCTTCTTCGATCTACAAACTGAATGGTGGAGACGAAAGACTGCGTCCCTGTCTTACACTTTTTCTTTTTAATCCGAGCGCTTCGTCTAATCCAACCTTTCAGTTCCATCTTGGTTCTTGCACATACTGTATATTACCCGTCTTTTCCTGTAGCATACTACCCTGAAACACCAAACAAACTTATATAGGCATGTGTATTCAAATACAGAGATATGTAAACAGGCAGAATACGGCGCTGCGATCGGCAACGTCCATGTAACACAACAAGTATCTGACGCTGTAGTTATGTCGGTTACTGCTACTACAAAGGCAGGTTATGAAAAATGACGCGAGTTTGAACGTGGTATTATAGTCGGCGCACGAGCTATGGGACACAGCACCTCCGAGACTTGACACCGGTGACGATGAATTTCGTTGGGCGCTACGTTTTGTGCGGGAAGGAAGTTTATCACTGACCGAATCTCTCAGGCGGTGAGAGAACGAATAAGAGACGTCATTTCGGGGCACTGATGCCGCTGTCCTGGGACCAGGCGGGACTTGTCCGGCGGGCATTTGATTTCCACGCCATAGATCTGTTACCGATGCGCAATTTTCCCAGGCAAATACGTCTACTTTAAAGGGAAACAACATCGGGAAACTTACTTTCTCAAAGCGTGTCTTAATTCAGCAGATCCTCAAGTTTTTTCCCATTGTCGTGTATCTTATTCGTGCCAGAAACTTGGATGCATGAAATGTTAAGAAGATTTATGATAGTTCTCGCGCTTATCTGCCCTTGCTCTCTTCGGAATTGTATTGGATAACATATTTCGAAAAGTCTGATGGTATATCGCCAGTCCCATAGATTTTGCGGCCGCTGTGGCCGAGCGGTTCTATGCGCTTCGGTCCGGAACAGCGCTGCTGCTACGGTCGCAGGTTCGAATCCTGCCTCGGCGTGGATGTGCGTGATGTCTTTAGGTTAATTAGGTTCAAGTAGTTCTATGTCTATGGGACTGATGACGTCAGATGTTAAAGTCACATAGTGCTTAGAGCCATTTGAACCATAGATTCTACACACGAACTAGAACACTCCGTCTGGTTGGCACTTCCCTCCAGTGATTTTAGAAAATCCGATGGATGTTATACATCGGTCTGCCTCATTTAATCTAACTCTTCCAAAGCTGTTTTAAATTCTGCTCTAATACTGTAAATTCTATCAGTTGCATTTCCTATTTCTTCTTCGATCACGTCGTTGGACAAATCCTCCCCGTCACAGAGGCCTTCAGCGTACTCTTTCCACAAATCTGCTCTCCACTCTGCGTATAGCAGAGGAATGTGCATTAAAAAAATATATTTGTCCAATGAATGCCCGTTTAAAGGCGCTGCAGTCTGGAACCGCAAGACCGCTACGGTCGCAGGTTCGAATCCTGCCTCGGGCATGGATATTTGTGATGTCCTTAGGTTAGTTAGGTTTAACTAGTTCTAAGTTCTAGGGGACTAATGACCTCAGCAGTTGAGTCCCATAGTGCTCAGAGCCATTTGAACCATTTTGTAACAGTTGTCACATTTCGGCAACATTCATGAAACTACGTATCTGTACTAATATTCTATAACCCACTACACCACCAAACCACCATGTTCTGACTGCGTCGTGAACACTCCTTTAACCTCTAGAGCACAGCAATCAAGAGCCAGAGCTCGCAAATAAGATATTCTTTCTCTCTAAACCGCAGAAAGCGCTTAAAATTATTGCCAGTCAGTGAGCATTTTAACCATAAATTATATGTCCTTCGATATATTTGATAAGCAATTAATAATTTGACAATAAATTAAGGCTAGTGTCTATTATTCTGTTCGAGAGACGCAAGAAATTAAATTTTAATCCATCACGATCTAGTTTCAAACACAAATTATTAATAGCTACATTGGTTGCAGTCTCCAACCCTGATTCGTATCACTCACGACCGTTGTCTTTGGAAAAAGCATCTTTGCAAGGGAGATGGAAGTGTTTGGTCGTACATAAATTGAAGAAAGCGCGCCCGCTTTACCCATCGGTACCTAAAAGTCTACAACGGACGGAGGGGGCACTGACCTAAGTACGACAGCGCTGTGACCCCTAAAACATTCTCTTGTTATTTGATTCCGCTAAAGATGAACATTCTGGCACAGAATTACATGTGATTTTCTTGTTAAATACCTCGGAATTTGGGTGCGACTCATCACCTATCCTCTCCGTGTCTGTAGTAAGTGAAATGTAGAGTAATACCAGCGAAGCACAGCTCTTGGAATTTAGTTTATTCTTCTCGACAGGCTTTGGAGACAATTGCATTTGTCTTGGGAAGATGCACATCAGCTTCATTCAATTATGCTACGAACAACGGTTCTGATTTTGTCAGCTTGTGATTCATCGCCACCTCTACATGCTTCCTAACACTGTGAATAAAGTTTCATACCAGAAAGCGTAACATACACATAATTTAAGTCGCTCGTGTAACGTACGGCTCACCACACGCAACACGCGGCGGATTAATGACCGTTGGTCTAATAAACCTGCCAGCTTGGGCGTGGTTTGTGTAGGCGGGTTTCCAATGTCACGCGCGTTCGCCCCCTGCGTAAGAAACTCAACAGTCAGGAAGTTACGTGATAGAAACTTTGTACACCGTTGGTGAACAAGCAATGGCGTACAATATTTTATTTTCCCTGGGCTAAAGTTCTGTGTACTTCAAGGTACAAACGCTTGATTACGCTAAGTTAGATGTAAATATAGAGGAAAATTCCCAAAAGCTGCAAAACAGCAAAAAATTATGTTTTAAGAGAACGTAAGGTTTACTATATAGCGTTATGCCCCATTACATGTTATTCTTGGAATCATTACATGTTATTATGAAAAATTCTTTTTAAAAATCATTCAAAATTAGCGAGTTTGGAAAATGGTTTCCAAAATCGGATCCCTCCTAAAAATAAGCAAAATAACACTAAACAAAATTGGAAAATGGTATTAAATTAGAGAAGACGTAATTTAGATTGAAAGTACATTTAACGTAATGTCTTCCAGATGGTTGTAGAATTTCACTGTGTTTCCTTTGCAGCACTCAGGAGCCCTGCTGCAGAATGATCCTGTAAACCTTCTGACAGTTTGGTTTTGTGATGTTTAAGAAAAATACTAACCCAGATTTCCCTGGCAATTTCATCCTTGAAAAGCTGTTCCATTTTATTTCTCTGGCAATTCTACTGCCATTTTTCACAAGTCATTACGACTAAGCCCAAAGAAATGGCTTCCATACCAACAAAATACTAAACCAGCTCTTCTTCAAGAACTTTACCGAAATTATAGGTCTGCTTATTTTGTTTTGGTGCTTTCTCTGGTGTACCATATCCATTTTGGTCATCCTTATAAGTTTTCGAACATGCCTGCGCTTCAGAAACTACGCATTGCAAGAGCTTCAGTGAATTGGGGATAACAGCCAACCAGTTGCAAAATACCTGTTTATTGTAACTTGCACATGATTTAGATGGTTTCAAAACTGTTTTCTCCGGAAGCTGTTGTACGTAGACTCACATTATCTGTATCCAATGTGGGAATCGTTGACTCTGTCTGGAGTACAGAGCTACTACTTTTAAATAATAATAGTTTAAATGGTAATTAGGTGGATGACAAGTACATGTCCTAGACAGAGATAACGACTTCCATATTGGACATAGATAACGTGAGAAAGACAGTTTTAAAACTGTCGAAAGCGTGGTTAAGGTTTGATAAACCTGTATTTTGCAACTGGTTGGCTGTCATTCCCAATCCATCAGTAGGATCCCCACCATATTTGTTTCTGTCTGAAATGTAGCCCAACTTTACCTCACACTCTATAAAAGCCTACGTATTACCAAAACTATGTCCCCACGAACTGTTATTCAGCTAAACCCGTACGATAACGTTTCACTAAACAGAACCAAACGTGAATTGAACTGTAACTAATCTTAATGCAACTTGTCTTTATATTAAATGCGCAAATTGAAGTAAAGCACTTACCTAGCCCTAATCAAAATTTCCACTTACCTCGCGTCTTGACAACATTGTTGCAGATTTCTCTGAAGCACAACAACAAACAGCAAGCAGGCAACTGCTAAGCTGGATTTCTATTTCTAAATAAAATTTCCAGTTGTTGCATACCACAAATAGTAATGCGTAATGATAAACATTTCGGTTGGGAGAGTAATTATTCCTAAGAAATAATATTCCAAACAACCATTTTAGAATGAAATATATATTCAAAAAGAGAGAGTAAAACTCCGCATGGTCTTCACACATAACATACGCCTGGCCAAAACTATGCTCAATAATGTGAACAACGATTTAAAGAGGGTACAATATTAATCAGTTACTATGTTAGTGTATGACTCAGGGAAGTGGGGTGGTCTTTCTCTGAGCTCTGAGCAAGTGAATGAAGTTAACGAGCTCCCAATAATCATTTCTACAAATTAGGTGCACAGCGCTACAGCCTTACTCAAAACTTCTTCGCTTCAAGATATAATAACAAGATAACAAATTTATTTTGTTTTCGCTTTTTATTATATACATCTCATTCATCCCTGCTAACTTTACAATCTATCTTTCTTCATCTAACAGATACAAGCCCTATAGCACTACACAATACGCTCATCACCTATCACACTTCTATTAAAACAGTATCAGACAGCGCAGAGGCAAAAATTGTGCAACGACAAGACCAAAGATAGTATATCAGTAACGTAATTTGCTCTCTCTCTTGTGTGTACATCGATAACGTACAAAAATAAAATTGGCATGACCACCTTAAAATTAACACCTCGTAAGTTTCCTTATGGAACATTGAACTGTTTACTGACCTTCTTCTTCTTCTGAACTGCATCAATAGCTTTAGTCACTTTAGGACCCCACTTTCCTTCGTCAACCTTCCCCCTTATTCCCTCCGAAACTACAATAGAATTCCAAGAGCATAAGAGCGTGTATTAATGCGAACAGACTTAAAACATGAAAGTTTAAAAGGTTTAAGCAAGTGAAGGAAGCTCCAGTCTAGGCAACTACAGCCTACATTTTGTAAACCAAACATTTAAATGAAACGGTTTAGTCATAAACATTTAACTTAAACCTAACTATTCAAGAACACATACATGTTTGAAGCCTTGTCTGTCAACATCTAGCCTAACCAATGAACAATATGTCACAATTTAAAGTTTCTGATTGTTAAGACATGCAACTGCGAATTGCTAAGTAACAAGTAAGTGACCGATCTTTGCGTTCTGCTGCAGAGTGAAATAAGCCTAAACTACAACTTGGTTCCACTAGATTTCAGGAATGCAGAGTAAAAAACTACGACATCCACTTTGGCAGAAAAAGGGGGGGGGGCAATTCAATTAAGCACTTTCCTCTAATAACTGGGTCCCACGATCAGCACACAATTATCGTCTGTCACGTCTTCAGTTTCATATCATATCACATGGGTAAAATTCTGGAGTCAAAAAACTACTTTAATAAAATGAAAGTATCGTGTCACCTTATTATCGGTCAGCAGACACCACCTGGGAATGTTTGACCACGTGACACGTCTTTCTATTTTACGCCACCTCAGTGGCTTGCTCGTTTTAATTACTACTCTGAAGAAATTATGTAAAAAGAGGACAGATAAAAGGAGAAACCCTCATATTTGGATTGCTTCTCATGCTACATGAAGTACTCAATGTTACATATTAGACTGCAAACGGCAGGCTGTATTGCAGCGGCACCACCGTTAAGAGCAGGGAAAGTTTGTTTTGTGCAATATTCTGAGCACAAGTTAATAGCCAGGTGCGAGCCAGATTCCACTGAGTTACGCATTCCAACAGTTGCGAAGTAGAATAGGGGCAACAGGGCTGTCAAATTGCTGAAAGAGTATATGTAGCGGTTTTCCATGTCGCAAATCACAGACAGAACGAACCCACTGGCCAAACTTGCATGTTTTGGATACGTGATGCTAAGTGGCATGTATGGCAAAACAGAGGTGCAATGCAATGTATAAATAGGTGTGGGTTTCTAACGACATTCATTCAAGTGTGGTAGCTCTCCATGATGGCGGGGCGTGTCACACCACCAGCTACACACAGCAGCAGATGGGGCGACAGCGTTCCAGTCCACAGCAGGTTGCTAGTTTGACCCTCAGAGGCCGACGCGGAGTCCGTAGCCAGCCAGTGGCGAGCCACTCCATGTCTCACTCGTGCAGGCAGTCATCCTGGCTTCCAACACACGCTGGAGGCATCCCAAGGCGGAAGGATGTAGATTCGGACGCCGGATCACGTGCGCTTGTTGTCGCTGTGATCTTGGCCATGCCAGCGAGAAGCATGCAGCTGGCCGCCTGCATCTCACACCAAGCGGCACTGAGTTGGCAGGGACGCAGGCTCCCAAGTCAACTGCTGGTATCTTGACGACGATGCGGCTGACGCACTTAGTGCGTGCCATGGGCTGCTGAGGCAGCAATTCCGCCCCAAGCTGTTTCGCAGACAGTGAAGTGGTGTCCTCAGCAATGCAGGACCTGGGGATGCAGACCGTGGGGAACACAGCACTGTAGCTGGAAACAATAAATCACTTGGAAGGCTTGTATGAGTCTTAATAAGGTGCCTTCTACCTCTTTGCGCTGCATTTGGTCATCCTGATACATTAAGTGGCAGAAGTTGCCACTACAATATGGTCAGTGGTAGAGTGATGGGCCAGTGGGGGCATTGACACGCTGCTGGTCGAGAGAAATGTTCCATTCGACTTCAAATACACGTCACGTCATTAGTATTGCGAATATGACGCAGCACTCCGACGACTGTGGCCAACATCGGCTCGCAGATGGCTGCTTCTGCCCTGGCAAGGAGGTGCACTGATAGACCTGAGGCTTAGCAACAGCCAGCAGCCTCACAGTAGACCATGGCCTGATGTCAGTGGCCTTCTCCTACTTCATCTGCATCTGCATTACTCTGTGGAACAGGCTAGGGGTCCACTTGCGTCCACTGCTAAGGTAAGTGGAGACTGCTGCACATAGGGCAGGACGCGCTGCCCCCTGGCGGTAATCTGGGGATGGTAGGTCAGTGGTGCTGTGGCAGAGGTTCCCACAAAGAGGCCCATTGCAGGCAGTGGCTGTCCTGACTTAATCTCGAACCCATGCTTCCAGCTGGCGGTACCCAGTCTTCTCATCATCTAGCATATACACTTAATGGCTGTTTCCCATCTCCCTTAAGCTTTACAAGTTCATCCTCCACCTCTCGCGCACAGAATACAGTCCGCTGGAACGGGGATACCAACGGATTTTTGTATGGCCATCCTTTTGACTGCATTTCTGAGGGACTACAGCCGTTCACTGTTGGAAAATAAATCATCTACAGCAGTCCTTATAACGTCATTTACTGCATAGCTACCAGTTTCGGTGCTTCAGTGCACCATCTTCAGTTGATGCTAAAGGGGTTATCACGATCCATTATACGAAGTATCATTGGATAACCTAACTTTTTTATGCAGACTGTCTGTACGTGTGATATAGTCTCTCTAATCACCAAGAGAGACGTCTTCACAGTTACAGGTCGTCTGCATAAATCAGTTATGTTGGCTCCTGATGCATCGCATATCAACTAAGGCGCAGTGAAGCGCCGAAACTGGTAGCTACACATGAAATGACATCATAAGGACGGCTGTAAGTGTCTCACGTTCTTACAACCCCAACGAATTGGTTTTCTGAACGGTTGTCATCTCAATTAAAAATCGGCTATGCAGAACAAAATCAAAGTCACTATGGCTCTAGGAATTGCGACACTCAAAGCCACGGTCACCCTATGCCTACCATACTGATACTGTTCAACATGCTGCATTAGTTTCTCCGCTGTGGTTGCCCCCGTCCTGTGCGACTGTCATCTGATTTACAACATTGACAAGTGTCAGAAAACAATATTAATGAAACTTGGCGGGTACGTAGAGCGGGAAAAATAATGAATTACATGCTTTTTGGCGCTTAGATTTACTTTCAAGGAGTGAAACACGTCCTGAAAAGTAATGTGGCATATTAGGTTTGGAGAGAATATCTTGAATATGGTGATATTAAAAAAAAATGTTTCTCATACAAAAACTGTATTATCGAATTTTGTAATAATTTCAAATTTTGTGAAATATCCACACCATTAATTAATTCTGACAAATTAAAACATTTTTTACAACATAAATTAAAGAAGCATTCAAGCTACATACATCCACGAGTAATAAAGGTGGTTCCAGAATGAGATTTACACTCTGCAGTGGAGTGTGCGCTGATATGAAACTTCCAGGCAGATTAAAACTGTGTGCCCGACGGAGACTCGAACTCAGGACCTTTACCTTTCGCGGGCAAGTCCTCTACCATCTGAGCTACCGAAGCACAACTCACGTCCGGACCCCACAGCTTTACTTCTGCCAGTACTCGTCTCCTACCTCCAAACTTTACAGAAGCTCTCCTGCGAACCTTGCAGAACTAGCACTCCTGAAAGAAAGGATATGCTTGGTTCGCAGGAGAGCTTCTGTGAAGTTTGGAAGGTAGGAGACGAGATACTGGCAGAAGTAAAGCTGTGGGGACCGGCCGTGAGTCGTGGTTCGGTAGCTGAGATGGTAGAGCACTTACTCGCGAAAGGCAAAGGTCATGAGTTCGAGTCTCGGTCGGGCACACAGTTTTAATCTGCCAGGAAGTTTCAATAAAGGTGGTTTCTGAAATACAATCATTGGAAAATAAGCTGTACACAATGTTCAGTCAGAGAATTTTCAACACACCTCTCAAAATATCTAAACATTGATTATTAGTCTATTCATTTATTTTATGTGTATTTTTTTACGTTTTATATTGTTAATTTATGCTTAATATTCACATACATATATGTTGTTAATTGACAAATAATAAGTAACCCATTTTATGATACAAAATTATCACAGTAATGATAATCCGTAAATAAATACTTAAAGCATAACATTTTCTTACCAAATTTCTTTACATTAATATTCACGACATAGAACCCAATACAAAACAAAATTCAGCAGGATGTCATATTGTTGTGAGAGACCGAATAATTATCGTCATTGTATCAGGCATGTTTCAGTACATTGGTAAGCCTTTGCAAAGACAGTTGATTATGTTCTAGTTACTGCAGCTTGCTTATATTATTTCTCAGTTGAAGATTGACACCATTATCATACAACAGAACTAGATTTGAAAATATTCTCACCAAGTTTTCCCAATATGGAAAACCGTTCTGTCGAGCCCTTTGGGATCATCAGATGAATAAGTTCTTTTTCCTGGCTTATGATGCTGAAAACAGTTTTTCACACTGATCAAGCACATTTTTATAGTTCTAAGAGAAATTAGTCATGAGTTCTGACCGAGAATTCGAGAATCTCTTTTTGAAACTCCAAGTGGCCTTGCCACTACAAATCTGGTAAACAAATGTCTGCCCAGGCCAAGAGATATTTGAAAACTGTTGTCTTTCCCTCTGAGAGAAAAAAAATCTGTATGACTTCGTTAGATTATTGGGACTGTCAATGTGAAAGAACCATAAAGAGCATTGTTTTTCAACCTTTTTGAATAAGCGACCCCTTTCCAAGTAAAAATATTCTGGCGACCCCCAGCACCATAATAAATATATCAGTATGACACTGCACACCTTGTGGCCTGGATGCATTCACTGATTCAACTGGGAATAGAGTCATAAAAACTTTGTGTCGCCGGCTGTGGTGGCCGAGCGGTTCTAGGAGCTTCAGTCTGGAACCACGCGACAGCTACGGCCGCAGATTCGAATCCTGCCTCGGGCATGGATGTGTGGTTTAACTAGTTCTAAGTTCTAGGGGACTGATGACCTCAGAAGTGAAGTCCCATAGTGCTCAGAGCCATTTGAACCATGTTTTGAACCTTTGTGTCCTCTCCTGAGGCAAGCCAGCCCAAAAGTGTTTTAACAGGCCCTCGATAGCCTGGATGCTAGCACTGGGACGGAGTTGACGTCCAAACTGGTTCGATATACCTTTATGTACGGCTGGGAGCAGATATGGGACTCCTGCTGGCCACGGGAGTACTTCAGCATCAGGCATATAGTTCACAGAAACACGTGCCGTGTATGGACGAGCATTGTTCTGTTGAAAAATACCACCACGATACTGTCGTATGAGAGCTGACAAATGAAAACGCAGGATGTCGGTGACGCATCTTTGCGGCGTTATAATTCCCTCAGTGGTCATTTCACCCCCGATGACACCCCACACCCTCACGTAAGGAGTAATACCGCTGCTCTTCTCCAAGACATTGGGAGAATCGGAACCTTTCCCCATCGGCGCCATGTTCACCGGCGTTGGTCATCCAGGGTAGTGGTGAACCATGATTCGTGGCTGAACGCAATGCTTCTCCTTTCATGAGGAGTCCAAGATTCCTGGTGACGCAGCCGTTTGTATTGTGTTGTTAATGACAGCCTAAGCAAGGGACGATGATTCCCTAGTCTCCAACGAATGCCGCGGGACGACGCAGAATGCTTCAGGGAGTCCATTACTGGCGCAGATGTAAGGAATTACGATATGTTTGGTGTAGAATAGGACGATCCTTCCTTCTGGTGGTCAGAATTGGTCGGCCGGAACGTTGACGACTAAGGGGCTCACCCTCAGGCTCCTATGCAGTTTAACATCGAACCGCAGTAACATCTAAATGCCCCAAAATCTCGATATTGTACAATCGATCAGCCGGCCAAATCGAGACCCAAATGAGGCCTCTTGCCAAAATCTGTCTGATAACGCTGTCTGACACTAGTGTGTGGCACCCCTGCGTCCTTCACAGTGGTCATTCAAATGTGATGGTGTTGACACCCGTTGTTTTCATACTAAACGTGAACAACTATAGTGCACTCTGGCGGTCATTTCACTTGTCACAGAGGATTGCGACTCTAATAATTTATACACTGCCGATGATGTGAAACTGTACGAAGACAGATTCACATTCCACGGTATCTTCTGTGTCCTTCAGCTTTATAGGATACCGTACCTCAATGTGTAAAAACGTAGGTCATATAGGATCACTTTGTTGTCCGTCTACCTCTCAGCCCATATGTCTGTCCAACTGTTAAGCACTCATTTCCTCAGAAAAGGGTACACGTATCAATTTCCGATTTATGTTAGGATCTATGATTCCTTGACGTTGTAAAAATTTTAAGCTTCTAAGTCACTTCCATCAGAAGATACGACCATTTTTCCGCGTATTTTGATACCTGAAAACTCACTCATGGAAACCTTACGGGTGTTTCCCGGTGACTTAGAATGATGAAATTTGCCTACAAGCAAGGTTTCACAGTTCAAATGAAGGAAAGATCCTAAAATAGATAATTTGTGGTTATATCATAGGATTTTTTTTTCTGTCTGTCTATTTGTCTGTTAAGACCCTTTGTCTCTGCAACAGATTTGCAAATCGAGTTGAAATTTATGTCACTTTCTAAGCCCTATGTCCCTTGGCGGCGTGAAAATTTTGAGCTTCTAAGTCTGTTCACTCAAAAGATACGGCTATTTATACACACATTTTGTTACTCGAAAATTAGCTTATAAACCCTACAGGGGGCTTCTCGTTGGTACAGAATCATGAAATTTGGCAACACGTAAGGTTCCACAGTAAAAGTAAAGAAAAAATCGGAAACTTAGTAAACTGAAATAAAATAAAACAGACAAACACTGTCAGTTTTCGTGACTTGTGTAGCTACTTCTCAGTCAAGTAGCTCACCGACTGGCCTCACACGGGCTCCACCCCACCTGCTAACAGCTCTCGGAAGACCGGTATGGTGACCCATCCAAGTGCTAGCCAAGCCCCACAGTGCTTAATTTCGGTGACCTGACGGGAACTGGTATCACCTCAGCGGCAGGGCCGTTGGCCGATGTAATAATATAACATATAAAAATATCTTTTGCCATTTGAACATACAGGGTTCACTTCTTTTCTTATGTCTGGACTAGTCTGAGGTACTACTGCAGAGATTTTGGTACGACCATGGAATTCTTGGTTTCAATGCTCTGCCAGTATCGATGCAGACAATAGGTTAAAATCATTGAAATTCTCTATTTCCAGTATGGATGAACTATATATTCATAGAACTTTTTTCCTACATTTACATACATATGTAGTGAACATTAATAAAACGGACAAACTGCAGTGACAGTTTCCTGACTGTAGATGTAGTAAAAAGAAGTCCTATGAACTTGTGTCCGGAAGTGCATCATTGTCATGGTAGATGGCGCTGACGAATGAAAGTTTCTCTGATCATGTGCCATCTGTCCCTAGTGTGTTGCACATGTGTGATTAACGCAGCATACTGTAATCAGCAGAATGGTCCGATATTCATGGCAGGAACAAGCCGAGATGATGTTTGCGTACAGCCAAACAAATGGAAACATTCGCGAAGCAGCACGGCTATACCAAAACAGACACCAACCACGTCACACGATATTTCACGCCTTTTTTTGGGCGTTTGTGTGGCCATTGGTTGTTTCACTCAGATGAACGAGCAGGGAGACGGGAGACTGTGTGTCCTCTAGACCAGGAGGACCTGGTTCTAAAGGATATTGAGACGAACTCTAGTACAAGATCCAGGCAAGTGGCCCGCCAGTATTGCGTAAGCATTAGTACGATTATGCGTATCGTGCATGACAACTGCTACTATCCATATTTCCCGCAATGTATGCAAGGATTACACAGGCTAGCGATGGAAAAACTCTTTTGCTGAAAATACCTTATTCTTATGTTTTTTAGGGTGGGAAATCCAAATATGATACTTAGAAAACGATCACCTACCATTTCTTCACATTTTACAGTTAAATTTATTAAATAAAGCCATTTTTAAAGTATTTAACAGCTTTCATATAGTTAAAATAATTTTAAAAGAAGGTGTAATGAACGTAGGTGACGTTGGTAGGACTGCTGAAAAACATTGCTGTCAAAAATAGGTCGATTCTATTTTGTGTTAACAGATGGTGTTTTGTTTAGTGTCAGGCTAACCCCCCTTTCCCGTTTCCTGTACATGTGTTCAGTACAATGTCTAATCGTGGTTGTAAAAACTCTGCTGACAGTTTTTGTTACATTTGTGGTGAATTTGTGATTAAAAACACCAAAGAAACGTTAGAGACATTGTGAAAAAGGTTTATCTGTCATACTTTGGATCTACAGTTAATGATTAAGATAAATCTTGGGCGCCGCATAAGGTATGTTATGTGTGTGTTGGAGATCTGAGAAATGGTCCAAAAAGGAGAGAAAAGCCTTTGGATTTACTATTCCTATGATATGGAGGGAGTCAAGAAATCATTCCGACGATTCCTACTTTTGCAGTGTTGATATTACTGACCATAATTCGAAAAACAAGAAGGTAATAAGCTACCCTAACCTTCTGTCCGCCATCCGACCAGTAGGGCATGGTGTAGATTTGCAGGTTCCTGAACCACCAGACGATTTAAATTCTATTCCAGCAGAAGTATTTTCTGATGTACAATGTGATTTAGATGAACCAGATGATGATGAATTCCAATGTAATATAGTCTAGAGCCCAAATTGTTTACTCCGGCCGAGCTTAACGATTTGGTTAGGGATCCGGGCTTAACGAAAGAAAAAGCTGAATTGCTTGGCTCTAGATTAAAAGAAAAGAACTAATTGGCAGTTGTAACCAGCATATACATGTATAGAAAGAGAGAGAAGCAATTTTCCAAGTTTTTTCAACAAGAAGGTAATTTAGTGTACGGCTCAGACATTCCCAGTCTGATGAATGACTTTGGCCTTGAATACAAAAAGGAATACAGGAGGCTGTTTATTGATGCATACAAGACTAGTTTAAATAAAATGGCCTATTCTGCTCGTGGTTGGATGATATGTGGCGATCTAATAGTAACATGCATGTTCCTTGGACAGCAAGGTGGCTTTACCAAATTTCCATGTTTCTTGTGTGATGAGACAGTAGAGCTAGGGATCAACAATGGAGCAGAAACAATTGGTCGATGAGGGAGTCTTTAAAACCTGGTGAGAAGAACATTCTAAGCAAAAACCTAGAAGATCCAAAAAAAGTACTCGTACCACATCTACATATAAGTTAGGTCTAATGAAACAATTTTTAAAGGCTTTGCCTAAAGATGGACCATGTTTTAAGTATCACTGCCAAAAGTTACCTTACCTGTGAGAAACTAAACTAAAAGAAAGACGTCATTGTCGGACCCGACATTAGAAAATTGGTGTTTGATGTTAACTTTGAATCCGCAATGACCTTAAATGAGAAAGAAGCATGGGTATCACGCAAGCAAGTCGTTACAAAGTTCTTAGGACATGAAAAAGACCCAGAATATGTTTCTATTATAGCTACAATGTTGAAGAAGTTTAAAATTTTAGGACGTCTAATGAGCCTGAAAGTTCACTTTTGAACAGTCACCTAATTTCCCGAACAATGTGGGAGCTGTTAGTAAGGAGCAAGGAGAGCGTTTTCACCAGGACATCAAAATGTTGGAAAAACGCTACCAAGGCCGCTGGGAACACCAACATGATGGGGAAGCACTGTTGGTCAATTCACCAAGAAGTTCAGCAAGCGACACATCGTAGAAAAAGCAACACAAGAAGCTTCAAAGAAAAAAGGAAAGGGAAGAAAATACAAACCAATTCCAGCTGACAAGTGAAGCCTCTATTAACACATATCATTGTTTTTAGTAGCTTACTGTAAATATAAACCATGCTTATGTTGTAACAAAGCGTTTCATTAATTGCCCCGTTTACCGTATTGCATTGGATTTTTATACTATATAATAAAAAGCATATTGCATGAAAACTATGGGTGATACGAAAAAACTAAGGCTAGATTTGGATTCAGCTCATAAAAATCTATAAAGATCAGCTATCAAAGTAAAAAAAAAGATTTAAAAAATATTTTTCGTTGGCCTGTGTTATCAGAAGTGGATTCCCCTCTAAAGGAAGGATTTTGTTGATGGTTTTTACACCAGACTATCACAGATATGGGAGTTCTGTCATCAGTCTTTTTACCAGTATGGGTAACAGTCATATGTGGGCTACAATCAATCCTCGAGGACTGGTGAAAGCGTCTCTTCAGCATCGGTTCACCATCTACGTGTGGGCAGGGATTCGTGGCGATCTCATGCTTTTTCCGCTTATTCTACAGCGCCGAGATAGATGGGAAAGTACGTGGCCTGCTACATCAACATCAACGTGATTACTCTGCTATTCACAGTAAAGTGCCTGGCAGACACACACACACACACACACACACACACACACATATATATATATATATATATATATATATATATATATATATATATATATATAGCCAGCCGTGGTGGCCGTGCGGTTCTAGGCGCTACAGTCCGGAACCGCGGGACTGCTACGGTCGCAGGTTCGAATCCTGCCTCGGGCATGGATGTGTGTGATGTCCTTAGGTTAGTTAGGTTTAAGTAGTTCTAAGTTCTAGGGGACAGATGACCTCAAATGTTAAGTCCCATAGTGCTCAGAGCCATCTGAACCATCTATATATATATATATACGGCGGTCGATCGAAAAGTTTCCAGCCCGAGACAGTTACCGTAAGGTCTCGTACAAAGAACTCCACCCACATTTATGGTGATACTTTGTGGGTATGCCCGTCAAATTTCGCGCCTCCAGCTTCGTTAGTTTTTCCGTTAGGGTGCGTTGTATACCGTAGTAAGCCAAATGGGGAATATTCAGAGAATCAAGAACTGTGCTGTGATTGAAGATCTTCATTTGAAGGGAATGACAACCATGAAAATTGCGGAGGACACCACGAGTACACTTAAGGACAATGCTCCGTCTTATGCAATAGTGGAAAACTGGTGGTCCGACTTCAATTGTGGAAGAACTAGTGTGGAAGATGCGCCAAAGAGCGGAACGCCTGTCACCGTTGCCACTGATGAAGCAGTCACAACAATGGAAACATCCTTCATCCCCTACCCTAAAAAAATTCCGGGTGCCAAAATCAGCCGGTAAGGTGATGGGATCGGTCTTCTGAGATTCAGAAGGGATAACTACGGTGAATTACTTGCAAAAGGGCGTAACTATGAATGCATTATATTACTGCACCCTCTTGCGCCTTTTGAGAGAAGAGATAAAGAAAAAAAGGCGCAGAAGAGTGGTGCGCGGAATTCTTTTGCAACAGGACAATGCACCGGCGTCCAAAGCCCTCGCAACATCGGAAACTCTGCGTGACTGCAGGTTCGAAATGTTACGTCTTCCGCCTATTCTCCAGATCTGGCTACACCAGACATTTTATTTTCGTAAACCAGAAAAAAAGATATCAAAGCACGACGGTTTGAGAATGGTGATGCTGTGAACAATTGCTTGGTGTACTAGTGTACAAGGGTATTATACAGGGTGTTACAAAAAGGTACGGCCAAACTTTCAGGAAACATTCCTCACACACAAAGAAAGAAAATATGTTATGTGGACATGTGTCCGGAAACGCTTACTTTCCATGTTAGAGCTCATTTTATTACTTCTCTTCAAATCACATTAATCATGGAATGGAAACACACAGCAACAGAACGTAGCAGCGTGACTTCAAACACTTTGTTAGAGGAAATGTTCAAAATGTCCTCCGTTAGCGAGGATACATGCATCCACCCTCCGTGGCATGGAATCCCTGATGCGCTGATGCAGCCCTGGAGAATGGCGTATTGTATCACAGCCGTCCACAACACGAGCACGGAGAGTATCTACATTTGGTACCGGGGTTGCGTAGACAAGAGCTTTCATATGCCCCCATAAATAAAAGTCAAGAGGGTTGAGGTCAGGAGAGCGTGGAGGCTATGGAATTGGTCCGTCTCTACCAATCCATCGGTCACCGAATCTGTTGTTGAGAAGCGTACGAACACTTCGACTGAAATGTGCAGGAGCTCCATCGTGCATGAACCACATGTTGTGTCGTACTTGTAAAGGCACATGTTCTGGCAGTACAGGTAGAGTATCCCGTATGAAATCATGATAACGTGCTCCATTGAGCGTAGGTGGAAGAACATGGGGTCCAATCAAGACATCACCAACAATGCCTGCCCAAACGTTCACAGAAAATCTGTGTTGATGACGTGATTGCACAATTGCGTGCGGATTCTCGTCAGCCCACACATGTTGATTGTGAAAATTTACAATTTGATCACGTTGGAATGAAGCCTCATCCGTAAAGAGAACATTTGCACTGAAATGGGGATTGACACATTGTTGGATGAACCATTCGCAGAAGTGTACCCGTGGAGGCCAATCAGCTGCTGATGGTGCCTGCACACACTGTACATGGTACGGAAACAACTGGTTCTCCCGTAGCACTCTCCATACAGTGACGTGGTCAACGTTACGTTGTAAAGCAGTAACTTCTTTGACACTGACATTAGGGTTATCGTCAACTGCCCGAAGAATTGCCTCGTCCATTGCAGGATTGCAGATGTCCTCGTCGTTCTGGGTCTTCCCCAGTCACGAGTCATAGGCTGGAATGTTCCGTGCTCCCTAAGACGCCGATCAATTGCTTCGAACGTCTTCCTGTCGGGACACCTTCGTTCTGGAAATCTGTCCCGATACAAACGTACCGCGCCACGGCTATTGCCCCGTGCTAATCCATACATCAAATGGGCATCTGCCAACTCCGCATTTGTAAACATTGCACTAACTGCAAAACCACGTTCGTGATGAACACTAACCTGTTGATGCTACGTACTGATGTGCTTGATGCTAGTACTGTTGAGCAATGAGTCGCATGTCAACACAAGCACCGAAATCAACATTACCTTCCTTCAATTGGGCCATCTGGCGGTGAATCGAGGAAGTACAGTACATACTGACGAAACTAAAATGCGCTCTAACATGGAAATTAAGCGTTTCCGGGCTCATGTCCACATAACATCTTTTCTTTATTTGTGTGTGAGGAATGTTTCCTGAAAGTTTAGCCGTACCTTTTTTGTAACACCCTGTATACATGATTGTTAACTGTCTTTAATGCCTCTGGAGTGTGTTCTTATACTCGTATGTTTGTTACATTAGAGAAATCTCACTTGTTATATTTTGTAAACCACATCAAATACTGACGAATCGATTCCACAGACCGAACGTGAGGAGAGGGGCTAGTGTAATTGGTTAATACAAACCATAAAAAAATGCTCGGAAGTATGTTTTTTAACACAAACCTACGTTTTTTTAAATGGAACCCCGTTAGTTTTGTTAGCACATCTGAACATATAAACAAATAAGTAATCAGTGCCGTTTGTTACACTGTAAAATGTTAATTACATCCGGAGATATTGTAAGCTAAAGTTGACGCTTGAGTACCACTCCTCCGCTGTTCGATCGCGTGTATCGAAGAGCACCGAATTACGTAGGGGTCCAAGGGGAACGGTGATGGACCTTAGGTACAGAAGAGACTCGAACTGCACATTACGTCCACATGCTAACACCTTTTTATTGGTCTTTTTCACTGACGCACATGTACATTACCATGAGTGGTGAGGTACACTTTCGACGGGCGTTTCATAGGTCGTGGAGGACGCATAAATTGGCCAGCCCGTTCTCCTGATCTTACATCTCTGGACTTCTTTCTCTGGGGTACGTTAAAGGAGAATGTGTACCGTGAGGTGGCTACAAGCCGCATGGGATTAGCCGAGCGGTCTTAGGCGCTGCAGTCATGAACTGTGCGGCTGGTCCGGGCGGAGGTTCGAGTCCTCCCTTGGGCATGGGTGTGTTTGTTTGTTCTTAAGATAATTTAGATTAAGTAGTGTGTAATCTTAGGGACTGATGACCTTAGCAGTTAAGTCCCATAAGATTTCACACACCTTTGAACCTCTTTTGTGGCTACAACCCCAGAGGATATGAAACAACGTATTGTGGCAGCCTGCGGCGACATTACACCAGATGTACTGCGGCGTGTACGACATTCATTACGACAGAGATTGCAATTGTGTGCAGCAAATGATGGCCACCACATTGAACATCTATTGGCCTGACATGTCGGCACACACTCTATTCCACTCCGTATTGAAAACGGAAACCACGTGTGTACGTGTATCTCACCCCCCATGGTAATGTACATGTGCGTCAGTGAAAAAGACCAATAAAAAGGTGTTAGCATGTGGACGTAATGTGCTGTTCCAGTCTCTTCTGCACCTAAGGTCCATCACCGTTCCCTTTGGACCCCTACGTAATTCGGTGCTCTTCGATACACACGATCGAACAGCGGAGGAGTGGTACTCACGCGTCAACTTTAGGTTACAATATCGCCGGATGTAATTAACATTCTACAATGCAACAAACGGCACTGATTACGTATTTGTTTATATGTTCAGATGTGCTAACAAAACTAACGGGGTTCCATTTAAAAAAACGTAGGTTTGTGTTAAAAAACATACTCCCGTGCATTTTTTTATGGTTTGTATTAACCAGTTACACTAGCCCCTCTCCTCACGTTCGGTCTGTGGGATCGATTCGTCAGTATTTGATGTGGTTTACGAAATATATCCAGCGGTAAAGTTAGTGGACTCACCATATATATATATATATATATATATATATATATATATATATATATACACTCCTGGAAATTGAAATAAGAACACCGTGAATTCATTGTCCCAGGAAGGGGAAACTTTATTGACACACTCCTGGGGTCAGATACATCACATGATCACACTGACAGAACCACAGGCACATAGACACAGGCAACAGAGCATGCACAATGTCGTCACTAGTACAGTGTATATCCACCTTTCGCAGCAATGCAGGCTGCTATTCTCCCATGGAGACGATCGTAGAGATGCTGGATGTAGTCCTGTGGAACGGCTTGCCATGCCATTTCCACCTGGCGCCTCAGTTGGACCAGCGTTCGTGCTGGACGTGCAGACCGCGTGAGACGACGCTTCATCCAGTCCCAAACATGCTCAATGGGCGACAGATCCGGAGATCTTGCTGGCCAGGGTAGTTGACTTACACCTTCTAGAGCACGTTGGGTGGCACGGGATACATGCGGACGTGAATTGTCCTGTTGGAACAGCAAGTTCCCTTGCCGGTCTAGGAATGGTAGAACGATGGGTTCGATGACGGTTTGGATGTACCGTGCACTATTCAGTGTCCCCTCGACGATCACCAGTGGTGTACGGCCAGTGTAGGAGATCGCTCCCCACACCATGAAGCCGGGTGTTGGGCCTGTGTGCCTCGGTCGTATGCAGTCCTGATTGTGGCGCTCACCTGCACGGCGCCAAACACGCATACGACCATCATTGGCACCAAGGCAGAAGCGACTCTCATCGCTGAAGACGACACGTCTCCATTCGTCCCTCCATTCACGCCTGTCGCGACACCACTGGAGGCGAGCTGCACGATGTTGGGGCGTGAGCGGAAGACGGCCTAACGGTGTGCGGGACCGTAGCCCAGCTTCATGGAGACGGTTGCGAATGGTCCTCGCCGATACCCCAGGAGCAACAGTGTCCCTAATTTGCTGGGAAGTGGCGGTGCGGTCCCCTACGGCACTGCGTAGGATCCTACGGTCTTGGCGTGCATCCGTGCGTCGCTGCGGTCCGGTCCCAGGTCGACGGGCACGTGCACCTTCCGCCGACCACTGGCGACAACATCGATGTACTGTGGAGACCTCACGCCCCACGTGTTGAGCAATTCGGCGGTACGTCCACCCGGCCTCCCGCATGCCCACTATACGCCCTCGCTCAAAGTCCGTCAACTGCACATACGGTTCACGTCCACGCTGTCGCGGCATGCTACCAGTGTTAAAGACTGCGATGGAGCTCCGTATGCCACGGCAAACTGGCTGACACTGACGGCGGCGGTGCACAAATGCTGCGCAGCTAGCGCCATTCGACGGCCAACACCGCGGTTCCTGGTGTGTCCGCTGTGCCGTGCGTGTGATCATTGCTTGTACAGCCCTCTCGCAGTGTCCGGAGCAAGTATGGTGGGTCTGACACACCGGTGTCAATGTGTTCTTTTTTCCATTTCCAGGAGTGTATATATATATATATATATATATATATATATATATATATATAATGAAGTTTGTTCGGAACACTCAGTGTGCGTGTCCTACAGACACGTGGTCAGTTGTCATGCAGTGTATGCTGTCAGTATCTTGGTGGACGTGGCTACATCACAGGACAGCCACGGCATCTCGTCGGCTAATGTGCCAAAGGAGGGTGACGTTGGCCGGAGGAGAGCCCTCGGCCGGTGACGCTGTTGGCTGTTGATAGAGCTATCCACGCTGGAGGAGGCAGCGTCGCGCGGGGCCCACGACAGCCCGCCTGACGTCACGAGCGGCCATCCATCCGCGGCCACCCGCCCGCCTTATTCATATTAATAGCGTGATGGCGCGGGGTGGAGCAGGGTGGGGCGCCGCTGCTGAATTCGTAATTGCGCGCGCGCCGCGGCCGCAGAGAGCCGCGCGCTAAGGCGTAAAAAAGGCGACAGCGACGGCGAGGCGGCGGTAAACGTCTCTCCAAGCAGCCGGCCGCGTTTCGCTGTCCGTCTGTTATGGAAATGCGCCGTTAGGCGGCCAAGAAATTGGTTCGCGTAACACGATTCCCGCGGCTGCGCGCCTGTCGTGAGTGCTGGCCGCTTTGAGAGGGCGCGTGGGTGGCGTAAGGCGTGTCTCACTCCGCCCCGGGTACTGTCCATCTCCTCAGACTATACTGTCTCTGTCGTATTACAGGTGCTTTGTGTTCCATCAGATTTCAGGCTGATTCGGCCCAGGACCAGGGCCGTACCGGTACTGGATGTACAGTGAGCATATGCCGACTACTTCGCTGGGTGTTGTGGAATATCAAAGGTTGGCGAATTGGCTCTCAAGCACTTACGTTATTTAACTGAGGCCTCCTAATTATTGTCGATGTCTTCCAGCTGAGGAGTGGAGTCAAACTGTTCGAGCTAGAGTGCTTCAATGTCCTTGATAAGAGGAGCTTTCAGTAAGTAACGCAACACTTTTTTTTCCTGAAAGCAGTTTTGTTTTATTCTGGATTCCTAAAAACCGTGCTATTCAACACTCTTTTGGCTAGAAAACCCCAAATGGCGCAAATGGCTCAGAGCACTATGGGACTTAACATCTATGATCATCAGTCCCCTAGAACTTAGAACTACTTAAACCTAACTAACCTAAGGACAGCACACAACACCCAGCCATCACGAGGCAGAGAAAATCCCTGACCCCGCCGGGAATCGAACCCGGGAACCCGGGCGTGGGAAGCGAGAACGCTACCGCACGACCACGAGCTGCGGGCAGAAGGAAACCCCATTTTCCAATATAATCTCTATTCGCTGCTACGGCCTTACTCCACCTTACTGGCAAGTCCTGTACGCCTGCTCAGTACCACTCTACTGGTCCACGTCGGAGCCATGGTCTGCATCAACGTCCCCATCATCCATGTACTGCATCTCGCTGAGTGCAATATTCATTGGTCCAACAGATGGAAGGTGCGAGAACCAGCCTGTAGAGGGGATAAGGAAAAACAGTCCAGTGAACTCCTTTCGGGCGTACTGACTTCTATGAGGCTTTGTCTTGTCACGGAGAAGAAAAAGTTCGCTTGCCTTTTTCTGGCGACAGACACGTTGGAGTCGTCCCTCAGTTTCCTTAGGGTAACACAACAAACTTCAGAATTGATTGTTGCACAGTAGCCGGCCGAAGTGGCCGTGCGGTTAAAGGCGATGCAGTCTGGAACCGCAAGACCGCTACGGTCGCAGGTTCGAATCCTGCCACGGGCATGGATGTTTGTGATGTCCTTAGGTTAGTTAGGTTTAACTAGTTCTAAATTCTAGGGGACTAATGACCTCAGCACTTGAGTCCCATAGTGCTCAGAGCCATTTGAACCATTTGTTGCACAGTGAGGGAATACATCAAACAAACCAACCCCATCACGATCCCAGAAGACCGTCGCCTTTTTACCTGCTGGGAGTGTGGCTTTCAACTTTTTCTTCTGAGGTAGAGTAATGTAGCGCCACTCAATTCATTGCCATTTTGTTTCCATTCCTAAGTGATTGACCCATATTTCATCGCTTGTGACGATGTTCGACAAAAATTGTCACGACCCGCCTCGTAATGCGCAAGCACAAAACACACAAATGATTGCTATTTATGGTCTTCACTTAGGTGGCGAGGAACCGAGTGGGCTCACACCTTCGAGTACCCTAACTGATAGAAGAGTGTGTCAGCACTATCTGCTGAGACGTCCAGTTGAGCGGCGATGTTTGATTGTGATGCGTCGATTACTTGAATGACAGTGTCCACACGTTCCAACATCGCAGGAGTCACAGCTGCGTGTGGCTGGCCGGTACACGGGAGATCTGACAGGGTTGCGCGACCTTGCTTCTATGACGGCAGAGGCCTCGTGCAACGACTGATCGTGCTTTGTTCACTGCAGACATCCTGAAAGTAGCCTCTGAATATTTGCGATGCTATGGTTTTCGCGAAAAGAAACTCAATGACAGCTCGTTGCTTGGAAGGCACCTGCGTTACAGACGCCGTTTTCAAGGCTACTTTCAGCGCCACTACCTTCATGAAATTATGTCACGAAACCACATCATGAAACGATGTCCCACAGTAAATTCCGCATTTATTTCAACCGAAATTGGCCGAGAAAAAAATGATGTGCTGCATTACCTGATGAACGCCCCTCGTACAGTAGTAAGCGAACTGGGAAACAGATCTGACACATAACGAACCACACCATCTCAATTTAATTTACTGTTGGGTACGCCTTAAATGAAAGCTCTGTACCTTATTTTGAAAAATATACTCCACATTTTTTGGCCAAATGTAGTGGAAATATAGCTAGAGCTGAGTTAGTTAAAGACATAGCGGCTTTCAGTTTTCAATTGTAAGAGCTGATGAAGAACACTGACACTGCATCCCATTTGGATATTATGAAGTGTTTTCAAGTATAGGCTACGAGATGCTTATCTGAACATTGAAATACCTTTGAAGATAACGCAGTTCCAGCATTTAAAGATGATAAAAAACTTCATAAATTGACGACAGATGAAGCAGACGGTCAGATTAATTTATCTTGCCAACAGACCAAGACACAGCTGTTAAATTTGACTTCAGTAACATGATCAATGAATTTGCTTCACTCAAAGACAATGGCAAATTAAATTACATTAAGAACTCTGTTCTTGGAAAGGAATATGTTCTCAGCACTTCACTACAAACATATTTACTTTTATTTCGAAATAATAATTAATTCACACTACTTATTAATGAGGAAGAAGTAAAATCTGTTATTTATCGTACATCATAGTAAAACACGGTAGCTGCTATTAACTAAATATAGATCTAGGTTTACTTTCATCTTATCTTCTACTTAATGTATTAGACAAATTGTATGTCACATCTCTCCGTCTCTTGTGCAGTGTTCCTACATTTCTGTTTCACTGCACTTACTTGTGTGACTGACAACCTTTACTGCGAGTCTTTCTTCAACCATACGGTCTACACTTTCCTTTTATTTACTCGTACTTTCCCTTATTTTTTCGTTCAGGTTTAGTAGAAAGTATGTACAATTCCTAGTTTATTTAATAGAATGATACATCTAATTTATCGTGTGCAATATTTTTCATTTGTATAGCACATTTAAGCTATATATTTCAAAATCGCTTCACTTTTATCAACCCTGCCTTACAGTTTATAGAATTTCCTAAATATGTGTAGAAAAAGAAATGGACAAAGTTTTTTTTTGGGGGGGGGGGGGGCGAGAGTGTGGAGGCGAGGAATTGGAGGGGGTGGGGGCAGTGGGCGAGATACAGCCCTGGCAGTTCTACCAAGAGCACAGTCTCTCTGCCCGCCACGACTTCCCGTTGTGTTCCAACCTCCTCATAGCACTTGCATCAGACGTAGCACTTGCACCAAATGTTCTTAATGATTTGTTGGTTACATTCCAATCTCTGACGTTCCCTACAGTTTTTGACCTCCACAACGTCCTATAGTGCCCTGGATGTCTTAACACAGTCCCTTCTTCTAGTAAGGTACTATTTCATATTCCTTTTCTCTCCCATTTTGCGGAGGACCTCTTCATTGCTTCTCATATCAGCCAACACTCTTGTGTAGAACTATGTCTCAAACAGATCGATTCTAACTCGCCTGCAATTCACAGTTCACTTCCACGCACTACGTAATCACGTATCCGAACACCTCTGTGTAAGGAAATGACCGCTACGTGTCACGAGAGGCATCTACATCTACATACATACTCCGCAATACAACATACGGTGCGTGGCGGAAAGTACCTCGTACCACAACTAGCATCTTCTCTCCCTGTTCCACTCCCAAACAGAACGAGAGAAAAATGACTGCCTATATGCCTCTGTACGAGCCCTAATCTCTCTTATCTTTTTGGTCCTTCCGCGAAATATAAGTTGGCGGCAGTAAAACTGTACTGAAGTCAGCCTCAAATTCTGGTTCTCTAAATTTCCTCAGTAGCGATTCACGAAAAGAACGCCTCCTTTCCTCTAGAGACTCCCATCCGAGTTCCTGGAGAATTTCCGTAATACTCCGTGATGATCAAACTTACCAGTAACAAATCTAGCAGACCACCTCTGAATTGCTTCTATGTCCTCCCTCAATTCGACCTGATAGGAATCCCAAACGCTCGAGCAGTACTCAAGAATAGGTCGTATTTGTGTTTTATAAGCGGTTTCCTTTACAGATGAACCACATCTTCCCAAAATTCTACCAATGAACCGAAGACGACTATCCGCCTTCCCCATAACTGCCATTACATGCTTGTCCCACTTCATATCGCTCTGCAATGTTACGCCCAAATATTTAATCGACGTGACTGTGTCAAGCGCTACACTGCTAATGGAGTATTCAAACATTACGGGATTCTTTTTCCTATTCATCTGCATTAATTTACATTGATCTATATTTGGAGTTAGCTGCCATTCTTTACACCAATCACAAATCCTGTCCAAGTCATCTCGTATCCTCCTACAGTCACTCAACGACGACACCTTCCCGTACACCACAGCATCGTCAGCAAACAGCCGCACATTGATATCCACCCTATCCAAAAGATCATTTAAGTAGCTAGTGTAAAAGAAGGCGTCGAGTATTGTCAGTGGAGAAGCAGCAACAGCAGATTTGGTCAGTGTGGGCAGCTCACTGACTTCGGACGTGGACTAGTGATTACCTGTCACCTGAGTAACAAATCCATCATGGACATTTCAACCATTCTAAAGCCGCTCACGCCGACTGTTGACGACATTACTGTGAGGTGAAAACGCGAGGGAACAAAATGGTTCAAATGGCTCTGAGCACTATGGGACTTAACATCTTAGGTCATCAGTCCCATAGAACTTTGAACTACTTAAACCTAACTAACCTAAAGACATCACACACATCCATGCCCGAGGCAGGATTCGAACCTGCGACCGTAGCAGTCCCGCCGTTCCGGACTGCAGCGCCTAGAACCGCAAGACCACCGCGGGCGGCGCGAGGGAACATCCACAGCTATACCACGACTAGGCTGACATACAGCGACCGTCGGACATTGTGGAGGGTGGTTACAAGAATCAAATGAAACCACATTGTACAACATTGCAATAAACTGTTCGGACAAGGTGACTGCACGAGCATGGCAAAGCACCTGAAGCAGGACTTATGCGCAAAGGTTTGTGTACAGTAACATTCCTGAAATGGATTGGCCTGCCGATAGTCCCGACCTGAACCCAATGGAACCCTTCTGGAATGAGTTAGAACTTCGACTTCACTCCAGACTCCAGCTTCCGACATCACTACCTTCTGTACTTTCGGATCTGGAGGAAGATGGGACTGCTATTCCTCCACAGACATTCAGACACCTGATTGAAGGTGTCCTTAGCAGAGTTCGAGCCGACATACAGGCGAACGATGGACACACTTGATATTAATGTCCACTAACAGGTGTTTGGATATTTTTAATCTGATTGTCTGCGATGCTAAATGGGACTGCTGTTGATTAGATGGGTAAAGTAAATGGTGAAGGAGCGGGTACTGAAGCGACTTAAGAAAAAATAAATTTCTGGCATAAGTTGGCTAAGAGAATTGTTTGGTTGATAGAAATAAATTCACGTAGCACAGTGACCTATCGCAAATCTGTAGATTGGAAGGCACTTCGGTGACTTCATGTCCCTAACGTACTCCAGTACTCCTGCCGATAAAAGGGTATCTCCATTTTTAAAGTGGAACTCGACGTGTTTTCCTCGGCGAGTTTTCTCGTCATTGAGAGGTGACTGCCTGATAGCACACATCCTGAGGCATCAAAGAATTATTAGTTTGACAATGGTGGGCGGCGTGGAGAGGGTAAATTGTACGGGGAGGCTAAAGCTGGTATAAAGTAAGCAGGTTCAGATGGATGTAGGTTGCAATAGTTATTCAGGATAGGCTGGCGTGACGAACTGCATCAAACCAGTCGTAGAACTGAAGAATACAACAACAGCAACGCTGTGTTCGACACACAAATTCTCAACAATTTCTTCCTCATATTAAGGTCTGTGTTTGATGCAAGTATACTCCCTATAGGGAGGTCTGCTCCTTATATCCCATACGTCATGCGTTATTTTGCTGCCAAGGTAGCAAATTAACAGATAAGAAGGCAGTAAACCGTCTGACATATTGAGATGCCACCACGTAAATCACTTATTCCTTGAAATTATCATTTATTTAACTGGTGTTCGGTTCCACTCGAAAGGAAACTGAGATCATATTTTTAGAAGAAAGAAGCACACATGCATGATATCAACCGAAGTAATCGACCTAGAGCGATAATTTTGGCCTTAATTCTAATAGAACGCAGTTCTGACGTTCTGAAAGCATAGCTTTTAAACTTTCGCTCCTCCCCAATGTAGCCACCTAATGCCCGAGCGTGTACAGCGGGGACGATAACTAGAACCCTCCTATTCTTGGGTTGTTGAAGGTGTGAGACGAGAGGGGGGGGGGGGGGAGGGGGGAGGCTTGGGGAAGTGGAGGAGGAACACATCTCCCCAACTTGTTATGAAATCTGGTTCATGCACACATGTTATTCTCCGCAAAAAATAATAATTAGAGTACGTATACCAGCCTCCCATACACATGGTTATTCAGCTGCCCCTGCCACTGTCGTTTTATGCAACCTGCAGTGTTATATCTGACAACGCGCGAGATCATCATATTCTTTCGCTTGCTACGCGGAAAATATTAGTCCTACAGAAAAAATGAACGGCACCTTTTTTGTAGGAAATGTAAAGCAGTTACAGTTTGTCCTGGGACATGTTTTCTCTGGAGACAACGGGTTTCAACTTACTGAAGAAAAACGTACAAAAGTGACGTTAAAAAGCACGGATCTCACCCCCCCCCCCCCCCGCAACACACACACACACACTCACACACACACACACACACACAAACACAGACATACACACACACACATTTATTCCTCTCCTTTAAGGATTTATTGTGTGTTGTTCGTGACACTCCCTCCTACCACTGAACAAAAATACCCGACTACACGAAAAATTCCCTATATCCTACCTTTCTTTGGTCTTTGTTGAATGGTCTTATTGCTCCACCATCTTAGTCGAGCACTTACAAATTATGAAGCTGATGTTTGTGTAAATTTTACCTAACAGTTTTGTGAATTTTAACACCATAAAATAAACAATTACATTGCTGTGTTCGTCAGGTCTTCTGATTACGAAAATACTGTGCTTGTTAGGGTTATGTCTAGATCGACTTGTCAACGTAATTCGTTTTAGCGTAACGTTTGAAAAAGTCGTCGTACTCTCAGTACACTAATGGGGACGACGGTTAAATTAATAACATTAAGGAAATAGCTGACTATGCTGATAGCGTAAAAGCCCAATCACCAGAGACCAAAAAATGTCGAACATTAGATCTAGTTCGGAAAGAGGGATATTTTTATAGGGGCAGCTGCCTATCCGTTCAATATCGTTTTAACGACATCTTTGTATCGATGTTCTACAGCTTTTTAAAGGCCTTAAAATAAAATTGAATAAATGTAAGCAACTGAAGAATTGTTATAAAATGAAATTAATGATTTGCGATGTACAATTTTATATTGACGACCACGCTGAAGAACACCGCATCTCCTGCGAATGTTCTTCACTTTAACAGCGCCAGATTTAAATCCAAAGAAAATAACGTACAACAGCTATGTTTTTAACTAAATAGCGCTACCGTACTTCTTTGATAAGAGACTCATTCATTTCGCTCATTTACGTGGCACTTGTGAAACACCTCATAAAAGTGTTCAGATTAATGTAAACTCTGGCACGAGCTACAAGATAGAAACCACACACTTTGACACAATGAACAAAGCTCATTTCCAATGTCAAAACAGTATTTCACAAATCTCTTACCCACTACATACTTCACCACTTTGCGTTCAGGCATTACGCGGCTGCAGTGGGGCGGAGCGAGCGAAAACAGGCGCGTGCATGTTTAAATTTCAGAAGGTTATAACTGCGCACCATCAGAATTAGGGCCCAAATTATAACACGGGATAGATTGCTCACAAGTGCACATTTTCCTCATTAAAATACCAAGTAAGGCTGATGATGTTTCGATGTAAATCTTGTAATACGGTCTGAGGAGCCTCTCTATTCAATAAAATGACATGCTGACAGTTGAAACAACCCGAGTTGTGCCTGACGACCAAGCTACGCAAATGGTAACACCTTATGACAGATAGATGCATTCAACCGAGAGCGATCACAAAGAAAATCGACTACCAGCTTTCGACTAGGATAGCAAAGATACACTCATAGTAACTATTTATAGCCATGCGAGCACTGTGCCCCATGGTAGATTGGGTCCTAATATAGAGTAACTGATGCTGGGTAGAAGGGAATAGAAGAACTGGGCTGACTGCATGCAAGTCACAACTGCATTATTAAACCTTAAACTCTACAGTCCTACAAGAAAATTGGGATATTTATGTTCGCTGCCTTCATTTGCTCAAATTTTTCTCAACAATTTAACAACTAAAAATATGAGGCGCTGAGAAAACTATAAACTCCATTCAACAATTATCAGCTTTGTGACATACACTGACAAAGAAAAAAAAATCGCAGCACCAAAAAATAATTAATTTATAGAAATAAAATTTCAAGAATACATTGCTCTAGGTAACACATGTAGCCATGTATGGAAGTGAAACATGGACGATAAATAGTTTAGACAAGAAGAGAATAGAAGCTTTCGAAATGTCGTGCTACAGAAGAATGCTGAAGATTAGATGGGTACATCACATAACTAATGAGGAGGTATTGAATAGGATTGGGGAGAAGAGACGTTTGTGGCACAACTTGACCAGAAGACGGGATCGGTTGGTAGAACATGTTCTGAGGCATCAAGGGATCACCAATTTAGTATTGGAGGGCAGCGTGGAGGGTAAAAATCGTGGAGGGAGACCCACGGGCCTGCCGTCAGGCCATCCAACTACTGGGCCCGTATAGCACTGCCGAGTGCATTCCGGTAGCGTTCGTTCCCCTGAGTTCTCCACTTACGGATTCTTCCATTACAAGCGTCCAAGACATGCCTATCCTCTCTCACGCTAGTTGATGGTGGCCCTTGAAATCGTGTATACTGCTGAGTAGAACCCTCTTCCAACCACATACGTTCATACGGAAGCCATGGGATCCGGTCCAAAGCCAGCGAAGAGGCTAGATACACCACGACCCTGCCGCTGTTGAATTCTGACCCGTGCAGGTAGACAATTCTCCTCATTACACTAGGCGAAACACAATCTTCTCACAAACAACCAATAATGAAATGGAATTTCTGAAAACCCGCTTTCGTTATATGCAAAATGTATGAGTCTTTACTCCTACCAATGGGGGAGTGCTGAAAACTAACACCTCCGAATTTTTTTATTCTGTTCTCAATATCGGTTGAAGTATTGTGTATCAGGCATACAGTGAGGCGACAAAGGTCATGGGATATCTCCTAATATCGCGTCGGACCTCCTTTTGACCTGTGTAGTGCAGCAACTCTATGTGGCTTGGAGTCAACAAGTTGTTGGAAGTTCGCTGTAGAAATAGTGAGCCGTGATTCCTCTAAAGTGTCTGTAATCGCGAAAGTCTTGCCGGCGTAGGATTTTGTGCACGATCTGACCTCTCGATTATGTTCCATTAATTTTCCATGGGATTCATGTCGGGCGACATGGGGGGGGGGGGGGAAAGGCGATGCAAATCATTTATCCAAATTGTCCAGAATGTTCTTTAAACCAATCGCAAACTATTGTGGTTCGGTGACATGGTGCATTGTCCCCCTTAAACATTGTTGTTTGGCTGCCAATCGTTTCCAAGTAGCCGAACATAACCAATTCCAGTCAATAATCAGTTCAGTTGGACAAGAGCACCCTGTCCATTCCATGTAAACACAGCCCACACCATTATGGAGCCACCACGTTGTTAGTTCATATCAACACAGCTGATGTTGCGTTATTATAGTCTGTTAAGTAAGAGCATGGTCAGCATTAAACTCATGTGGTAAAAGATACCGCCTTAGTTCTTTCGCAGCCCAACAGAGGGAACCTTTGTCCTTCGTGCAATGTCCATAACGCATTAATTTACTTCGAATTCTTGACTGGGATACACTAGTAGAGACAGAGTGCGGCACGTTGTGGAAGTCGATCACGTTTTTAACCACTTCTGCACAAATGACTCTTAATTTCACCATGTGTTTAAGCGCCGCGGCACGAGTCTTTCTCGGACCTTCAGGATGACCAAAGAGAAACGCAGGCTTAAAATGCGACGCGTAAGCTGCACCAAATAATTCAAAGTAGACTAACATTTTACGGAAATTGTATCATAAAGGTTCCATCTATTGGGCTGTGTAAGAAATGGGGCGATATCCTGTACCATCTGTGTGTAACGCCGACCACTCTCTTACTTAACGGACAGAAAGTCATCTCAACCATTGCTGCTGCTAAGCAGGACAACATTTCTCATCGTGCTGTGTACAAGTGCAGAGTTTTGGTGGATAATCGCAGACGACTTTCTGGCCGCCACTATGGGTGTGCTAAGATGTAGAACTGTCCTGGTATTTCGCAGGTCCCAAATGGCAGTACCATATTTTATTCGGTATTCCATCTAAGTCGCTAGTTACTCGGATTTACGCGGGAGGAAGACTACTAAGTGCCAGTTCTGTGAATTCTGGTACATAGCAGTTTTATCTTTGACTTAAAATTGCTAATGAGGTACATTAACTAAACTGGGGACATCAGGCGTCGACAGTATAGTCTGTTTTTAATAGACCAGTTTGATAGTTATCTGTGGGCTAAGCAATATCTTCCTTGGGATTTCTTGTAGTTCAAGGATTGTGCATTTAACACCAGATGGAGTGAAGCTTCAGAACAAGTACAGAACAGGTAATGCAGGTAGGATTTAACAGCCTGCAGCGGGCATGTCTTTGGCATGTAGATCGCTCGCCCGTTGCTCAGTCACTTTAAGTCTCCTGTTAATTTGTTCTAGACAGACGTTACAAGTTATTTTTGTCCTATTCAACTATTCGCTAAACTTCGTGCAGAGATATTAATGGATGTGGCGAATTAGCTGACAAACTTCATGTCAATTTGACTTTTGTTGCGTAGTGGTTATCCGGTGTTGCAAATTTAGAGACTGCCAGTGCACAAAACCTTTAAAACTTGTAGCATACGTACAGTTCCTTTACGCTGTAGATACTGCGATAGTGAATATCACAGCAGGCAGATGAGTTGAAGAGGGATGGACATCTTTAAAATCGGAGAACTTGGGCAGAGAAACATGGGTGTAAGGAGGAAAGCTACAAAGAAAGCTGAGGAACAAAAGAAATACTTTAGTTGATGGAGGAAACGGAGCAGTACAAAAATGTTCAGGGGAATTCAGGAATACTGAAATACGAGTATATGTCATTTATGAATGAAATAAACTGGAAATGCAAGGATATCAGGCAAAAATCGGTAGAAAAAACTGAAGAAATCGAAAAACAAATGTTCGTCGGAAGAAGTGATTCAGCACACAGAAACATCAGAACTAACTTTGGTGAAATTAAAATCAAGGCCGTCAACATTAAGATTGCTACGTGCTATGGCAGCTTCATTGATGAACTCAGAGGAGAATGCAAAGAGTACACTGTAGTCCTCTGTAAGGGGGAGGAGTTACCTGCTGATGTCATAGAAGAAGAAAATTGAGTCGATGTGGAAGAGATAAGGGTTATAGTATTAGAGACAAACTCAGTTTTGGAAGCCTTGCATTCAAATATGGCAACAGGGATAGACAAATTTCCTTCTAAATGTCTAAAATCACTGGCGGAAGCGCTTCCCAAGTATCTATTCAAGTCGGTGCTCATCTATTTGAGTGGGGACATGTCATCGGATACTCAAAAAATACCATTCATACAATCTAGTAGATAGAAAGGACCAGATAAATGAGAAATGTATCGCACTATCAGCTTAATAGATCATGCATCGAAATTGCGGATAAGAATAATATACGAAAGAATGGAGGAGAAAACTTAGGTTTTGATAGATGATGATCAGTTTGGTTTCCGGAGAGGTAAAGGCACCAGAGAGCCAAATCTGATATGCAGTTTGATAATGGAAGCAGGTCTTAAATGATGTCGTCATCTTAGGATATGTCACTCAGGAGAAAGCATTCGACAACCTAAAATGGTGCAAGATGTTTGAAATGTATAAGTGCCAAGAGAAAACAATCAGAATGGAAGATCAAGAACGTACAGGTAGTTCACGGATTGAAAAGGTTGTAGGAAATGTAATATCTCACCTCTATTTTTCAAACTGTATACTGAAAAGCAGTAACAGAACTAAAGGTGTGGAATTAAAATTCAGGATGCAAGAATAGGAATCATAAGATTCGCTAATGACATTGCTACCTTCGGTGAAAAAGAAGAAGAATTACAGGATCCGTTAAGTGAGCTGAACAGTCTAATATATACAGAATATGGACTGAGAGTAAACCAAAGTAAGGATAAGGGGGACAAATTTTAATTCATGTGTTCAGCATCTAACATTACGTAAGATGAAAGTATTGAGGAGTAGCGGAAATGAGATTACGGATAAACTTCACTTCAAAATTCTTGACCGTGAAGCAGACGAGGTTAACAAATACTGCTACCTTGGAAGCAGAATAATACTTGATGGAGGAAAGAACGAGGGTATGAAAAGTAGACTAACACGGGCGTTGAGGGCATTACTGGGCAAAAGTCCTCTATTAGTGTCAAGCATATCTCTCGATTTGAGAAAGAGAGAGTCTGAGACAGTGCGGCTGGAACACACGTGGTGTAGTAGTCAATCATGGACCGTAGGAAAACATGCAAAATCGGGGATAAAAGGAAGGTACGGAAAGCACTGTAAAGAATAAGTTCTGAATGAAAGGAAACGACATATAAAGACGTTGTCATATTACGTTGTGAGACCAAAGTCGCTGCTGTGTTTGATCATATTGTTTGTTACTGTAGGCTTATTTCGGGGAGATTGGCATCTTCAAGTCATCTGTTAAAGTACATAGATCAGTACAACATTTCAAATTTATAAGTAGATGATGTAACCCGTTATAGAATCATGATATGTTATGTGTATCAGGTGATCTTGATATCGACATGACATCGATGTCTCTTTATAATTATCCAGGCTGTTATGCCGTGGTCGGTTGACGAATTCTGTGTCGATTCCCAACGTTTCGTCTCCGGCTGCGGGAGACATCTTCAAGGGGGTCCGTAGCTCAATGGAAGGTCCAACACACCCACTGGCTCGCTACTGACTGCCGCTAAATTCCGTGTCCGCGCGCTCCCACGCCGCGGCGTGACGTCACGTGTTTTGAAAATGTCAGTGCAATTGGCCGCTGTCCGTCGCCGTCGATCGCCGTTGCCATCACCCAGTAGTGGGCGGGTGGTACACATCTTCTTTAACACCGGCATCCATATGCCGTTTAATTTCACACCCTCATCCTTACGGTTGAAATTATTAGGGTGTTAAGCGATTTCGATTGCCTCCCTGTAGAGTCTTTCGTAATATCCGCTTGTGGCCGCTAGTACTTGCGTCTCCTCAAAACGAATATTGTGGTTCCCTGGCTGGAAAGCATGCTCCGCAACAGCTGATCGTTCCGTTTCTCCTCTTCTGCAATTTCCCTTATGCCCTTCCAAACGTTTAGAAGCAGTTCTTTTAGTGGTACCCACATAAACATCACCACAGCTGCATGGGATCCTATACACTCCAGCTTTTTCCAGTGGATTGCGAGCGTCCTTGGCAGGCTTAAGGTATTCCTGTATCTTCCTCGTGAGCTTGTAAATTACGGTAATATTCCGCTTCGTCAAGATCCTCCCTATTCTTTCCGTTACATTTTTAACAAACGGCAGGAAAACCTTAGATTTTGCAGTAGCCTGTACGTCAGTATGATTTCTGCGTGGGTGCCTCAACGCACGTTTTATTTCGGCGGACGAATATCCGTTCTTCATTAGTGCATTGTGGAGATGTTCCATCTCAGCGTCGAGCAACTCAGGTTCACAAATATTTCTAGCTCTGTCCGCTAACGTCTTGATAACACCCCGCTTCTGTTGTGGGTGGTGGTTCGAATCCCGGTGCAAATAACGGTCCGTGTGCGTGGGTCTGCGGTATACTGAGTGGCCCAAACTACCATTTTCGTTTCTAAAAACAAGCACATCGAGGAAATGTAGCTTGCCGTCTACTTCCATATTACGATCAGTAATAAATTGTGCAGCGGTGACTGGGACAAAATTGATAGACTACTGCATGATACCATGGGGAAGCGTATGTTGACAACGTCTAGTTGACAGAAGAAAAGGTTTGATAATTTGCTACCTAATCAGACTGTTCGGCATTTAGACGTTTCCCGGACCGTTATCAATGTGTCCAAACGTTCGTTATCTGACGATGAGACATCTGTGCTTGCCAAGGAAGGAAATTTTGCTGTTAGTCCGCGTTTTGTGCCCACGGAAGAAATTATAGCCAGTGTAGAAGCAGGAATTCGCAGTGTGGATTCTGTAACAGCTGAAGAAATCCGTATAGAAACAGTAAGAATATTAGCCAATACGAAACCGCCGAAAAGTAATATAACTGTGGGTGAGAGAAGAGCTTTAAAACTCCTGAATGACGACGATAGTATTTTGGTTCTCCCAGCTGACATAGGAAGCGCAACGGTGGTTATGGATGTGGCCAACGATCGGAGTAAAATTACTGATCTGCTGGATCCGCAAGCATATAGGAAGCTGAATAAGGACCCCACTAACAGCGTTCTCAGAACTGTGTCGCGGTTAATAAGAGAGTGTACAGAAAGGTCTCTGCAATTCGGTTGCGCTACCACCGAGGCTTTATGGATTGCCCAAAATTCATAAAGAAAATTTGCCGTTAAGACCGATACTAAGTGCCATTGGTTCGCCCACCTACTCGTTAGCCAAGTTTTTGACTACGCTGCTAAAACCACATGTGGGCCGTTCGGACTCTTATATAAAGAATTCGACACATTTCATCAGCAGATTGAATGGCATAGTGGTCCAGCCGGAGTACATATTGGTCAGCTTCGATGTGGTATCGCTGTTTACCATGGTTCCACTTAATGATGTATTGGAACAGCTGGATCGAATTTTTCCTGCCGATATTTCAGAACTGTTTAAGTGTTGTTTGACGACCACATACTTCAAGTGGAATGAACAGTTTTATAAGCAAACGGATGGCGTGGCTATGGGAAGCCCCCTAAGTCCCCTAATTGCAAACTTCTTTATGGAGAAATTCGAAGAACAGGCTTTAGGTACTGCCAGCAAAAAACCAAATGTATGGTTCCGATACGTGGATGACACGTTTGTGCTGTGGAGACATGTTAGGGAGGAACTAAGCCGGTTCCACGACCATCTGAACAGTATAAACTCGAGAATTCAGTTTACAATGGAGGAGGAGGTAGACGGCAAGTTACATTTCCTCGATGTGCTTGTTTTTAGAAACGAAAATGGTAGTTTGGGCCACTCAGTATACCGCAGACCCACGCACACGGACCGTTATTTGCACCGGGATTCGAACCACCACCCACAACAGAAGCGGGGTGTTATCAAGACGTTAGCGGACAGAGCTAGAAATATTTGTGAACCTGAGTTGCTCGACGCTGAGATGGAACATCTCCACAATGCACTAATGAAGAACGGATATTCGTACGCCGAAATAAAACGTGCGTTGAGGCACCCACGCAGAAATCATACTGACGTACAGGCTACTGCAAAATCTAAGGTTTTCCTGCCGTTTGTTAAAAATGTAACGGAAAGAATAGGGAGGATCTTGACGAAGCGGAATATTACCGTAATTTACAAGCTCACGAGGAAGATACAGGAATACCTTAAGCCTGCCAAGGACGCTCGCAATCCACTGGAAAAAGCTGGAGTGTATAGGATCCCACGCAGCTGTGGTGATGTTTATGTGGGTACCACTAAAAGAACTGCTTCTAAACGTTTGGAAGAGCATAAGGGAAATTGCAGAAGAGGAGAAACGGAACGATCAGCTGTTGCGGAGCATGCTTTCCAGCCAGGGAACCACAATATTCGTTTCGAGGAGACGCAAGTACTAGCGGCCACAAGCGGATATTACGAAAGGCTCTACAGGGAGGCAATCGAAATCGCTAAACACCCTAATAATTTCAACCGTAAGGAGGAGGGTGTGAAATTAAACGGCATATGGATGCCGGTGTTAAAGAAGATGTGTACCACCCGCCCACTACTAGGTGATGGCAACGGCGATCGACGGCGACGGACAGCGGCCAATTGCACTGACATTTTCAAAACACGTGACGTCACGCCGCGGCGTGGGAGCGCGCGGACACGGAATTTAGCGGCAGTCAGTAGCGAGCCAGTGGGTGTGTTGGACCTTCCATTGAGCTACGGACCCCCTTGAAGATGTCTCCCGCAGCCGGAGACGAAACGTTGGGAATCGACACAGAATTCGTCAACCGATCACGGCATAAAAGCCCGGATAATTATAATGGACATGATATTTCCGGCCGTGAAATTCTACATTTTAGTATCGATGTCTCTGTTGCTCGCCACACCATTTTATAAGTTTGCTCCTTTGCTGCTGCTGGAACTATAGTAGATGTTTATTTTTTTATTTCATCATGATTTTCCGTGACAGCTGTGTTGACAGCAATGTTATATTATTAAATGCACTTTAGTTCTTAGGTAATCTCTAGGTCATATCTTTGTTCTTATCAGCTATGTTATATTGCTTGTATGGTTCGTGATTATGTGGTTCCCCGAACATATGTAGTTTAATCCTATTTTCTTAGAGAAATTTGTTATGCCAGATAGTGTTGTGGTGTGCGAGGTGTCTAACAATTTCCGATGTTGTTTATGTAAATGCATGCTTTACAGTGGTGTCTTAATATCATGGTAACATGTACTCTGTTATGTTTGTGGATTTTGTTACAAAGCTCGCACACCACAGCACTATCTGGCCCAACCAATTCTCTAAAAGACAATAGAATTAAATTATATGTTATTCTAGTACTACGCAAACACTAGTCGTACAAGGAATGTAATATAGTCAATAATAACAAGGATATAACCGAGAGGAGCGATGTGCCTTTAACCATATAACATCGCTGATTGAACTGATAATATAGCTGTCACGAAACAACGCCATTAACTAAACTTCCATAATTCGACAGTCACATAAATAACTATTCTAACAAAAATTATAAAATAGTGCGACAGCAACTGATACATCGAGTAGCTGATGTACCTGTTGTTGTTGTTGTGGTCTTCAGTCCTGAGACTGGTTTGATGCAGCTCTCCATGCTACTCTATCCTGTGCAAGCTTTTTCATCTCCCAGTACCTACTGCAACCTACATCCTTCTGAATCTGCTTAGTGTATTCATCTCTTGGTCTCCCTCTACGATTTTTACCCTCCACGCTGCCCTCCAATACTAAATTGGTGATCCCTTGATGCCTCAGAACATGTCCTACCAACCGATCCCTTCTTCTGGTCAAGTTGTGCCACAAACTTCTCTTCTCCCCAATCCTATTCAATACTTCCTCATTAGTTATGTGATCTACCCATCTAATCTTCAGCATTCTTCTGTAGCACCACATTTCGAAAGCTTCTATTCTCTTCTTGTCCAAACTATTTATCGTCCATGTTTCACTTCCATACATGGCTACACTCCATACGAATACTTTCAGAAATGACTTCCTGACACTTAAATCAATACTGGATGTTAACAAATTTCTCTTCTTCAGAAACGCTTTCCTTGCCATTGCCAGCCTACATTTTATATCCTCTCTACTTCGACCATCATCAGTTACTTTGCTCCCCAAATAGCAAAACTCCTTTACTACTTTAAGTGCCTCATTTCCTAATCTAATTCCCTCAGCATCACCCGACTTAATTAAACTACATTCCATTATCCTTGTTTTGCTTTTGTTGATGTTCATCTTATATCCTCCTTTCAAGACACTGTCCATTCCATTCAACTGCTCCTCCAAGTCCTTTGCTGTCTCTGACAGAACTACAATGTCATCGGCGAACCTCAAAGTTTTTATTTCTTCTCCATGAATTTTAATACCTACTCCGAATTTTTCTTTTGTTTCCTTTACTGCTTGCTCAATATACAGATTGAACAACATCGGGGAGAGGCTACAACCCTGTCTTACTCCCTTCCCAACCACTGCTTCCCTTTCATGTCCCTCGACTCTTATAACTGCCATCTGGTTTATGTACAAATTGTAAATAGCCTTTCGCTCCCTGTATTTTACCCCTGCCACCTTTAGAATTTTAAAGAGAGTATTCCAGTCAACATTGTCAAAAGCTTTCTCTAAGTCTACATATGCTAGAAACGTAGGGTTGCCTTTCCTTAATCTTTCTTCTAAGATAAGTCGTAAGGTCAGTATTGCCTCACGTGTTCCAGTGTTTCTACGGAATCCAAACTGATCTTCCCCGAGGTTGGCTTCTACTAGTTTTTCCATTCGTCTGTAAAGAATTCGTGTTAGTATTTTGCAGCTGTGACTTATTAAGCTGATAGTTCGGTAATTTTCACATCTGTCAACACCTGCTTTCTTTGGGATTGGAATTATTATATTCTTCTTGAAGTCTGAGGGTATTTCGCCTGTTTCATACATCTTGCTCACCAAATGGTAGAGTTTTGTTAGGACTGGCTCTCCCACTGCCGTCAGTAGTTCCAATGGAATATTGTCTACTCCGGGGGCCTTGATTCGACTCAGGTCTTTCAGTGCTCTGTCAAACTCTTCACGCAGTATCGTATCTCCCATTTCATCTTCATCCTCTTCCATTTCCATAATATTGTCCTCAAGTACATCGCCCTTGTATAGACCCTCTATATATTCCTTCCACCTTTCTGCTTTGCCTTCTTTGCTTAGAACTGGGTTTCCATCTGAGCTCTTGATATTCATACAAGTCATTATCTTATCTCCAAAGGACTCTTTAATTTTCCTGTAGGCGGTATCTATCTTACCCCTAGTGAGATAGGCCTCTACATCCTTACATTTGTCCTCTAGCCATCCCTGCTTAGCCATTTTGCACTTCCTGTCGATCTCATTTTTGAGACGTTTGTATTCCTTTTTGCCTGTTTCACTTACTGCATTTTTATATTTTCTCCTTTCATCAATTAAATTCAATATTTCTTCTGTTACCCAAGGATTTCTACTAGCCCTCGTCTTTTTACCTACTTGATCCTCTGCTGCCTTCACTACTTCATCCCTCAAAGCTACCCATTCTTCTTCTACTGTATTTATTTCCCCCATTCCTGTCAATTGCTCCCTTATGCTCTCCCTGAATCTCTGTACAACCTCTGGTTCTTTTAGTTTATCCAGGTCCCATCTCCTTAAATTCCCACCTTTTTGCAGTTTCTTCAGTTTTAATCTACAGGTCATAACCAACAGATTGTGGTCAGAGTCCACATCTGCCCCTGGAAATGTCTTACAATTTAAAACCTGGTTCCTAAATCTCTGTCTTACCGTTATATAATCTATCTGATACCTTTTAGTATCTCCAGGGTTCTTCCATGTGTACAACCTTCTTTCATGATTCTTAAACCAAGTGTTAGTTATGATTATGTTGTACTCTGTGCAAAATTCTACCAGGCGGCTTCCTCTTTCATTTCTGTCCCCCAATCCATATTCACCTACTATGTTTCCTTCTCTCCCTTTTCCTACACTCGGATTCCAGTCACCCATGACTATTAAATTTTCGTCTCCCTTCACTACCTGAATAATTTCTTTTATTTCATCATACATTTCTTCAATTTCTTCATCATCTGCAGAGCTAGTTGGCATATAAACTTGTACTACTGTAGTAGGTGTGGGCTTCGTATCTATCTTGGCCACAATAATGCGTTCACTATGCTGTTTGTAGTAGCTTACCCGCATTCCTATTTTCCTATTCATCATTAAACCTACTCCTGCATTACCCCTATTTGATTTTGTGTTTATAACCCTGTAGTCACCTGACCAGAAGTCTTGTTCCTCCTGCCACCGAACTTCACTAATTCCCACTATATCTAACTTCAACCTATCCATTTCCCTTTTTAAATTTTCTAACCTACCTGCCCGATTAAGGGATCTGACATTCCACGCTCCGATCCGTAGAACGCCAGTTTTCTTTCCCCTGATAACGACATCCTCTTGAGTAGTCCCCGCCCGGAGATCCGAATGGGGGACTATTTTACCTCCGGAATATTTTACCCAAGAGGACGCCATCATCATGTAATCATACAGTAAAGCTGCATGCCCTCGGGAAAAATTACGGCTGTAGTTTCCCCTTGCTTTCAGCCGTTCGCAGTACCAGCACAGCAAGGCCGTTTTGGTTATTGTTACAAGGCCAGATCAGTCAATCATCCAGACTGTTGCCCTTGCAACTACTGAAAAGGCTGCTGCCCCTCTTCAGGAACCACAGGTTTGTCTGGCCTCTCAACAGATACCCCTCCGTTGTGGTTGCACCTACGGTACGGCTATCTGTATCGCTGAGGCACGCAAGCCTCCCCACCAACGGCAAGGTCCGTGGTTCATGGGGGGGGGGGGGGGGGGGGCTGATGTACCTAAGAAACCTTAATTCTATAGTAGATTAAATTATCTACTTATTTGAAATATTGATCCAAAGTATGTACTTTTCAGAGATAACTTGACGATGGCAATCACGCTGAAACAGGCACATAGTAAAAAGCAATATGATCAAACACAGAAGCATCTTTGGTATCACAACATAATATAATAATGTCCTTATATGTTATACAGGACGCAACGGGGCCAGATGAGTACAAATACAGAATGACCACGAGAATGAGGAAGAAATTTATGGGTATGTACTTTTGGAGCACACCATTGTACGGTAGTGAAATATGGTCTGTGCGACACCTAAACTGAAGAAAATCGACGCATTGAAGATGTGATGCTACTGACGAATGTTGAAAATCAGGCGGACAGATAAGGAATGAGGTGGTTCCACACAGAATTGGCGAGGAAAGGAATTTACGCATAACACTGAAAAGAAAAAGGGACAGGATAATAGGGTATGTATTAAAACATGAAGGAATAGCTTCCTTGGTACAAGAGAGAATTGTAGAGGGTAAAAGCTGTAGAAGGAGAAAGAGACTTGAATACATCCAGCAAGTAATTGAGGAGTAGGCTGCCATTGCTACTCTGAGACGAAATAGTTGGCACAGGAGAGGGATTCGTAGCGGGCCACATCAAACCAGACAAAAGACTGGTGGCTGAAAATATGTGTCAAGAAACCAGGGAAAAACTTCAATAGTACTAGAAGAAATGTGGATAGTAGAAACCGCAGGTGACTGGAATATATCCGACAATTAATTGAAAAACGTAGGGTGTGTGTGCTACTCTTAAATGAAGAGGTTGCCACAAGAGAGGAATCCGTGACAGGTTGCTACAAATCAATGAGAAAACTAACGACTGAAAAAAATGACCTTGTAAGTAAGTGGGTAAATGCACATCTCCTCCACCAGATGGATCACGTTTTTCAGACTGTGGCCCTAAACACACATCATAGACTAATTCTAAATTCCCCGGAAGCCTCTCTGCCTACAGCGGAGGTTACTAAAATACCAGAGTGATCCATAAATGATGACAGCATAGACGAAGATACAATTGCATATGTGTCATACTCGCGTGAAGCGTTGGTGCCCATACGGAATTATAGACAATACCAACAACTACCTTTTGTGCCAGATAGGTTAATGGATAACAAAGGGACGCCATTCCGACAAGATGACTGCTGTATTATGTTGGTGAAGTGGTACTATTGTGAGCGAAGAAAGGAAATTGTCGACGGTCTCGCTAAGAAAGCTATCCTCCATGGCAGAAAGCTCATGTTTCGTACAACGATCTTTATCAAGATGAGGTCAGAAAATCAGAGGCCTATGGATTAACAAGTGCCATCCACCATCCCAACAGCTGTAGTGGATAATATCCCTGTGTGAGGGTTTTCTGTTCTGGACATTCCGCAGAAAATTTCTCGAAATCCACGGAGGATTAAGTGAACAGCGCCGTTGTTTACAAGGGACTGCACACTCCATTGTGGCTGAGGTCGGAGAAGAACACCGCCAACTTCATTTTCAGCTTCCCACTGAGGTAACACTTTACTGCTGTGTTTACTCACTTGCGGACAACTACTCACCAGGGTGAAGAATAAATGAGGATGCTACTGGAAACAATTGACGTGCTCGGATATACATAAATATTCATTAAATACATTAAATATATTACAGTCCGGGCACATAGGACCTGACAAAATTAACATGTTTATATCCTAACTTTAATATGATTGATGTGTGTGTGTGTGTGTGTGTGTGTGTGTGTGTGTGTGTGTGAGTGTGAGTGAGAGAGAGAGAGAGAGAGAGAGAGAGACATTAGATAGTTCTTTAATTTTTAAACCACTTGAGGACTTCACGCAGCTGCAAGCTCCAGAGAATTCTATTAGTACATATCGCCTCAAAACCATGCATTCATATAGCTCTTTTATTTACTAAAATAATTTGTGCTAATTATAATTTTTAGAACATCACATTTCGGAGCCTGGAGACAGTAGAGAGAGACAAAGACAGAGACTGAGAGAGAGAGAAAGGATTTATTTTGGCATGTATTCAGGTACTAATGATACACTCTAAAATGAATCACCGTCTGGTGCTGACGGGAATAACTATTTTGGCAGAAGAAGGAAAACGATACATGACTTCAGACTGATAATGACTTGTTTTTCTGTCGTTACCAACCTCAGCTTCCAATGGTGTGTGTTAGTACGTTGCTATTGTTGTAGACGTGTCATATCCGCATAAGCTTTACCCTGCAATTACAATTATATACAGAGGACGATTGCTTCTCAGTCTTTGAAACTAACAACACAGTTGCGTTCACAAATACGTCGACGTACTGAACACAGCCTCGTCTCCTCGCTAAGGCTGACTAAGTTGGACGCTTAGATGTTCCGAGACCGCTGTTATTACTGACCGATGCCACTGGATTGCAATAGCGGTGGTATTTGCGTCAGCCACCGGGCCAGGAGTCCTTTTATAATGTTTTATTGACTAACTATGTCATAATTTCGAGGTTCTAATTTTTTCCATACGAAGGAAATATTTGTGAGCCAGTGATAGTCCTTCTGAGTGGCTCGGCCATCAGCTGTTGAAATGAGAGCGTGATGAAGAGTATTTTTAATGAGGCGAAAGCGGCGGTATCAGCAGTATGAGGCGTCCGATTTTTTTTATAATTCTTTATTCTTGATCTTTTATTGTACATAATAACCCACCACCTTATGTTATTAGTGGGTCCCAAAATTATTACAATAGCTTTTTGCAGCTCGTTTACAATTAACTACAAGTAGTATTAATTACTATGGACAAGGTACATTACGATTGATATTTGTCTACTTACTCTAGTGGTATACTTAAAAACTAATCTCTACACTACCTGCAGCGTTACAGATGTGCCAGTCGGATACAAACCTACCTTGCACGGCCTTGGCCACCGAGCTAATCCCGGTGACAGTGCCCCTGACACTGGCTAGGCCCAAGACGTTTGACTATTTCGTTGCAGGTTCCTGTTGTTTATTTCCCTATGTCTAAGTCCTGTTTGCTAGAAAAAACCAAGTCTACGTCAATCCCGTTGCATTGTCTGATTCGTTGTGTTTGTACTCCACTCCCCCTAATCCAAGACGTGACGGATTTCAACTGTAACGGCAGTCGACCTATCCACGCCAGGCGGTATTGGATTGAGGTACTGGGATACATTTTATTATTTGTCGTTAATCGCTGTTTTCCCTCAGATATTCCGAGAGAACTTTTGTGATACCTCGTTAGCCAGTTTTTTTTATTACTCGAGAGGTATGCTCCTGTCGTAGTAGTGTAAAAGTGTCGTGGTTCAGCAGTTGCTGTCTCAGCAGCTGCTGCTACATCTTAGTATAGGGGGCACTCGTAAACCACATGGTCGGGAGTACTCCCCGGTGCACCACGGTCTCACGAAGGCTTAGCCGCTCTCCCAAACCGCCACAGGAATGTCGGGTAGGGCCCATAACCAGTGATATAATGGAACAGTCCCCTTGTCGGCTTAAAGTATCCCAAAACTAATCGTTCTTTGAAATCTGGTAGGACCTAGAAAGTTCTTCGGCCTGTGTCATCGGCTTCCTATAGTTCCTGCTACTGCTCTTCACCCCTTCCCTTGATTGCACCCTTATCCGCAGACTGAATACTCAGGATGTCCCCTGTTTTCCCGATCTCTCCCTTTTTCGCCCAGAACCGTGCTGCCTATTCCCTAATTTTGATATCGAGCGGGCAAAGCCCGATTATTACCAACAATGCCCCGCTCTGAGATGTTCTGTAGGCCCCAATTGACCTTAATAGCATATTTCTCTGTACCCTTCTCGCTGTCATGACAGGTACTACCCTAGTGAGTCTGTGTGCCCAGACTCCCGAGCCGTAGCCCACTATTTTTGTTAGTATACTACTGTGATATAACTTCATTAGCTCGGGGGGGGGGGGGGGGGGGATGAGATGGAATCTATTGTGTCCAATGCATATGAGGTTATTAAGCTCTTCTAGGGACATTTGGATTACGGTTTCAATGTGCCTTGCGAAGTTCCACCCTTCATCAGTGATAACTCCCAGACAACGTACCTCTCGTCGCCAGAGTACTGGTGAGACCTCGATTGTAACTGTTGGGTTCCTAATTAGTTGTTCTTTCAACAGGAGGTACGTTGACTTGTTTGGTGACGTTTTCATTTTAGTGTTTTGGCACCATTGTTATCATATATCTACAGCCCTCTCAATCTTTGGTTCGATGTCTTCGCGGCTACGGCCGCCCACCAACGGAAGGAGGTCATCCGCGTAGGCTATCACCTCTAGCACATATTTACTCTGTGGCAAATTGTCTATTAATGGTTCCATGTCAATGTCCCAAAAGAAGGATCCCAACGCAGAATCTTGGGGGCATGTTTTGCTATCGATTTTCTAGCTCTCCCGCTAGGGGATGATAGCTAGACCTCACGATCCTCGAAATAAGTCCTCAGACAGCCGTGTAGCGGATCTGGACACTCTTTTTCCCGTAAACAAGTGAAGAGCGAAGGCCACCACAGGTTGTCAAAGGCGCCACTGATGTACACCATGATGCCAATTATGTACTTGTAGGGGTTGAGTCACAGACGTCGTCCGCGAGAGCGATTGCGTCAACCGCCGACCGCCCAGGCCTGAAGCCTAACTGCCTTTCACTTATACCGCACAGCACTCGATGTGCATCCCGGCTATAAGCCAGCAGTTTTTCAAATAGTTTTCCGAAGAGGTCTAACAAACATATCGTTCTGTATGACTTAGTCTCAGTTGGGTCTTTGTGAAGTCCTTTCTTTGTTGGATCACGTTTGCTGTATTCCAGATTTTGGGAAATTTTTGCAATCTGAGGCACTCGTTATATACGACAGTTTGGTAGTTGGTGTTACAAAATGAGGAGCTAGGAACTGCACTACTTTCGCAACAATGCCGTCTGGCCCAGGAGCTTTTCCTCTCTTTAAAGATTTTATTTGGACAGCCACTTCCATTTCAGAGAATGGGTGTACTGTCCTGTCATTTATATATCTTAGAAGATTAGCTGTTCTCATTTGGCGCTGTCCCTCGGTTTCCCCTTCTTCATTTTCCTCAAATGATTGAAATGGCTCTAGGTACTGTGGGACTTAACACCTGAGGTCATCAGTTCCCTAGCCGGCTACTGTGGCCTAGCGGTTCTCGCCGCCTCAGTCCGGAACCGCGCTGTTGCTACGGTCTCAGGTTAGAAGCCTGACTCGGGCATGGATGTGTGTGCTGTCCTTAGGTTAGTTAGGTTTAAGTAGTTCTAAGTCTAGGGGACTGATGACCTCAGGTGCTAAGTCACATGGTGCTCAGAGCCATTTGAACCATCAGTCCCCTTGACTTAGAACTACTTTGATTAACCTAGAGACATCACACACATCCATGCCCGAGGCAAGATTCGAACCTGCGACCATAGCAGCAGTGCGGTTCTGGACTGAAGCGCCTACAGCTGCTCGACCACAGCGGCCGGCGCATTGTCGTCAGGCAACAGGGACCGCAGGAAGACCTCAGCAGTTTCCTGTCAGGATTCCATCATCCTGTCCCCGAGCCTGACTGTGGATATCACCATTGTAGAGCGGGTCTTCTCTCTCACCAACATGTAGGGCACTCCCCACGGGTCAGTAGTTAGTTGATTTATACCATACTTCCCCCAACTTGGAAATTTAACCACCTGAAGTGCCTTCTGGAATGTTTCCTTTAATTTCCTGTATTGTTGCAACCATCGTTGCCTTTTCCACTAGACGACACTGCGCTGGTAGTGCTTCCTTACTCTTCTGAGTTTACTGAGAAAACGTGGGTTCACTGGTATACGGAACTGAAGGAAGCGGCAGCACTATAAACATCCTACGTGCTACGGTAACATATCGGCAGAGTACTGCAGCCTCGACTGGAGATTAGGCAGTTTAGTCTTACCCATACCTTTAATTTCAGAATACAATTTCAGGCTAAACTATCTTTTTACTTCAGTGTATAATATTTTGACCGTGAAAGCAAGTAGTACTATTGCCCTCAATAACAGTTACATACACACGAACCATTATTGCCACCGTGTTACAGAAGTAGCTACTGAAGACCTAACGAACGATTCTGAATTGAACACCATTCCAATTAGAATCACGCTGCATTTCATATAGCAGCTTATATCTGAAATTACGATTTGTGTTGGACCAGTTCATTGTAGCTGGCAATGTTTGTTCTAATTACTGTACCATGCATTTCGGATTGTGTGATTGTGAAGCGAAACTGAAATTGTCTGTGCTGACACGACTGCATGATTGGGTGTATTCATTTCTCTTTTTTTTTTCATTGCTGTGTTTACTGAGACAAATATTTGGTACTGAGTGAAACGGGATGTTATCAATTGGCATTGCCATTACACGTGTTCAGTGTTCACGTTTTTTTCATAATCTCTATGAAAATGGTAAAGTTATATACAGTATTCGATTATCGTGACTTGTTGTGTGTTACATAATAATCTGTGGTAGCACTGACAACTACTACCAGTTACGTTTAATTACGAACAATTGACTAATTACTAGTGAAAATTGGGGCTTAATGTGTGTCACTGATTTTCAATGTATTACAATTCGGCACACAAATAGTAATAACAGCTCTCGATATTTCTGGAACAGAGACGTTCAGTGTAGCAGTAAGCGCTCAAAAAGCACTCGGAGCAAAACTATATTCGGAAAAGGAATCATAGTAGCTTCATTTTGTACCTTAAATCCAGATAAAAGTTATGTCACTATAGTCCTAAGGTGCTTGTGGCGTCGGGGAGTGGTATGGATTCTGTCCAGCAAAAAAGTACATCAGCGAGTCTCTTTCCGTTTCTTACCTGATGTCATCGTTTTACCTAAGTCTGTAGAAGATTAGCAACCGCCAGTGCTGAATTACTTTCGGCGCCATTCCTGTCACCACACCATAATTTCATAAAGTCACCAGCCGTTTCATACAAATGGTCAATAAAAGATCGATGTTTATTACTCACTTTTAAGCGTTGTAATTGTTGGGGTAGACATCTAAAAGGTGTAAAGTGATATATAAACATTTGCCCCGTCCAGATGAAAACCACATTATTTAATTTTTGTTGTTAGACAGACTAATAGAACATATTAAGAGAAGTGCCATCCGACGCTATGCTTATTTAAACAGATATATATACGTACATAGAAACACCGCTTCAGGCCAAGGGGACGATACAATGCCGACTGGCCACCAGGTCATCCTCTCCCAGTAGTGTCATTTGGCTGTGTTATAGGGAGGGACATTGGATCAGCATGACAATCCCCCGGTCATTGTCAACTTTCGAGGCTTTTGAGGCGATACTTCTCTTTCGAATAGCTGCACAGTTGGCTTCACGTGGCTGCGTACACCCATTAAGGAAAAATCCCAATCAGTACAGGAGCTTGAATCCTGGTATCCACTATAGTAGTAATGCAGGTTGTTTAAATATCTATGGAGAAAACTTGTCTAATGAAGCAGTAAGTTCATAAACAAAATATCCCTTCCCCCTCCAAATTTGAATGAGAGCAGCTGCCTCAGAAAAACAATAATCAATGATTTAGCTATCTTAGGATGCTTCTCAGCAGTCTATCCACCTCGACTCAGTCTATAGCCCATGGATTACTTTAGACCAATACAACTCACTGTGATGAAACTACACGCTACATTCCCCATACATTCTCAAAGACCACTGAATTTTGTGACTACGTAGGCTTTCCCGGCGTAATAAGTCTTGAAAGTCTTTTCGGGTTTGCTGCCGGATCCTAAAATCAACTTGACTCGATATTTCGGCGATCCAACTGTTCGCCATCTTCAGGAAATGCTGCTTCTGCTGATGAGTCCCGCTGAGAACTGACGCAAGATTGCAATTCGACGTCCTATATAGGCCACTGTTTCCCCTTAGAAAAACGTGGAATCCTGTATTATCTCGCATCAAAACTGAACGTTCTTCGATGCGGCCTTGATTGCGATATATCGTTGCCAGCAGTGTTTCACTAAGGGCGGCGCCACCTCCCTGTTTTGGAAGTCAGAAACCGTGATGGGCGGCGCATGCGCTGTGTACTGAACGGTGGCCTATATAGGTCGTCGAATTGCAATCTTGCGTCCATTCGAGGGTTGGATTCCCTCTCTTCTTCATCGAAGAGTTTCACTGCCTGGGCTACTCTCAGGGTGCGCCTTTGACGTGGAAGATCCCTGCCGTGTCGTCTGCTTGCCGTCACCGTCACCGTCACCGCCGCCGCCGCTTGGTCGCCGCCTTCCGGTCCTTGCAGCCGCCGCAGCCGTCGCCGCCTGCCGGGGCTCGCCGCCCCCGCCTGGTCGCCGCCTGCCGGTGCTCGCCGCCGCCGCCGCCGCCGCCGCCGGTGCCCGCCGCCGCCGCCGCCGACCGGTGCCCGCCGCCGCCGTCCGGTGCCGCCGTCCTGACCCTGGTCTACGGCCGTCTTCGTCTTCATCCGTCTTCGTCTTTGTCTGTCCCCAGTTTCTGTCCTCTCCTCTTCGTTCTGTTCGTTCTTGTTTCACTCTCCCGTCATGTCCACCCCCACCACCACTGTCACTACTACCACCACCGCCATTGTCTATACCTCCCCTTCTGCCGCCTCCACCACTATAACTTGGTGTGCCCAGTCCCACCCCCCTCCTTCCATTCCACCTCTCCTCACTCTCCCTTCACCCTCTATCTTTGTCGCCCCCTCTCCCGCTTCTTCCTCCCGCTCCTCTCGTTCTGATCCCTTCCCCCCACTCCCCCAGCCTGTCACTGCAGCTCCAGCTCGGGTGATGGCCCGTCGGGCCACTGCCTACGCCCAGCTCTCCCCGTCACCTTCGCCATCACCGCCGCCACTCCCACTGTCATCGTCATCGTCATCGTCGCCGTCGCCTTCACCGTCACCGTCACCATCTCCGGCGCCGACTCCGGCCCCGGGACCTGCCCCTCCCCGCCACATTCCCGTTGTTCCCATCCCCCACACCTCCTCCACCGCCGTCAAGCGCCCCGGTGGCACCCCTGCTTCCTCTGCTTCCAAAAAGGCTGCGCCTCGTCCTCCTTCCCCCACCCATGATGCCATGGAAGTCTCCCCGCCTGTCCCTGCCCCCTCATCCTCCTCCTCTCCCCCTTCCTCCTACCGCTACCTCCTCTCCCGTCCTGATCCCTCTCTCCTTGAAGCCCGGAACCTCACCATCTTCCTTCGCCAGCATTGTCCTGGTGCCCCCATCTCCCTCCTCACTCCTCGCCGAGATTCTGTTCTCATCTCCTCCCCCAGCCCAACCCTCCATACTGACATCCTCTCCCGTCTCCCCATCACCCGTTTTGGTCCCAACGCCTCCCTTACCCCTGCTCCTTCTCCATCTCCTACCCGCCAACCCCAACCCCCGCGTCGCCCGCCGACCCTCACCGCCGTGATCACGCGGCTCAGTCCGTCGATCACGGAGGAGGAGGTGTTGGCGGAGCTCCAGGCCCATCCCACGCTGGAGGTGCGGGCGGTCCGCCGCATTTTCAACTCGGCCGGCCCCACCCGCCTTATGCGGGTTTTCTCTGAGGACGCCCCCTCCATTGACCGTCTCCTGAAGGAGGGTGCCCTCCTCTTCCACCAGCGGTACAAGGTCGACCCTTCCCGTTCCCCTCCTCAATCCCTGCGCTGCCAGAGGTGTCTGCGCTATAATGCGCACCCCACAGCTGAGTTCCGCGAGGCCCCCACCTGCCCGCATTGTCGGCAGGCGCACTTCCTCCGGCAGTGCCCTAACCTCCAATCCCCTCCCTCCTGTAATACCTGCAATCTCCCTCATCCCACCTACTCCCAAAAGTGTAAAGCCCGACCCCCTCCAACCACTCCTGAACTCACCGTACCTGTCCGTCCTCTGGACGCCCCCACCCCTCCTGGCAATTCCCTTCGTCCCCCACCCACCGCTGAGGACATCATCAGGTTCCTCACCATCGTCCTCCAGAATGTTCATCCCTTTCAGCGCCCTCACACCCTCCAGCAGATCTCCCTTGCTGCCCGTTCCATCTTCCAACTCAAGATGTACGCCAACCAGGCCCATTTCACCTTCTCCCGTCTTGACACCCTCGTTTAAATCCCAGTCATGGCGCGACAGCAACGTATCCTTTTCAACAACATCCGCTCCCTTCCCACCAACAAAAACCTGTTCCTGCACACCCTTGCCACCCACCGCGTGGATGCCTTCCTCCTCAATGAAACCTTCCTCCAACCCCACCACACAGTCCACACTTCGCCCTACCTCCTCCACCGCTCCGATAATCCCCTCCCGATTGCGCGTGGCGGAGTTGCCATTGGTCACCACCGCCAGATCCCCATTCGGCTCCAACCTCTCCTTCCCGACCCCACCGAACACCTGATCCTTAGTCTCTTCTTCCCCGGCCTTACCGTTACCTGCGCCACCATCTATGTCCGCCCCAACGCTCCTATTCCCTTCGACTTCCTCTCCCACGTCGATCGTACCTTTTCCTCCTATGTGATCGCCGCCGACCTCAACATCCATAGTCGTTCCGCTGCCCAGTTACGGCGATGGCATCGGTTCCTCTCCACCCTTCAAGGTGACCTCGTCCCCATCCCCCGGCATACCCGTCCTGAATCCAACTCCACTCCTGATGTTATCCTCTCCTCCCCCAACCTCCTTGGCCGCATAACGGTGGATGTCCTGGAGCCTATTGGTAGCGACCATCTCCCTGTCCTCCTCACCGTTTCAGACGGTCGTCGCCCTCGCCCCAACCCTCGTACTGACCCTCCCCCTAAGTATGTCCACGACTATTCCCGAGCCGACTGGAATGCCTACCGGGATACCCTTTCCACCCAGGTCGATAGCCACCCTCTCACCTACCACCACCCTGACGATGTCACCCATGCCACCTCCTTTCTCCAGCGGACCTTGTCTGAGGCCGTGGAGGCCCACGTTCCTACTGTCGCCATCCACCCCCACCGTCCTACCTTACCCCCACAGGCCGTTCTCCTCCTCCGTGAATCCCGTCGTCTCTACCGTGCCTTCCTCCGCACGCGTGACCCGGACACACTACGACGCCACCGGCAACTCCAGCGACACGTTCGTAATTTGCTCGCGGCTAAGAAACGCCGGGACTGGTGACAGACATGCACCCGTTTAAATGCAACCCTACCAATCAACTCGTCCAAGTTCTGGTCGGCCTTCCGTCGCCTTACCGGAACTAAACCCTCCCCCTATTATCCTCTTCTCCATGATGATCACCCTTTCCCTGACTCCCTTAGTAAGGCCAATCACTTTGCCTCCTACCTCTCCGATGCATTTTCCGTCCCCGATGATCCCCAGTTCGATTACTCCCTCTTCCCGGATATCCGCGATCGAACTGACACCTCTTCCCCTCCCCTCGCTCCTGGCTTCCAGTACTTGGACAACATTACACACACGGAACTCAATGCCCCTATCACTACACAGGATCTCATTGCTACCCTCCGCACAAAACGCAACACCGCTCCTGGTCACGATCGTGCCACCTACCGTCACCTTCGTGAAGCTCCTGTCTCTTTCCTCTCCACCCTGGCCAGGCTCTACAATGTAGTCCTGTCCACCGGTTACTACCCCGACCTGTGGAAAACCTCCCGTATCCTCATGTTCCTTAAACCTGGCAAACCGCCGTCCGCCGTCTCCTCCTACCGTCCCATCAGCCTTACCTCGGTCTTCAGCAAGGTCCTAGAATCTATCCTCACCCGCTGCATCCACCAGCATCTCCGCCAGCACCGCCTCCTTCCCGTCACCCAGTGTGGCTTTCGGCCATCCTTCTCTTCCGACGATCTTCTCCTTCACCTCACTCATCTCCTTTCCGAACAGCTTAATTCCCGTCGCTCCGCCATCTTCCTCTCACTTGACCTCGAACGCGCTTATGACCGCGTCTGGCATTCCGGTCTCCTCTTCAAGCTCCAAACCTTTGCCCTTCCCATTAACTACGTCCGTCTGATCGGTTCCTTTCTCTCCCGCCGTCCTTCCTATGTCACCATCCATAACACTGATTCCTACACCTTTTTCCCCTCCGCCGGTGTGCCCCAAGGCTCCGTCCTCTCCCCCCTTCTGTACCTTTTGTACACGGCGGACATGCCGCCGCCGTCGCCCCCCGTCCACCTCCTCCAGTTTGCCGATGACAACGCCTTCCTCGCCCTTGCCCCCACCCTGCAACGCTCCCAACGCCTTCTCCAATCCCATCTTGACCGGTTCACCGCTTGGTGCAACCAGTGGTTGCTCAAGGTCAATCCCTCCAAAACCCAGGCGATCATTGTAGGCAAAACCACCCCTTCCTTCCGCCTCCTTGATTTCTATCTCACCGTCTATGGCCGTCCTATCGCCCTCACTCCCACCCTTAAGTACCTTGGCGTCACCCTCGACCGTCGCCTCTCCTGGACTCCCCATCTCCAGACAATCCAAGCCAAGGCACGTTCCCGACTCCGTCTCCTCAAGCTCCTTTCCGGCCGCACGTGGGGTCTGGACCCCTCCACAATCCTCCACACCTATAAATCCCTCATCCGCCCTATCCTTTGTTACGCCCATCCAGCCTGGATCTCCGCCCCCCCCTACCTTCTAACAATCCCTCCAAATCCTTGAACGCCATGCTCTCCGCCTTGCCTATCGCTTCCGTCTCCCCTCCTCCACGCGGATCCTGTATGATCTCATCCCCTTCCCCCACCTCCTCCTTTTCCTTGAAAGGATACGTATCCTGTACACCTCACGTAAACTTGATCCTCCTCACCCGCTCATTTCCCCGATCCTCTCCCACCCCCGCCCGCTGCCGCGCCTGTATTCCCACGTCCCACCCGGTCTCCATCTCTCCACCCTCCATACCCTCTCCCAAGGTGGCTTCCGCCAGCTCCCTCTCCCTGATGATGTCCTCGTCCCCTCCATCTACCCCTCCTATCAACTTTGACCCTGCCCCGCCCCCCACTTCCCGTGTCCTTTCCTTTCGGCACCCTCCCTCCCTTCTCTTCTCTTCCCTTCTTTTTCCGTCTCCCTGTCACCTCCCTTCCCCCTCTTCCCCCGGGCTTCCTCTCCCCCTTCCTCCCTCCCCCCTATCTCCCCTGCCCGTGGCATCTCTGCTCTCCCCTCTCGCTCTCCCACTCCCCTTCCTCCTCCTCCTCTCTTGGCAGGTCCCCGGACTCGCACACGTATAGTGAACATTCGCGCGCCGGAGATCGTCGCCTTTTGTGTCTCGTGTGTGTGACATCGTATAGTGTTTTTGGTGTCCGCCGTCCCACTCCTACGTTCACTTGTGCCGTCGGACTCATCAGTGTTTTGTGCGCCGTGCAGACGTGTTTTCAGTGTTGTTATCGTCACATGTGAACGACTCCGTGTTTTTTATGTCTCTGTGACCTCTCTCTTTTGCCCGTCACTTTGTTCATTGTCATTCACCATGTTTTATACTCTTGTAAAGCGCTATGGCTGAAGAGCGGCGTAGTGTGCCGCTGCCAGCCTACCTGAGTTGTACAGGTTTTAAAATAACAATAAAGTAAAAAAAAAAAAAAAAAAATCTTGCGTCAGTTCTCAGCGGGACTCATCAGCAGAAGCAGCATTTCCTGAAGATGGCGAACAGTTGGATCGCCGAAATATCGAGTCAAGTTGATTTTAGGATCCGGCAGCAAACCCGAAAAGACTTTCAAGACTTATTACGCCGGGAAAGCCTACGTAGTCACATCAAGTACCTCTACGGGGAGGAGATGGTTAAGCTTGTACAGAAGTTAGATAAACTTCGGAGGAAGAAAGGAAAGCATGTTGAGTACACTCGCCTTCTTGCTGAGATGCCATGACGAAGGTATTATTCCTAATTTCGCCCGATTTATTCATTTTATTAACAGTAAGAGAGCTAATAGGATTAAGGAACGTGCAAGCCAAGCACTTTTAAGAGAACGCATTCGTTTTACTCGTAGACAACTGGATATTGTTTCCAAAGATTTATTTTATTTACATTTGAACTTGTCATCGCAGTTTTCAAGGGATGTTTGGCAGTGGGTTGATGAATCCACGTGGGCGCTATCAGATTGGACACATAGGAGCGCCGTTACCAGACAATCCTCGAAATTTGAACGGCTTCTTTCTCGTTCTACAGCATCAGAAGTGGATAAATGTCGGCGTACTGTGATTAATCTCTCTAACAAGGCGTTGGATGGGCGCACAGTGTCGATATTGGAGGAAGGTTTAAATTTTTCGCCCACTCCCAAGAGACTTCCTATCACAGAGTTCATTTGCTCTGTAGAACAAGCAGTACACAGCCTACCCGAGGATCAAGCAGAGGAAATAAGGCAAGAAGTGTCGCACACATTACGTCGGGCTCGACCACCGCGGGATAACATCTCTTCCGCAGAGAGAGCAGCCATTCTTCCCTTAAGAATGATGACGAAGTAGTAGTTTTACCAGCTGACAAGGGGAATGCCACGGTTGTAATGACGCGGGATGATTATGTCCTAAAAATGGATTTGCTTCTCAACGACCCGGCGTACAGAAGACTATCTAATGACCCCACAGAAAGGATCAAACGTAAGACACTTTCACTGCTGAAAAAGAGTTCGTTATCAGATGATTTACGTAAGAAACTTCATCCTGGTGCTGCCGTTCCGCCTAGGTTGTATGGTTTGCCTAAGTTGCATAAGGAAGGGGTTCCTTTACGCCCTATTGTTAGTAATTTGGGTGCACCGACCTATAACCTGGCAAAGTATTTATCATCTGCTCTCAGTCCGTTTGTTGGCAAATGTGAACACCATATATCCAGTTCGGTGGATTTTATTCGACGATTGGGATCTTTGAAGTTGAGTCCTTCAGATCTGTTAGTGAGTTTCGATGTGGTATCCCTATTTACACGAGTTCCTCTGGAAGAGTCCCTTAGTTTGATCAGTGAAAAACTGGATGAAGAGCGGGTGAAGCTTTGTCGTCATGTGCTGACCTCCACGTATTTTTTATTTAAAGGTAACATTTTTGAACAGAATGACGGAGTGGCTATGGGTAGTCCTTTGTCACCCATAGTCGCCAATTTATTTATGGAGGACTTCGAGGCTATGGCACTGAGGACTTCAGCTTTGCAACCAACGTGCTTCTGGAGATACGTGGGCGATACCTTCTTCGTATGGCCGCATGGACGTGATGCTCTTAACAGGTTTTTGGACCACTTCAACTGTCTTCATCCCCGTATCAAATTTACTATGGAGGTTGAAAATGATGGGATGCTTCCATTATTAGACGTTATGGTTTATAAAAAACCAGATGGAACTTTGGGACACAGCGTTCACCGAAAGCCGACACACACAGATTTGTATCTGCACCCTAAGAGTTGTCATCCACCACACCAACGTAGTGGCGTCCTTAGGACTTTGGTACGGAGAGCATATGCCATTTCCGACGCAGACAGCTTAACCCAAGAACTTGAGCATTTGATGACTGTTTTTAAGGAAAATGGATACACCGAGAAACAGATTCGTCGGGCTATGGAATTGGGACCGTCTCCGGAGGTGTCCGAAGAGGAACATAGATCTGTGGCCTTTCTTCCTTATGCTGGAGGCTTATCGTTTAAGATTGGACGAATTTTAAGGAGTTTTAACATTAAGAGTGTGTTCCGTCCACCCTCTAAGATTAGGGCTCTGCTCGGCTCTGTGAAGGATGATTAAGGACTTAAGAAACCCGGGGTGTACAAAATCCCGTGTCAATGTGGGAAATCTTACGTTGGCCGTTCTATTCGCACAGTGAATGACAGGTGTGTGGAACATCGCCGTCACACGAGGCTACAACAGCCGGAAAAATCGGCCGTAGCAGAACACTGCCTGAATGAGAGACATAAAATGAAATTTGAGGAATCTGTTGTAATTGCGAACATTTCCGGTTTTTGGAATAGTGTGTATAAAGAGGCGATCGAAATTAGGTTGGCTGATAATTTAATCAACAGGGACAATGGGTTTCCCCTTAGCAAAACGTGGAATCCTGTATTATCTCGCATCAAAACTGAACGTTCTTCGATGCGGCCTTGATTGCGATATATCGTTGCCACCTCCCTGTTTTGGAAGTCAGAAACCGTGATGGGCGGCGCATACGCCGTGTACTGAACGGTGGCCTATATAGGACGTCGAATTGCAATCTTGCGTCAGTTCTCAGCGGGACTCATCAGCAGAAGCAGCATTTCCTGAAGATGGCGAACAGTTGGATCGCCGAAATATCGAGTCAAGTTGATTTTAGGATCCGGCAGCAAACCCGAAAAGACTTTCAAGACCACTGAATTTTGTTATTCGGTAGAACAGAATGAAGCTCAAGAAAAAGCAGCTCAGTAAATTAAATAATCATGCTTTCTTACCAGTACTATCGTGTCATTACTATTACGCATCACATGAAATAACGTAAAGCATGCTAAATAATAAAAGCGTCCGTTAACATGAACGTGTTCTGTGTATAGTGCCGCGCTGGCTACTGTTAACAATGACCTTCTGAATCTATTCAATAGACTCGGTAATGTACCCAGAAAATTTACGTCAACTGACAATGGCCACGAAAACCCACGCATTTACTCTTACGAGACAAATAAACTGGTACATCTGTATAATACCGTGTAGGGCCTCCGCGAACACGCTGAAGTGCCGCAACACGATGTGGCATGGACTCGACTAATCTCTGAAGCAGTGCTGGATGGAACTGACACCAGGAATCCTGCAGGGCTGTCCACAAATCCGTAAGGGTATGACGGGATGGAGATCTCTTCTGAACAGCACGTTGCAAGGCATCCCAGATATGCTCAATAATGTTCGTGTCTGGGGAGTTTGATAGCCAACGGAAGTGTCTAATCTCAGAAGAGTGTTCCTGGAGCCACTCTGTAACAATTCTGGACGTGTGGGGTACCCCATTGTCCTGCTGGAATTGCCCAAGTCGGCCGGAATGCGCAGTGGACATGAATGGATGCACGTACGTGTCGCCTGTCAGAGTCGTATCTAGACCCATCAGGAGTCCCGTATCACTCAACCTGCACATGCCCCACAGATTTACAAAGCCTCCACCTACTTGAACAGTCCCCTGCTGACATGCAGGGACAATAGATTCATGAGATTGTCTGCATACCTGCACACTCCCATCCGCTCGATACAATTTGGAACGAGACTCGTCCGACCAGGCAGCATGTTTCCAGCCATCAAGAGTCCATTGTCAGTATTGACGGGCCCAGGCGATGATTAAAGCTTTGTGTCGTGCAGTCAACAAGGGTACACGCGTGGGCCTTCGGCTCCGAGAGCCCATATCGATGATGTTTCGTTGAATGGTTCCGACGCTGACACTTGTTGATGGCCCATCATTGAAATCTGCAGCAATTTGCGGAAAGGTTGCACTCCTATGACGACGAACGATTATCTTCAGTCGTCGATGGTCCCGTTCTTGCAGGATCTTTTTCCGGCAGCAGCGATGTGGGACATTTGAGATTTGGTGGTTTCCTGATATTCACGGTACACTCGTGAAATGGTCGTATAGAAAAATTCCCGTTTCATCACTACCTCGGAGATGCTGCCGACTATTACATAACGTTCAAACTCACTTCAGTCTTGATAACCTGCTATCGTAGCAGCAGTAAGCGATCTAATTACTGCGTCAGACACTTGTTGTCTTATATAGGCACTGCCGACCATGCGCCGTATTCTTCCTGCTTATATATCGCTGTGTTTGAATACATATGCCTATACCAGTTTCTTTGGCGGTTCAGTTTATTAATGGAAGTGTTCTCAGCGATAAATGAAGAAAGTAAATTAGGTGACAATGCGCTGTTGATGATTAGACCATTAGAGATGGAGAAAGAGCTGAACTGAGTTGGAAATAAATCTTATCCTTTTAAAAGGAACCACCATGACATCTATATCAAATTATTCATTATTACCATTGAAAACCTACCCAATGCATGACCAGTTTCGTAATCAATGCAGTGCTAAGCTTTACCTGAACAATTCAAGAAAGCGTGACGACGAGATCCAATGTAATCAATAAAATTAGCTCATATTGACTGGAAAAAATGTTAATTTCAATTAGCGAGTTAAACATTTTAGTAAGTTTATTCATTTCGGAAGCCACAGTCACGAGTTTATTAAAGGAGAATTACATTTTATACACTGGCTGTCATAAAATCACTGTCATTTGTAACACGATCAGCTCATTGCTGGCCGTTTATCATTTTTAAACGCACTCCTATTGTCGTATATGTACAGCGTCACATACTGTAGATGCAAACAAACGTACGTAAGTGTGGTTCTAAATCGCTTAAGGTAAGTGCAGGGCTGGTTCCATTGATACATCTTCGGGGTAGAAAACCTTTCAAAATGAGAGTTCTTAGGTGACAATGGCCTCTGTACTCTTCATGAGCTTGTTTAAAATTAACACTTGTTTTACGTACAAGAAATCCTCATAGCATTCATGTATAAAATTTACATTTGGTTTATATACAAGACTTTTTTTTTTTAGTTTCAGTCGCTTAGTAACGGACAGCACAGCAGTTAGCTTGTATCACAGTTACGCCTTTAACGTATCTCCTGCGAACCTACATCCGTGTCCAATTATAGATCGCATACAGAAGGAGTATCAGTAAGCTTACAGATTGATCAGTGGGCCAATGGAAGCGAAATTAGTAAATACTTTCACTGACATTGTTCAGCACTTCAAGCCATGCGCGTCGCAAGGTCAGTGTAGGTGTGGGCTGGTGTGGAAGCTGAGTGGACGTGAAGTATGTGCAATTAAACATGGAGGTAGCCGGGCACGGGTCGGATATAGGGCTGCAGTGAATATTACAAACGGTGACTAGCGACTGACTGGGAGTCGTGAGATTTTAAAGACAACGTGAGCGGAGCTGCTATCATGAAAAGTTTGTTGCTCTTAGCACTCGGTGGACTAGATTTTCCAGACTCTGTGTAATAAATGCTGTTTGCATGGATTGATGTCACACTCTCAAGGGTTGCCATAAACTTTTTCCTGAGGTAGAGCAAAGGATGTACAGCATCTGAGGCAAAAAATTAATTCAGAAACTTCGGTAGTTCATGAGTGTACAAATTATCATATCAATTTTATGTGGGACGCGTGGGCAGCCGGGAGATGATGGGCAGATATTGATAATACATATGTAATGAAGTATCTTTTCCCGGTTTTGGAGGATCGATACCTAGTTAAATTAAAACGTTCTAATTATCAAAAAAAGATGGCAGTTTTCGTTAAACCCAAGACTTGAAGGAACTTTTACTCTTTCACACACGGGGACATAGTTGCAAGGTGAAGCTGGCAGGAGAAAACTGTGACTGGAAACTCAGAGTTTCGTAGTGGTCTTTACAAAACTGGTGCAAAATATATAAAATGTAGGGTTGATACATAAGTTCGTAGTGTTTTGTTTTGCGTGATGGTATTATTTCGATTGCTATGGATTTATTTATCGACTGTCATATTTTTATTTATAGTTCACTGTTGCTAATTGAGTTTACACATTATCATTTTGTCGTTTGGAGATGGTGAGTGGATTCGTGGACGCTAAAAAATGTAGTGCCAAGTGGAGAGATGTGAATATTGGCGACATATTCTTCTGTCTGAGTTCAATAGAGGGGTGACAGTAGTGGAGGCAGCAAGATACATTAGCGCCCTGTATGGGGAGAAAGCCATTGGACAGAGCACAGTAAGAAAATGTTTCCTTGTTTTAAGGAAGATCGGTTTTGAAATTTACTGTCCACGTACAGCAATAATGTAAACGTCGTGTGACTAGGGCCTTCGGCGACTTGCGCGTTGATGGGGATGAAATGATGATGATTAGGACAACACAACACCCAGTCTCTGAGCTGAGAAAATCTCCGACCCAGCCGGGAGTCGAACCCGGGCCCTTAGGATTGACATTGTGTCGCGCTGACCACTCTGCTACCGGTGGTGGACACATTCAGGAAGACACTTTGGGTTTGATGAAGATCGTTTAAATGCATTAATCCACAATGATACGCGCCAGTGTACTTGAGATCTGGCAAATGTGACGAACTACAATTATTCCACCATCGTGTGACAATGGCACGCAATGGGGAACTTTGTAGGTACCGCAAGCTCTAAGTCAAAATCCAAAAAAATCTGCGAGTGGCTATATGTGCATCACTTCTTGTCCGTCATCAAATGGCTCGTGAACAACACCTACCCCTCTTTCCTGCATCGTTACTGGTGACGAGAAATGGTGTCTTTCTGATAACGTAAAGAAAAGAAAGCAGTGGTTGAACCTAAACAAAACAGATACTCTGCGCGCAAGGGTCTGCGCGCATCCACAGAAGATAATGTTATGTATCTGATGGAACAGTGACGATGTGGTGTACTACGAATTGCTACCCTGAGGAGCAAAAAACCCTTGTCAGTACATCTACTATCCCCCAGATGGCATATGCCGTCATCGGATCAAAATCAACGCCGTCTTTTGAGGTGTATTACTTTTTCCTGCAGTGTATTTCAGAAACACTGAAACAAAGAAACACACTCAGGATGCCATAGCTGAGGTGAAAGATTTTCGTGGATAAACGAACAAAAAATTGTATACTGGCACGAAGGCGTACCATCTTTAATTCATGACCCGTTTTAAACAGCGAGTATTACAAGGTTTCTATTCCTTCCTTCTATTTCGCTATTGGCACCACGCACTCCTCATAGACTGGCGGGTGTCGGCGAGGAGTTGCCCCCATCGATTAAGGCGGGATCTGCCCGAGTCTCTCTCATTGGGAGAAACAGCGTCGGTTTCTGCTGACAGCGCGCGACGTGGGCCCGCTGATCTTTCAGGAACACAACTCAATTTGCGATCCCCCCGCTGCCCCCCTGCCCTGCAGCCGCCCTTATTCCTCTACTCCCCCCCCCCCCCCTCCGCCTCGCCGAGGGCATAACCGCGGCAGATATAGGCGGGCCGGGGCACGCCGGTGTCGCAAAGGAGGGGAGAAGCGCCTCGCTCCTTGAGGGCCTAACGCAATTTCCGCGCCTTCGCCGATTCAATCTCGGGATGCCTTTGGTTCTTTAAGAATGAGTTTAACTGCGAAATTTACCAATAGAATTGCAAATAAGAGATTAGTTTTGAAGATCTGATATACATAAGCAAACAGGATTTAAAAGTGGCGTCCTGACTAGCGCGGCACGGCAATCCCTTCTCTTCCACCGCACTGGATCCTTTCACCCTCCTCCTCCTTGTTAGGATACCTAGGCGGCTTTTAATCAAAGAAGTTTATCTATATACACTGCTGGATTTCCGATTCTTCGGGCAAAAAGGAGGAAACGACGCTGTATCACAGCTTCATACAGGAAACACTTTAAGACCAACTCAAATCTTTTGAATATTTGGCGAGTAGACTTGCATACTCGCTTGTAAGGGCGTGTGCATTTTAGTGTACCGATGTAATAGAATAGCATGATAGTTTTTTTTTAGGTCATCTGTCTCCCGACTGCTTTTAAGCGGCCCGCTTCCAGTTGTTTTCTAATCTCTGTCTTCTGCAAGAGCTCCTTCAGTACTATGAAATTTATTCCCTCTTGTCTTATCATCCTGTCTCTGCTTATTGTCAGTGTTTTCCGTACGTTCCTCTCGTCTTCGACCTTCTTCTATGGACCTTATCAGCCATACTAATTTTTGATATCTTTCTACAGTAGCACATGGCGAACTTTTCAATTCCTTCCTTTGCCGGTTGTTCCACTATTCATGATCCATTGCTATACAATGCTGAGCTATAAACACAGATTCTCAGAAATTTCTTCATCAAATTAAGACCTACGTTCGATACTAATAGATTTGTTTTGGCCAGGAATGCCCCATAAGCCTGTGTTAGACAGCTTTTCACGCCCTTCTTCCGGCATGGTGTATTCAACTACTTGTTGATCACCAATTTTGATGTTAAGCTTCGCGCTAGTCCCATATCTGCTACTTGTCATTAGTTTTGTCGTTTTCCGGCCTACTCTCAATCCGTATTCTACTCATTAGACTGTTCATTCATTCATTCGACAGATCCTGAAATTCTTCTTGGCTTTCAGTGCGAGCAGGAGTGTCATTGTCAAATCTTATCACTGATATCCTTCGTCCAGAATTTTAATCCCACATTTGAACCTTTCTTTTATTTCCTTCGTTGCTTCTTCGATGTATAACTGAACAGTAAGAGCGAAAGGCTACATCTCCTTTCAGAACAATTTGTGATACCACCGCGTCGTTCTTGTTCTGCCATTCTTATTGCTCCGTCTTGGTTCTCGTACATGGTGTTTATTATCCATTTTACTGTATTGCTTAATCCGCAGCTCGTGGTCTTGTGGTAGCGTTCTCGCTTCCCGCGCACGGTGTCCCAGGTTCGATTCCTCGCAGGTCAGGGATTTTCTCTGCCTCGTGGTGACTGGGTGTTGTGTGTTCTTCATCACCATTGACTCGCAAGTCGCCGAAGTGGCATCAACTAAAAAGGACTTGCAATACTTTTCCCCTCATGGGGCCTCCCGGCCAACATTGCCATACGATCATTTCATTTTGTATAGCTCAATCCTAGGTTTCTCAGAATTTCGTACATCTTACAGCGTTCCACATTGTCGAAAGATTTTCCTAATCGACAAATCCTTTGAACGTGTCTTGATTTTCTTAAGTCAGTTATCAATTGCAACGTTATAAATGACTCTCTGCTGCCTTTACATTACCAAACGCCAAACTGGTCGTCATCGAAAGATCCGCAACTTTCTTTTCCGTTCTTTTCTTCTTGTCAGCAACTCGGATGGACGAGTCGTTAATCTGATTGTGCGATAGTTGTCGCAGTTATCTGCCCTTGCTATCTTCGAGGCTGTATGGATAGTATTTTTTCTGTATTTTTCTAGAGTCTGAATATGGATCATACAAGGTAACATGCCAGGAATGTTCTATGTTCTACCTAGGACAAACGGGCAGAAATTTCAACACAAGTTACGCAGAGCACATTAAAGCCTACACACACAACAATTACACTACGTCAACAATAGCAACATACACACATAATACAGGACACCGATTTGCAAAAACAGAGCAAAATGCCAAAGTACCCCACCGATTAAATAAAGGACTTAAAATGGATTTGCTAGAAAAACTGGAGATATATTCACATTACAGAAAATATGAAGATAAAATATTAAACGAAAAACTGAAAGTGAATCAGTGAATTTCTTCAGATGTTTCGATAGTATACTTAAATAAAAATAGTAAAAAATAGAAATAAGCACAATTGTAAAATCGATATAAGTAATTTACGAGCCAAATTATTAAGATAAATAACCTCTGTACAAAAGCATATCATAATCTGTGGAAGAGCTATAATGTTATCTCTGTGGACTACATGTAAGAAGATCTTTGTAACTGTTTGTTTATGTGAGATATTTTCGATGTGTTAAGTGTACAACAAGTTGTGTGTGTGAGATTTTGCACCAATGGACCATTAGAAAACTGTAAGTACAAATGCTTCTAAATGTCGCCACTAACTTCACCCAAAGAATCGATACCCAACTAAAATAAAACCGCGTGTTTCTTATATACTGCAGTAAAAGTCAACGAAATGAAGCAGACTGACAACATCAACAGAAATGGCTCAATACACACAAAAAACGCACTTGAAAAGGGCAATCATTTCATGAAATGCCACATGCGAAAAATAAAATAAGGGAAAATCATGACAAACAAATTCTCGTGGTCATCCCACGCACCTTGACTCAAATTTGTACGTCAGTGTGGTGATTCGACTTACTGAGCTGCCATTTACGAACACCACTCCTGTGGGAGCTTTCCAACAGGATAACGCTCACTCAAATATCTCTGTGGTAAACCAACATGATCTACAGAATGTCTTCATGTCTCCTGCTCGATCACCAGATCTGTCTCCAATCGAGCACATGTGGGACATTTTCTGACGACAACTATGGCAGTAACCGTCCCTGTATTGACAGACCGAGTGCAACAGGCATGGAACTCCATCCGACAAACTAACAACCAGAGCCTGTACAATGCAATGCATGGGCGCTGGATTGATTGTATTTACACTACTGGCCATTAAAATTGCTACACCACGAAGATGACGTGCTACAATCGCGAAATTTAACCGACAGGGAGAAGATGCTGTGATATGCAAATTATTAGCCTTTCAGAGCTTTCATACAAGGTTGGCGCCGGTGGCGACACCTACAACGTGCTGACATGAGGAAAGTTTCCAACCGATTTCTCATACACAAACAGCAGCTGCCCGGCGTTACCTGGTGAAACGTTGTTGTGATGCCTCGTGTAAGGAGGATAAATGTGTACCATCACGTCGCGGACTTTGATAAAGGTCGGATTGTTGCCTATCACAATTGGGGTTTATCGTATCGCGACATTGCTGCTCGCGTTGGTCGAGATCCAATGACTGCTCGCAGAATATGGAATCGGTGGGTCCAGGAGGGTAATACGGAATGCCGTGTTGGATCCCAACGGCCTCGTATCACTAGCAGTCGAGATGACAGGCATCTTATCCTCATGGCTGTAGCGGATCGTGCAGCCACGTCTCAATCCCTGAGTCCACACATGGGGACGTTTGAAGGACAACAACCATCTGCACGAAAAGTTCGACGACATTTGCAGCAGCAAGGACTATCAGCTCGGAGACCGTGGCTGCGGTTACCCTTGACGTTGCATCACAGACAGGAGCGCCTGCGATGGTGTACTTGACGACGAACCTGGGTGCACGAATGGCAAAACGTCATTTTTTGGATGAATCCAGGTTCTGTTTACAGCATCATGATGGTCACATCCGTGTTTGGCGACATCGCGGTGAACGCACATTAGAAGCGTGTATTCGTCATCGCCATACTGGCGTATCACCCGGCGTGATGGTTCAAATGGCTCTGAGCACTATGAGACTTAACATCTATGGTCATCAGTCCCCTAGAACTTAGAACCACTTAAACCTAACTAACCTAAGGACATCACACAACACCCAGTCATCACGAGGCAGATAAAATTCCGGCGTGATGGTATGGGGTGCCATTGGTTACACGTCTCGGTCACCTCTTGTTCGCATTGACGTCACTTTGAACAGTGACGTTAGATTTCAGATGTCTTACGACCCGTGGCTCTACCCTTCATTCGATCCCTGCGAAACCCTACATTTCAGCAGGATAATGCACGACCACATGTTGCAGGTCCTGTACGGCCCTTTCTGGATACAGAAAATGTTCGACTACTGCCCTGGCCACAACATTCTCCAGATCTCCCACCAATTTAAAACGTCTGGTAAATGGTGGCCGAGCAACTAGCTCGTCGCAATACGCCAGTCACTACTCTTGATGAACTGTGGTATCGTGTTGAAGCTGCAAGGGTTGCTGTACCTGTAAAAGCCATCCAAGCTCTGTTTGACTCAAATCCCAGGCTTATCAAGGCCGTTATTACGGCCAGAGGTGGTTGTTCTGGGTACTGATTTCTCAGGATCTATGCGCCCAAATTGCGTGAACAAGTAATGTCAGTTCTAGTATAATATATTTTTCCAATGAATACCCGTTTATCATCTGTATTTCTTCTTGGTGTAGCAATTTTAATGGCCAGTAGAGTAACATTCTGTCTGTTACACTGGTTATTAATGTACCATTTACACCGGTTATTAATGTACCAGCATTTCACATTTGTTATGGCGTATCTCGCGCTGACATGTGGTCTTGCCACGGGAATCACTTAAATATGTTACCACAAATGTATTCCCGAAATTTCATTACTCTACATTAATTAATTTTTGGTGTCTCAATCTTTTTTTTCTGTTGGTGTAGTAGGAAAGGCAGGTGCCGGACTTAGTCCTAGGATGAATGTCAAAGAAATTTGGTTCATCCACGAGAGAAGTTGTTAACAAAAAGTTTGTTCGAGCGATTCTTAATCAATAATCTGGGGCTCTTACTAAGTTGGGTTAATACATGATACGAAGCGACCCAATGAAATGCGGCGCGTTTCGTCACGGAATCATTTAGACAGCGCGATAACGTTACGTGGATGCTAAACTATTCCAGTGACATACGTTACGAGGGAAGTGTTGGTCGTCATGAGAGGTTTGATACTGAAATTCCGAGAAAGTACGTTCCAGAAAAGTCGGGAGATACATCACTTCCTCCAACATACGTCTCGCGAAATGACTACAAGGAGAAAAATCAGAGAAATGAGAGCTAATACGGAGGTTTAGCGATAGTAATAAGTCTTCCCACTCTCAATTTGCGAATGTAACGGGAAAAGGGGAACAAGTAGTACTTCACGAATATCTAATACATGCCATAAGGTTGCCTCCGGAGTATAGATGCGGATGTAAGGCCACGATCGATTCCTATCTAACTCTGTTATTACGAAGTCTCCAGTGACTTGGACGCCAATGAGACCATAACATGTAAACAAAGACTATTATTTGCACTACTGGCGAAGATGACTTCGCCATATATCTAATTAAATGAAGCTGTTGATATGGCTGGTGAATCTAAAGTATACAGTCCATCAGTCACCCAATGAAAATCTCAGAAATCTGTTACAGGGCGATATCTTCTTTCTGCTGAACGTAATCTACATTCCGAGAAACAAGATCTAGCTTCCACGGGGTTCTGTGCCGAAACATATGGCCGAGTTGTGGGCGTCTCGCATGCCACGTAAATATATATCTTAACTCTGTAAATCACCGCTGGCTAGTGCGGCATCTCACAGCGTCTGGAGCTAATAAGTTAGAACGTTTAAATAAACGTACGACTAGAAACTTAGACCCAGCTGCGCCCAGACGTTGAGTTATCACCAACATTCATTTACTATCATGAGTGAGGCACGTTCGCGCATTAGTCAGTAATCCAAGACAACTGATAAAAAATTAGTTCTGAGAGAACACATGTTTACACGGTCCGCTAGAAATTCTGAAATGTCTGCACGGATGACTTCATGTAGGTAACTAGTAGCTGTACATTAATAATTGCTGGTTATTTCTAACATGTCTGCAAAGAAATCCAGTCGGGCATTGCGTGGCAGTGCCTCATAAATAATGAACTGATCGGTCTGGCGCAAAGCACTGTTACTTCCGCATGCTCCTCTCCTGCGTGTAACACACGCTCCACGGTGTACGTTACAAAGTTCAGTAAGTAAAACGAAAACAGACGCAATCCTGCAGTTCTGCAACCGAATGACACTAGGAACATCACATGACAGATCGAAATTGTTTTCCAACCTGGAGCTCTACGCCAAACCTCTACCAAACACAACTGAGCACCATAAGCACAGCATAGACGCCATATCAAAGACAGTAAGTAAATTACATTGCATATCTATATGCTTTGAAATAATAGTGGTTGGAGTCCAGGTTGCGAACATAAATAAGACCACTGCTTAAACATAGGAAATATACAGTTACGTTAGATGTCGAAATATCCTGAAAAAAAAGTAGAATCGTCATGTCGGCTGGAGTACTTTGTAAATTTTTTTCTGATATTGCACCAGACAAACGGGTGTTCTTTGATCCATTATTGCGAAGATATTTACAGGTATGAAACCGCCATGTTTTCAATCGAGTCTTCGTTAATCGTATCAACATGAAGTCGAATGAGGTAAATTCGCTCTGTAGAAAGACTACTGAGGTTAGCTCCCTCTGTCAGCACAATGTTTATACGTTCTGCCACGGTTGTCGATGAGCCATCTGTTTCTTAATTAGAAGTTGTGGTTCGTTAGTGTCAGAGAATTTGACCTCTTAAAAAGGAAAGTATCAAATGATGTGATTCACTACTAATGTAATATAAGTGTTCACAGGGCAAGTGTCTTATCGGTGTAATGGCGTAAATTTCACTTGCTTATGGCAGCCTACTTACTCCCATAGTGCCGGTATTTATAAAATTCAGTTCTGCTATGGAGTTACCGGAAGGTACTTAAAAAATTGAGGTGTATGGATACCGCAGTGACGAACTCGGTAGTAGAAATATGTCTCCAAGGTCTAGCATGAAGTCACATAATTGGACATCAGCGTGACCCAATTAACGGAGTCATTATATGCAGATGATTTACTTCAGAGATGGATATGTTTGGCTGATCGAGACTGACTCTTGAAACGATTTGGTGGTCTACGATAAAACTTAGAAATAACGTGACTTAAACCGAACTGTATATTGTTCGAAGACAAAGCAGCTAGAGATCATACACTGAACACGTAAGTCAATCTTCCGGAGCTGCGTTATCACCTCTTGTCACTTGAGGCACGTATTGTAGAATATGATCATTTTGTTGGCCCACGTGTTATGGTGACGGCAGGCATAGCGTGGCGCGGACATATTGACTTCTAAATCCTGGAACACGGTACACTCAACAGTCGACGTAATTGTCAGAATGAGCTCGATTACCATGTGCGTCTATTGGGGTATGGAGTCAGCCTTGATTTCATTTTCATTGATGAGAATGCGCCACCTCGTTGAGCAGCACAGGTGAGAGTTCTTGGAACGGGAGGATATTAGGCGAATGGACTGTTCCTCCCGTTCCCCCACTGAAATCCCACTGAGCACGTGTGGGATGGGTTGAGAAAACGTACTGCAGCACGCCTACACGCACCGACGATGATCCTGCACTTGTCAACCACGCTGTTTGAGGAATGGGGTGCCCTAACAAAAAAAAAAAAAGGTTCAAAATGGTTCAAATGGCTTTGAGCACTATGGGGCTTAACTTCTGAGGTCATCAGTCCCCAGGAACTTTGAACTACTTAAACCTAACTAACCTAAGGACATCACACACATCCATGCCCGAGGCAGGATTCGAACCTACGACCGTAGCGGTCGTGCGGTTCCAGACTGTAGCCCCTAGAACCGCTTGGCCACTCCGGCCGGCATGCCCTAACACAACAACTCTTCACCAACCTTGTAGACAACATGGGAGTACGTTACAGCGTATGGACTGTCATCCGTGGTGATCACACAGCCTATCAAGGACCATGACCCGTCTTCTCTAATTGTCCAGGGGCCACCATATATCGCAGTGGCTTCAGTGCAATTATTGCCTTTGAACGGAAGTGTGATTGGTGTTGGTCTCATTGTGTATTTCGTATAGTTACCTTTTGCACTATACTGCAGCAGTTCTTTCTCTGAGTGGTTCAGATTTCCTCGTCCTATGTTACTTTTACTTGGCAGTGACACATCATGCGAGAGTTACTTTCGTCTTTAAGTTTTGCACAACAGAGTATTCGCTATTTGTCATGACGATGAGGAGAAACAGTATGTGGTGAACATACAGTGCATGGATCACTTGTGCCTTTCAAGTTACTGACGTCAGTTTTCAGACGGTAAGAATTCATTATCAAGTATACCACAAAGTAAGAAATCCAAGGTTGCTGAAGATGATCAGTTATGCAATTACTTCTCAGTGAACAGATTAGTTCCTTTTTGTCCCACATTCCGAATCTACTATAGTAGAAAGCAAGAAGTCGGCCTTCAGGTTCAGTACACAAACACGGACGATAAGAATGACATCACCTAAGTAACATGCAATATAATAATCTAGTATCTTATATAAACTCTATGGTAAACCTAAAAGGATTCTCCGTAGGACCCTTGTGTCAAAATGATATTTTCGTTACTACCAAACAAATTTTGCATGAAGATTTCATGTAGAGTTAGAACACTGCCAGTGAGCTCAGAATTTGGATTACGAGTATTATTGTTCTTAGTAACATGTTATTAGTTGGTTGGTTGGGGGAAGGGACCAAACAGCGAGAACATCGGTCCCAAGATCGAAGGTGACAGAAATCAAGGTTCAAATGGCTCTGAGCACTATGGAACTTAACATCTGAGGTTATCGGTCCCCTAGAACTTAGAACTACCTAAACCTAACTAACCTAAGGACATCACTCACATCCATGCCCGAGGCAGGATTCGAACCTGCGACCGTAGCAGCAGCGCGGTTCCGGACTGAAGCGCCTAGAACCGCTTGGCCACAGCTGCCGGAAGAAATCAAGGGACAAACAACTCAAACAACACAGTCCATCAAAGGGAAAGGACAATGGGCGAACGAAGAGGTACAGGGACCGTCAGGACGGCAGGAAGAGGAAAGGACAGGACGGCGAAGGGGCCAAATAGGGAGGCCGGGGGTGCCTCAAAAATGCTATGCGGACTGGGGTACCATCAACCACACCAAGCTTTAGTAGGACATAATGAGGACAACACCAAGGGAAGAAGGCAAAAGAAAAGGGGAAATAAAACTGCACAAAAGACCAGACAAAACATAGGGGTAAGGTGGGGAGAACTTGGGCTGGTGTAGCGGCAGGGCAGAGGCCTTTATAAGCAATGCCAACGCTAACTGAGGGACTCCAGTTCCAGAGGAAAACTCAAGGACTTAAAACTAAGAGGACAAACAACTTTCACGAAGAAAAACGAGGACAGACGTAACCATGAGAGGGTCGTCAGCCAAAATCCGAGACAAGCTTACTGCTAGCGACTGGAAAAAAAGTGCAGGTACCTCCAGTATATAAGAAACGTAAAAGAACGGATACGTAACATTACAGACCTTTATTTTTAAATTCTGTTTCCTATAGAATTCTTGAACATATTCTCAGTCCGTCGACAGCTCGTAGACGTGCGGTAGCGTTCTTGCTTCCCGCGCCCGGGCTCCCGGGTTCGATTCCCGGCGGGGTCAGGGATTTTTCTGTGCCTCGTGATGACTGGGTGTCGTGTGATGTCCTTAGGTTAGTTAGGTTTAAGTAGTTCTAAGTTCTAGGGGACTGATGACCGTAGATGTTAAGTCCCATAGTGCTCAGAGCCATTTGAACCATTTTTTGTTCTCAATTCGAATATAATAAACTTTCTTGAGACTGAGAAGCTTATGTCCATGAATCAGCATTGCTTTAGAAAGCATCGCTCCTGCGAAACTCAACCTGCCCTTACCTCACATGATATACTGCGAACTATGGAAGAAGGGGAACAGACATATATCATATTTGTACATTTTCGAAAAGCATTTGACACGGTGCTCCACGGCAGACTATTAACGAAGGTACGAGCATTCGGAATAAGTTCACAGATACGTGAGTTGGTCGAAGACTTCTTAAGTAATACAATCCAGGATGTTGTCCTCGACGGCGAGTGTTCATCAGAGACAAAGATTTCGTCAGGAGTGTCCCACGGTAGTATGGCAGGACTGCTGTTGTTCTCTACATACATAAGTGATTTGGCGGACAGGCTGGACAGCAGTCTGCGGTAGTTTGCCGATGATGCCATGGTGCACGGCAAGGTGTCGAAGTTGAGTGATTGTAGGAAGACACAAGACGACTTAGACAAAATTTCCAGTTTGTGTGATAAATGGTAGTTAGCTGTAAATATGGAAAAACCTAAGTTAACGAGGATGAGTAGGTAGATGAAACCTGTAATGTTCTGATACAGTATTACTAGTGTCATGCTTGACAGTGTCAAGTCATTTAGATATCTGACCGTAACGTTCCAAAGCGATATGAGATGGAACGAGCATGTGAGAACTGTGATGAGGAAGGCGAATGGTCGATTTCGGTTTAATTGGAGAATTTTAGGAACGAGTGGTTCACTGTAAAGAAGACCGCATGTAGGACGCTGGTGCGACCTGTTTTTGAGTACCAGGTCTGATTGAACGAAGACATCGAAGCAATTCAGAGGCGGGGTACTACATTTGTTACAGGTGGGTTCGAACAACACGTAAGTGCTGTGAACATGCTTTGGGAAATCAAGTGGGAATCCCTTGAGGAAAGGCGACATTCTTTTTTAGAAACACTATTGAGAAAATTTAGAGAACCGGCGTTTGAAGCTGACTGCCGAAAGATTACATCGCCGCCAACATACACTGTGGATAAGGACCATGAAGCTAAGATACGAGAAATTAGGGGTCATACAGAGGGATATAGATGGTCGTTTTTCCCTCACTCTATTTGTGAGTGGAACAGGAGGGGAAACGACACGTAGAAATACAGTTTACTCTCCACCACACACGGTATGGTGGCTTGCGGAGTATCTATGTAGATGTAGAAGGAAGGTGGGAGGCCATATTTACTGTAAAAGGCCAAAAGGCGGGGACAGTCATGCAAAATTTAGATCACCATGAGGAGAGCCCCACAGCTACAAAGAGAGGGCGGCTCATTTCAGAGTAAAAAACAATGAGATAGACTAGAATAGCCATACAAAGACGGAAGAGGATGGTAGAGAAGAACTACATGTGGTGCGAATTTCCTTGATTGCACTAAGTTTATTGGATGGCAGGTAGCCTCCGAAGAGTAGTCCAAGGCCGAGAAAAAAGAGATTTTATGTAAAGATGCGAATGTGCCCCCAGAGGGGTCACAGAGAACGGGGGTAGGTGCAGGCGCCCCAGCCAGATGATCTCCAAGTTCATTACCCGAGATACATAAGTGCCTGGGAACCTAAAGGGAATCAACCGATCAAGCAGCATCACTAAGACCAGCGAGTAATTCGTGGATGAGCGATAGCCTTAAAGCCACTCACTGTGTCCATGAGAGGAGGAGCTTTTAATAAAAAGAAGGACCAATAACTTACCATCCATTCTGCATGTGGCAGGCAAGAGATGGTGATGTTCCATGCTACTAAAAGATGTGAAGGCATATCCCACCTGACGGTTCGATTTAGAGCCATCAGTGTTAAAAATAATGGCATCCTGAAACTCCTGAGAAAAACACCATTGAAATGGAGGAGGCTTTCAGACCCTGTAAGAGATACGTCCAGATACATGACCAAGGAACTAACTAAGGGGTGGTGGTCAGGAGAGAATGTAGGAGAGAGGAAAAGAAGGGTATGAAATGCACCACCGTCGACTTAGGGGGAGACAACTCGAAACCTTGTGAGTGTGTCTATGCAGAAGCTAGCCAGATGGGATACTGGAATTATTGTTCCAAGGAGGCCACGGAGTGGGAGCTAGCCTAAATGAAGAAATCATCCACATACAGAAGAGAATAATGGTCTGGTAGAGGCCACAAGTACATTAACAGTGACGAGAAAAAGACAATATTGACCCATGTGGAATGCTGAGAACAGTGCCAACCCGAACTGTAAATGACTAGTAGGATGGGAACCGACGAATAAAAGTCTGGAGGGGGCCACGAAGACATGCATCAAGCTGTGTTATAGGTCTTACAAAGATCGAAGAAAGTTGCAGCAAGGTGGCGGCGTTGAGATAAGGCCTGTGGAACTTCAGTTTCCAGTTGAAGCTGATACAGATCGGAGAATGTCCCTCCCAGAGGCCACACTGATAATGGGATGAAAGGTCCCGAGATTCGACGACCTAATTGAACTGATGAGCCACCATGTGTTCTAATAACTTGCAAAGGACAGTGGCCAGGCTGGCTGGCCGGTAACTATAAAGGGACTACGCTGGGCTTAAGGACTGGAATCATAATACTGTCTCTCCAGTGAGAGGGAATAATGCGTTGGAGGAAAATATCGTTAAACACCTGGAGGAGATATGGTCATTGTGGAGCATTGAAGTGTTGAAGAAAATGGTTATGAATAGAATCAGGGCCAGAGGCTGAATTGTGGGAAGAAGACAGGACCAGAGGAAGCTAACATTCAGTAAAAGGTGCACCGAAGGCTCATACCAGATGAGGGTAAAACATAAGCAGGAAATTTCAGCCTTCTGTTTCTGGAGGAGGAAGGTGGTTGGGTAGGTGGATGATGTTGATGCATCGCAGACTGGGCATGAAGTGTTTAATAAGAACTGATGCATCTGTTCAAAGACCACCTGGAAGGAAAGGTCCAGAATTAAAGACTGCCACTGACAACCTTGGAGGATGCAGAGTGTCGCCCACAGCCATGATGAAGTGACAGAACAACCGACAGAGGAGACAAAGTGTTCACAACACATCTGCTTGCTGTGTTTGATCAAGTAACAGTCTTTGGCATGAAGACGTTCAAAGGTAATAAGATGGATGGAGGATAGGTGCCACTTAAGATGTTACCGGGTATGATAAAGAACATGGATGGAGATGGCAATGGGTGTACTCCACAATGGAACGGTTTATAGTGAATGGGTCCCACCGAGTGGGGTATGACAATACCAGCAGTAGGGAATATCATATCGAACAGATCACAAACGACTTCATCAATACAACCTGACAAAGAAGGTACAAACGCGACCTGGGAGGTAAGCAGAGGACAGTCACCAGTATGGAAAGCGTAGCATGGTAACCCAGTCATTGGGAGGAGGGAAGGCAGTGACAGAACCAATGGAAAGTAGACTTTATCACAGAGGTCACCGTGTGGCAACCATTGTAAGGAAGGAAGAAGGAGAGGAGAAATGAGCAAAAGATCAATGACAGGGAAAGTGCCTTATGTCCGCAAGAAATTGGTCACTGAGGAGTTCCTGTCCAGACGATAAAGCACTGCCTCACAAAGGTGATGGCGTTAAAAACCCTAAGGTGGAGGAGGGGATTGGGAAATTGCTGAAGGGGGCAGTTAGGCGAGCAGGTTCAGGTGTCCTTTCAGGAGGGGGACAGAGAATGATTACAAACCAAGCGGACGATGGCAACTGCTTCCAATGTGGTATGAAGAAGTATTCATGTAGTACCAATGTCTGCTTGGACCAACGAGCAAACGCCACCAGAAGCACTGACTGACCTGCTTCCGACAGAAAGCACAAAGCCCATAACGGGTCAGTGAGTGAGCAAAGCAAAATGAGATTCCTGGAAAATGACACAAGCTGCCGAGACAAAGGCAACAAAGTTTTGCCATTCTGTAAGGTGACAGTAGTATCCTCTACAGTTGCACTGAATAAGCACAGAGCTGATATCCAAATGGGAGGTGACTGGGCAGGAGATAATCATGCTACCAGGTCTCCATCAGTCACCAAAAAGGATGGGGTGACGTCTATAAATAAGAAGTCATACTGAGGTTTTGAGGGGGGGGGGGCATATTGCACTTCTGATGACATTGGGGAGGCCTTGACCTGCGATTTAAGTTTCATCTTCTTTTTCTTCATAGGTCGAGGATGACATGGCAGGGAAAAGAGATCCAGAACTGAAAGAGGTCGGACGATCTTGGAGTTCTCAGACTGTGTGTCCTGTGGACTAACTGTGGTAGCAGGGCGTCTGGCCTGGGAGACGCCATTGGGTGGGGGTCCCAGGAGGGAGCCACAGTACCGCTGGGCGTTGATGAAAGTGGCACTTCTTCAGCTGAGGACAGGGAGCAGTATCTAGATGGGTGGGCATGGGAATCGCAGATGATGGGCAGAGGAAATGTGGATGGGACTTGGGTAGGGAAGATGGAGTAGAGGAAAAGGACATAATGGAGTCAAAGACAGAAGTCATTGGCACAGGGTGAAGTGGTTATATTTCTAGTGAGCCACAGTGTAAGATAAACGATCAAGGGAGTTTTACTCCTGCATCCTGTTTTGCTTCTTATAAGCTGGGGAATCTGGTAAACCTGGAGAGTGACAATAGTTACAGTTAACACACATGGTTGGCAGAACACAGGGACTCCCTTCATTGAGTAGGTGCCCACATTCATCTCATGGAGGGTACGCCATACAGCAGGAAGACATATGCCAAAAATGCAAGCACCAAAAGTGACAATAGTTACAGTTAACACACATGGTTGGCAGAACACAGGGGCTCCCTTCATTGAGTGGGTGTCCACATTCACCACATGGAGGGTGCGCCATACAGCAGGAAGATATATGCCAAAAATGCAAGCACCTAAAGCTCCTCATGGGCAGGGTGACATACAGCTTCATCTCGCACCGATAACACATAACCTTGACCTTCTTCCTCTGATGCCAGAATACAGGTTCTGGTGTCAGTACGTTTGCCCATACGACCATTCTGAACACGCCAAACAAAATGAATACCTTGCCATTCCAGACTGAACAGGAGTTGCTTATCAGTTTTAATGAGGAGGTTCCTATGAGACATGACTCCTTGAACCATATTCGAATACTGGTGAGGAGTAATCGACGCTGGGATGTCACCAGGATGATCACAAGCACGACCAGCTGAAGACTGGGTAGCAGAAGAAGTTTTTATTAACAATGTACCTAACTGCATCTTACTGGGAGACTCTACCTCACCAGACTTGTCTTCGATTTTTCCACATAAAATAACGGCTTTGTGGCTGTGAACGTATGCCTGTACATCCTAATGTAGACCAGGTAGTGGGGAAAGTGTTTCATCTCAAGCCAGCGAGACTGCCCCTCATCCCAGCGTGTAGCCAGGGAAGGGAAGGCCGCAGAGTCATAAAAGCATCATTGACTGATACATTAGCAACTGAAGAGAACTGACAGTTCTCGGAGCTTGATATGTTTCACATGCAAAGCATCCGTCCTGATGCAGCCAACTCAGAGGCTTTCCCCAAGAGCACCATTGAGCCACAGCAAGGGCTACCTGGCACAGCAGCCATTGCCAGGAGTTCTGATGCACCAGAATGACAAGCAACCACTCCTATACATATGGGGCGAGGCCACAGGTCAGATATTAGAGGTGTGATCCCTGTGTCATCAGGGAGCTCACCCATATGGGAACATAACACCCCCAGCACACGGACTGACTACACATTCTGGTGATCTGTCAGCACGGAGGAGGGCTATGGTCGCGAAGGAAGAGGGGAAGGAATGGGTAGAAGAATCCATGCTGTAGATGGTAGGGAAGGAGCTTTCACCTAGACGGCTCAGACTACAAAGAGAAAATTTAGAAGTGGAGTTTGGTCCCAAATTGGGAAAAAAAGCCGAAGACGAAGGATGAAAAAAGAAAAGGCTAGGGGAAAAGTCTGCAAGGAATGCAGGAAACCTGGTGGTTAGCCAGGTCAACATAAGAAAGAACACTGGGAGAGGGGAAGGAGGGGGTGGAAGGGAAGCAGTGAGGATGGAGAAAAATGCAGCCTGGGAACGAAGAATGGGCTGCAATAGCTCACGGCACCGTGTGCGCCGTACATGAACTCACGAAAAAACCTCTGTGAGCTTCAAGGTTACCCCCATGTGCTAGTGAGATCTGAACTCGATGACCTATACAGTGAACAGAGTGCTCCTCATAAGATAATGTATAAAATTAAGACAATGCCGCACATCTGATACAACATCTGAGCTGGAACAGACGTAGCCCAACTGAATATGACACAGCTCGCACAGAAATAATGAGGGAAGGCTTCATCAAACTAGTGAATGAAACTACAGGTCCCAAAAAAATCCTGTTTATTGCTAAATCACATTGACTTTACTCCAAACATTGACTAGATAACACAAATGATTATTAAGTGCTGATGAGGGTAGAACTGAAATGAAATGCTAATAATGTCATACAATTTGCTATGTCCATGTAAAGCACCAGTGATGACTGAATTAGTAAACAGATTAAAGGAAATTCCAAGAAAAGTGCATATGAACCAGTGGTCACGCCTAAGAGCACGTCGAGTTCAACTTGCCGAGTCTGTGAATTAATTCAGAAATTAATTCGAAACAATTGACTTCGTGTCCGCCTCGTCACGTTATGAGCAAATCCTTCACATGCTTACCAGCGTTATAAAGCTCAGAGGTGGAGAATGGTTACAGTGGTAGTTGGAACGACTACCAACCAAACCGTCTGCTGGAAGCACTGACGCATACCAAGTGCCCCCCCCCCCCCCCTCACCAACCCCTATTCTATGACAAAGTGTTCCCTCTCTGAAGCTCGAAAATCAAGTGTTTATATCCCCTACATCTAAAAATTTTGCTGGCGCTGATAGCATCAGATTCTCTTTAGCCACACGCTGTGGACCATCCGAGTGCTGTCCAATGAAAAATTCACAAAAGGCCTAGCAGTCGCCCTCCTCTTAAATAAACAGCTGTCACCAGTCAGTACCCCACATTTGACTCTTAGAGTGGGAACAGAAAACCAGGATTCTTTCCCACAATGAGTTTGATTTCACATTCCACCAGTGACAGTGGCTGTACACAGCCACCCACGAGTTTTCATCCCCGCTATGAATATAGCTTCGGCGAACCAATCCTGAGCTGCTTTGCACAACTTTTTCATCAACAACTGCTGACATCCTTTGAGTCCAGCAGTTTCTCTCGCTCTGAGTGTCTCATAGTATGCTACCACATTCCAGGTCCCTAATATTTTATAAAGCGTTCTTTTGAGTGTGGTATACAGTGCCAGTTTACAACTTGCTGATTTCAGCCTACTCCCTCCTGCTGTGGCAGACACCAGACCATCGGTGCTGTTCCGAAGAGAGAAAGTCGCCCAAAGTGTAACTACCAGCGACTCCGCCTTTAGCGAGAGAATAATTTTATGACCCATTTGCTAATCTACCCTCATGTTCTTATGGACAGACAGAGGATTCAGTTGTCATCAAATTTACACGTAACTTTCGCCACCAAGCAGCAATGAAATGAAAAAGTACTAATTACATTCACAATCAGTAGTTTGTTCCAGTTACTTGCATTCTATGGCGCTTCACTTATAATCTGAATTGACTTGGTAGTATTATTTGAATAGTATATTATTAATGAGGTAGCTGAAAAGTTTAGAAAAAAGTGACCCGTAACATCACTTCTTCGAAGGTTTTAAAATTGATGGCGGCCTTCCTGTTGTCATGTCCACAATTTCACACTCGTGATTAAACATAAACCCCCATTTTAATATAAAATTTTAATCCAATTCAGGAAATGTATTAGTCAGGTTTGTCAGTCAGACAGGATTCCCGTGATTTGATCCTAAATAGATTTTGCGTTTTTATCTAACATATACGCCACAAACACACGTCATATTAGTGAAAAAAGTCAAATACCAGATTCAATGCTCATATCCGAGTTCTCCGCTGCACACAACGTCGAGACAGCTGGGCGAAAATACAACAACATTCGCACACTGAGGTGATAAAGGCGTGGGATACCTCCTAATATGGTGTCGGATGTTCTTTGCCCAGCGTAGTGCAGCAAAGCGTCTTGGCATGAAATCAGCAAGTCACCGGAAGTCCCCTGTAGAAATATTGAGCCTTGCTGATTCTATACCCGTCCATTATAGCGGAAGTGTTGCCAATGCATTTATTTGTGCACGAACTGACCTCTCGATTACGTCCCATAAAAGTTCCATGGGACTCATGTCGAGCGATCGGGGCGGGGGGGTCAAATCATTCGCTCGAGGTGTCCAGAATGTTCTTCGAACGATTCGCGAACAATTGTGGCCTGGTGACGTGGCCCGTGGTGTTTGGGAGCACTAAATCCACGAAGTTCATAAGGAGTTCATAAAATAAATTTCTACAATACATACGGGTGTTGGTAAATTATTGCATCAAGAAATACATGTCAGCCGTTATCCCACGGTCCATAATGGATCAACGGAGATTAAACCCACGAACGGCTGCAAATGGTGTCCAAGTAGCCAAAGATGCAGAGGGCCCAATACATTCCATGTAAACACGACCTACATTATTCTGCAGGCACCACCAGCTTGCACAGTGCCTTGTTGACCTGCGCCACATTCGAACCCTACTACCAGCTCTTAGCAACCGAAATCGTGACTCATCCGACTAAACCACGGTTTTCCAGTCGACCAGGGTCCAACAGATAAGGGCATGAGCACAGGGAATGGGCTGCAAGCGATGTCATACTGTTAGGAAAGGCACTCTACATCTACATCTATACTCCGCAAGGCACCTGACGGTGTCTGGCGGAGGGTACCCTGAGTACCTCTATCGGTTCTCCCTTCTATTCCAGTCTCGTATTGTTCGTGGAAAGAAGGATTGTCTGTATGCTTCTGGGTGGGCTCTAATCTCTCTGATTTTATCCTCGTGGTCTCTTCGCGAGATATACGTAGGAGGGAGCAATATACTGCTTGACTCTTCGGTGAAGGTATGTTCTCGAAACTTTAACAAAAGCCTGTACCGAGCTACTGAGCGTCCTGCAGAGTCTTCCACTGGAGTTTATCTATCATCTCCGTAACGCTTTCGCGATTACTAAATGATTTCGTAACGAAGCACGCTGCTCTCCGTTGGATCTTCTCTATCTCTTCTATCAACCCTATCTGGTACGGATCCCACACTGCTGAGCAGTATTCAAGCAGTGGGCGAACAAGCGTACTGTAACCTACTTCCTTTGTTTTCGGATTGCATTTCCTTAGGATTCTTCCAATGAATCACAGTCGGGCATCTGCTTTACCGACGATCAACTTTATATGATCGTTCCATTTTAAATCACTCCTAATGCGTACTCCCAGATAATTTATGGAATTAACTGCTTCCAGTTGCTGACCTGCTATTTTGTAGCTAAATGATAAGGGATCTATCTTTCTATGTATTCGCAGCAAATTACACTTTTCTACATCGAGATTGAATTGCCATTCCCTGCACAATGCGTCAATTCGCTGCAGTTCCTCCTACATTTCAGCACAATTTTCCTGCCATAGCCCATTTTGGCCAAATTTCGGCGCACTATCCTAACGGTTACGTTCGTCGTACGTCCAAAGTTGATTTATGCTGTTTTATCATGCAGTGTTGCTTGTCTATTAGTACTGACAACTCTACTGGAACGCCGTGGCTCTCGGTCGTTAGCTGAAGTCCGCCGGCTACTGCGTTGTCCATGGTAAGAGATAATACCTGAAATTTGGTATTCTTGGCACACTCTTGACACTGTGAGTCGCGGAATAACGAATATTCTAACGACTTCCAAAAAAGGAATGTCTCATGTGTCTAGTGTGCTGTGCACGGCTCGCGTTTATCCCATTTATTATTTGTCATCTTTTATTACGGTACTGCCGCCTCGTTTCTCGTTTTCTTATTCCATTTACTGGCGTCACTAACTTTCTGCCTTACTTGCCCGTGAGCGGCAGCAGCAGCTCGTATCGATAAGTGCACTGTCATACCATCTCTGGAGCGACCGATAGTATTTCCAGGTCGTCGTGTGTCTGGCAGTCTGTTCGGGACGGACCAGCATGGCAGTCGGGACGCAGCAGCAGTGAAGTCGGGGACGGAGCGCCGGTGAGGCGCCGACAGCCAGCGCTCGCCGACCGCTGGCGAGACGCAGGAACTGTCCGGTGGAGGGAGATTGTAGCGGCACGACCGTTCGTTGGTCGTTCGGTTGGTCGTCTCATCGGCCGACGTATATTTGGTCCTTTCGTCGTTTATGGGCCTGGGCAGTCGGTCGGTTGGCGTGGAGCAGCGAGGAAATCACCGCGGGACATAGTTTGGCCAGGAGCGCTGGCTGTCTCTATTCGGTGTCGGAGTGCGTGGGGCTGTTCCCATTGCTACGAGGTCCGTGGCTGACCGACCCTGGACACGAAAGTTGAATTTTGATTTAATACAGCAGCAAGTCAAGACTGTTCACATTGTGTCGTTTGGAGTTCGTTGTCGGCTGTGGGGATATTCCCGCGAGCAACAACGTAGTTTTCAAGTTGGAAAATTCTAGCCACCCTCTGGTGGAGTTTCACTGTATTTGGTTATTTCAATTGAAGTGCACCAGCAGAATCTTCTGCCTTATGGTCGTTAACGTTCCAGTTACCTGCCCTGGCCGTTGACGTAAATTTCAGGCAATGCAGTTTCCTCATCGTGGTGTTGCTGTCCAACACGGTGTGTGGTTTGACAGCTCCATGTATGATTGGTTGTGGGCGCCAATATCCTCTACGTTGTTCCGTTGAACTCCCTGTTTTGCCCTGGTGGCATGTAGTGTAAGTTACCTTGTCGGTGGGTCCGTTGACTGTCAGTCGGTTGGATTTTCGTCGGATCGTGAACTGTTGCCCCTACTGTCTGTTTCACCTAAGCGAGCGTTAGTGTTTGAATTCCAGGCCGACCAGCGAACATCTGAGCGCCCATGAGTGTACTGCCTTCTTTATTATTTTGTTCTTGTTGTTTGTACTTGTATGGCTTCTAGGAGATTTTTTTTAAAAATTAAGGTTTTTTTTCCCTTAAGGCGTAAGATTCTTTAGGCCTTCAGCCTAATTTAAAGAAATGTTTCACGTAAGACCTTTGACATTTTAAAGGTTTTAATGTTGTTGAATTTTAAGTGTTGGGCCTTCAGCCGATTTTGAGTTTGAGTTGTTTTGCTCTTAAGGCCTTCAGCCGAGTTGAATTTAACTTGTTTGCACTTGAAGTGTCTGATTCTTTGGGCCTTCAGCCTAACTGAAGAACCATTTTAAGAAAAGGCTTTGCCTTTTAAATTTCTGTTTTGGTTGAGATTTGCCTAATTATGAACTGTTTTACGTAAGGCCTTGTTTTTTTTTAAATTTTTAATGTTGTTTAGCTTTAAGTGTTGGGCTTTCAGTCGGTTTTTAATTCAAACTGTTTGCTCTGAAAATCTCAGATTCTTTGGACCTTCAGCCTAAATAAAGAACTTTGTAAGATAAGGCTTGCCTTTTAAATTTATGATTATGCTCGCGTCTTATGTTATTGGCCTTCAGCCGTTTTAAATTAAAGAGTCTTTCAGACGGTAATTAAGTCACAAAGATTAAAGCTGTGTGTTCAAAAAAATTGTTTTTGGGCTCTTCTAACGTTTGATCAAATAATAAAGTTGTATGTTCCAAGTGTAACAGACAGCCCCTTAATTTGGCCCCTTTCCACAATTTAAACTACCTGTCCTGTCCTGCGGGTTAAGCTGGGCGTCTCATCTAGCTCCAACAACAATTCCAGGTTCAAAGTCCGTTAATTCCCGTCTTGCGGCAATAATAAAGTAGGAAACCGTTTCGTATCAATCACCTGAGTACAAATGGCAGCTCCGCTAGTGCACTGACCTTCGAAACCTGATTGGATCGCCATGGTTTTGAAGACTTCGGTAAAACAGGTAATTACTTCTTTATTTGATCCTGCCTAGCAGGCCTCGCACAGCTACAAGGCTCCCCTTCCTCTGGTTTCTGTTTCCTGGTCTCTGCCTCCAGTCACACTCTATGCCAGTCTGCAGCAAATCCTCGTAGATTCCATCGAATCAAATTTTTTCTCCTTCCCCTTCTGTGACGAGTAAAATCGTTGGCATCGGACACGCGATCTACAGCTAGTGTCTTCGACTAGTAAACAGGCATCTGCCCCGTGGTTTAGGGTAGCGTCTTTGACTGGTATTTCACTATGCATTTTGCATCTGTGAGGCAATCTCTAAGGAAGTTGATTTTCTTAGGTACGCGAAACTCGGTTAAGAAGTTATGATATTCATACATTTTGCAATTACATAGTTTAACGTTTATTATAGTAACTTTATTAACGCTCTTAGGAAAATTTTAGCGTGGAGTTATAAACAGCACCATATGTAATGTGTTTGTAGTAATAACAAATGTCCTTCAGTTATTCTATGCGTCATTATTTCTCAGTTGTAACGGAAATACTCGTATGTCTGCATTTATTTCAAGATGTGTATGTTGAATTCATACTTTATACAGATGCTGTTTGTAGCAAAGGCTGACACAAGTTATAGAGCTCACACATTTTTATTCTTTTTGTTACTATTGACTACTGCAGTGGTTTCAGCAAATGAGTAATTTTCAGTTTATTATCAACCCAGATTTGTGTTTTTGTCATCAGTTTGTCTAACTTTGACGTATATATTGCCTGCAGCTGCAAGCACCTGAAGATAACCTAACGGCAGTGGATATTGAAACTGAAAAGGGTGCTCCATGTTCTGTAGGGAATAATTTAAAAAATTCTAAGAGACCATGATCCCACCGCAAATACAGTTGCATAAATGAGGGCAGAAACTTCGCTATCAGTCACCAAGACGGCACGGCAGTCTACCTATACATCTTCAATTCAGGTAGCCCACATCATGAATGAATGTCACCAAATCTCCGCTAGCAACGAGTGTCACTAAGTGTCCGACAGAAGTAGTCCGTCTGCTTAGCTCAGAGGCAACGTGCTCGTCTCCCATGCCAGCGGCCCCGGCCTCGATTCCCGACCGGATTGGAGATTTCCGCCGCTCTTGGACTGGATGTTGTGTTGTCCTCATCATTATTTCATCCTCATCTCCGGCAACCAAGTGGTCCAATGTGGCGTCGCCTGAAATAAGACTTGCACACGGCGGCCGAACTTTCCAGGATGGGGCCTTCCGGCCAACAATGCCATACGATCATTTCATTTCATTTCCGACAGAAGTGAACTCTACTATGTCTCCTTAGGAACTGAGACAGAAAAATGGGGAGATGGCACATTCTGCTTTATTCTTAGTATCTGCTTTGGTTTGTATGGATATCTGTAGTAAAGCTGGCTAGGTAGCATAAAAAATCATAGAGCAGGCGAAGAATGACTTTATTGATAACAAATTATGCATGACGCGTTTCGGAATAACTCCCGTCTTCAGAAATCTAAAGTAGAAATATGACAAACGAATTCACACACAAAAATTCACAATAATTTTTAGGTAGTAATAACTGAGCAACATTAAACAGAAGTGCAAACACAGTCAGTTCCTAGCTACCCAAGTGGAGAGGGGGTGCAAGGACAAAGGCCATTTACCAGTTGTGTTACGTGAGATGACAGATTACTAAGCGAGTTCCATAAAACCGGAATAGGAAGACAAAACTGGCACCAGGTGGCCGCAAAGTAAACTTGGAGGAACCGAAAACATATATACTATAATCATAAACTACAAAAAATAAAAAGTGGTACAGCAGAATAGATAGAAGTACAGTGTAATGAGGTACTTTGGCCCTTTCAGACCTGAATGTCTTCTGGACGAAGGAAAATTTTTACTTATGGTCTAATGCTCTTAGGTGACTTTTTAATGATTTTAGATGAATGATTCATACAAACATATATACACGTTTTCAGTACATCATTTTGCTTCTCTTCCTGCTCTATAATAAATGATTGCGAAATATTCAATTTTTAATAAAGAAACTAATAATTCTCTAATTACTATGCAAAATAACAATAATATTCATTTATACAGGGTGGTCCATTGATAGTGACCGGGCCAAATATCTCACAAAATAAGCATCAAACGGAAAAACTACAAAGAACGAAACTCGTCTAGCTTGAAGAGGGAAACCAGATGGCGCTATGGTTGGCCCGCTAGATGGCACTGCCATAGGTCAAACGGATATCAACTGCGTTTTTTAAAATAGGAACCCCCAATTTTTTATATATATTCGTGTAGTACGTAAATAAATATGAATGTTTTAGTTGGACCACTTTTTTCGCTTTGTGATAGATGGCGCTGTAATAGTCACAAACGTATAAGTACGTCGTATCACGTAACATTCCGCCAGTGTGGACGGTATTTGCATCGTGATACATTACCCGTGTTAAAATGGACCGTTTACCAATTGCGGAAAAGCTCGATATCGTGTAGATGTATGTCTATTGTGATCAAATTGCCCAACGGGCGTTTACTATGTATGCTGCTCGGTATCCTGGACGACATCATCCAAGTGTCCGGACCGTTCGCCGGATAGTTACGTTATTTAAGGAAACAGTAAGTGTTCAGCAACATGTGAAACATCAGCCGTGACCAGAAACAAATGATGATGCCCAAGTGGGTATTTTAGCTGCTGTCGCGGTTAATCCGCTCATCAGTAGCGTGAGAATCGGGAATCTCAAAAACGTCAGTTTTGAGAATGCTACGTCAACATCGATTGCACCCGTACCATATTTCTATGCACCATGAATTGCATGGCTTGAAAGTCGTTTACAGTTCTGCCTCTGGGCTCAAGAGAAATTATGGGACGGTGACAGATTTTTTGCACGCATTCTATTTAGTGACGAAGCGTCATTCACCAACAGAGGTAACCTATACCGGCTTAATATGCACTATTGGGCAACGGAAAATCCACGATGGCTGCGACAAGTGGAACATCAGCGACCTTGGCGGGTTAATGTATGGTGCGGCATTATGTGAGGAAGGATAATTGGCCCCCACTTTATCGATGGCAATCTAAATGGTGCAATGTAGGCTGATTTCCTACGTAATGTTCTACCGATGTCACTACAAGATGTGCCACTGCATGATGGAATGGCCATGTACATCCAACATAATGGATGTCCAGCACATAGCTCGCGTGTGGTTGAAGCGGTATTGAATAGCATATTTCATGAGAGGTGGATTGGTCGTCGAAGCACCATACCATGGCCCGCACGTTCACCGGATCCGACGTCCCCGGATTTCTTTCTTTAAGGAAAGTTGAAGGATATTTGCTATCGTGATCCACCGACAACGCCTGACGACATGCATCAGCGCATTGTCAGTGCTTGTGTGAACATTACGGAAGGCGAACTACCCGCTGTTGACAGGAATGTCGTTAGACGTGTTATCAAATTCACTGAGGTTGACGGACATCATTTTGAGCATTTATTGCATTAATGTGGTATTTACAGGTAATCACGCTGTAACAGCATGCGTTCTCTTAAATGATAAGTTCACGAAGGTACAACCGAAATAAAATGTTCAACCGTACTTACGTTCTGTATTTTCGTTTAGAAACCTACCTGTTACCAACTGTTCGTCTAAAATTGTGAGCCATATGTTTGCGACTATTGCAGCGCCATCTGTAACAAAGCGAAAGAAGTGGTCCAACTAAAACATTCATATCTCTTTACGTACTACACGAATATGTAGTAAAAATGGTGGTTCCTATTTAAAAGAATGCACTTGATATCCGTTTGACCTATGGCAGCGCCATCTAGCGGGCCAACCATAGCGATATCTGGTTTCCCCCTTCAAGCTAGACAAGTTTCGTTGTTTGTAGTTGTTTCGTTTGACGCTTATTTCGTGAGATATTGGGCCCGGTCACTATCAATGGACCACCCTTTACAGTGGAGTATAACTAACAAACAACTTCCGTAATTATGCTTATCCATTCCATAATTCTGTCGGTCAAACGCTGCTGGGCACTGCTACATTCACTTGTTGATATTTTTACAGTGATGCCTAACAGGTGGGAGCACTTGTGCGTGATGCACAGACTGTACGTTCATGGATGTGTACATGAGGTTTACATTGTGGAAAAATATTTCTGTTGCAGCTAATACACACTACATTTTAGCCAGAGCGTCTGAAAAGGTTAATAACATTGTAAAGGAAACACTAAGAAACAGTACATATTATCACATGGTTGAAACAGGTGGCATTGTGTGTCCAAAGACATATGCAGGTCATTGACCACTAATCGTAAGAAAGGTATAACTTACTGTCAAACGATATCAAGCTGACATTAACAACTTGCTGAGGTAATACCCAAATATAAAGCGGAACAAGTGCATTACAATAAAACTGACATTTCAAATACAGCATGCTTATGGCTACGCGACAAGCATGACATTAAAATACTAAATATTATGTCTGGTTTCTTATTTTTTGAGACATCATTTAGCACACACTCTCTGTTAGGCACCCGTTAGGTTTTCTTGCCCTTCACGGAATTCTACCAGAGGCAATGTTCTGGCCTTGAGGGTGGTCACTTCCGAAAAAAACGCCTTGTCTTTGATCTGCGGGTGCCACCGCTTTCTCGCTGCACCCACTGTCCAACATACAGAAACACAATGCACAGAATCGAAGACCCTACCAGCCTTAATTTATTTTTTATAGTTTCACGGGAGCATTGTGTGTTTACAGCGTACCGGAAAAGCATATTCTCAAAGAAGAGGGTAACTGGCAGAGGCCGTAATGAAGAGATGGTACTAGTGAAAGTTACATAGACCATCTGCCAGTGTTTCGTTCTCTCCTCTGTATGACTTGAGAGCCCAGACGAAAGGCGGGACTCGGAAAAAGAATTTCCGGGCGTGACAGGAGCGCTATTGGGTTGACCAGCCTAGGTAGCGCCCTATACCCGCTGCAGGTGACGCGGCCGGATATTGCGGCGGAAATTACTGCAGGACTCTGCCAGCGGGCGGACCTCGCCGCTCTGCACCGACTGGCTCACGCTGGCTGACATCATCTGACCTCAGCTGGTATCAGGCCAGAACCTCGCCCTGGAATCGAAGACTCTCTTACATCTAGGTCTTGGTTCTTGGTTCCTTTTACTGCGTGCCCCCCCCCCCCCCCCCCCCCGCCCCTCCCCTACCCAGCCGTCGACTCATATGAATGATACAGTTGCTGAATAGTTCACAGAAAACTTGAGTCTCAGTTCTTAGATGCAGTTATTGTTGGTGGTGACTTCAGTCTAACCACCATATGTTGACTACAATACATGTTTGAACACGGTGGTGGTCACAAAACGTAGCGAAATCGTACTCAATACTTTCTCAGAAAGTTATTTTGAACAATTAGTTCAGGAATCCACTCGAAGCGTAAACGGTTGCAAAAACATATTTGATCTCTTAGCAACAAATAGTCCTGAGCAAATAGGGAGAGTCACGACGGATATAGAGATTAGTGACCACAAAGATGTTGTAGCGAGAAAGAATACCGTAATACCAAACCCATCAAAAATAAACGCAAGATAAAATTACATAGAAAATCAGATAAAAGATCGCTTGACGCCTACCTAAGAGACAGTCTACACTCCTTCCAATAAAACTACGCAAGCATGGACCAAATGTGCTTCAAATTCAAAGAAATAGTATCGATGGCAATTGAGGGATACACTACCAGAGAAAGTCTTCGGTAAACCACGAAGAAAGGCTGCACATTAGTTTGTCATTGTACAGACACACCACACAATCTAAATAGGCCAACAAAATAAATATTTCCTCTCTTTATCATTAGGTACATTATAAATATGGTTCACATTTTAGCCTCTTCAAAGTATTCACTTTTGCCCTCAAAAGAGCTGCACAAACTCTTGACATTCTGAATATAAATTTTGCCACATTTTTGCAGCTATTGACGTCCAACGCTTATGCCAATTATTCCATAGATCTTCAACATTAGATGACCTCAGTTTTCTGACCTCTCCGTCAAGTTTATTCCTTAAGAAGTCAAGGGGATTTTAGTTACGTTACTGACTTGGCGAAATCATGTACTCCAGTGTCCCACATTTCTTTTATCTATTGACAAACATGAGTCACAATATCGAAGCAAGTTTGTGATCATTGTCCTGCTGCAGGACAAATCCTCGATTGATAAGTCTTTTGCTGGATTTAACCGCTTTGTTGATCAATGTCTTATGATAGCCATTCCATTAATTGTCACTAGATAAGCGACTTTATCAACCGCGAAACATCCCCACACTGTGATCGATCCTTCGCCATGCTACGCCGTTGGCGTGACACACGGGCTCTTCATACGTTCTCCGTAAAGTCGACGATAAAACTTTCGACGATGGCTTCCAAATACTTAAGATTCGTCCGTGAATAAAACCTGCAAACTCTAGTATTCACGAGTATGTTTCTGTGCTCACTGCAGTCGTTTCGCCTTATTCTACATCTACATCTACATCTACTTTGATACTCCGCAAGCCACCCAACGGTGTGTGGCGGAGGGCACTTTACGTGCCACTGTCATTACCTCCCTTTCCTGTTCCAGTCGCGTATGGTTCGCGGGAAGAACGACTGTCTGAAAGCCTCCGTGCGCGCTCTAATCTCTCTAATTTTACATTCGTGATCTCCTCGGGAGGTATAAGTAGGGGGAAGCAATATATTCGATACCTCATCCCGAAACTCACCCTCTCGAAACCTGGCGAGCAAGTTACACCGCGATGCAGAGCGCCTCTCTTGCAGAGTCTGCCACTTGAGTTTATTAAACATCTCCGTAACGCTATCACGGTTACCAAATAACCCGGTAACGAAACGCGCCGCTCTGCTTTGGATCTTCTCTATCTCTTCCGTCAACCCGACCTGGTACGGATCCCACACTGATGAGCAATACTCAAGTATAGGTCGAACGAGTGTTTTGTAAGCCACCTCCTTTGTTGATGGACTACATTTTCTAAGCACTCTCCCAATGAATCTCAACCTGGTACCCGCCTTACCAACAATTAATTTTATATGATCATTCCACTTCAAATCATTCCGCACGCATACTCCCAGATATTTTACAGACGTAACTGCTACCAGTGTTTGTTCCGCTATCATATAATCATACAATAAAGGATCCTTCTTTCTATGTATTCGCAATACATTACATTTGTCTATGTTAAGGGTCAGTTGCCACTCCCTGCACCAAGTGCCTATCCGCTGCAGATCTTCCTGCATTTCGCTACAATTTTCTAATGCTGCAAGTTCTCTGTACACTACAGCATCATCCGCGAAAAGCCGCATGGAACTTCCGACACTATCTACTAAGTCATTTATATATATTGTGAAAAGCAATGGTCCCATAACACTCCCCTGTGGCACGCCAGAGGTTACTTTAACGTCTGTAGACGTCTCTCCATTGATAACAACATGCTGTGTTCTGTTTGCTAAAAACTCTTCAATCCAGCCACACAGCTGGTCTGATATTCCGTAGGCTCTTACTTTGTTTATCAGGCGACAGTGCGGAACTGTATCGAACGCCTTCCGGAAGTCAAGAAAAATAGCATCTACCTGGGAGCCTGTATCTAATATTTTCTGGGTCTCATGAACAAATAAGGCGAGTTGGGTCTCACACGATCGCTGTTTCCGGAATCCATGTTGATTCCTACATAGTAGATTCAGGGTTTCCAGAAATGACATGATACGCGAGCAAAAAACATGTTCTAAAATTCTACAAGAGATCGACGTAAGAGATATAGGTGTATAGTTTTGCGCATCTGCTCGACGACCCTTCTTGAAGACTGGGACTATCTGTGCTCTTTTCCAATCATTTGGAACCCTCCGTTCCTCTAGAGACTTGCGGTACACGGCTGTTAGAAGGGGGGCAAGTTCTTTCGCGTACTCTGTGTAGAATCGAATTGGAATCCCGTCAGGTCCAGTGGACTTACCTCTATTGAGTGATTCCAGTTGCTTTTCTATTCCTTGGACACTTATTTCGATGTCAGCCATTTTTTCGTCTGTGCGAGGATTTAGAGAAGGAACTGCAGTGCGGTCTTCCTCTGTGAAACAGCTTTGGAAAAAGGTGTTTAGTATCTCAGCTTGTGTTTAGTCCCCCTTAAACATCCCAACAACCACCACCACCTTATTGTGTTTGCGTAGTTAAGACTTTCTGCCCGCTGAGCACCCCTTTGAACCTTGTTCACGGAAGCGGCGTTGCACCGTTGAGACATCGACTGGAGCTGCTAGCATACTGTTTATTTCCCCGCGAATTTCACGTTCAGTACGAGTCCTCCGACGTTTACTCTGCTCACGTACGAACTGATCTTCCGTGTGTGATTGAATTCGGTGTTTTCCAGATCGCGAAGCACTTCATTAGCACCAATTTGCTTGAACTGTTGCTGTGTGTAGATCTCCGTAGCTAGGACAACGCCAACATTTGTTGCTATTGTCTAACAAGAATAACCCTCCTGATGCAGAGTCACAATTACAGGAAGTTTTTGAAATTCCGTCCCATTGAGTGGTAACATGGTATGAAACTGATTAGGAATACAAACACACAGCTAGATGCACCTAGTGTCCTGTAAACTAACGCGAACTGATTTCTACACAGACTACAGAAAAAATGAGCCCTTTTCGAATGAAGCGGTCTTAGGTAAAGGCACGACAGTGTTGTCGTGGATACTCTTCAGCGCCCTTCTAGTCGAACAACCAGCGAAGTATACAACAGAGTCGCTTTGTCTTTACGTATTGATGCTTGTTTTAGTATGAGAATTGGGATATAATAGACGATTTAAAACGAAATCCCTCGTTTAACCACAAATCCTTAGTGGTGATGGGTGATCGAAAACGTTTTACTGGTGCTGCATATACCAAACAAATTAGTAAGAGAGGGCAATGCTACTCCGTGGTACACTAAACAGGCCAGAACATTGTTGCAAAAGTAACGAAAAAAGAATGCCAAATTTAAAAGCACGCAAGTCCCCTAAGATTGGCGAAGTTTTGCAGAAGAACGAAATTTAGCGCCAACTCCAATGGGAGATGCTTTTGATAGATCTCGCCGAAATCCAAAAGAGATGCTGGTCGTGTGTAAAGTACACCAGCAGCGAAACTCAGTCAGTAATTTCACTGTGAGAGAAGAGTGGGGACGTGCTAGTGACAGTGCACCAAAGCAATTTTTTCTAAAGATGATTTTCCGGAATTCCTTCACCAAAGAAGACGAAATAAATATTCCAGACTTCGAATTAAGAATCACTGGCAATGTGAGCAGCTCAGAGGTAGATGTCTTTGGTTTGGCGAAGCAATTTAAATCAATAAAGGCAAGACCTCCAGCCCCAAACATCACACCAGTCAAATTCCTGTTGGAGTACTCTGAAACAATAGCTCTGTACTTCGCACTCACATACAACAGCTCGCTCATCAACAGATCCGTACCTAGAGAGTGGAAAGTTGCACAACTGATACAAATACCCAAGAAAGGACACGGCAGTAATCCGCTTAATTACAGACTCGTATCACTAACGTATATTTGCATTAGGATTTCAGAACGTACAACGCGTCTTAACGTTAGCAGTTAACCTTGAAGAAAATGATTTATTGAGAAAAAGCAACATGGATTCAGAAAAAATCGATCATTTGAAACGCAGCTAGGCCTTCTGATGTATTCTTCTCTATCAGCCGAGTGGTGGCGTCATCTTGTCGCAATGTTTCAACGAGTTTCGTACCCATCATCTTCTCGCGGCTTTGCCAGAAGATAATGAGTTCGAAAGTCATTGAAACGTTGCGACAAGACGACGTCACCATTCGGCTGATAACCCGAGAAGAATTCATCAGTGGAATACGCGGAGAAAGACTGCAATCGCATATGCACCTAGGTCTTCATTCTTACGAAGTGCCCGCATCTCGTGGTCGTGCGGTAGCGTTCTCGCTTCCCACGCCCGGGTTCCCGGGTTCGATTCCCGGCGGCGTCAGGGATTTTCTCTGCCTCGTGATGGCTGGGTGTTGTGTGCTGTCCTTAGGTTAGTTAGGTTTAAGTAGTTCTACGTTCTAGGGGAGTGATGACCATAGATGTTAAGTCCCATAGTGCTCAGAGCCATTTCTTACGAAGTAATGAGTGTTATTGATAGGGAATATCTAACTGACTCCACATTTTTAATTTCCAGAAGGCGTTTGACACTGTTCCTCACAAACGACTTCTAATCAATTTGCGTGCCTGTAGAATATTGTCACAGTATTGCGACTGGTTTAGTGATTTCCTGTCAGATAATCACAGTTCATAGTAATTGACGGAAAGTCCTCGAGCAAAGCAAAAATAACACGCGGTTTCCACGGAACTGTTACAGACACTCTGCTGCTCCGGATCTACATAAAAGATTTAGGGGTCAATCTAAGCATCCCTCTTACAGTGCTTGCAGATGGTGCTCTCATTTATCGTCTTTTAAAGTCAACAGGCTGTTAAAACCTATTGAAAAATGGTTTAGACAAGATATCTGTGTGGTTGAAAAGTGGCAATTCACTCTAAATAACTAAAAGTGTGAAGTCATCCATCGGACTACAAAAAGAAGTTCGCTAAATTTCGGTTACGTGATAAACCACACATATCTAAAGGCTGTAAATCCATATAAATACTTAGGGATTGTACTTACGAATAACTTAAATGGGAAAGATCACACAGATAACGTTGTAAAAAAGCCTGCCAAAGACTGCCATTTATTAGCAGAAGTCCGCCTCTGTAGCGCAGTAGTACTGTTACCGCCTACTACGCAAAGGATCCCGGGTTTGACTCCCGGCAGCGGACTGGGTGTTGTGTGTCCTTCATCATTTTCAGCATCATTGACACGCAAGTCGCCGAAGTGGCGTCAACTGAAAGGACTTGCAATACGGCGCCCGAACCCCGAAGGGGATATCCCGGCCAATAAATGCCATACGATCATTTCATTTCATTAACAGAACACTTAGAAAATCCAACAGGTCTGCTAAAGAGACTGGTTACACTAAATTTGTTTGCCCTCTTTTGCAGAGGGTCTGTGCTGTATAGAATCTGCACCGAATAGAACTAACGGAGGACATCGAAAAAGTTCAGAGAAGGACATTTCGTTTTGTACTATCACGAAATAAGGAGAGAGTGCCACAGATATGATATACTAATTGATGTATCAATCGTTACTTTGTGGCAGGGTCTTCTCGTGAAATTTCAGTCACCAACTTACTCCTCACAGTGCAAAAATATTTTGTTAGTTCCTACTTATGTAGGGGGAGAAGTGGTCCTCAGAGTAAAATAAGAAAAATCAGAACTCGTACGGAAGTATTTAAGTGTTCGCGCTGTTCGAGAGTAGAACGGTTTAGAAGTAGCTTGAAGACGGTTCGATGAATCATCTGCCAGGATCTTAATTGCAGAGTAATCAAGAAGATGAAGATTTCAAGCATTCCTTTCTTTTTCTTTGGTAGTGACCAGTCTTTCGATTTGTACGGTGTTGTCCTTTATATGTTCCTATTTTAAGGAAGGAATGCTAAACGTACCGTCATTGATGAGGTCACTAGAGCGGACCGCCAGCTTGGATTGGGAACGAATGTCTTAAATATGTTCAAAATATGACGGGATGCCTACTTGATAATACTTTCACTTGAGAGGAGCATACCACAGAGTTGATGAATCGAATAAAATAAATGTCTATTTGCAATGCTTATGTTGTCAGATGTAAGTGATATGTTATTTAAGAAACTGGTGTACTTCGCGTACTTTCATTTCGCAGTCTCATACTGGAAATTTTTTGGGGTAACTCAGCAAGGTAAGCTAAAATCTTCCGAGTGTAAAAGCATGTAATAGGCCTTACTGAACTCAAGAACTTCCTCCAGAGGTTTAATGGATGCTGACTACTGTTTCCAGGTATATTTATTTTTTAATCAAATTTGTCATATATAATATGTATTTTTTTGAAACCACCATCTCAGTTCATGGAATCAATGCTAGAAATAAGAATGTTCATCACAAATTTTTAAAGTCTTTGGCCAGAAGTCCCTCCATTACGTAGAAACTCACAGTTTCAATAACTTGACAGCCGCCACATAGAGTATACCTATTAATAAAGTTCAGGGAGCCTGAAGTATTTTTTGGCGGCCAATTTTTTCTACTCTACTGACGAATTTATTAGTAAGAACAGCTGATGTATGTATTGTTAATGATACCATATAACGTAAGCGTCATCTAAAGTCTGTTTCTGCACATCTTCACGGCAGTAATGTGTGCAATCCAGAATGAGATTTTCACTCTGCAGCGGAGTGTGCGCTGATATGAAACTTCCTGGCAGATTATAACTGTGTGCCCGACCGCGACTCGAACTCGGGACCTTTGCCTTTCGCGGGCAAGTGCTCTACCAACTGAGCTACCGAAGCACGACTCACGCTCGGTACTCACAGCTTTACTTCTGCCAGTACCTCGTCTCCTACCTTCCAAACTTTACAGAAGCTCTCCTGCGAACCTGCAGAACTAGAACTGGTAGAGCACTTGCCCGCGAAAGGCAAAGGTCCCGAGTTCGAGTCTCGGTCGGGCACACAGTTTTAATCTGCCAGGAAGTTTAATGTGTGCAATTTAATGAAGTCTTCTAAACTGATATTCTGTTTGATGATGCGTGTTTAGAGCACATGCACCTCCGAGAATTTTGTGACTAGTTATTTGTTAGTTGTTAAAGAAAATATGTTTAAGGTTATTCGACGTATTCCACATGCATGCTGAGCATTTCACTAAGGATTCGGGAGGGGACACTAACATAACTCTTTTTATGTATTAATCAGACTTGTTTTATGACATGCCCTGCATCCTTGTGGATCTCCTCACTATGAATTTCTGGAACAAAAAGTGCATATAATTTCGTCTAGGAAAGAAAACTGGCTATACTTTTTCACGAGAAAATCTTGACATTTGCAGTAAGTGAATCTGGATGACTTGATAGAAATTTGAAAATCCGCCCGCATGGATGGGAGTTCTGTCCCTTACCACTGTACATAATGATTCTGTCTTTTCATGTTTTGCACTACACCTATGTTCTCTAAGCAATTACTGCAACGAACAGTATAAACAGTTTGGTACATTCTAGCCTTCTTCTTCCAGTACTTATTTTCTTTCTACATTTCCCTTCAGTTTCAAGTTAGCTATTCTTTAATGCTACAGCAATAACTTCCTGTCCTACTTTTCTCATCTATTGCTTTTGTCACTTCTACACTTCATGCTCTACCTCTACATTAAATTTTAACACTATTCGGAACCACCACATTTTAATAGTCCTTAGGTTCTTTTCTTCTGGATTTTCAACAGCCTTCGTTTCACTTACGCTCAGTTCCAAGTTCCACAAGCACTCACTTTCAGGATTCTTGTTCATTTACATATCAATACCTGATACCAGAGGATCTCTTTCTATGATGAACGCTTCCTTACCCTCATCCAGCCTACTTCTGATATCTTCTTTGCTTCAGCGATCCCCTGTAATCTTTCATAACAGAATTCTTTCAAACATCTGCTAGTATATCGTTTCAGATTCAGCGTTATTTTCCTTTCTACGATTCTTCATTACCTATATTCTGTGCTAGATATGCAGCCCAAGGCACGAACACTTCGCCTTTTGCTTTTCGTTGTGAAAGCATTGTTAGCATTTATTTATTTTGCTACTTCGCCAGATTTCAGTTGGTGCTTGCGCTGTTACGAGCGTCGATGGTCGAACCCGGGACTCCAAATAGCCGATCTCAAGCCGGGACCTACTTCGCCATATTTCGCCAGGAGGCCAAGCAAGTTCAATAGCGCCAAGGGGAAGTACAGAGCGATAAAGCGGTATTCGGAAGTATTCCTTTATTCAGCTAGTTTACAGAAATGTAATGTTGGTGCACCACCCACACGCTGTTCTGCGAGTCCGGCCATTTCAGCACTCCTTGACTGCCGACACCGTTGCTGCGGTCATCAAGGCGATGGAAGTCAGCTGCGCTTGCCCGGCCGCCGCCTGCCGAGGCGTAGCAACTGTTGCCGCTCTACTGTCCACGATTCTGGAGACTGTTACAATCCCTCGTCCCCGCCGCTCTCCTCCCCATTTGGCCCGCTCTCTCTGACCATGGAACTAAGTTGGTTGTACTGGTCACCTATGGCCTTGGCCGCTGCTGCTCCGAGGACAGGACTGGACTCGAACCCGCGCCCTCCTTAATGCTGTGCAGTGCTTGCTGGATGCCAACACCTGCGCCATCCCTAACGCTGTTTAAGTGCTGCTGCGCCTCCTCCATCTTACGCCTCGCCCTGACCCTGGTACGCCAGGTTGAAAGTGAACGTGGCCCGTCCTGGACACACTGCAGACCGCTGTCACGGCCCTCCTTCAGGAAGACCGTGCAGTCTCCAAGTACCCGGGTGCTGTTCCGTCCCGCCCCAGTGTTGTGTCGCTGGAGGCAGAATGCAGCCGGAACAAAGGCATAGAAACCGAGAACAGGTTGATACAGAATATTTACAACATCGCTGCCAGATTGGCCCCTATAAGCGTAGACCAGCACAGGTCCGACCCGACTCTCGACTGACCTGGCACACACCTCAAGCTAAAAGTGCCTATTTATTACTTTTCCCCCTGCTTCTGACGTAGTGTCAGAGAGAGACAGAGACTATGACAGGGTTAAATTCCCATACATCGGCCACTTACACATCGCCACACCAAACTCTGGCCTACTACCTTGCCTCAAAATTGCAATAACTTAAAGCAACGCTGCAGTTCCCTGCCTCGCTGTTGTTCAACTCCAAACAAATCATACGTGAATTATGCCTCTGCAACTCTGCGCCATGTTTACCCTGCCTAATCTACTGGCTGCCGACTATTACCACACACTGTCAACGGCCCCAGACTTCATCGCCCATCCGCGCCTTTACTGAATTTTAACAAAATTCCCCTTCCTATGACTATGACTAACGCTAGTACAGCACACCTCCCTCCTTACAACAAGATTCGTCCCGAATCGAAATATAACAGCCGTGGCCGGTGGCTGGTTACACATACCTTGTTCACAAACCTTATATGCTACAGACTAAAACTAACGAGTAACTAAAAACATTAACGCTACCCCCATACACTGTTTACACTGGTCACCCACACCATAGGCAACTGATTGGTTGGGACCACCTCTACTGGTGCACGTTTCCACACTCTTCACAAAGCTACACTCAAGGAAAATAGAAAAACCACACACCCTGTGGCTGAAACGCTCACAGTCATTACTCCGTCGGTGCGATGCAGTTGTAACGTTAGAACGTGTTCCAATACTTTATTAACCGTGATAGAGATCCTTCCTGTGCATTAGTAAAGGAATGCAACGTTTCCTAAAACTCTGGATTTAACGTGGAGTTTAAATATGTCAGATTTTGCGTTGGTAATATCTCCAGAACCCCTTCCGGATAAAACAACATTCCCTGTGACAAAGTTAAAGCTATTTCACCCGTACCTGATGCTAGAAGACGGAAATCCTTCCCCACAATTTCACAAACCGTACCTGCAGTAGCAACCTCCTTATTTTGTCCGCTCTCTGATTCGTATAAGTGATCATCACCCATATCTGCGTAAGTACCGAATATAACCAATGCCTCCCTACCTTCTGGAAGTAATAATGTGTCGATAACACCTCTTTCTCACAATATGAGCCATTCGTAATCCCAAGGAACAATCCAACTTCGCATGTACTACTATCCGAAAAAACTTGTCGATTAGGGCAAATCATCACTCGTCCCTGCGAAGAAAAGGAACGAAATATGTGTGTACCACCTCTCTTCCAGTACAAGTTACTATAACGTCATTCGACATCCTCAAAAATTCCCGATAGTTCACTCTGTCCCTATCTATTTCCCTGACAAAAAAAAAATAGTCTAGCCCATACAATGACAAAACTAAAACAACAAACAAGAAAAACCCAACTATTATCTGAGCCACCAAAACACAAAAAAGTCGCAAATTATCCCTTGATACAAGAAACAAAAATGTAAACATGCTATACAATATTAAACATATAATAATTTACTCCCTCCATGACCGTAACGCATACGGAATGTTATGCGTCCACTCTTGTCCCTCCGCTGCATCCTTCTTCTTCCGTTTGCTTTGCGTGGCCTCTGCAATTGGGTCACTTCCTTGTAATTGAGGTAATCCGTCCCCCACTCCTTTAAAAGGCTTTACTCTACTTACGTGGTTAACGGATGTTTTTGTTGACAGCTGCACTTTAAAATTTACAGGCGAAGTCATCTTGACGACCTGGTATGGTCCATGGTACTTCGTCAAGAATTTTTTCACCTTTTCCTTAGGTATATAAGGGTTCGTGATATGTGCCCATTGACCTACCCTGTACTGTGGTAAAGGTCCCAACCACTTATTCTGTTCTTCCTGCCTTTCCAACGCTTTCGTATTAACCTTCTGTACCCTCTTCCAGACTTCCCATATTGTCCATGCAAATTTTCTCACTGAATCCCCTTTACCTTCCGATTTCGGGCATTGAACGTCAAACAGTGATGGCATCATTTAGAACATTGCCAGTGAGCTCAGAATTTGGATTTTTTAGCAAAATTCATAATGTATACACTACCATCTTTGGCCAGTCGCCAGTTAATTGCAGTGTCCAAGTGAGACTACAATATAACATATGATTTATGACAAAACGAGAATATATGGAACACAAAGAAAAAAAATGAAGTAGATCCTCCAATCCGTATGGTGACATACCTATTACTGTTGGCAGTAACAGGTTATTGGTTGGTTGGTTGGGGGAAGGGACCAAACAGCGAGAAAATCGGTCCCAAGATCGAAGGTGACAGAAATCAAGGGACAAACAACAAAAACAGCACAATCCATCAAAGGAAAAGGCCAATGGGCAAACAAAGAAGTACAAGGACCTCCAGGGCGGCAGGAAGAGGAAAGGACAGGATGGAGAAGGGGACATGAAGATATCGCTGAACTAACGGTGAAGTAACCAGATCAGCTGCTTAGTGACTACCGCCAGTAAACTGATACAGCGTAAGAATGAATGTTTCTAAACCCAGAAAGCTATTTTGCTGATCGTATGCCCTCTCTTACGGAGCAGATGACTGGATTATAGGCAACACGCAGGGATACATGTGCTACAGTGTGTCTATGCCCTGATGCTTCTCAGGGGCATAACCATAACAAAGGGATGCCTAGCATTGCGAGCACGCATCAACGAAGACTTTGCCTGTAACGTAAGTTGTTCACTCCAGATGCATTTTTTAAGTTTCTATTCCACAGTCCGGTGGTCTTTCCGTTGGTCTTGTTTGGTGAATTAGGCTACAGTCTATTACTTCCTTTGACTATTTGGCATCTTTTCTTCGAACGACATGACTGGCGCACTGTCATTTCAAGGTACGTCACTGACCTTTGTTGTCTTTCTAACATGAACTGCTTTCTGTCTTCCTTTGTGCAGCCCAACATTGATCTTTCCATTTCTTTTTGAGCTGCTATTAGTTTTCTGACAATAAGTTCGCATATCCGGTAGTTTACATTGGTCAAATACTCGGCCGATATCGTAGATTTTGAAAAAGGAGTGTATTTCCATAAGCTTGCCAGGGTAGTTTAACATGTCGAAATATTTCCATTTTTAGGTGTCTTATCACATTTAGTAGTTGACCCATACAGCTGTATTATTCTATGACCATTTGAAGCTGCGTTCTTTCCTTCTGGCGTCCACAATTCATCATGATTTTGTTTTATCACGATTCATTTTTCGGCCAACTTCAGAACAGACTGAAGCAAGTTCACTAACGGTGAGGTAAGCAAATGAGCTGCATGGTACCTACCCCGGTAAACTGATACACCGTAAGAAGTTCTTCTATACTATTTACAAACAGTGCTATATCATTAGTGAACCTCAGGTAATTTAATCTGTTTCCCACATTTGGATTCTCTTTGTTTCCTTATCTAATTTAGACATTGCATTTTTGAAGACTGCTGAAAATAATTTCGGTGATGTAGGGTCTCCTTGTTTTACATTATTTTCCATGGGAAAATTTAGACTTTGCAGAATTGAAGACTGCTGAAAATAGTTTTGGAAATATACGGTCACCTTCTTTTACATTATTTTCGATGAGAAAACCATTGGTTTCTTCAAATACATTCACAAACACTGTGGAGGATTTGTATATGTTGTATAAAACTTTAATATTGGTGTGATCTGTTCCTGCACTGTTAGAGCCTCAAACACAATTCTGCGACTGATCACATCGAATGCCTTTCCTAAATCGATGAAGGCGAGCAAATAGGTAATGGTGGCCATTTGTTCTACAAATTGTTTTGCGTAGAATCAGGATGTGATCGATTGTACTAACTTCTGCGCGGAGCCCAGATTGCTCAGTGGGTTGGGGCAGTGCAGTGCTCAGTCGGGTAGCCGTATTCTAGTAAAACCTTTGTACAATATAGACAGGAGGCAGATAGCACGATAGTTTTTTTTATATCTTTAGTGGTACCTCTCTTGTGTATTACGATTATATTGGCTTTATTCCAATTTCTTGATAATTTTGCACTTTGCAAACACTCCGAAAATATTTTAAACAATGTGTGTGAATTCCTAAGGGACCAAACTGCTAAGACCATCGAGCCCTAGACTTACACACTACTTACACTAACTTATGCTGAGAACAACACACACATCCACGCCCGAGGGAGGACTCGAACCTCCGGCGAGAGGGGTGAAAATACGTAATGTGATCAAAAATATCCGGACATCCCCAAAAACATACTTTTTCATATTAGGTGCATTGTGCTGCTACCTACTGCTAGGTTCTCCATATCAGCGACATCAGTCGTCATTAGACATCATGAGAGCAGAATGGGACTCTCGGACTTCAAACGTGGTCAGGTGATTGCTCATACGTCTGTAATCGAGATTTCCACATTCCTAAACATCCGTAGGTCCACTGTTACCTATATGATAGTGAAGTGGAAAAGTCATGGGTCACGTACAACACAAAAGTGTACAGGCCAACCTCGTCTGTTGACTGACAGGGGTTGCCGACATTTGAAGACGATCGTAATGTTTAAAATATCTATCCAGACCATCACACAGCAATTCCAAACTGCATCAGGGTCCACTGCAAGTACTGTGACAGTTAGGTGGGGGGTGAGAAAATTGGGATTTCATGGTCGAGCGGCTGCTCGTAAGCCACACATCAAGCTAGTAAATGCCAAACGAGACCTCGTTTGGTGTAAAGAGCGTAAACACTGAAAGGTTGAACAGTGGAAAATCGTTGTGTGGAGTGACGAATCACGGTACACAATGTGGCTATCCGATCGCAGGGTGTAGGTATGTGAACGCCATCCGCCAACGTGTGTAGTGCCAACAGTAAAATTCGGAGGCGGTGGTGTTATGGTGTAGTCCTATTTTTCCCGGAGGTGGCTTGCACCCCTCGTTGTTTTGTGTGGCACTATCACAGCACAAGCCTAGATTGATGTTATAAGCAACTTCTTGCTTCCCACTGTTGAGGAGCAATTCGAGGAGGCGATTGCATCTTTCAACGATCGAGCATCCGTTCATAATGCACGGCCTGTGGCGGAGCGCTCACACGACAATAACATCCCTGTAAAGGACCGCTCTGCACAGAGTCCTGACCTGAATCCTATAGAGTACCTTTGGGATGTTTTGGAACGCCGACTTCATGCCAGTCCTCACCGACTGACATCGATACCTCTCAGCACAGAACTCCGTGAAGAATGGACTGCCATTCCCTAAGAAACCTTCCAGCATCTGATTGAACGTATGCCTGCGAGAGTGGAAGCTGTCATCAAGGCTAAGGGTAGGCCAACACCGTATTGAATTCCAACATTACCGATGGAGGGAGTTAGGTACTTGTAAATTATTTTCAGCCAAGTGTCCGGATACTTTTGACCACAGAGTGTATTTCAGCTAAATGCTTTATAGATTCGTCATCCATCTCCTTTAAAATATCGACTGACAGGACATCGCTACCGGGAGCGGTTCCTTTTTTCATCCTGTCTATAGCATGTTTGACTCCTGAGGGGAACATTTCTGGGATTCGGGAAACAGAGGCATCCATTTCGTTTAGGATTAAGATATCATTATTGACTTTACTGTAAAGATTACCATAAAAATTCTCAGTATATTCGAGTACGTCTTTGTTATCTGTAAATCGTCCTTGTTCTGTGCCTAACAATATTTCTGTCTTTCATCTCCTTTATTCAGTTCAAATCTTGCTCTTATTAACCGATGATTACTGTTTGTATTCAATCCGTTCAGCACAGAGAACTACTGGTAAAAATTAAGTCTACTTCATTTTTCACTTTAAAGTTAGGTCCCTTCCAAGTCCTTTTGCAACTAGGATGATTGTTGAAGAAAGTATTCATAGTTGGTGTTTTCATGTTTTCTGCAAGCTGAACCAGCCTCTCACCTGTGTCATTTCCTTCGTATATTCTTTGTTTGCCAATAACTGACTCACTTTCGTTGTACGTCCCAACTTTGGCATTCAAGTCACCAATTTTAAATTTATAAAAGCAATCTCAGTGTATTTCACAGGTTTCTTTCAACTTCTCATAGAACGGTTCTGTCCCCCAAATCCGAACGACTAAAAGTAGGTGTATGTGCTTCAGTTATTTGGATCTTATATCTTTCTGGTATTTTGAGGACCAAACATGCATCTTCTGCTTGAAGTCCCTTGTAGTACTGTCTGTATGCTTGAAACAAATGTTCATCGCAGATAGTGTAATGCGTAACCAGAGAAACTATATCGGAATAAAATAATGTAAATTTTCAAGATTGAGGTACGTCAAAGTAGAAACAAATACACCTATTGTATAGCCCACAACTTTTACGTTTTTCGACAAGTGATCGACCGCGAAGGGGAGAGTGTCTTGTAGTTTTCTTTTTAAAGTTGTTTACGTGCAAGAGATCATCAGGTGAACTGAGGATACAGCCACTGTTTAAAAAATAAGTGTCAAGCAGCACTGAAAAAGTTTATCATCATTTGTTACTTGCTGAAACGTATGTTAGGATCTGATACGAACTCAAGTGAACAATGTGTCATTCACTCTATATTTGTTGGTGAAGGCTGTCTCTGGAACCCCTATTCTCACGTCCAACATGAGAGGAAGCGCAGATGAACTCAAAGTAAAGTGTACAACTGCGAAGTTTGGGAATCATCTGCTCAGTCCGCTGATGTTAAGCTAGGCTAGTTTCTATGTGTGTATTATTATGTAGCATCTGAATGTAGTGGCACTTAGCTTAAGCTTCAACATACAACGTGGTTCCGTGAATGCATTAATAATTTTCTATAATTCTTCCTCTTTTAGTGTATGTCATTGTCATTAATATTATGCTGCTCCATGGCCGATGTTCATGCTAGTTTTGATTTGGTGTACAGCCTATTAAGGTTTAAAATAAGTTTCCCATATATGCAGTATGTCACCTTCATTCCTGTCGGAATTTGAACTTCAACTAGCTGCAAAATAAAACCCTCACTGGTAAACGCTATGACAGTCTTTTGAGAGCCAACGCTATTCCAACTCTTCAACAACGTGGATGGGTGGCTACGGTCATTTTTATGCAAGATAGCAGTCCTCATGCATTGCACAGCCACTGAAGCGGCTGCTGCAGAAACATTTCGCGTATTTTAGAATTATCAACCGTCATTTCCCTACAGGCAACGGCCTTGCCGCAGTGGATACACCGGTTCCCGTCAGATCACCGAAGTTAAGCACTGTCGGGCGTGGCCCGCACTTGGATGGGTGACCATCCGGGCCACCATGTGCTGTTTCAATTTTTCGGGGTGCACTCAGCCTCGTGATTCCAACTGAGAAGCTCCTCGACCGAATAGTAGCGGCTCCGGTCAAAGAAAACCATCGTAACGACCGGGAGAGCGGTGTGCTGACCACACGCCCCTCCTATCCGCATCCTCAAATGAGGATGACACGGCGGTCGGATGGTACCGATGGGTCACTTGTGGCCTGCTGACGGAGTGCAATTTTCCTACAGCCTCGCCGCCCAGATTACCTGATTTTAACCCTTGTGACCTATGGCTGTGGAGTTACCTCAAATATGTTGTGTTCTGTGCTCCAATCACGAATGTAGCTGAACTGAAGGCACGCATTGCGTAACGCGCTCTGAACGTTACCGCCGAGGTATTCCGATTTGTGCTGTTTCTCGATTTCAGCTTGCAGAAAACTGTGGACAGAATATTGAACATATCTTGCATCACTCTGACGACAATTAGAAACCGATGTTATTTTGCGTTTTGAGCGGTTCTTGGCCTAAGGACAATTACAAACCGATTCTTCCTATATGATGTGGTACGCCGTTGCCGTGGTAAATGGGGTTACCTAACAGTATCACCAATGTTGACATCCCAACTTGTGCAGCCATGCACACTGTACGGTCTTCACGAGAACAGCATGATGAGCAAGCAAGTTGTCATCCATCAAGACGAAATTGTCACCTAAATTTGACTATTGGCTGTAGAATTTCGCCCGTGTAACACAGAGCAGAGAGGTTGTGCGCAACAACTACGAGAGGTGTATGTTGGCCCCATGAACCGCCACCCCAAAACGTACACTATCATCACATTCTTGTGGATATGGGACACAGTGTTGAAGGCGTTCATTATTACCGGGTTTACTCCAAACAAGTTTTCTGTGATAAGAGAGTACAGACAGATCCGAGTTTCGTCCGCAAACAACACCAGACACCGATCTGGGGTTGCCGTTCCGCATGATCTGTGGCCTATCTGTAACGGAGTCCGTTGTGTTTGGCGTAACATTGTGCTCACCACGGCACGGTCATCGAAAATGGAGATTCGCATCATGCAATCGTATACTAAAATTGTGACGTGATACACGGCGTTCTGTAACCTCTTCGAACGTCGGATTCAGTCCTGGAGCAGAGAGGGTATGTTCTTCTGACTCAGTGTATCGATAATCCTGTGAGCGTGACAAACGTGGATGGCCTGTGCGGTGTAAATCCGCAACACTATATGTCAATTGGAGCCGATTCCATGTCCCTACCGCATCATTATGACTCTGGTGCACACGTCGAGCAATTTCCATGGTTGAAAAGCCTTCTGACAGTGCGGATCTGATCATAAGTCGCGTTTGTCCTCAGTGGCCTGATGAATGATCATTTCACCTGCTGCTGCTTTGCTTTCAACTGACATGCTGCAGATCATTAGAATGCGGAATTTTTTCCCTTATACAGCGTTCGTGGTAACTGTGTATGTGTTTACGAAGAACAACATGGGTGATCTTATGATTGGTACAGGAACAGTCACAATAGCAGCATACCTGCACGACATACCAAGGTTCATGCAAAAGTTTTGATGATGTGTGTATATTAAAAGTTATCCACATCTGGAGAAGAGCCTTCACTACGTAATTGCTGCCACTGACTACTACATCGCTCCAGTATCTTCTACTCAAATACGACTGCACCATTTCAGACAATTAGAATTGTAAAGGACTTGCCAATCTCGAAAGTTCATTTACTGCGCAATATGTTACGTGTGTAAAACTTATACGTACACGCTAGTTAATTATTTACCTAAGTCATTATTACCATGAGCAAGATCCTTTCTCTTTCATACTGACAACTGAATGTCACAAAGCATACAAGTAATATACACTAAAGAGCCAAAGAAACTGGTACACCTGCCTAATATCGTGTAGGGCCCCCTCGAGGACCTCGAAGTTCCGCAACACGACGTGGCATCGACTCGACTAATGTCTGAATTAGTGCTAAAGAGAATGGACACCATGAATCCCGCAGGGCTGTCCATAAATCATTAAGAGTGCGAAGGGGTGGAGATCTCCTCTGAACAGCACTCTGCAAGGAATGCCAGATATGCTCAATAATGTTCATGTCTGGGGAGTTTGGTGGCCAGCGGAAGTGTTTAACTCAGAAAATTGTTCCTGGAGCCATTCTGTAGCAATTTTGAACGAGTGGGGTGCCACATTGTCCTGCTGGAATTGGCCAAGTCCGTCGGATGCACAATGGCCATGAATGGATGCAAGTGATCAGACAGGATGCCTATGTACGTGTCACCTATCAGAATCGTATCTAGGCGAATTAGCAGTCCCATATCACTCCAACTGCACACGCCCCACACCATTACAGGGCGTCCATCAGCTTCAACAGTTCTTTGCTGACATGCAGGATCCATAGATTGATGAGGTTGTCTGCATATCTCTACACCCCCATCTGCTCGATACGATCTGGAACGAGACTCGTCCGACCAGGCAACATGTTTTCAGTCATCAATAGTCCAATGTCGGTTTTAACGGGCCCAGGCGAGGCGTGAAGCTTTGTATCTTCTAGTCATCAAGGGTACACGAGTGGGCCTTCCGCACCGTAAGTCCATCTCGATGATGTTTCGTTGAATGGTTCGCATGCTGACACTTTTTGATGGCCCAGCATTGAAATCTGCAGCAATTTGAGGAAGGGTTGCACTTCTGTCACGTTGAACGATTCTCGTCGGACGTCGTTGGTGCCGTTCTTGCAGGATCTTTTTCCGCCCGCAGCGATGTTGGAGATTTGATGTTTTATCGGATTCCTGATATTCACGGTCCACCCGTGAAATAGTCGTACTTGAAAATCCCCACTTCACCGCTACTTCGGAGATGCTGTGTTCGATCGCTCGCGCGTCGACTACAACGCCACGTTCAAACTCACATCTTGATAACCTGTCATTGTAGCAGCAGTAACAGATCTAACAACTGCGTCAGACACTTGTCTTATATAGTGTTGTAGACGGCAGCGCCGTATTCTGCCTGTTGATATATCTCTGTATTTGAATATGCATTCCTACATCAGTCTCTTTGGCGGTTCACTGTATAAGGAAAGGGAGGGCTTTAATAGGAAAGCATTGAATGCAGCGAAGAGTAAGAGTTGAATGTTCCTCTTACTACAGGATGCTGCATCGTTCATAGTAGGATATTAAAAACACGCCACCAGGCAGTAACTGTAATTTATTTATTACCTCTTATGTCAATTATTAGTTAAAGGTATGCAGCTTGCTAATGTGTAAGTCATTGTCCATTGCGTGGATTACTTTTTGAATGTGACTACTGTCAAATGATGCCCCCTCTGCACAACACATTCGTCTAGGCGGCGTTGGAAACTTTCCATAACTCGGCGTGACGTATTCCCTGGGACATTGCCGACGGCAGTTCTGATGCGATCCTTCAACTCAGGAATGGTGGCACAACGTGTTCGGAACACTTCTTGCTTCAGGTAGCCACAAAGGAAAAAGTCTGCACATGAAAGGTAGGGGAGCCAGGCAGCCAGGAAATGTCACCAAAACGGGAAATTACTCTACCGGGAAATGTCTGTCGCAAGAAATCCATGCACACACTGACTGTATGCGAGATCGCTCCGTCTTGTTGAAACTGTAATGGTTCCACATCCCCATCGACCATATTTAATTGGGGAAGAAAGAAGTCTTGCATCATCTTTAGGTAGAGTTCACTGGTGACAGTTACAGCCACACTGCAGTCATCCTCAAAGAAGTTGTTGTTGTTGTTGTGGTCTTCAGTCCTGAGACTGGTTTGATGCAGCTCTCCATGCTACTCTATCCTGTGCAAGCCTCTTCATCTCCCAGTACCTACTGCAACCTACATCCTTCTGAATCTGCTTAGTGTATTCATCTCTTGGTCTCCCTCTACGATTTTTACCCTCCACGCTGCCCTCCAATACTAAATTGGTGATCCATTGATGCCTCAGAACATGTCCTACCAACCGATCCCTTCTTCTGGTCAAGTTGTGCCACAAACCTCTCTTCTCCCCAATCCTATTCAATACTTCCTCATTAGTTATGTGATCTACCCATCCAATCTTCAGCATTCTTCTGTAGCACCACATTTCGAAAGCTTCTATTCTCTTCTTGTCCAAACTATTTATCGTCCATGTTTCACTTCCATACATGGCTACACTCCATACGAACACTTTCAGAAATGACTTCCTGACACTTAAATCAATACTGGATGTTAACAAATTCCTCTTCTTCAGAAACGCTTTCCTTTCCATTGCCAGTCTACATTTTATATCCTCTCTACTTCGACCATCATCAGTTATTTTGCTCCCCAAATAGCAAAACTCCTTTACTACTTTAAGTGCCTCATTTCCTAATCTAATTCCCTCAGCATCACCCGACTTAATTAGACTACATTCCATTATCATTGTTTTGCTTTTGTTGATGTTCATCTTATATCCTCCTTTCAAGACACTGTCCATTCCATTGAACTGCTCTTCCAAGTCCTTTGCTGTCTCTGACAGAATTACAATGTCATCGGCGAACCTCAAAGTTTTTACTTCTTCTCCATGAATTTTAATACCTACTCCGAATTTTTCTTTTGTTTCCTTTACTGCTTGCTCGATATACAGATTGAACAACATCGGGGAGAGGCTACAACCCTGTCTTACTCCCTTCCCAACCACTGCTTCCCTTTCATGTCCCTCGACTCTTATAACTGCCATCTGGTTTCTGTACAAATTGTAAATAGCCTTCCGCTCCCTGTATTTTACCCCTGCCACCTTTAGAATTTGAAAGAGAGTATTCCAGTCAACATTGTCAAAAGCTTTCTCTAAGTCTACAAATGCTAGAAACGTAGGTTTGCCTTTCCTTAATCTTTCTTCTAAGATAAGTCGTAAGGTCAGTATTGCCTCACGTGTTCCAGTATTTCTACGGAATCCAAACTGATCTTCCCCGAGGTTGGCTTCTACTAGTTTTTCCATTCGTCTGTAAAGAATTCGTGTTAGTATTTTGCAGCTGTGACTTATTAAGCTGATAGTTCGGTAATTTTCACATCTGTCAACACCTGCTTTCTTTGGGATTGGAATTATTATATTCTTCTTGAAGTCTGAGGGTATTTCGCCTGTTTCATACATCTTGCTCACCAGATGGTAGAGTTTTGTCAGGACTGGCTCTCCCAAGGCCGTCAGTAGTTCCAATGGAATACTGTCTACTCCGGGGGCCTTGTTTCGACTCAGGTCTTTCAGTGCTCTGTCAAACTCTTCACGCAGTAGGTGAGCCGCCAGCAGTGGTGGTTGTGGGGAGAGAGATGGCGGAGTTTAGAAATTTGTAAGACTGGATGTCATTAACTGCTATGTATATTATGAGTTTCCAACACTATTAAGGTAAATACATTGTTTGTTCTCTATTAAAATCTTTCATTTGCTAACTATGCCTATCAGTAGTTAGTGCTTTCAGTAGTTTGAATCTTTTATTTAGCTGGCAGTAGTGGCGCTCGCTTTATTGCAGTAGCTCGAGTAACGAAGATTTTTGTGAGTTAAGTGATTTGTGAAAGGTATAGGTTAATATTAGTCATGGCCATTCTTTTGTAGGGATTAATGAAAGTCAGATTTCGTTGCGCTAAAAATATTGTGTTTCAGGATAAGCACAGTCTCGTATATAACTCTTCAAAAGGGGACGTTTCATAAGTCGACCCTTAGCCGAGGATACCTCACTGGAATCTTCTGATATTTTCTTGTAGTTTGTGTAATTAGTGTAGCTTTTGTTTATTGCTAGCGCGTAATTATAGAGAGAAGTTCCTTTGTAGTTGTAGTTTTTCATTGTTGTACAGTAAAACAGTTGAGGAATGCATGTAGATTTGCAGCAAGTATTTCGCAGCTGCGCTTGCAATTAACTAGGTATTATTTTCAGTGGTATGTTAATGTGTTCTCTTATTTTTGCTCTTCAAATTGTGCTTTTCTGTGTTATCGTGTGAAATATTGTGACAATAATGGCGTGTGAAAAACTTAACACTAGGCTCCAAAGTAAACAGAGAAATAATAGTGACGACGAGCGTAGCTTATCAGCACCACTGTGTAATGAAGTAACAGACATTCAAAGTAGTAATTTGGTAATAGTGCATAGGGAAATGGAGCGGGCGGCAAATAAAGGTGTAGACAGTGAAACAAGTAGTGAACAGGGAAGCATTATCGATCGATTGGTCGGCAACAGCTCGCCTCAGGAATCCGAAATGACAGAACACAATATTGCAACTACTGTAGACTCAGGTTTTGGGTCCTCACTGTTTTCTCAAATAAGTCAAGACACTTTTTCTGCTTGTCAAAATGTAAATGTTGCCGGTGCAACTTCACTGCCGAAAAGCACTGAGGAACATGTTTCAGACACCAGTGCACTGTTATTACAGTTAATGCAACAAATGGGACAAAGGCTACAAAAGTTAGACACAATGGAACAAAATCTTCAAAAGTTAGACACAACGCTCGAACAAATCAGAAACAAATGGGACAAAATCTTCAAAAGTTAGACACGATGGAACAAAATCAGAGACAAACACAGCAACAGCTTCAAAAGTTAGACTCATTGGAACAAACACGTGAAGATTTAACTACTGAATTACATAACATTGAACCAAAATGTCAAAAAGTCTGTAATGACGTAAAAACTCAAATTTGTGAGCATTTCCAACCTATTTATTCGCGGCATGAAAATGCATTACAGAATCACGAAGCAGCCCTAAAAGAACTGCAAAATATTGTTCATGAAAATCATGAGACCTTGCAAGCTAAATTTGACTCAGTTGCATCTACCGATTCGGTTACGCAACTTGCAAAAACTCAGGAAAACTTAAAGGACACAGTAGATACTTTGAAAATTGGTTCAGAAAGACACATGGAGGAAATTAGTTCATTATCAGAGAAAGTAGTTGAACTTTCGGATCAGCTAAATAATTTATCTACGAAGGTAGATGATAATCTGAATGACACAAAACCGGTAGTCTTTAATGACACAGAAGAGTGCGAACAAATTAGAAAATTCAAACAAAATCAAAATCAAATCAATACAGTACAAAAGAGAAATCTGGGAAGTACAAGATCAGTTGGCACAAGTAACACAAAAATTACAAATTTCAGAGGACACTCGCGCTCCAACACGGGAAGAGGGACTTAGAAATACGGAAAAGCCGCAAAATAATAACACGGGGCATTTCGGAAGTTATGAAAGAAATTGGCAATGTGCACCGACTTTTGAGATGGAACCGCCGACACGACCTAACAATGACCGGTATGCGACTCGCCGACACGATGATTTTGACTATAAGCTGTTCATTACTACACGTAAATTCAAAACATTTAAGAATTCTGGCAACGACATTCATCCACCAGCATGGCTTCATCAGTTCTCTCATTGTTTTCCTCCCAATTGGTCATTAGAGCACAGATTAGAATTTATGTGTGGCTATTTAGAGAATGAACCAGCTGTAAGAATGCGATCGGTCATTCACGATTGTCACAGTGAAGGAGAATTTTATCATGCCTTCCTCTCAGCATATTGGTCTCAAGCTACACAAGACCGAGTAAAACATAGCATCATAATGATGAAACATTTCGAACAATCCGAATTTTCCAGTCTTGTGAAATATTTTGAAGACATGTTGCACAAGAATCAGTACAGGACTTTGCAAAGACGACATTGAAGCTTTTCAGGGACTCCTACAAGAATTAGAAATTGACACAGACAGTCGCCGGATGCGAAAACAGGAAAACAATCACTACAGATCACATACGTCACAATTCCGTGACGACAGAAACAGTAACTGGACACGACAAGGCTAATCTTACAACGAAAATCGTGGCCAAAACAGACACCACCCATATGACAACCACTGGCAGAGGAATAATAGTTACAGAGAAAGATCGCATTTCCGTAGTAATGAATATGACAGAGATTACCTTAGAAACAGACAATATGGGAACCAAAACAATTATTATCAAGGGAGACAGAATAACTTAGCAGACGCAACAGTTCAGCGCGCAGGTACGATTCAGGAAGAAATTCTCCACCACATGACCGACAAGAAAGAAATTATGAAATCTACCGACATGACGACAGACGAGATAATCATAACGACAGACCTCAATTTCATCAGAACTGGCGGGATTCAAACAGAGCAGGGCACTTTCGACAACGGGAATTGTAGAAGCTAGGTCTCCTAATCCCAATAACGACGCGCGGCAACAAAGAGACAGACAATGACTCGCACCGCAGGCAGCCGCGTGCGCTGGCTGGGCTTGAGAAAAATAACACAGGCGCTAACCTTGAGAAAAATTCCAGTATTCTTTACCGACGTATACCGCATGATAATTGCATTCAAGTTCAAACTCTGAGTACTATGAAGAGTAAAGAATTGCACCGCATTTGACATGTAAAACCGTTTATTGAAAGATAATCTGCTTTTTAACGTAGTCTTTGCCATAAAATTTTTCACTTCACATTTCTAGTATGCTTTGTCAGACTTAAGAAACTGTTAACATGCAACACTGTTTGAAGTTAAATATCCAGTCAAGAACCAAGAGAATTTATTTAAACAGAAATTACGAATGCATTGTTATTGTGAACAGATGACACAGTGTTATTGTGTGTGTACATTCTTGCTTGGTAGTTGCACGATTACATAACAACTATGAGGCTTACATACTTAGAACATATTCTGGTACTGCTAATGAGATTTTAATGCATCATTTTGGTTTAGTTGAAAATACATTCTGGATTTAAAGTACTTTCTGTGAGATACCAGACGACACAGTGGTTAGTTTATGTGACAGCTACACGGTTTTATCACGACGCTACTAATGAGTGACAATTTACAATGTTGCTTTTGCAGTGTTTCTGTTTTATGTCTGCACAGTTTTTCTGCATTATTCTGGAAAGTAAAACATGTTTTAGTAGTAACTTTTGTGGTATAGCAACAATGAGACAGCCTTTTTCGTGGCACAACAATACGTTACTGTACAGTACTTTCTCCATCATGCCAATATGCATAATAACTAAGATATCTATACGCAAAGCATATCATTTTTGTTTATCATGAGGTAAGTACATTGACTTCTGCAGAACTTAGCTTTCGGAGGACGATAACTACGACACTTCCACAGAGATTATCTTACAACAAGATGCACAGTTTAGCGCTACAGTACACGTATTTGAGTGATTAATTTTGTACTTAAAACATTTATTTTTAAAGATTTTTGAATTACAAAGAAAGTTTTCCGTGATACATTTCATTCCATTTCTGTAATGTGTAACACCTGAGGGTATAATTACATTAATCCTCAGGGGGGTACACACCTACTTTGTGTACCATGTGTTTGGCAAGCACAAGGAGCCCTAGCTAATATGGTATTTGCTTATACAACTTTACACATCGGTACCATATTTCTCTAAGACAGAATTACACAGCTATCTGATCATTTAACAGAGAAACAAACATTTCTTTACTACATCAGTGACAGATGTTTACGTAATTACACAGTTGGATAACTTTACACTTATGAAATTGTATTTTGTCAGTACTTTGTGAACTCTTCATATTTTTGCAGAACCATTGTGATACTATGAGAGCTTTGAATGATGTATTTGGTATGGGATCATGATTGTTAAAGTACGTTTGAGGCAGATGACACTTTTGACATGAGCAGAGAATTTTTTTTAGGTTTTTAAATGATTGGAGGAAGCTACAACGATTTTGAGAGTTGACTGAGGTGTTATGATGTTATTATTACGATGACTATGTGTATTATGCTGTTGCGGTATGTTTATGATCAATAAGTTGATGCTATATGAGTTATTTGATTACGCTATGTATCTGTTATGATGAAATATTGACGAAGTGTCGACGAATAAGGTAAGGAATAATGAGTAGTGGTTAGGGACTCTGGTTTGTGAAAAAGGTTGTTGGAAACCAAGAATCGTACTTAAAGAGCTATGAAATGCATGTAAATGCGTGAATGTATTACGATGTCAATGAAAATTTTTTGGACACTGTTATATCAATAGGATTTTGTTACTACAGATTTGTAACCCAAATTCTTGCCCTGTGAAATATTTTTATATGAGTCTGTCACTGTAGTGGAAACTGCTGTCGTAAATATTTCGGGAAGAAAGGTAGGTCTCTGTAAGCACCCAGCTGCGCAACAGACGCCTGGAATAAAAAGCCATTAGTGTGTGCGTTTCAGAGGCGCAGGTGGAGAAAAAAAACGGGAGGCCATTATCCTCGCTATTGACATTCCTTTGTAGAAAGCATTGCAAATACGACATGCTCAAACCTGAAAACATATGAGTATACTGTGGAGCTCTTAATTTATGTTATTTACTAAAATGGCTAATGAAACGATGAGAAACATTTCACGGCTATTGTCTTGCTAGTTGAGAGAAATGCCATATGGCTTGCTTTATGTATTTATTAACTTATTTTGTTTAATATCTAGTTTCTAGCTGCACTGCAGCATTGGTTAAAATAAAATTTTATAGATGTACTAATATAAATATTTTCTGTCTACAGATCGAGTAAATAATAATTTTTTCCAAAAAAATGAGGGAGCACAAAAAGACATTTACCTTCACAGGAACTGCATACATAATTTTCTTTTCAAGTACTTGGTAATTTATTTTGTAGAATAAGTTGTGGTGCACCACTTTAATGACATACATATTAAGATGTGAATATACATTTCCCTTACTGTGTTGTTGTCTTTAGTGTACTATTTTTTCTGCTTGAGCTTTGTCATGTTTAGGTATAAGTTATAGAATTTGCTGTTGCTGTTGCTGTTTGCCAGGCACAGTGCTACTAAATTTCACTTTGTATGGCTCTGTTAAGCCAGTTTTACTACTGATTAATTTTTATTGTTTGCTGCACATTGCCTTATATTAGTTGTAATATTGCAGTTGCACTGCTAATTTATTTTAGTGCTGCTGCATTGCCTCGTTCCTTAGTATATATATCTGAGCTCAGTAGATTTAAGTTAGCTTAAGATGGGGTAGGCTATATAAGAGAACGAGTTGTGATGAATTGGGGGAAATGCATTGAGAAGCTATAAGAAAATGGTTTGGCCAAAAAGTATTTTGAAAGAGGATATGAACAAAAAAAGTGGGGTTTAGAGACAACAGGTTTAGGTAGGATTTTCTTGGAAATAAATGATGAGGTAAGATAATGGTAAATAAATAATGAAGCAAGAAATGTGTGAACATATAAATACAGAAAGCATGCTTGGATAGAATATTTTTGGTGTAAACAAATGTTGAAATAAGAGGAAAGATATATGGAATGAAGTTTTGAGGTGGACTGCAGTACCAAATGTCACACTGAAAACAAACTCTGTCCTGTATTTTTGTGTTATTACACTATGTGAATTTGTGTTTTTCCTGTCTGTATGTGTCTAGCTAATAAGATTTATGTTGTAGAATTTTTCTGAAAATAGGTTATTTACCTTGTAAATATGCTTAGACATTATTTATTCTGTTTTGTTTTAACGCTCATGTGTGAAGTTGATGTTTCAAAAGTTATTCTGATCTTTTATGTATTTACTTATGTCATAATTCCTGTAACACTGATGTATATGTTATTTCTATTCTTTTGTAAAGCCTGCATTACTACAAATGTTATCTGTATTGTTATGTTCTTTAATTATGTATTTTGTACCTTTGTAATTGTATTCTTATGTTATAATATTGTAATTGACACCAGTTCATCAAATTAAGTAACTTGTAAGTTCCATTTCACTGCACACATTTCTGTTGGTCATAGTATTGGACAATATGAGAGAAGTAGGGACTGATGGTGTTTGCACGTGTGTTAATAATTCAGCAAGGGACTGGATAACAGCATTGCTGGTTCTGAGGACAATTCCAAAAACTTTGTGAGCGCACAAGTGGTGGTTGTGGACTTGCTATATTATCCGCAAGACTCTTCAATGGTGATTGTGCACCTGCACAGTCACAACAGATGGCTGCTGGCCATCTCTACAAGGACTACAGTGGGTTTGCATCTTTGATGACCCACCAATACCATTATTTCTACAAGGACTGCAGTGGGTCTGCACCTTTGGTGACCCACCAATACCGTAATCTCTACCAGGACTACAGTGGGTCTACTCTGTGATGACCTACCTACCAATACTCTTCAAAATTTCGACTGACTCTGCGGTGGGTTTGCTCTGTTGTGGACCAATACCTGTCTGCATGTCAGGAGTCAGCACTGTCTTTCCGTTGGAAGGACAACACTACTTCTTCAAGATTGCATGGAAATCCACAACTTCCGTGTGCATTTTCTTTTACTGCTCAGACTTTGTGAAAAACACTGGAATGTTACTGTGATGAATGATCAGGACTGTCTTTATGGACTGTGAGAAAATTTTAGCTTTTGACCAACATTGTATCAATAAGTGTGTGCATTTGATATCTTTGTTATTGTAATTATGAAAAATTTTATCAAATCACTATTGGCCACTGCCCAAAACAATTTGTAAAATTTTTTGTGGGGAGCATGGGGGCTATGTAAGTAGGCTGTTTATGTTTTCTTATTGGCAATGTCACGTAGAGCTCTGTATGAAAATCACTGGCTGTGCTGTGTGCAGTCTGTGGCTGGTTGGCATTGTTGTTATACTCGCCATTGTAGTGTTGGGCAGCTGGATGTTAACAGCGCGTAGCGTTGCGCAGTTGGAGGTGAGCCGCCAGCAGTGGTGGTTGTGGGGAGAGAGATGGCGGAGTTTAGAAATTTGTAAGACTGGATGTCATCAACTGCTATGTATATTATGAGTTTTCAACGCTATTAAGGTAAAGACATTGTTCGTTCTCTATTAAAATCTTTCATTTGCTAACTATGCCTATCAGTAGTTAGTGCCTTCAGTAGTTTGAATCTTTTATTTAGCTGGCAGTAGTGGCGCTAGCTTTATTGCAGTAGCTCGAGTAACGAAGATTTTTGTGAGTTAAGTGGTGAAAGGTATAGGTTAATGTTAGTCTGGGCCATTCTTTTGTAGGGATTAATGAAAGTCAGATTGCGTTGCGCTAAAAATATTGTGTGTCAGTTTAAGCACAGTCATGTGTAATTGTTCAAAATGGGACGTTTCAGAGTGTAATAGCAATTGACTGTCTAACGTTTTGCTACACCTTTCAAAATTCAACTGAGCTCTCGCATTTGTGGTAACTGTTTTCACCCACGTTGTTGTTGTTGTGGTCTTCAGTCCTGAGACTGGTTTGATGCAGCTCTCCATGCTACTGTATCCTGTGCAAGCTTCTTCATCTCCCAGTACCTACTGCAACCTACATCCCTCTGAATTTGCTTAGTGTATTCATCTCTTGGTCGCCCTCTACGATTTTTACCCTCCACGCTGCCCTCCAATACTAAATTGGTGATCCCTTGATGCCTCAGAACATGTCCTACCAACCGATCCCTTCTTCTAGTCAAGTTGTGCCACAAACTTCTCTTCTCCCCAATCCTATTCAACACCTCCTCATTAGTTATGTCATCAACCCATCTAATCTTCAGAAATCTTCTGTAGCACCACATTTCGAAAGCTTCTATTCTCTTCTTGTCTAAACTGTTAATCGTCCATGTTTCACTTCCATACATGGCTACACTCCATACAAATACTTTCAGAAACGACTTTCTGACACTTAAATCTATATTGATATCAGTAATTGCTAAGTAAGTTCAAATTCATTCAGAGCTATTTAATATTAGAATTGTTGTCGACCTTAGGACTGGCAACTGTGTTATTGCAGTTAATAATCAGGTTTTCGCTAAAGTGTAGCTTCATAACTGGTAGCAAATTCGGCTAACTAATCAAAATTAACCTTTACAATTACACATATTTGCATCGGTTCATTGTCAGGACAATATGTCTGTGGCTCTTAATAATCATCAGCTGTACGCTTTCGGTTATATTCTTCTGAAATTATGCCTTACCCGATGATTAGTTACATTTGGTCACGGTCGATTACTTTTATAGCGAATGTTGTAGGGAGGCTAAACACTGCTTCTTACACCTGGAAGTGCTGTTTCCAGCCTCGCGGTGTTGCCGTGCGGTCAAGGCTCCCCCCATCTGAGGTTCGAGTCCTCCCTTGGTTAAGTTAGATTAAGTATTGTGTAAGCCTAGGGACTGATGACCTCAGCAGTTTGGTCGCATAGGAACTTACCATAAATTTCCAAATTTGCTGTTTCCATGAATGGAATGATCTTTTTGACTAGATCCTGCTAATAGGATGTGGAAGGTATAACTGCAGCAGAGGAATAAATCGCTACAGTGGCGAAGCGATTAAACCCTGCTAGAAACAGAGAGCTTTGGAGGCTGATGAAAGCAATGCCAGACGACCGTTAAACAGTTTAAGGTACAATAATAGTGTAGACAAGTACGCAGAGGAACCGCCAGTCCACCGTATTCTCCAGTTCGATTCGTGACGTGAGGACCTGGGTTATCTGACATTTTCTCACCATCAATAGGTTTATCACCGTAAGGGCAGGCTGTGATCGGCGGTAGTTTTTTCGAGTAGAAGAATACTGAAAAACCACTGTGGGAACAATAGTAACAATTTTTATGCAGACAAATCTTTTGGAACCGTGGTGCAGGGCATTGGAAAATGGAAAATACAGGTTCACTAGAAGTGTGTACATGAAAGGGAAAGTGAAGGTTTCTCGGGTGGTAATTGTTAAATCGTTCAATCCTAATGGATCTTCAATATTTTGATCACTGCTGCACTACAGCAACGGTTACAGAACAACAGGAATGAAAATCAGCCAACCACGGTTTCGACTGATCTAAACCCGTCTTCTTCAGAAGGACAGACCTGCATGCAATGCGATAATTTATAACGAAAACTCCATGGGACTATATTACGTGTCTAACAAAAGCTACTCTCTACAAAGAGTGTAGGAGTGTCACAAACAACATTGTAGATATCAACATTGGACAAGTGGCGCTTACAACTTCACATTAGCAATTCACTCCGTAAAAGCTGTCTCCACATAAAGTTTATTGGCAACGGTCTGTATGTCCACAGTCTGTATGTCCACATGTAAGAATTAAGGCCCCCTGGAATCAAGGGCTTGTTGCATCAGTGAAAAAAAGTCAGTGGCTACAATCCGACTGAGGGAGAGTGCAGGAAAACGACTCCTGAGGCATGCGCCGATAAACGTTCGGCGGTTAAACAGCCAATAACCGAAAGCACATTGAAATTACTCTCAGAAATATACCATGCAGATCAACGAGTATAGAATAAGATTCTGCAAAAGACAAATTGATAAAATATACTGGCGTAAGTTAAGATCCTTATAGGGCTGTCCTTGCGTTATCATACGAAAATAGTGATGTCTGTGTATAAGTGTGTTATTACAAGCATAATGACAGCACCGAAATTAATTCATCTCCTGTACATCATCGTACGGGAAGTAAAACTACCAGCGCATAAGCATGCAGTTACACATATTGGCAGTAAAGAACAAAAATTCGTAGGTCTAATGGATCCTTAGCTTTCAAATAAGTTTCGAGACTATCCTGAAAACGAAATTAGAGAATGTACACTGAAGCGCTACAAAATAGAGAAATTGGTACAGCCATGTGTATTCAAATACGGAGATATGTAAACAGGCAGAATACGATGCTGCGGTAGGCAACGACGCCTATGTAAGACAAGTGCCTGCCACAATTGTTACATCGGATACTGCTGCTACAATAGCAGGCTGTCAAGATTTAAGTGAGTTTCAACATGCACGAACGATGTGACACAGCATCTCCGAAGTAGCGATGAAGTGAGAATTTTCCCGTATGACCATTTCACGAGTGTGCAATGAATATCGGGAATCCTGCAAAACATCAAATATGCAACATCGCTGCGGTCAGAAAAAGATCCTGCAAGAAGGGAACCAATGACTACTCAAGAGAATTGTTCAACGTTATTGTAGTGGAATCCTTCCGCAAATTGCTGCAGATTTCAATGCTAGGCCATCAAGAAATGTCAATGTGCGAACCATTCAACGAAACATCATTGATATGGGCTTTCAGAGCGGAAGGCCCACTCGTGTACCCTTGATGACTGTAGGACACAAAACTTTACACTTAGCCAGGGCCTGTCAGCACCTCCATTGGACTGTTGGTAACTGGAAGCATTTGCCTGGTCGGACGAGTTTCGTTCCGTATTGTATCGAGCGGATGATCGTGTACAGGTGTGGAGACAACCTCATGAATCCATGGACCCTGCATGTCAGTAGGCGACTATTCAGTCTGGTGCAGTCTCTGTAATGGTGTTGGGCGTGTGCAGTTGGAGTGAAATAGAGCCACTGATACGTCTAGATACGACTCTGGCAGGTGACACGCACTAAGCATCCTGTCTAATCACCTGCATCAATTCAGGTCCATTGTGCATTCCGACAGACTTGGACAATTCCAGCAGGACAATGCGGTACCCCACACGCCCAGAATTGCTACAGTTGCTACTGTGTGGCTCGAGGAACACTCTTCCGAGTTTAAACACTTCCGCTGGCTCCAAAAGTCCGTACACATGAACATTATTGAGCATATCTGGGATTCCTTGGAACGTGCTGTTCAGAGGAGATCTCCATCCCTCGTACTGTTACGGATTTATGGACAGCCCTGCAGGATTCATTGTGTCAGTTCCCTCCAGCACTACTTCAGACATTCGTCGAGTTCAGGCTACGTTGTGTTGCGGCACTTGAACGTCCTAGCTATACGATATTGGGCAGGTGTACCAGTTTCCTCGGCTCTCCAGTGTAACATTTATTATTTCTTCAACATACAACTAATGTTCCTAAAGCTAGATGTCTAAGATTTTTTTTCTGACTTACCCACATTAATTGGTAGAAATTAGAATGAAATCTCGTTTTTTTCTCTTAATATGTCGAGATATTCCTAAATGACTCTGAAAATAAGCAACACGGTCTATTAAAGCCAACTAATCTCATATTCGGCTGTATAAGAAATGAACAGACATGATGTGGTAGCACAGCTGAAAAACTACGGCATTCGCATAAGTTTTTCAGTGCAGTACATCAAAGGGAAAAAGACTTGGCAACCCGCTTGTTACTGTGCGTCCATATACGCTGCACAAAGAGTCATGCGCACTTCAAGCTGGTTAAATACTAGTCACGCCAATCGTTGAGACCTGTTTTGAATACTGCAGAGAGTACTCGGGCAGTTGACATCGGTCACGTATCGCGACGGCGAGTCGCTGATGGGGCGATTTTTATGAAAGGCCCCGCTGCGGTAACGAGCGGTCGCCTCTCTAGCAACGGGCCGGCTACAAAAGACGCCGGCCCGCTCGGGGCTCAAAGGCGGGACCTCAGAATGCCGCAAAAACTGGTAAGGCCTCTAGATGGCCACCTCTAATGAGTCGCCCATTGTTCAAAATATTGCGCGGGGCACCGGTTTTTTTTTTTTTTTTTTTTTTTTTTTTAAGGTCCTGCCCCGCTGCTCGCAGCGAACGGGCACAGACAATGTCCTCGTTAGTTAACGGAATGCCGAACGATAGCACGTTCGTGTGCATGCGCGCGAGGGCTCAACGGTCTGTGTGTGTATGTGTGTGTGTAGTTAGCCGAGAGTCAGAGAGGAGGAAGGGGGACTGGGGAGGGTGGGTTCGTTCTGCTGTAGTAATGCCTATCTTCTGCCGTCATTCCACGACAATGAGAAATTTAACGCTGTTGTTGTCCCTCTGGTCGTGTCATCCCCAGTCCCGGCTGGTTCCGATCCTCACCCATCAACTTTCGTCCTTGTTCTGTCATGAATAATGAATCATTCAATACGTGTTCCAACCCGAGTATGAATTGAATTTGTATTACAGAGTTTAATGAGATGAATTTCAAACACGGGACGCTGCATTAGACATTTGACAGCACGTTCTCAGAGAGGGGAAAAAAGACCCTCTAATTCTCTGTACCTCCTCCTCCTCCTCTTCCCTTTAACCACTCTCTTTCTCTCTCTCTCTCTCTCTCTCTCTCTCTCTCAATCGCCGGTTTTTGTTATTCGTCGCCCATAATCCTGTCGGCGGCAGTCGCTTCTGATGTTTTATTTAAACCGCGGGGAGTGAAGTCGCTGAAAGCACATCATTACAACGGCATTCCAATTCGCGCGGAAAAAATATAAGTGCTCATTCGTCTGCGATGCAGCAGCGCGGTATTTCACCGTTCCCTGGGGGAGAGCACTGCCCACTTTTCCTTTTTTTCCGGATCGACACAGATTAAACTCCTGTGTATTCTGTAATTAAATTTCTAAACAGAACGTCCCGCATCTATCTTGTTGCTTTACGCGCTAGGAGTTCTCCAGAAGGTTTTCATCACACCCACTAATTACTTTGCTGTTAAATGGCTTTCGCTTACAAACGGGTGGATCCTCTGCTGATGTTTTCTTACTGAAATCCCGATTAGCAATTATAAAAACATTGCAAAAGTTCACTTGAGAAAACGGGGAAATTACGTAGCTAAAGTTTTCCATGTGTAATGTAAACGGGTAATACTGAGTGAAACAAATATGTTAGTGTTAGATGCCGGCCGGAGTGGCCGAGCGGTTCTGGGCCCTACAGTCTGGAACCGCGCGACTGCTACGGTCGCAGGTTCGAATCCTGCCTCTGGCATGGATATGTGTAATGTCCTTAGGTTAGTTAGGTTTAAGTAGTTCTAAGTTCTAGGGGACTGATGACCTGAGGATGTTAAGTCCTATAGTGCTCAGAGCCATTTGAACCACTTTTTTTACTGTTGGATGTTATTACTTAAGACAAGGTGAAATGAGACTGATAGTGTTGTAATTCTCTAGTGGATATGAGAAACGAGAGTTTTTCCTTTCACATCGAGTCGCAAGGGAATCGGACAATATGGAAGGTATTACAATGATTAGTGGTGTAGGCGACTAGAAAGATTTTAAGATAGGAAACGACCTATAGTAAGAAATATCCGTCTAAGGCTAAATCGAAAGCTAACACTGGACTTGCATGCGTGAGGAGCAAGCTTGGAATTCCCGTCCATTCATCCAGATATAAGAACTCCGAATTTTCCCTAAACGGCCAGAACCAAATACCGGAATGGTTCACTTGAAGAAGACGCAGTCGTTCTCTTTCCACACCTGTGTGTGTCCATTTCGACCTTGAACTACCTATGTAACAACCTAGTTGTCTACGATAATTTATTCATTGCCCTAACGATGATTCCTTTTCACGAAAATTTCATCCTTTGTCTACGGATTTTTATTGCATGGCAATGCCATACACAAATCGTAGAATAAATTCATTAGCAGAACCAGATGTATCACCTGTTATTTCTTTTTATTGTCTGCTAGTTGTCGGTGTGAATGCTCTGATCGATTACACTTAATTAATTTCTCTTCACCGTAATTCACAGTCAGTCGTACAAAATTGGAACGAAGGGGATGTCAGGGTCATTATAGGTGTAGTGGCAAAGTAGAAGCTCTCACTGAGGTGCTAGAATCTCTTTCTCTCGAATGTAAGTCCAGGGTCTCGGCATCTGTGCGATCTGGATTTAAATTTTCTTGAAAATAAAATTACTTTTTTATCATCGGTGGTGGATATGGCATGTTCATTGTCATAGATACTGTGCCATCGCTGACCCCTGTGACCGAGTGGTTCTTGGCGCTTCAGTCCGGAACCGCGCGACTGCTACGGTCGCAGGTTCGAATGCTGCCTCGTGTGATGTCCTTAGGTTAGTTAGGTTTTAGTAGTTCTAAGTTCTAGGGGAGTGATGACCTCAGATATTAAGTCTCATAGTGCTTCGAGCCTTTTGAACCATTGGACTGTGCCAGCTGTTATTTTGTTTTACCATCGGCAGTGGAAACTGCAATAGTGTTACTGATTTTGGTGTGTGTGTGTGTGTGTGTGTGTGTGTGTGTGTGTGTGTGTGTGGTCTGGACTCGTGAGAATATGTACGCCGGCCGAAGTGGCCGAGCGGTTCTAGGCGCTACAGTCTGGAACCGCGCGACCGCTACGGTCGCAGGTTCGAGTCCTGCCTCGGGCATGGATGTGTGTGATGTCCTTAGGTTAGTTAGGTTTAAGTAGTTCTAAGTTCTAGGGGACTGATGACCTCAGAAGTTAAGTCCCATAGTGCTCAGAGCCCTTTGAACCATTTTTAGAATATGTACCTAAGTTCCTTATAGAAAGAAACACGTAGTGACCTTGTTGAAGACTACATCTGATAATTTGGCTACAGCATGTTCTGTACATTTCGGTAAACTTGTACAGCAATGTCCAACAAGTATTTTAGGAGATTAATGTGCTGTACTAGACTCAAGAAAGTGAAGCTGAACACGTAACCTTCACCATCTATGCTGATAAATATTTTTCAGAGTTAACGAACACTATTTCTAGCCAGTTACGAGTCAGATGATGGTTACTATTAATTGTGAAAAACTAGTGATAGCTCTTAAGGCTGTAGAGAAGGCAGTACAATTAATTGTAGCACAGAAATCACAACGATAGCAGCTGGTTAAATGATCATTGTTCCCTGCTGTCTGATAGGAAGCGAAACCACGTCTGAAAATTATTTTTGTACCCTGAAATTATTTGTAGTACCGAGAAGGACAAGCAGTGTAAAAAAAGAGCATTCTCTGAACGATTGTTAATCGAATGTATGTATCGCATATGAACAACCCTCTTTGTATGTAAACAAGAGTACTATGATGTGCAAAAGCAAGAGAAACAAACCAGTAACAGCAAAACACTGTGTTGCTGATATGCGTCTTGTGGTTGTCACATACTTCAGATTCCCTTGGTTAGCGTCTAGAGGTGAGAGAAATGTAACGAACATGTGAACATGTAAATTTTCTATTTGAACAGTGGAAGTGCTTACAACACACTAGCGGTAACACCGCTGAAAATCTGTTTTAGTTTGGGATCGTCATTCTGACTATCTATCTAAAGCCGACGGTAGAGCAATGTGCTGCTAGGATCGTAAGAAGCTATGTGGCTCGTACGAAGGGGAAACAAAGATACACTGGAAATAAGTTCCATCGGACAACAAGACGTACATGGTCTTCTTAGCTTGCAATATACCATCAGACTTTTTCTTACTATTGAAATTTTGTGTACGCGTCTCCACAGTCTCCATAGTACATAATAGCTAGTAGAGTCGTGACCACAGCTAACAGACTTGAAGCGACGCCTGTATTTTGTCACCAACTTTTAGTTTTACGATCTAGCACTACTACTGCGACTTGCAATACAAAAATTCATCCCGTGCAACTGTCAATTCAACTACAACTTGCTTTTTTGTCAGTGCTCAGAAATAATCGATAGTGGCGTTAAGTATATCGTTATAAATGAACTTTCACTTAGGTTGTAGCACAAAATCTCACACGAGAAAAACGCTGACATTCCTCGTTCAGATGTAAAATACGGATGATTCTTCAACAGAGCCCACATTCACTCATTTTGACGATATATCGAAAAGTTGAAAATAATTGTCCAACAAAAGCTGTGATGATGGAATTCTTTTTAAAAAAGCAAATTTATTAATTATTTTGATAAATTAACGTTTCTTAGAAACGTCATAGCCGCTACATTTCATCGAATGGTATTGAATACTTCTAAGTTCCAGTTATTTGTACAAATCTGTTGTTACTGAAGACTTATTGACTCCTTGTCTTTCATTTTATTGGCCTTTGAATATTCTCATACAGCAATCCACGTAACTGGCGCCTAACTGTATACAGCTGCTATATATTGATAAAACAAAAACACAACCGATGTTAACACATAACACCTTGAAATAGCGTACTAAGTTATTCAGTTTACGGGACTTAGTTCATATATCTCTATTCACTTCCATTAGAAACGAGTAAAGTTCTGTAGGCAGTAAAATGTCTTGGTTGTCAAGTACGTTGACACAGATGTCGGTCATTGTCAACATTCCTTATCACCTTTGATGTTAGATCCCACCGGTTAATAAATCCTAAAAATATATGATTCATGCCTGTGCCGCGCGGGATTAGCCGAGCGGTCTCAGGTGCTGCATTCATGGACTGTGTGGCTGGTCTCGGCGGATGTTCGATTCCTCCCTCGGGCATGGGTGTGTGTGTTTGTCCTTAGGATAATTTAGGTTAAGTAGTGTGTAAGCTTAGGGACTGATTACCTTAGCAGTTAAGTCCCATAAGATATCACACACATTTGGACATTTGTGTCTGTGGTTATTCCGTGTAGGTGTTGTGCAAAACGATCGTGGTTCAACTTCAACCGCGCTTTGTTGTTGTTGTTGTGGTCTTCAGTCCTGAGACTGGTTTGATGCAGCTCTCCATGCTACTCTATCCTGTGCAAGCTTTTTCATCTCCCAGTACCTACTGCAACCCACATCCCCCTGAATCTGCCCAGTGTATTCATCTCTTGGTCTCCCTCTACGATTTTTACCCTCCACGCTGCCCTCCAATACTAAATTGGTGATCCCTTGATGCCTCAGAACATGTCCTACCAACCGATCCCTTCTTCTGGTCAAGCTGTGCCACCAACTTCTCTTCTCCCCAATCCTATTCAATACTTCCTCATTAGTTATGTGATCTACCCATCTAATCTTCAGCATTCTTCTGTAGCACCACATTTCGAAAGCTTCTATTCTCTTCATGTCCCAACTATTTATCGTCCATGTTTCACTTCCATACATGGATACACTCCATACGAATACTTTCAGAAATCACTTCCTGACACTTAAATCAATACTGGATGTTAACAAATTTCTCTTCTTCAGAAACGCTTTCCTTGCCATTGCCAGCCTACATTTTATATCCTCTCTACTTCGACCATCATCAGTTATTTTGCTCCCCAAATAGCAAAACTCCTTTACTACTTTAAGTGCCTCATTTCCTAATCTAATTCCCTCAGCATCACCCGACTTAATTAGACTACATTCCATTATCCTTGTTTTGCTTTTGTTGATGTTCATCTTATATCCTCCTTTCAAGACACTGTCCATTCCATTGAACTGCTCTTCCAAGTCCTTTGCTGTCTCTGACAGAATTACAATGTCATCGGCGAAACTCAAAGTTTTTATTTCTTCTCCATGAATTTTAATACCTACTCCGAATTTTTCTTTATGTTTCCTTTACTGCTTGCTCAATATACAGATTGAATAACATCGGGGAGAGGCTACAACCATGTCTTACTCCCTTCCCAGCCACTGCTTCCCTTTCATGTCCCTCGACTCTTATAACTGCCATCTGGTTTCTGTACAAATTGTAAATAGCCTTTCGCTCCCTGTATTTTACCCCTTCCACCTTTAGAATTTGAAAGAGAGTATTCCAGTCAACATTGTCAAAAGCTTTCTCTAAGTCTACAACTGCTAGAAACGTAGGTTTGCCTTTCCTTAATCTTTCTTCTAAGATAAGTCGTAAGGTCAGTATTGCCTCACGTGTTCCAGTGTTTCTACGGAATCCAAACTGATCTTCCCCGAGGTTGGCTTCTACTAGTTTTTCCATTCGTCTGTAAAGAATTCGTGTTAGTATTTTGCAGCTGTGACTTATTAAGCTGATAGTTCGGTAATTTTCACATCTGTCAACACCTGCTTTCTTTGGGATTGGAATTATTATATTCTTCTTGAAGTCTGAGGGTATTTCGCCTGTTTCATACATCTTGCTCACCAGATGGTAGAGTTTTGTCAGGACTGGCTCTCCCAAGGCCGTCAGTAGTTCCAATGGAATATTGTCTACTCCGGGGGCTTTGTTTCGACTCAGATCTGTCAAACTCTTCACGCAGTATCATATCTCCCATTTCATCTTCATCTAGATCCTCTTCCATTTCCATAATATTGTCCTCAAGTACATCGCCCTTGTATAGACCCTCTATATACTCTTTCCACCGTTCTGCTTTCCCTTCTTTGCTTAGAACTGGGTTTCCATCTGAGCTCTTGATATTCATACAAGTCGTTCTCTTATCTCCAAAGGTCTCTTTAATTTTCCTGTAGGCGGTATCTATCTTACCCCTAGTGAGATAGGCCTCTACATCCTTACATTTGTCCTCTAGCCATCCCTGCTTAGCCATTTTCCACTTCCTGTCGATCTCATTTTTGAGACGTTTGTATTCCTCTTTGCCTGTTTCACTTACTGCATTTTTATATTTTCTCCTTTCATCAATTAAATTCAATATTTCTTCTGTTACCCAAGGATTTCTACTAGCCCTCGTCTTTTTACCTACTTGATCCTCTGCTCCCTTCACTACTTCATCCCTCAAAGCTACCCATTCTTCTTCTACTGTATTTATTCCCTCCATTCCTGTCAATTGCTCCCTTATGCTCTCCCTGAATCTCTGTACAACCTCTGGTTCTTTTAGTTTATCCAGGTCCCATCTCCTTAAATTCCCACCTTTTTGCAGTTTCTTCAGCTTTAATCTACAGGTCATAACCAATAGATTGTGGTCGGAGTCCACATCTGCCCCTGGAAATGTCTTACAATTGAAAACCTGGTTCCTAAATCTCTGTCTTACCATTATATAATCTATCTGATACCTTTCAGTATCTCCAGGGCTCTTCCATGTATACAACCTTCTTTCATGATTCTTAAACCAAGTGTTAGTTATGATTATGTTGTGCTCTGTGCAAAATTCTACCGGGCGGCTTCCTCTTTCATTTCTGTCCCCCAATCCATATTCACCTACTATGTTTCCTTCTCTCCCTTTTCCTACACTCGAATTCCAATCACCCATGACTATTAAATTTTCGTCTCCCTTCACAATCTGAATAATTTCTTTTATTTCATCATACATTTCTTCAATTTCTTCGTCATCTGCAGAGCTAGTTGGCATATAAACTTGTACTACTGTAGTAGGTGTGGGCTTCGTATGTATCTTGGCCACAATAATGCGTTCACTATGCTGTTTGTAGTAGCTTACCCGCATTCCTATTTTCCTATTCATTATTAAACCTACTCCTGCATTACCCCTATATGATTTTGTGTTTATAACCCTGTAGTCACCTGACCAGAAGTCTTGTTCCTCCTGCCACCGAACTTCACTAATTCCCACTATATCTAACTTCAACCTATCCATTTCCCTTTTTAAATTTTCTAACCTACCTGCCCGATTAAGGGATCTGACATTCCACGCTCCGATCCGTAGAACGCCAGTTTTCTTTCTCCTGATAACGACATCTTCTTGAGTAGTCCCCTCCCGGAGATCCGAATGGGGGACTATTTTACCTCCGGAATATTTTACCCAAGAGGACGCCATCATCATGTAATCATACAATAAAGCTGCATGCCCTCGGGAAAAATTACGGCTGTAGTTTCCCCTTGCTTTCAGCCGTTCGCAGTACCGGCACGGCAAGGCCGTTTTGGTTATTGTTACAAGGCCAGATCAGTCAATCATCCAGACTGTTGCCCTTGCAACTACTGAAAAGGCTGCTGCCCCTCTTCAGGAACCACGCGTTTGTCTGGCCTCTCAACAGATACCCCTCCGTTGTGGTTGCACCTACGGTACGGCTATCTGTATCGCTGAGGCACGCAAGCCTCCCCACCAACGGCAAGGTCCATGGTTCATGGGGGGGGAACCGCGCTATGGTAACTGCAAATTCGCGGTTCGCGGGAACACGTCAGTCCAAAGTACCAAGGTCTGGATGGTAGCACTGGTGGTATTTTCGCATAGTAATTTCCTTTATTTGTCCGGGGATATTGCCATTCTATCTCCCACTCATTCAGTATACTCTTCTTGTAAATCGGTAATAAATCATCCGCTGGAACGTTCACACGCACCATTTATGCTTAGCTATTTCACTAATAATATTTGTTGATTAAAGACTATGAAATATTTGCGCCAAATAAGATTACAGCATAATTAAGAAAGCTTTGCTTGGACTATAATTTGATTCTGAATGTTATTTGACAGCACATAATTTCTGCTGAAGCAGAAATATATACGTGGGACTTTCAGTAAGCGATACCACGATCTTTTTCAGTCATTTTCGCTTGAATAATGCAGAATTTGTTACTGGACATCGTGGAATATTCCCGCCTCAGCCCCTGTAGTTCGATGAAGTTCTGATAGGTGGCGGCGCTATGCGTGGCATTAGAAATGGTATCGGTATCGGAGGTGCGTTCCAAGCAGAGAGCTCTCTTCGAATATCTTTTGACGGAAATCAGAGCATCGCAGATATTCATAGGCGCTTTCAGAATGTCTACGAAAACCTGACCGTGAACAAAAGCACAGTGAGTCGTTAGGAGCGGCGATTGTCAACATCGCAGCAAGATGGCGCAAATCTGTCCGATCTCCCGTGTGCTATCCGGCCGCACGCAGCTGTGATTCCAGCAGTGTTGGAACGTGCGGACACTCTGATTCGAATTAATCGAAGGATGCAAACGAACATCTCCATAACAACCCAATGTCTCACACAAGTCGGCGCACTCTAGAGGATCTCACAAAACTTCATTGGACCGTTCTCATCCAGCCTACAGCCCAGATCTCGCACCTCCCGGCTTCGAGCCGTTTGGCCAAATGAACGAAGCACACCGCGGGAAGCAATACGTGGATGATGGGGAGTTTACTGATGCGACAAGATGTTGGCTCCGACCTCGGCAAGTAGAGCAGTACAGTGCAGGCGTACAGGCCACGATGCTGGAATCACAGATTTACTTCAGATGTTGTACACCACTAGTGGGGTATTAAAACAACATAATATACATGCAGTAAGGTGCACTACATTGGAAATTTCGATAAAATCGCAAGAGACATTTTACGCGTCTATTATGTGGCTTGGGTATTAGTTCGTAGATGACGGACATTAGAGTTCCTGGTAGTCAAGTGATTAGCGTTGAAGTTTTGTATGACAAACGTGTATGAGACAGCGATTCGACTTCCACTCAAACTTAATTAATATTTTTTTTCGTCACTGGTCATGACGTTTGAGAGGTAATGTAATGAAAAAATACTGCATGAAGTTTCGATTTATGTTTTCCATATCTGTATGACAAAAACTATCCTGCAACGTGTGATGTCGAGAGCACGTCCGACGATTAATTGTACATATTACTCATGTGGTCTGCCACATTATGACTCATTATATTACTGATTGTCAACAGCATCATTCGTATCATTATTATGGAGGTCTGACTTGGGCTTTCTAGGCTTTTCCCTAGTCCTCGAAAATTTAATAAAAAATAGTAAATAGTCAAATAATATATGAAATTCACTGCAACTTCATGAAAATTCACCTGGTTTCTTTTCATCATTTTACCTCTCATATGTCATATAAATTAAATAATGTGACCAGTGGTGAAAAAAATATAGATTAGGAAGTAAGTATTGGCCGTATTCGGACTACCAATTCGTCCACGACTCTCTCGTACTGTGCGAACGCTAACTACTTGGTCACAGTGACTTCTTACCGCCAGCACCTCCGCAAAGGGAAATCACTTACATAATAGACACATAAAATTTCTGTTGCAATTTCCTCTGAGTTGCCAGAGTAGTGCTCCTTACCACTTGAAATTTATGTTGTTTTAATGGCCTACTAAAGGTGCACCAAGTTTGAAGAAAATAGGTGATGCCAAGGCCGTGGCCTAACGCCTTCACACTGAACAGAGATTACGTTGAAAAATAGGATTTCGTAGCCAGAAGAGTGGGGAATAACACGGCATATTGGAATCCTGAATAAAACGAAACTCCTTTCAGAAGAAAAAGATGTGTTGCATTACTTATTGAACGCCCCCCGCATGCCGAATACCGGAATACCGAATCGAGTAGAGGAGAAAAGAAATATCTATCACAAGCGGTCCAAAAAAAGGCATGTGTTGACAGAACACGTCTTGAGAATGACGGGGGAGTAAATATGATAATGGAGTAAAATTACAGAGAGACACCAAGGCTTGAGCACAGTAAGCAGGTTCGAGTAGATGAAGGTTGCAGTAGTTATACGGAGATGAAGAGAATTTGTATATGACAGATACGATGGGGAGCTGCACGAGAATTCAGAGAAACTTTATGTACTCACCCACTAAATGTAAGTAGTGTTGGCCGCCTTCACAGGACACGCTGGACTCAACACACTTCATCCTTCTTTTCTTCCACTACTCAATACTTTTACGTAATTCGTTTTCCGTGGGGCAGAGGAGGAACTCCACTGGTTTTCACTAACAAATGAGCAGAACACGTCTGTGGGGAACGTTCGTCTTCTGCCGTTGTGTTCATGCAGAAAGCTGGAGCTTAACATAACTCAAGTGTGCGTTCAAGGTCAAAAGTCATTAGTGCACCTTCACGTTATGATAAGCATTTCGTTACTGACGCGAACCATCTCTTTTCTTTCGTGTCAGGTTCATTGCTCCTCTGATTGGCAAATAAAATTGCTGCGAACGTTACGCGTAAAACAAAGTTCTCGCTTCGTTTAGTACTACCAGTTTTCTAAATACTCGTTTCGGTGCGTTGAACCGTTCATGAAATAAAGAGCTAAAGTATTTATACTGTTTTCAACGGAACTGAGATTCTTAGTGTTTAATGAACACAGAAATTGTTTCTCACAGCCACCTGTTTGCTGGAGGTTAAACGTAAACATATGTCTCCAGTCGTGACCGAGAGAGGTGGCGCAGTGGTTAGACTCTGGACTCGCATTCGGAAGGACGACGGCTCAATCCCGCGTCCGGCCATCCTGATTTAGGTTTTCCGTGATTTCCCTAAATCGCTCCAGGCAAATGCCGGGATGGTTCCTTTCAACGGTCACGGCCCACTTCCTTCCCCGTCCTTCCCTAATCCGATGAGACCGATGACCTCGCTGTCTGGTCACCTTCCCCAAAACAACCAACCAACTCCAGTCGTGAACAGGACAACACTTATCAGTTTGTCAGTATGCATCGGAAGGTAACTGCAAACTTATACTGTGGACGGGCTTTACCATATGAATGGTTATCAGCATCGAATTAACGTACATCGCGATTTGAGCATCCAGCAGCAATCATGAATAACAAAACGTAGAAGATCTACCCGGGCAATCGCCCGCGGTCAATAACACAGTCTGACGACCGCTTTCTACAAACTGCTGGTCGTAGTAACCTCGAAGAGAAAGCAACAGAACTGCATGTTGACATTTTGTAAGAAAACGGGAGGGATGTATGGACCAAGAACGTACGGGACTGCCTCTACCTGATCAGTTATCTGACCGTTACGGACACTAGAACAACCACTCCAATACTGTGGTGTACGAAGAAAGTGGGCGAGGGAACATTTGTTTTGAAATCTAGATGACTGGCGTCTTCTGCCCTGGATTTTTCTTATATCTTACGATTGTTGTGCACAAGTGTGCAGGTAGCCTGTTACCAACGTACGTTCCAGGCATTCATGCGGATGGGGTTGGAAACGATGTTGTTCGATCATGTTTCGTGCTAGAGTCATGCACAGTTTTTGGAATACTGTCGACGTTTCCGAGGGTCATTTGAGGACTTTGCTGTATTGGAACAGGATGCTCCAATCTGTTGTACAGCCCAACGACCACAGTTTTGGCAGTCGGTTGCCCACCTCGTGAACATCTTCCGCCGAGAAGGAGTGCTCAGTCAGGTGAAATGGAGTGTGGATCTGCTGACGTGGACCCAATCGAGATTGCTAGGCACTAGCTGAAATGTATGGTGCGTTGTTGCAAGAAGCCAGCTCAAGTGCTGGATGAGGTCGGGAGAGCCTCTGTCGAAGGATAGGGCTAGCTTGAACAGCAGCGTATCGGCCGCTTTGAGCGGCATACTGAGAATGATCCAAGCATGTTACAGTGGACGAGATGGAGCAACACTACATTGGCTGTTACCTAGTCGCTGATTTTGACTCCACAGCGTGGAGCACTAAAGACATTCGGAGGTATAAAAGTGAAGGTATACTTCTGACTTTCACCACTTCTCAAAATTAAATAAATTTCTGATGTAGATCTACTCTGTTGATTAAAATTTCATAATGAGCACAACGCAAACATTTTTCTTCTTTAATATGTAGTGTAGTTTGGCCAAATGAAGAATAACTGGATGAAACTATGGCTGAGAGTAAAAGCAGTAAGAAAGGTCTCGAGTCAAGAGAGGTAGTGATCACCCACAAACTAAACTAAACTCAGCCCGAACAGGCCATGAAGGCCCAACGGTGCCGACCGGCCGTCTTGTCATCCTCAGCCACAGGCGCCATAGGATGCGGGTATGGAGGGGCATGTGGTCAGCCCACAGCTCTCCCGGCCGTATGTCAGTTTACGAGACCAGAGCCGCTGCTTCTCTATCAAGTACTTCCTGAATTTGACTCACAAGGGCTGAGTGAACCCCGCTCGCCTACAGCGCTCAGCAGACCGGATGGTCATCCACCTAGTGCTAGCCCAGACCGACAGTGCTTAACTTCGGTGATCTGACGGGAACCGGCAAGGCCTACACCCATAATCACAGAGATAAAAGATCTCTGACAGTGTAGATTACAATAACTGAAAGTAGCTATGACAGCACACCTGGCAAGTGGGAATGTTCTGTCTGCAGTATTGTTTTAGTAGTACGACGGCAGCAAACCATCAGTACTGGTTCAGCCTCAATGTACGGCCGGGGTGAATATTATAGAGATGCCTCAGCAGGGAAGTGGGGAAGTGAGGAGCAGCACCATTATGTAGTAACCACGTTACCTTTCCTACCACCAAGGCACGTCTTCCAGGACGGGAGGAAAGGTCACCCACAAAAGTGCAGATATGCCTATGTTAGGCGTTGTGGGAAGATGCCTGGCCCTACGAGGCTGTCGCCATTATGCCCCGACCACACACTGAGACTAAACGGCTGCTGGTGGTTCGCTGCCAATATACTACTAACACTGACAGAACGTTCCACCTGCCTGGCGTGATCTCTTCTTTGGGGAATATTTCTTGTCATATCTGCACATGACCTTTGTTGCTCCATATCGTCAAAGGAATCGTTTCATGCAGTTTGTCACCGTTTAGCAACAACACCCTGCATTAGTAGGCATCATTCAATGAATGTCAGTTATTTTTCATAAAACACGTTCTCCTTGTTCATTGCCACCAACGATATACAAAGGTACTTCACGCAATAAAATGTCTTAACTCATTCCATAAAATAAAATTGATTCGTCACTGGCCACCGAAGACATGCATTATACACATCATTCATTTCACTGTAATATCGTAATCGCTGTAGTTTTCGTACTGGGGGGACGGATATCGACCACCTGCCTACTGTACAGTGACAAGATGAACTCGTAACACACGAAGTATAGCCCAATGTGCGCGTAACAAGTAAAAAACAAACAGAATGCCTTATAGTTTACATGAAACAAAAATACTATCGTAATAGACACGCTCCAGTCTAATGTGACCGCCGACAGTGAAATAATCACTCACAGACGGTAGGTCGCAGCACTAAAACAGCCCAGTCTTTGGCGGAATGCGGAAACGGAGCGATCTGACGTCCGAGGGCATGATCAATGGCTATCGGACCAAAGTCGAAGGTATATCCAAAACGGATAAGTTTGTAGACTGTCTGCGTGCCGCCGCGATCAAAATACAGGGCGACTGTAATTAAAGCTAAACATTCACAACGCTGTAGAAATAACACCACTGCTCAGAATGACGTCAAATTGCAGCGGAATATTATCGGAGAAAGGGGAAAACGTAAGACAAAAGAAAAAAAAGTGTGTGAATTGATCAGGATGGCGCTGTATGTGTCAGAATACGTAAATGAAAACACATCATGCGCACGACCCATTGAAATTGGTATAAACACGGTTTTTCCTCCCTTCGCGTCTGCGACGTTCGCTATAATTGTCTCAATGCAGGATTGCGCTGTGATTGTAAAGCTGTATTACAAGAATGATGACTGCACACGTCTCTCTGCAGACGTTCCAGACACTGAAGAGTTTGAAAAAAGGGATTAGTTCAATGACTGCCGTGGGTCAGGAGAAAATGATTCGGAGATTCGAGAATACGGGTTCTCTTGGTGTTCCACCTGGTAGAGGCAGGAAACGAATTGATTCGACGTCATAGGAAGCAGTGGCCACAGCAGTGCAAAAATGGTTCAAATGGCTCTGAGCACTATGGGACTTAACATCTGTGGTCATCAGTCCCCTAGAACTTAGAACTACTTAAACCTAACGAACCTAAGGACATCACAAACATCCATGCCCGAGGCAGGATTCGAACCCGCGACCGTAGCAGCCGCGCGGCTCCGGACTGAGCGCCTAGAACCGCTAGATCACCGCGGCCGGCCACAGCAGTGCAGGAGGAGACGAGTGGTGGTGTGCAAACGTGTAGTGCACGGAGGATTGCCCGAACATTGGACATACCAGTGAGCAACGTTCGTAAAATCCGACGAAATATCCTTCTTTGCTATCCATTCAAAATCACCCACGTGCACGAGTTGCTTCCTGTTGACTTACCAGTAAGAGAGACATTTACTTTAGAATTTCTTGCTCCCATGGAAGTGGACAATGATTGGCCGTGGTAGATTTTGTGGGCAGAAGAAGCCAACTTCCATCTTAAAGGATATGGCAACACACAGAAGTGTCGAAATGGGCAACGGAAAATCCACACGCAAACCAACCAGTACCACTTCATCCTGAAAAGGTCATTGTGTGATGCGGGTTGACGGTATCATTTATCATAGGGTCATATTATTTCGAAGAGACAGGTGCTTCCAGTCCTGTTACCTGTAGCGTTACTGGTAAGCGCTATGAGTGTCTTTTGCGCAACCACGTCATTCCAGTTCTCCATCAGCGTCGATGTGTGAATGGGATCATATTTATGCAAGATGGCGCACTTCCGCACACTGCAAATCTAGTGAAGCAGCTGCTAAAGCGCCATTTTAGAAATGATAGAACTATCAGCCGCCACTTCCCCACAGCCTGTCCGTCCCCATCACCTGATCTTAATCCTTGTGGCTTCTGGCTGTGGGGCTATCTGAAAGATGTTGTGTTCAATGTTCCGCCTGCAGACTTAGCTGCATTGAAGGCACACCCACGCATTGCGCAACACATTCTGAATGTGACCCCGGAAACACTTCGATCAGTTGTGGAACATGCTGTATCTCGATTTCATCTTGTTGCAGGAAACGGTGGACAGCATATTGAACATGGTTTGCGCCAGGCCGCGCGGGATTAGCCGAGCAGTCTCAGGCGCCGCAGGCATGGACTGTGCGGCTGGTCCCGGCGGAGGTTCGAGTCCTTCCTCGGGCATGGGTGTGTGTGTGTTTGTCCTTAGGATAATTTAGGTTAAGTAGTGCGTAAGCTTAGGGACTGATGACCATAGCAGTTAAGTCCCATAAGATTTCACACACATTTGAACATTTGTTTGCGGCAGTCACACGGAAATTAATAATCCGATTAGATTTTGATTGATGGTTTTTATGTGTTTTTTGGTCTTAGGACAATATCGGTTTTTAATTTTCCCAACCGATGTGATATGACGTTGCTGAGGTGGATGGGCTTGCGTAACTAACAGTATCTCACCTGTACACCCATGCACACTGAGTAGTGTAGTTTGTTTAACGTCGAACGTACAACTTTGGCATTGTTATAGGATGCATTTGTCATTTGTAGTCGACCTCTATTAAATTATGATGCTTACAGCGCCATCTACTGCTACATTTTGTAACTACTTGTTTTTCTTCTGCCATGGGTTTTACCCCTTCACCGATAATATTTCTTTGCAATTTGACGTCATTCTGACCGTTGGTGCCGGCCGCGGTGGCCGAGCGATTCTAGGAGCTTCAGTCCGGAGCCGCGCGGCTGCTACGGTCGCACGTTCGAATCCTGCCTCGGGCATGGATGTGTGTGATGTCCTTAGGTTAGTTAGGTTTAAGTAGTTCTAATTGTAAGTCTAGGGTACTGATGACATCAGATGTTAAGTCCCATAGTGCTCAGAACCACTTGAACCATTTGACCATTGGTGTTACTTCCACAGCGGTTAGAAAGTTTAACTTTAATTACCCTGTATACCGTGCATAGCAAAATTTCGCTTTCTAAAACCGCAACCGAGACAAATGTGTTGGTTGACCGTAGATGACAGGAATGAACGGTAGCTGCGGAGAAGTGTATGGGTGTACGGACGTGGAAGTGTTGAACAACCTGCCGACAAGGCGAACCACGAAGCTACCAATAACGTCTCCTCCACGACCGTTCAGCGATCGTTGCTGCTTATGGGTCTTCGCAGCCGGCTCTTTATTCACGCAGCCATGCAGGGTACTGATAATCGGCGACAAAGGCTGGAATTTGCTTGGCAGTAGCGCAAATGGACCTCCACTGAGTGGCGACAGGTGATCTTTACGGATGAAGCACATTTTGTGCTTCATCGGACACATGTCCGTTTGTTTGTAAGGCGTGAAACGTCTGAAAGCAAATAACCTGCAACAATCGTTGGGAGGGTCCACGATAGAGAAGAGAGCATTATGGCCTGCGGACGTTTTATCAACACTAGTATGCATCTATCCTGGGGGACCACGTCCATTCCTACACGCAGTTTGTTTATCCACAGCACGATGTCATCTACCAGGGGGTCAATGCAATCTGTCACACAGCTCGTAATGACTCGCGTTCTTCGAAGAGGACCAAGATGAAGGTACCGTGCTTCCCTCGCCACCAGATTCTCCGGATTTAGACCCAAACGAGAAAATGTGCGAACACTTCATCCGATGATAATGATGTTTGGTTTGTGGGGCTCTTAACTGCTCGGTTATCAGCGCCCGTACATTTCCCAAACTTTGCTCAGTCCAAACTCGCCACTTTCATGAATAATGATGAAATGATGAGGACAACACAAACACTCAGTCATCTCGAGGCAGGTGAAAATCCCTGACCCCGCCGGGAATCGAATCCAGGACCCCGTGCTCGGGAAACGAGAATGCGACCGCGAGACCACGAGCAACCTAGCACAGCTGGCCAGAGCACTGGTACATTCTTGAAAGTACTGCTTTCCAGAACCACACTGAGTCTTCCTGCAGGTCTGGCTACGGAACGCCTTGAAAGACGTGGTTATTACGGCTTTTATCATGTAGACGTATTAAGATGACCGGACAGCACGTATACAGAACCATGCATCGTATAGAAGGCAAAATTCTCAGTGATACCATTGAAATTATACACTCCTGGAAATTGCAATAAGAACACCGTGATTTCATTGTCCCAGGAAGGGGAAACTTTATTCACACATTCCTGGGGTCAGATACATCATATGATCACACTGACAGAACCACAGGCACATAGACACAGGCAACAGAGCATGCACAATGTCGGCACTAGTACAGTGTATATCCACCGCAGCAATGCAGGCTGCTATTCTCCCATGGAGACGATCGTAGAGATGCTGGATGTAGTCCTGTGGAACGGCTTGCCATGCCATTTCCACCTGGCGCCTCAGTTGGACCAGCATTCGTGCTGGACGTGCAGACCGCGTGAGACGACGCTTCATCCAGTCCCAAACATGCTCAATGGGGGACAGATCCGGAGATCTTGCTGGCCAGGGTAGTTGACTTACACCTTCTAGAGCACGTTGGGTGGCACGGGATACATGCGGACGTGCATTGTCCTGTTGGAACAGCAAGTTCCCTTGCCGGTCTAGGAATGGCAGAACGATGGGTTCGATGACGGTCTGGATGTACCGTGCACTCTTCAGTGTCCCCTCGACGATCACCAGTGGTGTACGGCCAGTGTAGGAGATCGCTCCCCACACCATGATGCCGGGTGTTGGCCCTGTGTGCCTCGGTCGTATGCAGTCCTGATTGTGGCGCTCACCTGCACGGCGCCAAACACGCATACGACCATCATTGGCACCAAGGCAGAAGCGACTCTCATCGCTGAAGACGACACGTCTCCATTCGTCCCTCCATTCACGCCTGTCGCGACACCACTGGAGGCGGGCTGCACGATGTTGGGGCGTGAGCGGAAGACGGCCTAACGGTGTGCGAGACCGTAGCCCAGCTTCATGATGACGGTTGCGAATGGTCCTCGCCGATACTCCAGGAGCAACAGTGTCCCTAATTTGCTGGGAAGTGGCGGTGCGGTCCCCTACGGCACTGCGTAGGATCCTACGGTCTTGGCGTGCATCCGTGCGTCGCTGCGGTCCGGTCCCAGGTCGACGGGCACGTGCACCTTCCGCCGACCACTGGCGACAACATCGATGTACTGTGGAGACCTCACGCCCCACGTGTTGAGCAATTCGGCGGTACGTCCACCTGGCCTCCCGCATGCCCACTATACGCCCTCGCTCAAAGTCCGTCAACTGCACATACGGTTCACGTCCACGCTGTCGCGGCATGCTACCAGTGTTAAAGACTGCGATGGAGCTCCGTATGCCACGGCAAACTGGCTGACACTGACGGCGGCGGTGCACAAATGCTGCGCAGCTAGCGCCATTCGACGGCCAACACCGCGGTTCCTGGTGTGTCCGCTGTGCCGTGCATGTGATCATTGCTTGTACAGCCCTCTCGCAGTGTCCGGAGCAAGTATGGTGGGTCTGACACACCGGTGTCAATGTGTTCTTTTTTCCATTTCCAGGAGTGTATACAAACACAACTTTCAAACCGATTGTTTCTATTTTACTTATTGTTTATATCTTTCATTCCAGGATCTTGAACGTAGGCTCACATGTTCACACATTTGCTTGTGATACAACACTTCTTTTGAGCATTTCATTGGTTTATTCATGTTACGTTGGACCCACTGGGTATGGTAACACGCTTGCTGCCTCGAAGTAGGGAATACCGGGTGATCAAATAGTCAGTATAAATTTGAAAACTTAATAAACCACGGAATAATCTAGACGGAGAGGTAAAAATTGACACACACGCTTGGAATGACATGGGCTTTTATTAGAACCACCCCATATTGCTAGACGCGTGGAAGATCTCTTGCTCGCGTCGTTTGATGATGATCGTGTGCTCAGCCACCACTTCCTTCATGCTTGGTCTCCCAGGTCCCCAGACCTCAGTGCGTGCGATTATTGGCTTTGGGGCTACCTGAAGTCGCATGTGTATCGTGATCGATCGACATATGTAGGGATGCTGAAAGACAACATCCGACGCCAATGCCTCACCATAACTCCGGACATGCTTTACAGTGCTGTTCACAACATTATTCCTCGACTACAGCTGTTGTTGAGGAATGATGGTGGACATATTGAGCATTTCCTGTAAAGAACATCATCTTTGCTTCGTCTTACTTTGTTATGATAATTATTGCTATTCTGATCAGATGAAGCGCCATCTGTCGGACATTTTTTGAACTTTTGTATTTTTTTGGTTCTAATAAAACCCCATGTCATTCCAAGCATGTGTGTCAATTTGTACCTCTCTATCTACATTATTCCGTGATTTATTCAGTTTTCAAATTTATTCTGGCATTTTGGTCACTCTGTATTTCAAAATTTGGGTTGCTGTTAAAATCTGCCTTATGAAAAAACTATTTATTTCTGTTTATTCACCCGCACACCATTCGACACCAGCGCGTCATCTTCGATGGATCAAATTCTATTTCTGTGAAGAATAATGTAAAGTATATAATTATTTATGTACTGTGGGGCTAGAATTATAACAAGTGCATTTCGCCAGCCGCTGTGGCTGAGCGGTTCTTGGCACTTCAGTCCGGAACCGAGCTGCTGCTACGGTCGCAGGTTCGAATCCTGCATCGGGCATGGATGTGAGTGACGTCCTTAGGTTAGTTAGGTTTAAGTAGGTCTAAGTCTAGGGTACTGATGTCCTCAGATGTTAGGTCCCATAGTGCTCAGACCCATTTGAACCAATTTGAACAAGTGCCTTTTGTTTGGTTTGTTTCTACCGCTCCCCTGAAAATTACATTACTAGTGGAGCTCTGTTATTATAGACGAGTTTTTGTTCGTTTTTCGTCGTTCTTGACAGCATGTCATCCGCAAAGTAGTCATGAAAAGAATTCTTTGTGCATTTTTCAAGTGAAATTTCTCAGGTAGAGGTTAATGTACTTATATCTGTATGTAAAATGAAGGTGGGCGTGGGAAAAAAGAAAGGAAAGGGAAGGGACTACCGATGTCAGCTGCATCGAGACGTCAGCGGAATCAGCGGCGACGAGTGAAAACGTGTACCTGACCGGGTTTCGAACTCGGGATCTTTGTGTCACAGGGAGGTGGGTCAATCACTGCGCCGTCCGGGACACACGCTATCGCATCTGCACGGACTATTTTGGCGCGCCTCACGGACGATCCACATTCCCACCGATAACGGATATCCGCAGTTCTTGTCTATTTCCTCCACGATCGCTACTCAGAGATTCCCTCTGGAGGTCGGACGTATTTGTGCATCCGCACTGGAGAAGGTGGATCTATTTCCATCCAGGCGAATCACCGCAATATGAAAGCATGGTATCTGTCCTTTTGGACATTTCCGAAAGAACAGACACCACGTTTTCATATAAAAGTACTTATATTTTCCGTCCTGTTGCGTTTCTCTAGTGGATATCTCTATCTCAGCTGTTACCAAAATTCTCCTTCCACACTGTCATTTATAAAATAGGAGTAGACAAAGATGTCCACCAGAGATACAAAGCAAGCACGGCAAAACGTAAAAAGGAGTTTCACACCTTAGTAAGGAATAACTGAAAAATAAAATGAATACTCCTGTAGGTGGAATTTATGTAGCACACCTCAGGGAAGCGTGCTCGAGTAGGCAACGGGGTCATCCTCGCCAGGAATATCGAGGCTTCGGGCCGCTTGGCGAGCCAGATAGGGAGTGTTCCGTGCTCATGGCAGACACACGAGCTGTCGCGGTGGCACCTGCCGCTGCCGGCCGGCCGTAATAACTTCATCAGCGCTACCTGCTCTGGCGCGGCCCGGCGGCGAGGCCCGCTTATTACGGCTGTCACGATGCTCTGAGCGAAACAACCAGTTCGTTGACGGCGTTCTCTGGCATTACCGCGCCGCCGATTGTGGCCGCTTCCTAAGTGGCGGGCCAGAGGGTCTCTCCTCTGCTCCACTCTCTGGGGATGCACCGGGCCTCAGGGCCGCGTCCTCTGGCACGGAAATGCTCCCCTCAGCATGTCGAGCTCGCCTAGCCAGGTGTTGCCACACTGGCGCAAGGGCCTCGTAATGGAGTCCTCGTGTCCCTCGTCTCTCTATGGGTAGAGGTGTACGCGGATAAGAAAAATGCTGGATTGAGAATTTCACTCTGCAGCGGAGTGTGCGCTGATATGAAACTTCCTGGCAGATTAAATCTGCGTGCCGGACCGAGACTCGAACTCGGAAACTTTGCCTTTCGCGGGCAAGTGCTCTACCATCTGAGCTACCGAAGCACGACTCACGCCCGGTACTCACAGCTTTACTTCTGCCAGTATCTCGTCTCCTACCTTCCAGACTTTACAGAAGCTCTCCTGCGAACCTTGCAGAACTAGCACTCCTGAAAGAAAGGATATAGCGGAGACATGGCTTAGCCACAGCCTGGGGGATGTTTCCAGAATGAGTTTTTCACTCTGCAGCGGAGTGTGCGCTGATATGAAATTTCCAGGAAATTTGAAGAAAAATGCCATCTGCACCACATCCGTAACTCCATTTCGCGCACTTGCAAGTCTTTTATCCGTGTCCGCGGATTTTAAAATGTTATAAATCGTTTCAGTCCGTTCGGTAAGGTGGAGCTCTAACACCAGGCTTCAGTCTGTCGTGAGTTTTCGTCTACTCAAGTCAGCCATCGTAACTTAAATTTCAGTTTTGGTACACTGTATCTATTAAATAATTTTATTTTAATATTTTTGTTACTTCATTTTTTGTTGGATTATACGCACATACAGAGTGATTCAGCTGCTCTTATCGCTGTCGTTTTTTGCAATCCTCAATGTTGTTGCAGACGTTCATAAAGCAAGCGTTTTCATATTTTCTCGCCCGTCATGCGTAAACTATTAGTCCTACAGAAAATGAAGAGGAATTTTTCTTGGAAATTTAATGAAGTTAAATTTTTTACTGTGATACGTTTTCGCTAGAGGAAGTAGTTTTCCAGTTATTCAAGGAAAACATAGAAAAATGAACTTCAAACGCACCCCCACACCTACACTCAACCTCCAACGTTCAGGATTGATTGTATTTTCATGGCACTCCATCCTACCATTGTACAAGTATTTGTAAATACACGAATTATTTTCCACATTCGACCTTTCTTGGTCTTCATTAACTGACCTTACGCCACAGCCTTAGTCCAGGACTTACCGACGGCAGATTTGATGTTCGTGTAAATTTTTACCTAACAATTTTGTGAATTTTAACAGCATAAAATAAACATTAAGTTCATTGTATTCGTCAGGCCTTCATCATCATAAACTAAAGGCTATGCCTTGTCAATTTAGGCACGTCCCTTTCTATACTGTCATTCTCTTCAATTGTTCATACGATTTTACTCCCATATCTTCTTTGATGTTATTAAAATACGTTGCTCTTGGCCTGCCTCTTCGTTTTTTCCCTAAAACTTTACCTTCAAATACATTCTTTAGGAACTGGCTCTGCCTCATTATGTGCCCTATCATTTTTGATTTTCTTCTTCCCATATAATTTAGCAGCGTTCTGTTCTCATTCACTTCTCTTAAGACCTGTTCAATACTTTTTCTATCTACCCAGCTTGTTTTCATCATTCTTCTCCATATCCACATTTCTATTGCTTCCAGTCTCTTTTCCTCTGCCTTTCCCAAAGCCCAAGCTTCACATCCGTATGTTAAGACACTTCAGACAAAAGTTTTGGCAAACTTTATCCTACTTTCTAGGCTTATATGATTATCTGTTAGTAAATTCCTTTTATTTTGGAAAGCTTGCTTTACCAAGGCTATTCTCCCCTTTATATCTGATACATTTATTGTCGTCAGTGATTGTGTTGCCCAAATTACAGAAGTTTTCAACCTGCTCTAAAATATCATCTTCTAGTTTAATATTAGCTTTACCATTTTCTTTTGTCTTCCCTACTACCATAGCTTTTGTTTTATTCTCTTTTATTTTTAGATTAAATTCCCTTAGGATTTTGGCAAATTTTAGCAACAACTCTATTTCCTTTACTGAATCAGCAAGTACTACATCATACGCAAAACGGATACAGTGTATTCGTTCCCCGTTAATTTTAATTCCTTTGGTTATTCTTTTCAATTTTTCAATGGTTTTTTTCAATAAATAAGTCGAACAAATATGGTGATAATGGGCATCCTTGCCTTACTCCCCTCCTTATTTTTGCTTTCTTCTTCACACCATTCACTTCTATCTGTGCTTCATGCCGTTGATATAGGTTCCAGATTAATCTTCTGTCCCTCCAATCAAGATTCATTTCCTTCATTGTTCGGAATAACAATTTCCAATTAACCATGTCAAATGCTTTTTTTTAAATCTATAAAGGTCAAGTAGGTTTTCCTATTAACTTCAATTCGTCTTTCTAATACCATCGTCAGAGCTAGTATTGCCTCTCTAGTTCCTTTTCCAGATCTGAAACCAAATTGGTCTTCTAGGTTTGCCTCAATTTCCTATTTTATTCGATTTTTTATTAAGTTTAACATTAGTTTTTAAGTGTGGGATAGTAAGGAGATAGTTCTATAGTTCTCACAGTCCAGAGCATTTCCTTTCTTGGTACTATTACTGTTTTGCTGTTAAAAAAATCAGTAGGTAGCTCTTTTCCATCTTCATAGTACTCTTTAATAAGTTTATATAAGTACTCTTCCGTTCATTCTCCACTTTCCTCCAGTATTTCTGCTGGGATGTTATCTGTGCCTGTCGCTTCCCCATTACTTAGATCATTCAAGGTACTGTTGAATTAATCTTTAGTTGTAGGTAGCCCTATCATGTCGATATCCACACTGCTCTCTTCTTCCAGAATTTACCCCTCATTAGCAATATCTTCTCCTTCATATAGTTCCTCAATATACTATTTCCATCTTTCGCATACATCCTCTAATTCGAAAAGTAGGACACCGTTTTTATTCTTGGCCGTATTTGTTTTTGTTCTTGGCTTCATTTGCATTTATTTAATTTGAGACTAGGCTCTATCAATTTGACCTTACTTAGATCTATTTGAATTACCTTATGTTTGTCCTGCATCCCCTTTTCCTTTTCAGATCTACATTTCTGAGTAATTGCATTTTTTACTCTTTTGTACTTAAAAATCTAAAGTGGATACACGAAAAACATAAGGAAATTCAACAAGATCTAAGTGGAGGCCAAATTAATAGAGCCTACTCAGGCCTTCTGACTACTAAATTTCTGTGTTTGTAAGGGTTAAGTTGGGGTCGAATGGTCAACCTAATTAGTTTTAGCGTAACGTTTACAACAATCGTTTCTCGTTCATTACCCTTACGGGAACCTTCAAAGTAATAAGGTTAACGAACTAGCCAACTATGTTAATGCCATAATAGCGCAATCAATAGAGCCCAATAAAGGCCTAATACCGAGAACACTTCGTGTAGTCAGACATTTTTGTACAGAGGTAGGAGGCAGTGCCAACAACTAAAAATCCTTTCTGTGAGGGACGAGTGTGGAATAGAGGTGGGTTTGAAGGTCACTTATGTTGTCCAGCGAAGAAGTATCTCAATATAAAATTTAACTAAATTACACTTTCTACAGAAAGAGCTTGTTTTTTTTCTGTAGGATTGATAGTTTGCTCATAGCGAGTGAGAGGATATGAAAATCGCACATGTGATTTATGGATAGCTGTAACACTGCAGGTTCGCGTAAGACTACCGCGGTAGGGGCAGCTGAATATCTATGTAGAAATTGTGTTTCACTGTCGGTATTACAAGCTTCTAGGGGTTTGTACAGGGCCTCAGTAGATAAAATTTTGAAAAGAAACCTATGTCTGGAAACGGAGTGTTAAGGATGCAGAATAAGTTTGAGTATCAAAGCACTTACAAATTCACCGTTTCACGGTACGAACACAAACTGAGAATAACTGAGAATAGGGCGCCGTTGTCAGTTCCTGTTATAATTATGAGATCATATACCATTTTCGTCCCAGTACAACAACGGCTGCGAGAAGCTGTTAACGTTCGCATCTGGGAAGTTTGATTGAGGTACTCCTAGAAGCTTGTAATGTAAATTGTGATATACCCTGTATACGCAAATAATGTGTGAAATGCTTAGACCGCCTTCACTTTTATTCGTTGGTCGACTTTAAATGTTCGTATATCTCCCCCCCCCCCCCCCCCCCCCCTTATCGGGAAAACCATCAAAAACAGTTGTAACCCACTAAGGAACCTAACGTGAATACGTTGCCATTTTTAAAAGTATGACACCTTTTTCTAGGTAACTATTTCTCCATTAGTTTACATTCACACCACTGTGTTTCCGTTTCGATATGGTAACGCAGTGGTTTATTTTATGTTGCTATACACTGGATAGTGGCTTAAAAAAGCGAAACAAGTTGTGAAATCTGAATTATTTTTTATTTTTACTACAACATCCCTGTGTTTCACATTACAAATCAACAATTTTCGAATAAAACCTGAACTGAACATTGACAATTTCAATCTTTCTTTAATTTTTAACAGACAGGAGGATAGCACTGGACGACAAAAATGAAACAGTTTGTAATATGTTCCAATTTGGCGATATTGAGAAAGATAACTAATTCATGATATGATGTAAGAGGTGCACACTATTTATCTGTAAACGTAACGTAATTAACATTATTTTCTTTCATTCGTATAAAAGTACTTATGCCCGAAATTTTCGCGAAATTATTAGAATTTGTAGAATTTTTTTCAACCCAAACTATAACGAATTAAAGAAATTATTGAGAAATTCAAAAATAATAAGCACCAATAATAATAATCCATATCACTATCAGTATCGTTGATCTGATTTATAGTATACTCACTGGAGTTTCCTAAAGTTTTAGAAGACAGAGATTCATCGTCAACTACATAACGCAAGTTTCTTTGTACAAAAACCTATTTTTCGATTTTTGCAGAAGAAAGCTTGTTTCTAACTTTACTATGCATCCTCCCATGCACAAACGAATTGTGTTCGCTTGCGGCTGTTGATGGTGGTACCCCGAGAAGTTTTCAGGCGAGATAACTTTGCGGTTGACTGCTACACAATCCTTTCCATGAGGTACTAGGATAAATAATTTCAGTGGCAGCCCACATACCATCTTAGCTGAAAAAATCATCGCAAGCTCTAAATTCAGCGACATTAGCTTGCATACTGTGGATCGTACAAAGCCACCGCATCATGGATAGGCTTTCAGGTGGATTTTGTTGTGTTTGTAATTGCAAATGTAATACGTAAGTGGTCTCCTGGAGATAGCATTCAGCTATTGTTTTTAGAAGGTCCACCTCTATTGCAGTGTTAATAAAGCGCTGACATACATCTCACAACAAGGCATTTTCTGCCTCATGCTCGGTGATGGCAGTAAACACTGGTCTTAGTAAGCGACCTGTTTGTTCATATTTTTCCCACGTCTTTTCCTTTAACGCAGCATTTGTTACTGTGTTATCGAAACGAGCTGAATGGGAAACAATGGATAGCCTCCTTGTTCTTTATCAGACTTTCAAAACTTATTTAAGCTCCAGCCCAAAGAGTTGTCGAGGGAAGTTTCAAAGTTACAGCAGAATTCCCGACTTTTCTTCCTGCTTCGAATACAACATAGCATGAGGCATATGACTGAATTTCAATATTCTGATTATGTTCTTACTGAGTGTAATATCTCCTGAAGCACAGATACAGCCATGAAATCTTTGATGAGGAGATTAATACTGTGGGCAGAACACGCTGCACGTGCTATACGCAAGTATTTTCTTCCACTATTCTCAGCCACCCTGCAAATTGATTGTATTGTCGGCCATCACTGCTATGAACGTCTCGTTCGCTGTCTCTTCAATTATTGTAATAAGACGTGAGGCAAAAAATTGTGTTTATCTGCACCCACCAGGACGAATACTCTTAAAGAAAATTGGTTCTGGTTTCATGACACTTGATGTCCGACACATCTGTCCATCCATCAGAAATTAAAGCGGGAGCGTTTGATGGTTTAACCTTATCTGTGACAGAAGCATGAAAACGTTAATATTCGGGCGCCGCTGCTCCGATAGAATTTTTTTTAGGTGGCTCTTAGCCTGGACGAATTAAACGAAAAGCGTTCCTCCAGTATTGGTTCACTGCCATTGACGAGGCACCTGAAGCATAAACAGCTCTAGCGACGAGTTCGTCTAAATCTCTGTCAGAAATCGTCGTAGGAGTGCCTAATAAAACTGATGATGTAACGTACAAGGGACGACATTGCTCATCAGGTAAGATCACAAATATAACGGACATCGACGGGGCCGGCCGCGGTGGCCGTGCGGTTCTAGGCGCGGCAGTCCGGAACCGCGGGACTTTGACGGTCGCAGGTTCAAATCCTGCCTCAGGCATGGATGTGTGTGATGTCCTTAGGTTAGTTAGGGTTAAGTAGTTCTAAGTTCTAGGGGACTGATGATCTAAGATGTTAAGTCCCATAGTGCTCAGAGCCATTTGAACCATTTTTGACATCGACGGGTCATTAGCTGTTTCAGAAGTTTGATATACTGCGGACAGAGTCAAAGCTTCTGAAGGTGATCTCGTAGACGAGTAGCCACTGAATTATGATATATGGTTCCGCAGCACCTACACATAGACTCCGTGATGTCTCCAGTGGCCCATGTACTGTACAGTTCTCTCACTTCGGAGCAATGACCGAAGAATACTGGTTGCATACTAATGTTTCGTAGGTTACACAGCCCTTCATATATCCTCACTCAGTTTCTACACGGCTCAGCGCTTCCGATTTCTAGTGGAATCTGGTTAGATATTACTCGCATCATAAACAATGCGTTAGAAATGAGGTAACTCCCGACAGGTGTACAACACACTAACGTACAGATAATGTGGGTAGGATCTTTAGTGCACAAGTCTACTAGAAAAACTGCCATAGTCTCCGCTTACTTGTGAAAGTCTACGTAACTTGTGGTAATTTTACAGATTTGTTTACATGTCACACAGTTAGTTTAACAAAAATACATGAACTCACAAAATTATATCACGTTTACATCCTACACTTATGAATGCAATAAGCGCTGCGTTGCGTACTTGTAAATATATTCAAGAGAAACCTTGGTGACTTCACTGATTTTATTCCGAACGTGGTTTATTGTGTATGTGATACACAGGCATTAGTCAGAGAATGAAGATCCCGGTTGGACAGAATGTCCTATAACAACTTTTATATACCCTTCTGTGAGGTTCTGTGATTTCCTTTGTCGTCTCTGTTAATGGACGCGAAACAGGAATAACTCAGGAATAAGGCAGCCTCTGGTACGATGAATGCATTATGTACATTTCTTTGTGCGGAAACCAGAAAGGTGGACATGCTACCATCTTCAGCCCTTGCAGATACCAACATCATGTCTACAGTCTCCAGGAAGCTGTACGGTCAAGTGTGGCAATACTCCATCCGCAATGTGTAACAATAATGGCTTAATAGTGAGCACCTTATCTGAGTTGGGCTAATGCATGCAAGTCAGTTGTATCAAGGAAAAATAGTTCGAATATATAGTGTAAGGGGTCCATTAGGGGTTAATTACTATTCGATAGCGCACTTGAGCTAATGTAATTTCGATGGATTGCTCACGCGCTGCCTGTGATATGGAATATCTATGCTACAACAGAATCGCAGTTCAGAGCAGTGTTGGCAGGAATTCGAGTTTAGTAGCTCGCAGAGAGCAGTCGTGTTTTGTAGCTCACACAGAGCGCTTGAGTTCAGAAGTTCGGACAGAGCAGTCCAGAGGTTGACTTGTGTTGGGCCGGTCGTGCAGGACGATGGCAGTGCCTGAGCGATGTAGTATTGTTCTCTGTTGCCGCGAGCATATGTTAATTGCCACAACTGATTTAACCACAATTATAATATTAAAGTTTCATGTAATTCCTTACAGAAATGTTTTAATGTTGCCGCGAGCATATGTTAATTGCCACAACTGATTTAACCAAAATTGTAATGTTAAAGTCGCATGTAATTCCTTGCAGTAAGGTTTCAATAACAACTTTTGTTCTGAAGAAAACTTTTGCCAGTCATTTATCTGAGTTTAAAGATTTTACGAATTTTTGCTGTGCATACTCATGTTGATTAAGCAAAAGAAAATCAGTTGTTTTCCTACAAATGAATATCTAGTGGCCAGCATTGCACTAGGCTGTGTCAAAATTTCTTATAGGAGCAGATATATACATAGCGTTATCTGGCAACATCAATGTGAGGTAAGGATTTTTCAGTTTATTGAGGATGATTTCCAGGGCCATGACGCAGCGCTGCTGACGTCAAAACTTATTACTCTCGATATGCAGTCAATCTTTAATGGAAGTTCACATTAAAACTTGAGATTTTATTGTTGGAAAGAAATTGTTCGATTGGGAACTTCAACGAGATTTTTTTCTGTTGAATGGCAACACTAAAAGTGAATATCATATTTATTTTTCTGTTCGGAGGTAACATTTTTTATGGAGGTATGCCAGTGCGACCTGCTAAGATTAACTGTGAGTCCTTGTGCACGAAAAGTTTGTAACAGTTGTTCAAGAATCAAATTATGTTGAGACCAGTTAGCTTCTACGATAAGGATGTCGTCTACGTACGTTGTGATTCTGTCTTCAAGTTCTGTAGGAAGTATTGAATTCAGACCACGAATAAATGCTGCTGAAGGAATTGTTAGAACAAATGGTAATTTGCAGAATTGACAACAATCACCAAAACAGAGAAAAGCTGTGTGCTTTCTACAGTTTGGATGGAGCTGAAAGTGCCAAAATCCGTATTTTAAATGTAAGGTGGAATAAATAGCAGTATCATGAAATTTCTGTAGAAGTTTCTCTAGTGTCTGTGGGCGATCAGTTTCATTAATAATAATGTCGTTGACATGACGGGAATCAAGTACGAGGCGAATTAAGCCATCCTTTCTCGTAACAATATGGAGCGTGTTTATATACGGACTAACTGCCGGTTCAATAACCCCTTGGTCTAGCATACCTTGTAATTCTTTCTTAAGTAGTTCTCTGTGGATATAAGGAATAGGATAATGTTTGGCTTTAAACGTGTCGTGCTGTTTACCTTGAAATTCATACATAAAACAGGACATAGTACCAGGAATGTCGTCAAAAACTGGGGCTTGCTGTAAAAGAATTTTGCGTAGCTCTGCACGTTTGTCATCTGTATTTGCATTGCTCTGTTTTACTGTATCTGAAATCATTAGCGTAACATCGCAGTCGTCTTCATCTGGTGCACTGTAATTGTGTACATACGTATCTGTGAACGATGTGGTATGCCAATCTACGTTACGGGATATAGAAATGACCTCTGTTCGATTAATTGCCTGCTATCCTGCTGATAATGCGTGCTGAATTTCCAATGCCAGTTGTACCTTTTCGTCCTTTAACATCAAATTGGAACTTTGAAAATCAATAATTGGGTCATGTTGCACCAAAATGTTCTTACCTAAAATAACGTCAGATGTCAGTAAAGGAACAATCAAAAAATTTGTGTGAAACATGACCACCAATAAAAAATGATAAGTATGTCTGTAATTTTACATCTACTCCTTTACCAGGTACTGCTTCTCTTACTTAGGTTTTGCCTAGTGGTAATATAGGATAAGTATTCTCTTTGTTACATTTGTTGAAAGTCTCTTCATTTATTACTGACATAGGTGATCCAGAATGGATTACTGCTGAAAATGTGGATTATCCAATTTTTACTTCAAAAACAGGGTGGGAAATGTTTTTCTGTATAACTGGTTTTTCATGTAAAAGCGTGTCTCGTATATCGTCAAAAGTAACAACATTTTCGTGAACAAAATCCTGTGTGCCAAAAGTATTGTCTATGTTGCTGGAAGATATAACATGTACTGTATCTAGTCAAGTTTCTTCCGACGTACTGTTATTTGTAGGAGGGTGCTGTGTCATTTCCACTATTTGTACTGTTCTGTCACTTCGTCCTGATGTATTTGTCTGAAGATGATACCGACTGTCTGGTTCATTCATAATATACTGTGGTTGTGTATGATTCTGCTGCTGATAAAACCTACTGTTTTTAAACGTGCGCTGAAAACTGTGCTCATTGCTTTTACGCCTGTCATGATCGTCGCTACTATACGGCGCATTGCGATGGGAGTTGAAATAATGTTTTCTGTACGTACTGGCTTGCTTGTTGCCGAGCGTTATTATTCGGCGGAACCGATGCTGTACGTGCAGGCGGCGAAACATTAAAGCCTGCCTGACCTTGTAAACCACATTGTTAGTTAGGTATGCCAACTGACTGGGTTTGTTGCTGTTGTGGGAAAAAAAAACCTCGATTGTTGCCAAAATGTGTTTGCCGTTGTTGATAATTATGAGGATACTGCTGATTAAAATTTTGTCTGTTATAAAAATTATGCTGGTAGTTCTTGTCATTTCGGGGGTGTCTGATAAAACGGTCACTTTCAGGTAAAACTTGTCAGAACAGGTATTTTTCATTCATTCCTAATCCTAGATAGATCGATAGTTGAACAGTTATTTTGATAGATATAAAGGATACTAAAAGAGTAGGCAGCAGTGCAGACAACTGAAGAATAAATAGCACTACTATGACACGGGCCCCCGTGCACGCTACCGCACATATTCATCAAAGTGAAATTAATCCCCTGAGGTCAAAAGCTGCAAATAAATTTTAGTTTCTGCGTTACAGGCCAAGCCGGTGGAAATGTAAAAGCAAATTGATGTATCCAGTCCAAAGAGTGTGTTTGTGTTCTGTTATTTTTAAATACTTTAAACTTCCTCGCAGATAGAAAGTGCTTGTAATCAAAATTATCGTCTCTAAATGTCTGACCAAGATCAGGGTTGTATAAGAATCTGTTTGTCTGTGTCTGTTCAGAATCTAAGTTACGTACTCTCTGTAATCTGCCTAAGTTGTATTGGCTGTGGGACTGTGACAAATGTTCAGAGTGTGGCGTATGCTGTGACGTGTTAGAGGCTGAAATATTTTTCATTTCTGTCGTTTCATATTGAAAAGATGAAATTTTTCGAGGGTGCGTATTATTTGATGTATCTAGCTCACTGATTGTTTACTGATTGAAGGAAACTGGTGACATATCGTCTGATTTAGCCTAATTATTGTTTTCGATAGCGTCAATTCGACTGGCCAGTTCATCAAATTTTTTAGTCAGCGCTTTAACCTGCTCGTCATTTTTGTTGTCATAAGCAACAATCTGTTTTAGCATTTTACATGTGGCTTTATTTAATTTCTTAACATCTGCTTTAATGGCATCGGGATCCTGCACTAATTCCAGCTGTTCAAGTCTGTTGCTAACTGTCTGAAAGTCTTCTGTGCATTTTTTTTCTAAGGTCTGAATACTAGTGTCTGTTTTTGTTTGCATATCGGTAAGTTCATTCTGTAGTTCAGTGTTCGATTGTTTGACTGTGTTAATTTCATCTGATATTGTAGCAATGTTTGTGTCTACATATGGTTTTGCTTTAACGAACAATTTATGCTTGTCTTCCTGTCTCCGTGTAGTAATTGTTTCCATGACCTGTTTCTTTACTTTATTCTGTTCCTGTATGAATTTTCTGTAACGCGTGTTGTTCTTTTGTAGGTGGTGATTAAAACGTTCGTCAATTAGGATGGTCTGTTGCTCAAATTTCTCGTCAGCTTTCGCATCCAAGGTGTGTGAAAGTTCTGCTGCTACTGGTTTAAGCTCATCGTGTAACCGTATTTTGTTTTCTGAACATTGTTTAGCGACCGTGCTGATTTCATCTCTAAGTAATTTTGTTGTGGCTTCGTGTGTATTATGTATCTCTTGTGCAACGGATCTGATTTCTTCACTACTTTTCCTAGCACAAGCCTCAAATCCTCACTTAATTGTTCTTTAATTTCATTGCATTGCACGGCAATGGCTGTAACATACTCAGTAAGCTGTTCAATGGAGGTGTCAAGTTTTTCATTAATCTGTTTCTTGATTTGTTTGTTCGATTCATAAAGTTGTCTATAGTTGTTGTCTTGTTTTTCATTCGACTGTTTGAAATTTTCTTTAAGTTGTTTCTTCGATTCATTAAGTTGTAGCAATATTGGCATAATTTGATCAATGTCAAATTTAGCGACTCTATCTTTTATGCTGTCTGATAGTATATCTGCATTGTTATGTGTCCTGCAACCATTTGGTCGTTGTCTGATTCATGAAGAGATTTGCTGATTGGTTGTGCACTGTTGGTCACTACATCAGAATTAAATAAACCTGACATATCTTGAGTAAATTGTTCATCTTCATTATTAACATTAATCTGCTCACTGTATAAATTTTGCACATCTGATGCGTCAAACTGAGCAGCGTTCATCGTAGTGGAACGCGCTGCGTCATCAACTGTTGTTACATTTACTGTGGACATAATTGAATATGTTTGCTCATCATTTAAGTTTGAATTGTTACTAGTGGTTAGCACACACTGATTGTCTAAAGTTACGAGATGAAAATTATGACACTGAGTATCTCTAATATTGTCACTCAAACTATTCAGGTCACTGTTTTCATTCATTACACTTCACGATGTACCGTTTGCAGTTTTTCGCGGCATTTTTCTTAAATTAAAGGTGGACACAAAATCAAACCAAGACAAAGCGGATACAAAGTGGAATAAATAAAATGACAACAAATAGCAATAATTGCTGATGACCTGTGGAAAAGGAGTGACAAATTAGTAAATGCGTTGCGCCAAACGCAAACTACATTTAACACTAGATAAGTAAGAGCAGATATTCTCAGAAAATTCTCAAAAATACGGTCCTGGCCGGATGTCGACAAGTGTAACCTCCCAACAAAAAAATATCGTTTATAATATTCACATTTAGTGTAACCTCCCAACCGAAAAAAATCTCGTTTGTGTTCCTAATAGAGAAATTTCTTTCCAATAATAAAATTTCAAGTTTTAATGTGACCTTCCCTTGAAGACTGACTGCATATCGAAATTAATAAGATTTGACGTCAGCAGCGCTGCGTCATGGCCCTGTGAAGTCATGCTCAATAAACTGAAAAATTCTTGCCTCACAATAATGTCGCCAGATAACGCTATGTATATATCTGCTCCTACACGAAATTTTTGGCACAGCCCAGTGCAATGCTGGCCCCTAGATTTTCATTTATAGGAAAACAACCGATTTGATTTTGCTTAATCAAAATGAGTATGCACAGAAAAACTTCGTAAAACCTTTAAACTCAGATAAATTACAGGCAAAAAGTTTTCTTCGGAACAAAAGTTATTATTGGAACATTTCTGCAAGGAATTACATGGGACTTCAACATTACAGTTGTGGTTAAATCAGTTGTGGCAATTAACATATGCGCGCGGCAACAAAGAAAAATAATTTTTTGTTCATTACCTTGTACTATTTCTCTCATTCACTGCCGTCGTTCTGCACGACCGGCCCAACACAAGTCAACCGCTGGCCACCTCTGCCCAAACTCCTGAACTCAAGTGATCTGTGCGAGCTAGGATCTACAAAACACTACTGCTCTCTGCCAGTTACTAAACTCGACTTACTGCCAACATTGCTCTGACCTGCGATTCTATTTAGCATAGATATTCCATATCACAGGCAGCGCGTGAGCAATCCATTGAAATCACATCACTCAATTGCTCTAGCGAATAGTAATGAATCCCTAATGAACCCCTTACAATAGTATATGAATTGAATACTCTTTTACATAGTAATGGAATAATTTTACATTTATATGATAAAGACTCAGGAAGTTGTTCGAAATTAACGGACTCATTCGATATTAGTTACCACTAAGGAATATACATGCATTTATGGTAGGAAGCTTACTAAATAATAATAACCATTAACGTCGATCGCTTGTAATGGAAAAATAGACGAAAATCATTCCACCATCTTTTAACTTCTATCCACAAAGTTGGAGATTACTTACTGTGTACTTGCGGAGGTATACCTACTGATATCCACATTGGCTTAGTCCTTCCTGGGTAAATTTAATATTTCCAGCGGTTAGCGATAACCGAAGTTTATTCTCTACTTTCGTTTTGGGTTAATTTACAGATATGTTACCTTCAGGGCATAGACATGCAAAAACAACATTTCTTCTTTCTTTTCTTAAATCCATCTAGGGGTGCTTCAGCTGTTTTTTACTAATATCTACAAGTGCTTCGTCACATGTTACTAAATTAAAGTTCCTCACACGTTTCTCTGTCTGGATATGAAAGCTAATCTCAGGACTCACTGTAGAGATTTTAATGGCTTTTCACTAACAGACAGACTGATTCACACGAAGATTTGTGTGTATAATTCTGTAATTGCAGTAATGGTGAGAGTACAGTATACTGAAAGTTCCTAATCTGGGGCTTAAATTGTAAATTAACACAACCTCACAACCAATAGATATTTCTAGGGGAAGTGTACTAAACTCTCGGTAATTAGTTAAATCAGATGGTAGTAATAGAAAACGAGCACCGTGGAATGCTCATTGCTTTCACAAAAGAACGAGTAAGTTAAAGAAAAGTGAGAATAACAAAATCCTCTTAACTGTGATTGTAATGTTAGTTGTAATTTGTCTGTGTCTATCAGCAATTTTTTATTCTTTCAGATATGCTGGGGTAGCAACTGGCACAAATTATCATGCAGCCAGCCAGAAGCTGTATGAGTATGTAATAGAAGGACGAGTACTGAATTTCGATTTAAGTGCATTGCTGGGAGCTATTAGAAAAAAACTGCTGATTTGATGTAATTGCTAAAACATTGCCTACTTGAAGTGAAGTGCATTCTGTTTATCGGTCATTAAGTGATGATTGAAATTATATTCAACCAAAAAAGGTACGAGAAAGTAATTATTTTTATCTTTTTTACCTGACTGTTTTAGACACTGCTATTTTTCGGTAGACACAAAAGTGTGTAAGCTTCCGTTAGGCGGACTTGCATTTATACGTGCGGTCTGAAGTTTAATGTTATTATCGACAATTTCTAAATGTTTTCCTTTCAGTCGTCTCGTTGCAGCCAAATACCTACATATCTACATCTACATCTATATCCATACTCCGCAAGCCACCTGACGGTGTGTGGCGCAGCATACTTTGAGTTCATCATTGCACTACGACGATCCCGGCAGGTTCATGCTCGCCTTGTGAGTAAGAAAAGGAAATAACAGAACATTACAGGAATTATAGAAGGTGAAGTAAGTTATGTCGGTCTGTATACACGGAAGTGCGACTCTCAGGTTACTTATTCAGACTGTTGATCTTCATGATCAAACCTTTTAAGTGATGTGTAATTACTTACATGTAGCGAGTGATTGAATCTATACAGTTTATATTAACGTCCTGAAGGGTACTTATTTTGCTGATATAGACCTTATTGCAGATATGAATTAACAAAGACATTCTGAAATTTGTTTTGTAAAGAAATCTAAAGCATCATTTCAGATCAAGCGGATTTCGGCTCTGTGATTTTACAGTATGAGTGTGTGAATAGGACATTCACACGAATATACCACTTACAAAATAATTATTCAAGATAATCCTGTTCTAGGAGGCCTTCCCGCTTGCACCTAGACGATCATAATAACAGGACCACATAGTAATTGTATCGTGATACACACAAATACACAGACCCACACTAAAAACTTCATATTTCCTAGGAAATTTGGTGGACATCATTTGGTACAAACAGGTGAAGTGGTACGCAGTATTTGTAAATGGTAGGAGTGTTGGGATCTGATTCTACCAGTACAGACATTTCTATTTCAGCGCAAGTTTTTGTGTGTACATTTATTAAGAAATATACTCGCTGTTACCAAAAACTTGTAAAATATGCACTATGATAACAGTCTTTATCTTTATGCCAATATATTTTTGACATTAATACATCTAACACGTTTCCACGTTACGCCGTTTTCAAAGTGCCTACAGTACAATGCGTAAGTGAATCAGGACAAGCGAATAAAACTTTACGCTTACAGAAGCATGACACAATTTTATATGGAAGACAAAAAGCAGACAAGTTTGTCAAATATAAATATACAGTACTCGTGAACCTTAACGTCATGACATCGCTTTTTTTCTTTTTTCAATAATTGAATACAGTTAAATTAAATTGAAAATAAGCGCAATAAACGCGATTTACAGGCGTACATACAATTAAATATAATGATTGCTAGAACTGTTAGTTCGGACAAACTGTTAGATCTTGCAAGGGAAGATTTCGCGGACATACATACGACACTAGTGAAGGTAGCATAAAAATCATAAACACACTTAAGATGTAGTCCATGAAAGTGTAGAAATTGTACACAGAGCTTCAAAGGGACTGTTGCTAAATATTCTTAAGGTGCTCGAAATGTATAATAAGTGTAAAAGATCCTTCAAATATGTCGAATGAGCAACTAGATTTTTCTAAAAGTTTTTTTTTGTATTTTACCAGAAGATCTGTAAACACTATGCTGTTCCAATAGAGACCGGCTCACTGTGGTATTTTCTTACATGAGCTTTAATTGCAGTTAACTACACGTTCTTCTGGTTAATTTGTACGGAATTTTCCATCTTTGTGAAGCTTTTCCTTTTCTTGGTTGATCTTTATTGGAATATTATGTTCATTTTTCATTGACTGAGTAATGAAACTAAGCAATTATGCTAATTACATTGACTGTAAACTTTAATGCAATTGCTTATCGTAGTTCTGAGCTTCGGTGCTCAGGAGACGGTATACACATTACTTTTATTTTTATAAAAAAAAGAATATTGTACCATACTTTTTCAAAATCAGTTCTTCTTCGTTGCAATATTTCCAACGACTGTGAGCTTATGGTGTTTACGTGCTAGTGTACACGTTTTCACATGTTAGACAATGGATGTTTAATTCCACAAGAAAAATAAACATTTTCGGTGATTAGTTTCCACGTACATAGTGTAGATACTGACGACTAACAATCGTTTTTAATGCAGTACTTAAGATGAACAGTTATGGAGCTTGCTCCACGTTGAACGGTTACTGACTCAGTTCAGACATACCGTTACTACTAAGTTTTATACTTATTTCTAATTTTTCTAATGCTGCTGTTACATAAAGAGCAATGATTATGTAAGACACCTTGTGCAGTCGTGAATATTGCGCTACTTGTCTCTTCTACACTGTCAATTAAGTTATGACATTATATGGTGGATATGATATGTAATTACATTTTATTGGTGTATATTCATATTATATTATCCTTGAGTCATTACTAGCCACCAACAAATAGATCTCAAATGCTCACTCCTCTTGTGCTAACGTACAGCTCTATAAGGCTAAGCCGGCTGGAGTGGCCGTGCGGTTCTGGGCGCTACAGTCTGGAGCCGAGCGACCGCTACGGTCGCAGGTTCGAATCCTGCCTCAGGCATGACTGTGTGTGATGTCCTTAGGTTAGTTAGGTTTAAGTAGTTCTAATTCTAGGCGACTGATGACCTCAGAAGTTAAGTCGCATAATGCTCAGAGCCATTTGAACCAGCCTCTAAGGCTAACTTCGTACTCAAGTAAACAGCTTTCAGTGTAAGCACTAATACAACTGCTAACCGTAGTTTTGTGATTTGCTTGTCAAAAGACAAGAAACAAATTATCTTGTAAAATTAATCATAAGCTACTAATTTTGGCAATTTTTTTCTGAATTTAACTCTTTTTCATTGCGATACCCACAACGACTGCAAGCTTATGTTGTCACTGCTTGCTTCGAAGTAATGCTTCTTCTACAACAGGGGTCTCCAAACTTTTTAGTCCGCGGGCCACATTGACTTCACGAAGTCATAAGGGCCAAGATCTACCTAGCGGGATTAAAGCATCCTAGCGCTCCATGATCACCGTAATGTAAGGCTAAAGGAAAGATGAAATCGCAAAAATCTAAGGTTTTGGGAATAGCTAGCACTGAAACGAACTACGATTTTTATTTAATTACATAATTTTGATTGGTGGACGTACCTGACCGAAATTCTGGCGTATTTTATTCTGGCGAATTTCACCGACAAAAAAGTATGTCACTGCACATTCTTCACGAAAGCGTCCTGCAAAGTTTACGAAATCTCAAAATCATTGTTAGCAACACTATTACTGCGAGACGTAACGGAGGTAGGGTATGTCAACGCATCGTTTTTCAAGCGGTGCAACAATAAGTTTAGTTATGTAGTCTTGTAGCGAGTAGCAGGGCCAATGTCGCGGTGTATTGGTCGCGATAGGCCTCGAAACTCAATTGTTGCCAGTATAGGTACCACCTCAAATATCTGGCGGGCCGGATACCGGGGATGTCCGGCCAGCTAACGCGGGCCGGTTTGCCGGCCTTAGCGGGCCGGTTTGGTTCAAAATGGTTCAAATGGCTCTGAGCACTATGGGACTCAACTGCTGTGGTCATCAGTCCCCTAGAACTGAGAACTACTTAAACCTAACTAACCTAAGGACATCACACACATCCATGCCCGAGGCAGGATTCGAACCTGCGACCGTAGCAGTCGCACGGTTCCGGACTGCGCGCCTAGAACCGCGGGCCGGTTTCGGCCCGCGGGCCGTAGTTTGGAGACCCCTGTTGTACAGCACCCCTTCACACATTATATACAACAGATATTTGTTTACATAAGAGGAAAAAATTATGTCGGGTACATAGGTACCATGAGTATAGCGTTGATCGTTACTACTCACTTTTATCCTTAATCTCTAGTATGGCCATGTTTAAAGATGATTTGCACTATGAACAGTTTAATGAGTTAATCATTAGTTCACAGAAGTTCTCTCTATTATTTATTGTTTTTCGAGTACTGTTGTTATGTAAACGGGAATAATTATGTAAGCTCCTTGTACATTTATGAACACTGCTCTGTGCTTATGTCTAAATTTGTCAGTTACTTTATGGTATTGTACGGAGGTTATTATCTATACTCAGATTTCAGTCGTATGTGTATTCCTATTATGTGCATTTTTATTATGTTCTTAGTACTAGCGACCAGCTGGTAGACTTCACACAGTACTCATTTCCTCACACACTACCTCACAACTTTGCAATTTTAACTTACATGTTCTGTTTAGTTTACAACTCTGTATATATGTATATTCATACAAAAATAGATTAGTAACGAACACATACACATACACATAAGCACATACGCACACACACACAGTGTGTGTATGTATTCGTTTCTAATCTATTTTTGTGTGACTATTATGTATGATCTATAACTAATCATGATTACTGAAGACATCATTATGCACCAGCGCCATCTAGTTTGTAACATGTCAACCAAATTTTAATTTATTTATTGGTAAAAAATTGAAACAAGAAGATTGGTCAATCAGTACTGTATGGTATTCACAGAATGCGAATTTTTTGTTATGCCAAGATGATATCTCATGACCTCCACACATTAAGTGCAATCTGATGGTCTTCTCTTCCTAATGCTTACATGAATGAATCTAATCAGTTTGCACTTCAGCGACATTACATTTAGTTTGACGAGATATTCTATTCTTATATTGTACACACTCAGTCTGTTTTTTGTCATTCATGAAACACTGGATTATATTTTAGATAAGAGTCAAGTTAAATTAATGTCGACAAGACAAATAGTATTATTATCATGTAGCTAAATTACCACATCTTATGGAGCGTTTATGCAACTTAATCTGTGTTTCGTGTGCTGAAACTAGTGATACTGCTCTGCAGTTATGCTACATTAATATGTGCAGCTAATTAAAGGAAGCAACAAAAGTAATTACTTTCAAATAATCATATGGTTTTTAACGGAGCAGTTACATTCCTGGCAATCCCACAGAACGTGAATATTAATGTAATAGTGATTTTTCTAGTCAGCATCCTCTGATTAACTCATAGGAAACTTTTATAGGTGTGTAGTACAAGATATCTATTGATGTGGAGAATGTAACACGAAACGTGGATCAACAATTACTCTTACAGTTTAGTCTTCGACTTTGGAACTGCGTTGTGTTTGTGAAAAATCCTTTATTTTTATTATATAGTACATAATACGGTACAGCGTAATGAATGTAATGCTTACACAATCCACAAAGTGTTTAATCCACACTTCCATACAAGCCCGTGCATTTTAGATGCTAAGCGTTGGGCATATCTCGTACCTTCGGAGTCGCTTGAAGACTCACGACGACTGCGTCATTTACATGCGGCACGAAACGTCGTGCCTTTGCGTGTAGAGCGTGGTAGGCTTCTACTGAGTGTGGACCTGATTATGATATATATACACCAAGCCGTTTCCGTGCTAGGGATATCGCAAACAATCCTTTTTCTGCCACGTTTTGTAGTTCGCTACTTGGTCACGTAAAAAATTTTTCCCTGAGTAAGCGAGTGAGTTGTGAGTGAAATGTATTCTGTCAGCTTCTCAAAAATCTGGTGTTTCTTTGTCGACGTCACGCAGTTTGCTGGGCCTCAAGTAGCTCGCGCTTCAATACCATAAGTGATAATGTTCCCGATGGCGCATGCGCGTGGATAGTGAGTTTCGGCTTTAATGTTTCTTTATAAGAAACTGTAAAACTGCAGGGAGCAGCTAGTGACGTAATGAATTATGATTAAAGAAAGACATTCTATTTCTCGGATACCTTTACTCTTAAATTGCAAACAGCGCACTATCAAATATTAGTCAATGCATTTATTAATTCCTCCAACAAATATTTCCTGTAATGAACATAACGCTAAAATTGAATGCGGGTTCATATAGAATGATATCGACAGTCTTTCAGCGTGCCATCCAAGAACTGAATAGATAGTAGTGGTGATTGGTAAAGGGGGAAGGTAGATGTTAACATAATATGATCTATTATACACATTTGCAGAGCACAGATGTAAGTGTATATAGCGCCCATTGTATAAATGCTTCATTTATAGCTTCCGTAATTTCTTTCTCCTATGATTTCCTAGAGATAATTAATTTTTTGCTAATAAATTTTTTGCTGTTTCAAGATTACTTTTGAGTGGTATTTTAAAGAAATAACAGAAGTTTTAAGTTAAACACAAGCCAAATAAAAGCAAAAGGACCAGCAAGTGTGTATGAATTTTTTGTGATAACTGTATGTACATTTATTCATTTTAGTTCTTTTCCATTGTTTTCGATGTTCACTTAATTTTGGTTCGATAATAAGTTTGTACTTTATGTTAATTATTCCGACATAAGATTTAGCGTTACATATTTATTCACTTTTGTATTGCACGAGAGATATCAGTGCCTACATTCAGTTTGTTGGAGTTCGCTTCATGATATCATTTCAAGTCTCGCTCTGTTCCGCTCAAGTGATTTTCCAAGTCCACACAAAACGTCAGTTACGTCGACTAAATAATTTTCTTTTTCTTTTATAAACATAATTCTTTTCCAAAATTTATTTTTGGCTTAGTGCTTCCTCTATGAAAAGAATGAATAAAACGGGAGAGAGGCAGACTGTCTAACATCGGTAATAGGCTGCAACTCTGTCTAACTGGTTTTTCAATCACTGCCTGCATTTCATGCCACTCTTATAAGGAGGGTCTGGATTCTGTACAAGGAATCTATGGGAAAACGCTTGGCGGGAGATGCTATGAATTACGACAGCGGTTATCAGCTTGTAATACGTGGCACCCAGTGACCAAATTCAGCCGGCCTGGCGAGGATACGAGCAGTCCCAGGTGACCAGAATGTGCGCCATTGTCTTGGTTTAACTATTAGTCTTCCCCACGGATCATACCGATTGCACATACTTCGGACAAGAAAGTTAAACCTGACAACCTGCGCTCACGGGGCTTCCTCCTGAGAGAGTAAAATGACTTAGAGTTCCACTCAACATGTATAAAAAAAGAAGGAAGTTCTTCCCGGTGTAGCTGGCTAAACCGCTAGGGCGCGGGGTGACAATGCAACAATGCCAGTCGAGGTCACTTTAATTCACTTTACCAATCGACTTATGACAGAGTTCCTTACAGTGATACTTAAATAACATGTAATTTAAAAGAGCTTATCTCCAAAAGCAGTTTCGATAAGTGCTCCAGAGTTATTTGCGAAGAATATTTTCTTCCATACGTACAAGCCTAAGCACGTCAGGGATGAAAAACGATACACAAGCTTAGAGGACCCCTTCTTCTCTGATATCCCCTCTCTATAACCGAGAGTGCTTCGAATAACTGTTGCTCGATTTTTTATTAATAAAGGAAATAAATTTCCTGCTTGAGTCCGCGATCATTGTGAATATTTTATGAATCAAATAGTCTAGATCTTACTTACTACTTCGTTTCAGCTCTTGCCATTATCAGAAACTTAGAATTGGCACAGAAAGAGTCAGTTCAGCATTGAAAATGTATGCTTTATCGGGGAATGTGAGTTGATGAGAGTAGCCGAATTGACGCAAAATAATTGAAGAAAGATATCAAGCCTTGTTGACGGTTTTATTCACAAAAGTTTTCTTTTTTTATTGCACTGACAATATCTCTACCCTTGTTTCTTTCAATTCTGAAAAAAGCTATCATATTTCTCCTTATTTACACAAGTGTTAGGATTACTCTTTTGCTGTTTGTAACACGATCCTGCTCCCCTGTTTGAGCTACGTGTTTGATGTAGCAACAATTTATGCGGTACAAGATGTCATGTCCTGACAAAGCAGGCGGGGGTGCTGAAGACGATATCCGAGCGCGTCGTTAGGGGTAGGTGACGGTCCTTAATCGCCGCGAATCCACCAGAACAAGACGTCACACGGCGCACGCTGACTGCCACAAAACGGACCGCACCCCCGCGGCTTTCCAACATCTTTTAACGTCTCCTCTCGTTAAGGGCTGCAACGGGACCGCGGACCCCCGGCCGCACCCTCAGGCGTGCCGGCGTTTATCAAGGCCGAGGCACTCCTCAGACACATGCTACACGCTGTCGGGGTATCGCCTAACAACGTCCATCCACCACCCTCCTCCCTGTCAAAGCCCATTACTTCACATTCCACCCTCCACCAACCCCTAAATCTTCACGCTGTCTGCCAGTCACCCCTCAAGACGGAACCACAAAAAACACTCACAAATATACAGCACCAAACACACACACACACACACACACACACACACACACACACACACGCACACTCACACATATTTCACACGTGGGGAGGGAGCAGGGAGGGCCGAGACGCTCAGGTCGATGCTGCCTCACAGTTCCGTCACACCTTGAGGAGAAAAAATAAATAAAGAACAGAGAGTGCGGGATCGCCTCGTTATGTTCCCAGAGTGGCATTCCTGTATAAACAGCCGCCATGCATCGCGTCAGATGCTTTGTTCTAGGCAAATGAGCTTAAAGGCTCGGCGTCTCCCTGGGTGTCGGAACGACGAAGGCGGATGCTGTACATAAAAAAAGAACAGAGAGGGGAAGGATGGTGTGGAACAGTTCGTCACGCCTCGCCGAAGCTTACGTATCTGGCGGCCGACACATTATTTGTCAGTTTCTGAGAGACGACTACTGTTCATTGTGTGTGGTTCGTGGTATCTGTCTTAACTAGAGTTGGGAGAAATGTGGGCGGCTTCTTTACTGAGGTAATCTTAGGCGAAAAGTTGTGATGTTTACTCAGTGTGTGTGTGTGTGTGTGTGTGTGTTTTGTTTTTTCTTCTTATTTAGTATCCAAACCTGGGGTCTGTATGCCGCAATGCGCCATTTCACTCTTCTTCCTGCTTTCCTCCTCTTGTCCTCATATGCAGCGCATTCCACATGATTCATAATATGCTGCATATAAGACATCATTGGCCATCCCCAGCTTTCCCTGTATAGCTCCTTCTGCTGTTGTTCATGTGGTGATGTTGTGTCCTACGAGTTTGTTTATTCCTGTTTGTAAATTGTAATTACGTACTTAAGTCAAGACAGTTGGACATAATGGTACAGCATAATTTTCGTTCACATATTCGTTAATTTCAATTAATAATTCAGTCTGAGATAGTTTGATGTATGACGCATTGTTCTGAAAATGTGAACGGTAGGACCATCTCGTAGTAGTATGTGGAACTGTTTGCGTGAATGTTGTCTTTTTGAGTCAGAGCAAAGTAGTAATTGCAGATATTATTATTTTTGTGTCAAATCTCTCGAAAGTTAAACAGTACACACAGTAGAAATATCGAAAAAAGAAACTAAACTGTGTAAAACATTTTATTATGGCTGTAACAGAACTACGTTGTTTAGTCAGAGATTTCATTTTTTGTTAACAGCACTGTGAGCAATAGTCTGTGGCCGGCTGGCAGTGTGTTGATATATGTTCCTTGAATTGCCGTGGAAACAAAACGTATTATCTGCATAAAATGCGTGGTTTGTCATATTTGCAGAGGCATATGTTAATGCGGGAAGAATAAATTTACTGTTCAGGATGACGAGATGTTAACAGATCATGCAGATGCCGTTAAAATACGCACTGCCCACATCAATACGGCAACAGTCCAGCTAAGTTCGATATCTTCCGTGAAGTGCAGTCTCTCGATGACTCTTTTTGTTCATTTTTTGCAATTGGAAAATTAAATGCAGTCTAGAGGACTTGATAGTTTCACTGGATGTTTAACAACGCATAATAGTAAAGATTTACTGCTCGTTACTTAAAGTTTGTATATTGTTTCACAGACGTCTCTTTTGGCAACTGCTTTAAACCAATAGATTTATTAACTGCACACTATTATTTGTATTTACAACATTGTTATTTAGTGCACGAATGAGTAAGAGTATGAGTGATTTTTTCTTTATCATTGCGATGCGATGTTATGTGAGTCAGTGCTTCAATACATTACATCATTAGCAATACTTACATCAACCCGACTGTAGTCAACGTTTTCTTTCTTTCTTTCTGTTTTCAAGTTGTCAGTGCGTGCACGTAAAAGTAATATTATAGTACGGTAATTACTCAACATTTTTGTTATAAGAGGGCATTGTGTAGTCCATTGCAATCGCTATCGCATATTTTAATAAAGCTGGATAATTAATTACTAAATCCAGACGGCTGCGTTATAATGCATCTTCAGGGATATCTTGAATCTTGCATTCTTGTCGCCATCTCTCCATTGCTAGCTTTCTCTCCAGCTGACAACTAGTCTTCCGTAACACCAATTCTCCACTGCTTCTAGCCGTCTGATTCCCTATTTACCTGTAGCCCAAGTTTCCAACACGAATAGGGCCACACTCCACACAAAAGCTTTCATGATTCGTTTCGAGACATGTTCTTGCTAATGATTAAGTCTTTTTCAGACTAAATGCAATTTTGTCCTGCTGTTCTGCTCACAATATTTTTCCTGCTTCTACCATCCCTTGTGATCCTGCTTCCCAAAGAGGTGTATTCCCCAGTCCCTTCTGACTTCTCTCTTACAAGACATTCTTACGGGTCCATGTTCTTGCATAGCACAGCATACCATCACTTAAGTCTTTCGCTTGTTTATTCTTATACAATACTGGTTACAGAAAATATTATCCATTGTGCTGAGGACCTACCCTGTATCTTCTTTCGTTTTCGTGACCACAGAAAATTCATCTGGGTAAACCAGCACGTCTATCTTCTGTCCATTTATTTTGATCACCTCATCAGCTGTTTCGCGAACTTGGTCCATAGCTTCCTAGATGTATATTTTAAATAATAACAAAACAAAGAGAGAAGTGAGGTCTGAATGGTAGTATCGCAAAGTTAACAGCACGTCTGGATCCAGGTACTACACGCGATACGGAATGAATATTTTTCACACATACACATTCAAGTGGATGATTGTTCAATGCATACGGGACAGTCGGCCCCAGCAAATATCGATAATGTACATACGAAAGTTTCTCTTCCATGTTTTGATTGACTATCAGGTTAATCAATAATTAGCGCCAAAGGTTATTTGTTTAAATTTACGACCTTCGGATACTGACCGCGGGAGGAAAATGCAGTCACGTACCGATGTGGCAACAAGCTGTTGCGTAGCTGCCTTCGTGGCTCGCATTAACAATACATGGCACGTACTTTCACGGGGAAGTGTCCCACACTCGCTCGACGACACATGCGAAGTACTTCTGTCAACCAAGCCCGTAGAAGGCTCGAAGCTTCCAATGTTACGATCCTCTTTTCTTTGATACACTACTGAAACTTATTCGACCAACCTGCGTTACTTAGATGAGGCAGTTATATGAAATATTTAGTTGATAATTTTTCTTATGAATTAGCTAGTTTTATTTTCGTTTCACGTGTTATTGGTGAGCTACAGGAACGCAAAGATTTTTAAGTAAAAATTATGCATAAGGTTTCTTCCTTTCAGTATTATCTTCTCCTTCTTCAGTTACAGCTTCTGTAGGACCAAGGGTAGTCCTACGAGGATTGTATTTTCTTCTTTTGCTCCTGCTCCCAGAAAGGCTTCATCGTTTCTCTCCTCGCCCGTTCTTCTCCCGTTATATTCAGTATCCTCTTCTAAATGGTTCACATGGCTCTGAGCACTATGGGACTTAACTTCTGAGGTCATCAGTCCCCTAGAACTTAGAACTACTTAAACCTAACTAACCTAAGGACATCACACACATCCGTGCCCGAGGCAGGATTCGAACCTGCGACCGCAGCGGTCGCGCGGTTCCAGACTGTAGCGTCTAGAACCGCTCGGCCACTTCGGCCGGCTATCCTCTTCTCTTGTCTGCTCTAATGGTGATTGATCCCCAGTTCCAACTAATTCTCGCCGAGTTCATCAACCCTCTGGGAACCTATCTATCCCCTTGTCCTGACCAATTTTCTCCTACTCTTTTCATCATTTTACCCATATTCATCCTCTTCGCATGCCCCGCAAATCCTACCTTTTTCAGTCAGATTTCTGCTATATTATCCTTATGCTTCTGTACATTCATTCCCTAGGTCTTCGCATCCATCCCTCACAAACTGTTTTACGCCACAGTACTTTCATCAAAATTTTTCTCTCTTCCTTTTCTAGTAGTGCACTTAGCACCGCGTTTCTCTCGGTTGCGTTATAGCGTACGATGGTTGCGTCTGTACATTCTTTTTTATTGTATACTAGCTGACAACCCTGGCATGACCCGATTATTCATGTTGCAATTTTCTATTAAAAATTTAAACAAAAAATGAATTGTGTTCGCCGTGTACAGTTTTTGTACGCTGAATGTAACTGCTCCGTGTGTCTACAGCGCGATTTTATATACGTCTCTATGGCAACGCCTCTTCGTATGTCTACAGACGAAAGCTGTCAAAAGCGCTGCCGGATGTCATGGATCTCCTTAAGTTGACTCTGGTGAAGTTTTGTCTTAGTAGTAAGGAATGAATGTATTAAAACTTCATGGAAGATGAGGTATTTTATTACGTATCTCAGTGTTTATGAGGTCACATCTCTCGCATTGTGTGTAGTACAGTGGTATATTTGTGTAGGTACATTCAGTGGCATATGTGGATACTGTCTGCGAAACATGTTGCAAATGGAATTAGTAGCAAAGAATTAATAAATGTATACGTCATACATAATGCTCCAGATTTTCACGCCTCTCAATGTTTATGACCTTACATCTCCTGATTTATAGTCATAGGATGATATAATTTTGTAGGTACATTCGGCGGCGTATGTGGATATTTTCTGAAAAACATATTGCGAATAGAATTACCGTAGTAGCAAAGAAGTAATAAATTTAAAAGTCATGCGCAATGCGCAGTTGTTGATGCGTATCAGTATTTATGACGTCATATCTCCTGAACTATCTGCGATTCTATGATGTAATTTTGTAGGTGTATTTAGCGGCATGTGTGGAGTTAGTAACACAAAAGTAATAAATTTAGACGACGTGCATGATGCGGCAATTTTTCACGTACAGGTATCTACTAGTTTGTAACTTCATGCCTCCTGAACTGTGATAGGTAAGTGGTTCTTACTCCCACAACGATTGTTTTCAGATACTAAGGGTTGTGTATAGTATGCATGGATGAATCTCTAGTACTACATATGGCTGCTCTGGTATTTTTCATCCTTACAGTTATTCTGATATTACTCATGTTTCTTCCTGTTATATGCATGGAGTGATGAGTATAAATGCAGATATTTCTATTGGTGACTGAGGATTGGGTACTGAAGATTATGACATTTGCAGGCTAATAATTATAGCTATTACAAGTCATATATTTTTAGGTTGGTTAGTACCCCGATTATGTGTGGCAAGAGCAAGCCATTTAAGCTTATTTTCCCCTGAGCAGGAGATCAGGTGTTGAAATGTGGACACGTAGATGCAAAACGGTAAGTCTTACTGACAGCCGTAGGCCACGTAGTGGTGCACTTACAACCATGGAGAAAACATCAGGTCGTAAAGTTTGTGACACATTTGCGGGAAGATAGTTCGACGCAGAGAAAAACGAACCAACACACTGATATGAGGGTTGCACCCTGTATTCTCCAATATATCAAATTTGTCTACCATTTACAGGGAGTCTTCTAGTGTTTTTCAATTTCCAGAGGTGTTAATTGTCTTTGACTTGTTGTGGGTAATTCTCAGTCTCATCACTATGGCTATGTTGCTTAGGTTGTCGAGTTGTTTGTTTCCATATTCTTCTGTCTCGTTCAATGTGTCGTCCTCAAAGTCTAGGCCGTCCACTAGGGCCCTATTGTCGTTTTGTCCCTTTCAGCATCATCCAACATCATTTAATCTTTTGTACACGTTGAATATACATTCTGTATATTCTGTGATGGTATTTTGATGTCCTGTCAACACTAATAACTTTTTTTGTCTGCTGATTAATTGATCGGTGAGTGGATCGTGCTCTGAAGGAGATTTAAGAGTTGAGTTTTCAATTGAATTATTAAATAGTTAACCATCATAGGCATACTTCAGATCGATGTCCACTACAGTGATTCTCAGCTGTTAGTTGTGTATTGGACTGTATCTTTGTGTTTCATCTTTTGTCAATGTTTTCAACTTTCTGGATACTTTCACAGTGAGCTCATACCCTACACATTATCTCACAATAAATGAGAGATATTGCTGCAGTCCTTATCTCATAATACCTTAGCTTAGAGTGTCAACGTCAACTTACCTCTTCACGATGTTGACAGGACTGTATGTAAAAACAAAACTGGGACTGATTTTCTACCGACTTGACAGATGCTCAAACAAGTTATAACGGCACTCTTTACTGACTTAAAATTCATCTTCCTCTTCAGGATACCTGACTTCGCTACTGAATATAGGCCTTCTCCAACTGTGCGTCGCTTATGGGCTCGTGGTATCGAGTGAGGAAATCTAGGAGTCCGTCTTCTGTAGTCTTATCAAGCTATGTGTTCGACCCATTATCACTTCAGCCTTGCAGTTCCCTGTAGGACGTCTGCAACCTTTGTTCTCGTTCATCTTCTGGCAGAATCCTTTTTCTGAGGCTGGCTCCTAGCATCTGTTGCTCCATCGCCTATTGTATACGCTGTAGTTTACGAGCATTTGTCTTAGCCAGAGTCATAGTTTCCAGAAATAGGTTGTAACTAGGAGTACGCATGTATTAGCCTGTAGATCCTAGCTATCAGCTTATTTTGGGTATCCCAGTAGTTCAGAATGAGTCTTAATTTCCAGAACGCTGCCCAGCATTGTCCTGTTCTGCTAGGATTTTCTGCATTTTGGTTGTTTTTCCCTGGTTTAACTTGTGGCCAAAGATTCTGTAGATTGGTTTCCGACTGTAAGCTGTTAGTTGTATGGGTTTAGTATTTTTGTTTTAGTCATTTCCAAGTCAATCTTTGCAGAGACAGGAGTTCGTTCTTGGATTATTCTCTTTTATTTTCCCAAATTTTTACTTAAGATCACAACATCATCGGCACTGCGCAGATGGTGCAGGCATGAGCCTTTGATTTTTACCTTTCTGTTATTTCAGTCAAGTGATTTTAATACATCTTCTAGTTCAAGGGTGAACAGATCAGAGAGATAGTGTCACATTGGCGAATTCCTTTCTTGGCTGATATCTTGCTGGTGAAAAGGTCTTCAGCCACCCATTGTTGTCTGCTCACAGAATTATGTCAGGGACTCTATATACCTCTAATTTATCCTGGTACTTTCCAGGATCCTCATAACGCTAACCTGCAACTATGTTGTCTTTACGGTGGCCTGAATATTATTTAGTTACGTTCATGTAGCGTGAACTCTACACGAAGTTATTATTACTTAAGAAAGTCTAAGACCAATATAGGTACATTATATTGGCAGCTCTTATCAGGTGCATCTATCAAAGGAAGGTAGTAATATTTCACTTTTCGTGAGGTTTCACCAAACATGGAATTCATCTGGTACCTTGTTTCTATAGCACATCGTGTTCAATAACATGTAAATCTCCACACAATTACTAAAAAAGTAGTTTGCCGGGATCTATTAACGTATTCGCTTTAAGCAACTCGTTCCTTGTAATAATGTTACACGGTGAAGTACCCATAGCCTATTAATTTTATTTTACTGGCAAAGGACGACTGTCATAAATAAAGAGCTTTGAACAACTGAATATTACGGTCGTGTTTCGAAGCACTTTTCTATTATTGTCTGTGGTTACTTGCAAAGTATTTCCCACTGCACTTTTGCCGGCCGCAGTGGCCGAGCGGTTCTAGGCGCTTCAGTCTGAAACCGCGCAACAGCTACGGTCGCAGGTTCGAAACTTGCCTAGGGCATGGATGTGTGTGATGTCCTTAGGTTACTTAGGTTTCAGTAGTCCTACGTTACAGGGGACTGATGACCTCAGAAGTTAAGTCTCATAGTGCTCAGAGCCATTTGAACCCACTGTACTTTCTTTATCCTCAGAGCAACACACAAATTCGGAGGCAGCATATCGTACACTTACCGTTAGACATTTCGCCTGAAAACTCCACTCTGCATGTCTACTAACGAAATATTTGCAGTCGTGAAACCCATACTACTTTCAAAAATAGATACCCAGTATTGTCAGAATTACCTACTTCAATTCTGTAAGAGTAAGCAAAGCCAAAGCATCACATAAGTACTGAGATCTGAGTACTACTATTTAATATTCAGAATGAAGTAGTTACTCGTTGATATTTGAAAGCAATTCTACCTAATATATGAGACCAAACATGACGTAGTGCCTTGATAAAGTTATACTGATCAAGTTTTGCCTGTGCTTGTTTCATTGTAATGAACTTGAGCCACACGGAGTGGCCGCGCGGTTTGAGACCACTCCCGCCGGAGGTTCGCGTGCTTCTTCGGGCATGGGTGTTTGTGTTGTTCTTAGCATAAGTTACTTTAAATAGTGTGTAAGTCTAGGTAACGATGACCTATACACTTTGGTCACTTAGGAATTCACACACATTTGAACATTTGAACAATAAACTTGAGGGCTATGGCGCAGCAAGTACTGACTTTAACTGGAACAATCTTGACAAACAAGGATAAAAGTTCATTTTAATTAACACCAGAAAAAATGAAACATTATACAACTGGAATTAGGACCATCTTAGATACAACAAGGCAAAGTTAACGTTTTAACATTAAATATGAAGTTTCATCACAAACATAAAGCTAATTATCACACAGAAATGTAGAAACTTACATGCCTTAAGATGCGTTCTGTGGAACGTATAGCTTCTGCTCGTCAGCAGCAAAACCTCTTCTTACCGTCGTTCGGACATCAGAGTAGGTGTTGGGATCTGAATGTGCTACAGAAACTTAAACCAGCATATGATGACGGAACATAGGCTGACCGTCTCGATATGTTGTTTATCATTCAGTGATCGCGACTGATTGCCACGATTGTCTGTGGAGGAGATGGAGCTAACTGCTTGATCCTCAAGACACTCTACAGCTGCTCGAATATCTGTCGCAATATTTATGGGAAGCCCTGTGCAGTATGCGCGACCATATGGAGCAGTATGCGTTTAAAAATGCCACAGTGCGTCTGTTTCACGAAAAATCTAGTCAAATTACCATCCCATCCGTTTCTAAATATCTGAAGTTAGTAACGGTGTTTCCTTTAGAGATGTGGTTTTGAAACATTACTAATTCCCCAGTAATACAGCTGATTTGAGTATAACTTTTAATAAGTGAAACGAATACGAAAAAAAAAGAATATTTATATGTGATACATCAAAGTTATTTTCAAATTGGATGTTGTAAATTTATGTACAGAATTTCATGTTTATCATTGCCATGAGAATAAATGTGGTTCTGGAGCTGTTTCTAATACTTTTTTCCATATTTATCATTCTAAAAAAGTCCCTCTTTAAATAAAAATTTAACTTTGAAAGTCCTAGATTCAAGTGAAAACATTGATCTAGCTAGGTTCGGGGATACGTTTAAAAGTAGACCAATAAAAAAAGTTAAGAAATAAAAATGTTGGTGTAAGCATAATTTTTTGACATTTTCCTTTTCAAATGTGTGTAGAATGAGTGTTAACCACGAAACAGTTAATGAATTAACCGTAATGGGTGAGGTCTGATTTAAGACAAAAGATTCCGTTTGATCTAGTGGAAACTTGAGATATAGTATTTTTGTATTTTGGTGTGTTCTTCCCCCTTCTTTTTGAGTTTAAACTGTTGTCCTGTTTTATTAATGCTGAGATTATCCGCGTCTTAGCCACTGCCTGCTCTTTCAAGTCTAGTATTCAAATGTGAGTCTTTTGAAAGTAGTAGGACCGCTACACGACGTTTATTCGTGGTGTAGGTGTAGCGACATTGTTAACCTTGTTTTGTGGGTTAAAGCGAGAAAACTCCTCTCTTTCCGTCCGAGCATGTCTCGGAAGACCCAACAGAACCGACCGACCGCCATGTCATCCTCATCCTCTCCCGCCCGTAGTCTTGGAGACCGCAGCCGCTACTTCTCAATCAGGTTAGCTCCTCAAGTGCCCGCACAACGGCTGAGTATACCCCGCCTTCCAGGTGCGCTCGGCAGACACAAGCGGTCACCCATCATCGGTCCAGTCCGATAACGATTAACCTCGGTGATCTGACGGGAATCGGTGTTACCACTGCAAGACTGTTGGGAAAGCGAGGAAGGTGACCATTATTTAGACATTCACCAGCGAACCAATACAGGGGATTAATACAGATTCGTGGAAACGAGTTTCCCTTCGAGTGTACAGAGCAAATACATTCTGTAATTTGTATCACATACATATCGGGTTCTGATCTCGGACGCGATTGAGACTTCACACGGCACCACAGAAGTTTCAGAAACAAGGCGGAAGGAACCATTCAACCAGAAGAAACAAATTTAGAAACAAGTGCTCAAACTTTGGTGGGTGTTATAGCTTCGATCAACACAACAAGTTGTTTGATTACATTTTAACTAGCTTATAATACGTAACTGTTCCAGAAGAAGGAAGTATTATATTGAAATATTTTGTCTTTAAGAGTGTATAGATTGATAGGTGGCTGGCTTTAATTTAGTTACCTAACGTTTGAGTTCGGCACCACCTTTTTTTGTTTGCAGCTTCTACTGACACCACTCGGAGTGGTCTACACACTTACACTGACATAGTATCCGATCGTTTGCTTTCTCACCAATCCATCAACGCCATCAGCACTCAATGGCTGCTACTCCCCACATCGACCTACTTGTGCCTGGGGCGATCAGTCGCTGCCAGCTTCGAAATCGATACCTTTGGCGCCTCTCGTCCGTGTAGATGGCGAAACACAGATACCGCTTCATGTCGCCAAATGTCTGTGCCTCCTAAGTTGCTGTGGTACGTACGAACTTTTTTTTATGTCCGTAACCAACTTGTGATTCCTCAGGCTTTATCAACGTAAGAATTTTCATTTTCTCGTAAGATGATATTTCGAGAACTTTGCTAGTCGTCTACCGTCAGGTGCAGAAATATCGTATAAAGAGAAGTGGTAACCAGACTACAAACCAAGAAACATGTAAACCAGAAATTATGCCTTACATTATCTTTCCCGCCTGCATTGCCTCTGTATTTACAACTACTTTAATCGAGCACCATAGTTTTATTCAATTTTACATTTATCACTGTGTTTCGTCGTGGCGGTGTTAACTGCAGAAGTCTATTAATAGAAAAATATCGCAAATCTTTTCTCTCATCTAAACATCCGTACAAATAGTTTCTAAGATTATTTTAAGGAGGATAGTCTACAGATGATGTAATTTTCTGTGGATGGACGGACTGATGACTGAAGTTTCGAACTCAGTGACTGAGTGATCTGAATGTCTCCGTCACGGGCTGCGACCGCTGCTTTTATACCTGTACATCGTCATGACTGCAGTAGCTGCGGTTGGTTTTAAGGGTGAAACTAGAACTGGTTAGTGTGAATAACAGTATCTTTTAGAACCAATGTAAGAATGAGATTATTTTTTCCTTCTAAACAATGATCGTTATCAGGGCCAGACAGTTACGGCTAACATGTTTAGGTGTCGCTAAAAAAATCCTTATTTTTTTATCTCTGTCTAACTGGGCCATCTATGTTTAAATACTGTTATTAAATATACAGCCTTCAGTACAGCATCAAGCCGGCGGTCATAGGCATCCAAAATTTTTTAAGCTTGACGTGTTGCCAAGAGGAGAAATTCAGCGATAGCGACAACACTCATGACTTCACAGTACTCAGTAAACCGTCAACCACAAGCATCACCATCGACGATCCGACGAGCCACCCACTGGCACATAAGCAAACAAGCTTTAGTTTCGCGATCTAATGATTAAACACAACACGCATAAACAAACTGAACTACACACAGGAGACAAAACATAACGGTGGAAGACGGTTATATAGAGAAACTACGCCAATAAATATGTAAGTGGAAAAGAGAAATGGAAACGAAACATACACACAAGACCTTACACAACCCGGAAGAGCAAAAGGCACACAGACAATGATCATATGGGAGACCGAGCAGAGCAACAACACATGCGCAAAATTAAATGGAACGTCCTCACTTAAAATAGTAAAACTGTTCACAGAACGGGCAACATATTAAAGAAACAAAGACTTCAAATAGAACACAGAACAGACAACACAGGAAACACCCACAGATAAATTCTACAGAACAGGTACTCGACACGTAATACCCCACAACCACCACTCGGCTAAAATGGAAACAGATTGAAAAGTACTAAAACCCAGCCACAGCCTATACCATAAAGTAAGAGAAGAAGAACCCTTTGAAATTGGTCTCATAAAAAGAATCATTTGTACACGAAGATATTTTCAACTTGTCAAAAGTCTTATATCACGAGTAACATGGTGTCTATACTTAAGCTGGCCGTTGTGGCCGAGCGGTTCTAAGTGCTTCAGTCTGGAACCGCGCGACCGCTACGGTCGCAGGTTCGAATCCTGCCTCGGGCATGGGTGTGTGTGATGTTCTTAGGTTAGTTAGGAATAAGTAGTTCTAAGTTCTAGGGGACTGATGACCTCAGATGTTCCTCATGGTGCTCTTAGCCATTTCGATACTTAACTAATAGGTGATGAAATAAATTGAGAGACTATGTTTATGAAACGTAAAAAGAGAACTCTGCAAGATTTTTACTATAAGAAACAAATGATTTTGGAACGAGGCGGAGAGTCCCTCCTCGTAATGTTGTGTCTTTGTTTTATCCTTCACTGTACTAAGAGAGCATATTGCCGAAATACCGTATTGTGTATTTTTACGAAATAAAGATACTTTCATTCATAAATATTGCTCTCTGGCAATTATTGTTGCAAATGTTTTGATTTCACGATATTGAATTTATTCAATGAATTTATCTATTTCAAACAGTTGTATCGGGAAGTATGAAGGCAAAGCCATCGATTGCTCTTCGGGTCGTGTCGTTTAAGCGTTTTATTCTCCACAAGCCGAGCTTGCAGTTCTGTTTTAGCGAAGTTCAATTGAATATCTGTTGCTACTTTTTACGTGGAAATCAGAACAGTATTTTATGGTCAACGAGCCTTCAAACAGTGATGATGCTCCGTGACCACCAGGACGTGATATCCCGTAAGAGTTTAACAGGCCATGGCAAAGAGGTATAAAGCACAAGTGATTGAATATTCTAAAAGAGGTAAATATATGTATATACTGATGTGCTTGAATTTGCTAAGCTCATCGTGCCATCTCATTAGAATTGTATCCTTCCTGAGATAAATTTATATTCATGCAAAGCATTTTTTTTAATTAAATGTTTCTCTCACATTCATCTACCATTAAGGAAAGATACCTTATAGCTTCCACATACAGCAGGCAATAGCAGAAGAAAAACAGGTTATAAATGAATACACTACACTATGTAAGGCGCATTATTAAACACATTAAAGGAACTTTATAGACAAAACAAAGCAGCTAAACACACACACACACAAATAGAGTTAGAATGTAAACTAAATTCAAATTCGAGGCCAAACTGACTTGAGAACAAGTGAACACCGATTGGATGGAATACACAATAATTCTTGGGAGCGCCGAAAGAGAAAGGATCTTCCAAATTAAAACGTAAGAAATAGCTAATATACGCGAAAAATATCTTGACACATCAAAATTACTTTTAAACATAATGTGATGTATTAACTAGCCAACAAATTTCACCATAACGTCATTTGATTGCAGATGACTGGCTATCAGCACTTGATAGCGTACAGATAATCCTGCATAATGGCGTAATGTGAAATTAGGGTAATGACAAAGTCGAGTAACATCTGCCGTTAAGCCTGACCTTCGCAGATTAGTTATCACTTAAAACATGGTCACATTTCAGAGATTTGAATAAAAAAATCCTATTGATTATTGCACACCGGTACTGAAACGTGTATGAATCATACGAAAAAGCATTGTTTTGCGTAACAGGGCGATCTATATCCAATAATGTTATGATATTTTTACCTTAGTCTACTGTCACATTTAAATACAGACTCCTCAGAGTTGGTTGCCATGATGTTGTGTCACCAAACGAGATACGCAAACCAGGCGAAGACTGATCCATTCTCAGAGGACCCCACGCCACTTCAGCGTGACACTGCATTTAGCTCTGATAATGGCCTCAATTCAGCGAGGAAAACAATCCACAAGTTTCTTCAAGTATTGTTATGACCAAACGAAACTACAGTCGTCCTGCTATAGCTGTGGGTTCTTTGAATACTCTGGGAAATGGCTCATTGAACTACAACACATGAAATATTAGTTCACTTTATTATGTGGATAAATAGAAACATTTAATTAAGTTGACACTATCCTTTGCGACCGGAGTGCTTGCAAATTTACTACTATCATTGACTACGAAAACAGCATTTGATGCACTAATTAACAATCTTTATACTTCAAGTACAATGTTTAACATTTATGAAAGTACAATCCTATCTGAGACTTGACTAACACTGGTTCTACTCGATAATATTGACTGCTTGAACTGTGGCCACTAAGCGAGCAGAGTGCTTCCATGCTCGGCTCTATATTGACCGTGTGAGGGCGCTGCTTTTGTGAGAGAGAGGTCTTGTCTTGTTCAACCCCTCCCATTCGTTGTTGCGGACAGCAGCGAGACATGTCTGTGGTAAAGATACGTATTGTCGATTTTGGTGTGGCGTCGTGATCTATGGACGATACCACAGATATGTCATTTTCAGCAGAAGCTGCTCATTGACAGTTGCAGGGTTGTTTATTGCTACGTTTCACCAGCTGTTCCAGCTTTTTTTTTTTTTTTTTTTTTTGTGTCATCAGTCTACTGACTGGATTGATGCGGCCCGCCACGAATTCCTTTCCTGTGCTAACCTCTTCATCTCAGAGTAGCACTTGCAACCTACGTCCTCAATTATTTGCTTGACGTATTCCAATCTCTGTCTTCCTCTACAGTTTTCGGCCTCTACAGCTCCCTCTAGTACCATGGAAGTCATTCCCTCATGTCTTAGCAGGTCCTATCATCCTGTCCCTTCTCCTTATCAGCGTTTCCCACATATTCCTTTCCTCTCCGATTCTGCGTAGAACCTCCTCATTCCTTACCTTATCAGTCCACCTAATTTTCAACATTCGTCTATAGCACCACATCTCAAATGCTTCGATTCTCTTCTGTTCCGGTTTTCCCACAGTCCATGTTTCACTACCATACAATTCTGTACTCCAGACGTACATCCTCAGAAATTTCTTCCTCAAATTAAGGCCGGTATTTGATATTAGTAGACTTCTCTTGGCCAGAAATGCCTTTTTTGCCATAGCGAGTCTCCTTTTGATGTCCTCCGTGCTCCGTCCGTCATTGGTTATTTTACTGCCTAGGTAGCAGAATTCCTTAACTTCATTGACTTCGTGATCATCAATCCTGATGTTAAGTTTCTCGCTGTTCTCATTTCTACTACTTCTCATTACCTTCGTCTTTCTCCGTTTTACTCTCAAACCATACTGTGTACTCATTAGACTGTTCATTCCGTTCAACAGATCATTTAATTCCTCTTCACTTTCACTCAGGATAGCAATGTCATCAGCGAATCGTATCATTGATATCCTTTCACCTTGTATTTTAATTCCACTCCTGAACCTTTCTTTTATTTCCATCATTGCTTCCTCGATGTACAGATTGAAGAGTATGTGCGAAAGGCTACAGCCTTGTCTTACACCCTTCTTAATACGAGCACTTCGTTCTTGATCGTCCACTCTTTTATTCCTTCTTGGTTGTTGTACATATTGTATATGACCCGTCTCTCCCTATAGCTTACCCCTACTTTTTTCAGAATCTCGAACAGCTTGCACCATTTTATACTGTCGAACGCTTTTTCCAGGTCGACAAATCCTATGAAAGTGTCTTGATTTTTCTTTAGCCTTGCTTCCATTATTAGCAGTAACGTCAGAATTGCCTCTCTCGTCCATTTACTTTTCCTAAAGCCAAACTGATCGTCACCTAACGCATTCTCAATTTTCTTTTCCATTCTTCTGTATGTTATTCTTGTAAGCAGCTTCGATGCATGAGCTGTTAAGCTGATTGTGCGATAATTCTCGCACTTGTCAGCTCTTGGCGTCTTCGGAATTGTGTGGATGATGCTTTTCCGAAAGTCAGATGGTATATCGCCAGACTCATATATTCTACACACCAACGTGAATAGTCGTTTTGTTGCCACTTCCCCGAATGATTTTAGAAATTCTGATGGAATGTTATCTATCCCTTCTGCCTTATTTTATCGTAAGTCCTCCAAAGCTCTTTTAAATTCCGATTCTAATACGGGATCTCCTATCTCTTCTAAATCGACTCCTGTTTCTTCTTCTATCACATCAGACAAATCTTCACCCTCATAGAGGCTTTCAATGTATTCTTTCCACCAATCTGCTCTCTCCTCTGCATTTAACAGTGGAATTCCCGTTGCACTCTTAATGTTACCACCGTTGCTTTTAATGTCACCAAAGGTTGTTTTGACTTTCCTGTATGCTGAGTCTGTCCTTCCGACTATCATATCTTTTTCGATGTCTTCACATTTTTTCTGCAGCCATTTCGTCTTAGCTTCCCTGCACTTCCTATTTATTTCATTACTCAGCGACTTGTATTTCTGTATTCCTGATTTTCCCGGAATATGTTTGTACTTCCTCCTTTCATCAATCAACTGAAGTATTTCTTCTGTTACCCATGGTTTCTTCGTAGCTACCTTCTTTGTACCTATGTTTTCCTTCCTAACTTCTGTGATGGCCCTTTTTAGAGATATCCATTCCTCTTCAACTGTACTGCCCTACTGCGCTATTCCTTATTGCTGTATCTATAGCGTTAGAGAACTTCAAACGTATCTCGTCATTCCTTAGTACTTCCGTATCCCACTTCTTTGCGTATTGGTTCTTCCTGACTAATGTCTTGAATTTCAGCCTACTCTTCATCAATACTATATTGTGATCTGAGTCTATATCTGCTCCTGGGTACACCTTACAATCCAGTATCTGATTTCGGAATCTCTGTATGACCATGATGTAATCTAATTGAAATCATCCCGTATCTCCCGGCCTTTTCCAAGTATACCTCCTCCTCTTGTGGTTCTTGAACAGGGTATTCGCTATTACTAGCTGAAACTTGTTACAGAACTCAATTAGTCTTTCTCCTCTTTCGTTCCTTGTCCCAAGCCCATATTCTCCTGTAACCTTTTCTTCTACTCCTTCCCCTACAACTGCATTCCAGTCGCCCATGACTATTAGATTTTCGTCCCCCTTTACATACTGCATTACCCTCTCAATATCCTCATACACTTTCTCTATCTGTTCATCTTCAGCTTGCGACGTCGGCATGTATACCTGAACTATCGTTGTCGGTGTTGGTCTGCTGTCGATTCTGATTAGAACAACCCGGTCATTGAACTGTTCACAGTAACACACCCTCTGCCCTACCTTCCTATTCATAACGAATCCTACACCTGTTATACAATTTTCTGCTGCTGTTGATATTAGCCGATACTCATCTGACCAGAAATCCTTGTCTTCCTTCCACTTAACTTCACTGACCCCTACTATATCTAGATTGAGCCTTTGCATTTCCCTTTTCAGATTTTCTAGTTTCCCTACCATGTTCAAGCTTCTGACATTCCACGCCCCGACTCGTAGAATGTTATCCTTTCGTTGATTATTCAAACTTTTTCTCATGGTAACCTCCCCCTTGGTAGTCCCCTCCTGGAGATCCGAATGGGGGACTATTCCGGAATCTTTTGCCAATGGAGAGATCATCATGACACTTCTTCAATTACAGGCCACATGTCCTGTGGATACACGTTACGTGTCTTTAATGCAGTGGTTTCCATTGCCTTCTGCATCCTCATGTCGTTGATCATTGCTGATTCTTCCGCCTTTATGGGCAATTTCCCACCCCTAGGACAAGAGAGTGCCCTGAACCTCTATCCTCTCCTCCGCCCTCTTTGACAAGGCCATTGGCAGAATGAGGCTGACTTCTTATGCCGGAAGTCTTCGGCCGCCAATGCTGATTATTTATCAAAATTTCGGCAGTGGCGGGGATTGAACCCGGGGCCGAAGACGTTTTGATTATGAATCAAAGAAGCAACCCCTAGACCACGGGTACAAGTCCTGTTCCAACTAGTCTCGGATATATGTTAGTGGAGTAGGAGTGGGTGATTTAACGACCAGTCGAGGTGTTACAGGGTTGCTGAGTACTCGTCACACCAGGAACGTATGTGTGCAGTAGTGCAGACGTGGCTATTGTTACACCGAGATTCCACCTGCCCAACTTACCGAGAATCTCTGTTATAATGCATCAAGCGAGAGTCACCACTCCCACGCACGTTTATAATGTATGCTTAGTCTAGGACGAAGATTCGCATGCACACGCATATCATATTATTGCTGTTGTTATTATTATCCTCCATCTGAAGACTCAGTTTCATGCACGTCTTCATGACCTTTTGCCCGACCGTTTCTCTCCATTACGAAATTGACTATTCCTTGATGCCTCAGATTGTGTCATTACTCGTGACATCAATTTCTTTCCCCCAATTCGATTGATCATTATTTACTCGATCTACTTGTGTAAACTTGAGCATTTTTATTTATCACCAGTTTTCAAAAGCTTCTATTCTCTTACTATCTGCACTTCCATTAGTCCACGTTTCGGTGCCATACGTCTGCACTCCAGACAAATACCTCCAGAAAAGACTTTGTAATATGAAATATATTGCATCATATAATACTTTTACTAAAGGCGATCGATTTCAGCCCAGAATCTGGTTAACCTTAGATCACAAAAGGTGTTCAACTACGCAGTGAACTACAAAATGAAATTCTTGAAATATTCCATCCGTAATACGGCTGTCTAAGTGTTACGCTCATGTCATGTAGACATTAAACACCCTTGTGCCAGCTGTATTCTCTCCCTTAATGAACTAAACCCCTGCACGTGTACTAGTAGCTGCTAACAAAACATCGACTGAAAAAATCGCAACACCAAAAAAGAATTAATGTAGGGTAACGAAATTTGTCTAGGTAACATATTTATGTAATTAATATCGCAAGATCACATGTTAATGTAAACCTGAGATAAGCCATAGCAAATGTGAAATGCTGGTTTATCAATAACCGGTGTAACACTCAGAATATGGAATGCAAGCAAGCAAATTTGCATGCATCCTATTATACAGTGGCGGGTGTCAGTTTCTGGGATAGGTTTCCATGCCTGTAGGACTTGGTCGGTCAATACAGGGACGGTCAATGCTGTTTGTAGATGATACTGGAGTTGTCGTCCGATGACGTCCCATATGTGCTTGACTAGAGACAGATATGGAGTTCGCACAGGCCAAGGCAACATGTCGACACTGTAGACCATGTTGGGTTACAACAGTGGTATGTGGGCGAGTGTTAACCTGTTGCATAACACCCGCTGAAGTGCTGCTGATGAATGGCAGCACAACAGGCCGAATTGCCAGACTGATGTACAGATTTACAGTCTGGGTTCGTGGGATAACCGCGGGAATGCTTCAGCTGTCATACGAAATCACTCCTCGACCATAGCTGCAAGTGTATGTGCAGAGCGTCTGGCACGAAAGTAGGTCAGTTGCTGGCCCTCAACGGGCCTCCTTCTAATAAACACACGGCCGTCACTAGCACCATTCATAACCAGCTTTCATCAGAAAACACAACAGAGCTGCACTTTGCCCACCACTGAGGTCTCGCTTGGCACAATTGAAGTCTCAAATGGCAGTGTTTGGCGTCAGTGGTACGCACACTACAGGGCACCTCGCTTGGAGCTGTGCTTGAAGTAACAGTTCGTTGTGTCACTGTGGTGCCGACTACTGCTCAAATTGCAGTTGTAGATACGACACGATGGGCCAAAGCCATACGCCGAACGCCTTAGTCTTCCCTCCCGGTAGAGTCATGTGGTGCCCGATGCCAGGTTTTCTTACAACCGTACATTCTCGTGACCACGACAGCTATCACTCAAATGCAGTGGCTGCATCGCAGAAGGAACATCCAGATTCTCGTAGCCCTATTACGTAGTTCAAACTCAGTGAGATGTTGATAATGGCGTATTTGGAGCTTTAAAGCCGTTCTTGACTGACATTAAGTCACCACGTCCAAGCTCAAAAGTAACTAACGTTCACGATCATCACGAACGTGTATTTAAAGCAAATCTAATTTGCATCGTCCATCGTCGTAGTGATGCTACTAGCACCACTCTTTTGCTTCTGGGGCAGGAGCTGATGGAGACATCATCTTCCAGCAGTAGAAACACGCTTACGAACTTTCGTTCCTGTCGAACAACTCCTTCTTGGTGTTGCGACGTTTTTTTTTTTTTTCCTTCAGTATAGTTTAACTAAAACAGACTAACAGATAAACGGCAAAATACCGTAAGAACCTACTTCACATATTAAAGGGAGAAGATACTGGATAACTTTTGTGAGAAAAACTGATAAGAAAAACTAAGTTAAATGTGCTGAGACAAAATACGGGATGTGTATGTAAGGAAACGCGCCACCTAATAATATCTGCCTAAAAATTGGCTAGCGCACGACAGTGGAAACATTACATAGTGCAAGAGTATGCACGCGTGACAATGGGGTACCCAATTGCATGTTATGCAGAGGGTCGAACCTGCGGCCTCTTCGATTACCAGGATACCGTGGTGTAGGGCGTGGAGGAGAGTAACTGTCGAACGCTGGAGGACGCTAATGAGGCTTTGTTAAATGAACAACATTTAGTTATTCACAGATACACCCTTGTATTCCTTTACGTTTGCCAGCGGCAATGCGGCGCTAGCTAAACTGGAGTGTGCCGACGCTTGCAAGTGCTGCGTCGTCTCGGTCGCTACGGCAAGGAAGGTGCTCGCTTAGTGCCCCAGAACGTCACAGTCAGCTGTCTGCTTCTCAGATGGTTCTACTACATATACATCTACATATGTACTCCGCTAGCCACCAAGCGGTGTGTGGCGGAGGGCACAATTCGCGCCAAAGTCATATTCCCCATCCCTCTGTTCCACTAGCGGATCGCGCGAGTGAAAAACGACTCTCTGAACGCCTCAGTACTAGCTGCAGTTACCCTTATCTTTGAATGGTGATCATTGCGCGATTTGAAAGTCGGTGATAATAATGTATGCTCTACATTCTCGGTAAAGATGAGATTTCGGAATTTAGTGAGCTGCCCCTTCCGTTTAGCTCGCCGTCTATCTGCAAGTGTGTCTCACTTCGAACTTTCTATGAGATTTGTAACGCTCTCGCGATGGCTACATCTACCAGTCAAGGATCTTGCCGCTCTTCTTTGGACCTTCTCAATCTCTTGAATCAGACCCAACTGGTAAGGGTGCCATACAGAGGAACAACACTCTAAGACTGGACGAACTATCGTATTGTGAGCTATTTCCTTCGTTGAAGGACTGCATCGCTTCTGGATTCTACCAATACACCGCAATCTAGAGTTCGCCTTACCCATGACTTGTGTAATCTGATCATTTCATTTAAGATCATTTCGATTAATCACACCCAGATACTTGACGAATGTTACCGCTTCCAAAAACGGGGCATTTACTTTTTACTCGTACATTAATGGGGATTTTCGCCTTCTTATACGCCGTAGGTCACACTTACTAATACTGAGAGATAACTACCAGTCATTACACCACGCATTTATTTTCTGCAAATCCTCATTGATTTGTTCACAACTTTAGTGTGATACTACTTTCCTGTAGACTACAGCAACATCGGAAATAATCTAATGCCGCTGTCCATACCATCAACCAGATCGTTTATGTAAATCGTGAAAAACAGCGGACCCATTACGCTGCCTTGGGGCACACCTGAAGTTACTCTTGTTTCTGTTGAAGTTACCCCGTTCAGGACGACATACTTGTCCCTCTCTGTTAGAAAACATTCTGTCCAACCGCATATGTCATCGGATAGACCGTAAGCGCGCACTTTTCGGAGCAAGTGACAGTGCGGAACTGAGTCGAACGCTTTTCGAAAGTCGAGAAATATGGCACCAACCTAGGAGCCGGTATCTAGAGCCTGCTGTATATCATGCACGCACAAAATGGGCTAGCTGTGTCTCACATGACCGCTGTTTCCTAAAACCAAGCTGGTTTCTGCAGATGAGCTTCTCATAGTCTAGAAAGGTCATTATGTCTGAACACAAAATATATTCCATGATTCTACAACAAATCGATGTCAGTGAAATTGGCCGGTAATTATGTGCATCCGATTTTCTACCCTTTTTATAGATTGCTATGACCTGGGCCATCTTCCAGTCCCGTGGTTTTGCCTGCACTGTCTCTTGGCCGACAACACCATGACTAGAATGCCACCAGCTCTTGTTGACGTTGTAGACGGTGCCCTAGAAAGACAGCCATCAGCGCTGCACGAAGTGGCCGTACTCTTTAAGTATTACGTCATGGTCTCTCAAAATGAAGATGGCCACACCGGAATCTGCTCGTAGACACGGGTTGGACGGCGGTGGCTATTGCATTCCCCCGGTTCAGTGGTAGTTCGACAGCTACATTTCAGCTAAGGCCTCCAAGGGGGCTAGTGGTATGGTTCACGTAAGTTTTCTCACTAGCGGGTGCAAAGATGAGGCGGTAGCCAGGTCCTTCAGGATGCGCTGGCTGTTGCGTTGTAGATTTACGTTCATCTAGGCAGGCTGGATGGTGCGTCACAGGTCCCGCCTCAAAACTGGGCAGCTGCAAACGGAGAACTGAGCTTTACAGTTCGGAGTATTTGTACTGGTCACTTCATGCTAATGACGCATTATGCAGCAACAGTGGTCGAATGTGGCTTAGTTTTCTGAATCTGTCAGCGCTCTGCACCCTACTGTGATGTCACAACTCTACTCTTCAGGATTTCAGTTCGGTTATTTTTACATCCTTTGCATCCTGAAAAGCCACTCTTGCATGTGGCGTACTTGTCGTTACTTCACTATTCATGGTCGACAGAATGACGTCATCCTCCTCCTCCGTGAAGCCAGTCTGCTGCGTCGGTCTTTTGGTCATGCAGCTCGGGTGGTGTATGGCAATTAATTCGGAAGTGTGCCCATTCCACTTACAATATCATCTGTTCTCCGGTGCACTAATCTAAGGGTCCTTCGCACTCTGGTGAAAAGATTTTAATGAATATTTAAGGGGAGATGAAAGTTTATTGAGGCATCTGTGATGTCACCGAGAGTATGATCAACAGGGGACACCTTTTAAAGAACATTAACTTCACATTTGTCGTTTTGTTATTGACTGTTTCGATGGATGACGGCAATCTGAAAAGTAATGCCTCCTAATGGATTACGTGAAAACTCTTAAAACTTTTTCACCTAAAACAAACGTTATTAACGTTCTAAGTTCTTATTTTTCGTGTCCACTTATCTGAAGTCCTCTGCCGCTAGACGGCTCCAAATTGTACCGTGCAACGTGATGGTGTGTAAGATAACTATGTCGGTGCATGAGAGGCAGCGTGCTGTGTGCGAGTTTCGAATTGGAAGAGTTTGTCTACACATGGAGCACCGCCTCCTTCAGCATGACACTACCAGCTCACACGTAAGCACTATGACATCTGTAACAATTCTACGCCTTGTATTCGTTGTCATCTTTCATACAGTCACGACGTGGCCCCTCCGATTTCCTCTTGTTTCAGAAATTTAAAGAGCAAGTTTGAGGACTTCACTGTACTAGTGATGAAGCGGTGGAAGCAGAGGTCATGTTGTGGCTCCATCAGCAAGTATAAACATTATATATTGACGGTATCAATGAACTGATTGCTCCTTGGAAGAAAAATTAGTGTGTTCGTTGTCAGGGTGACTATGCTGAGAAATAAATGTGTAGACATAAAGAACAAGATGTAGAATGTTAATAATGTTTTCGCTGTTCGCACTGTTACTCTGAACTCACTGTACAAGCGAGATTTCACCACGGAGCACGTATCATTTACAAAGAAAACAGAAACCAAGGACTTACGCTGCCTGAGCGTCGGGAAGCTGTAAGATTATTCCTGACACGCTGCCTGAGCGTCGGGAAGCTGTAAGATTATTCCTGACGATGGGTCGTAATTGGGCACCAGCTGGCAAGTGGAATTCGGTTGAACTGAATGGCACAGAGGAGGTCGTCAACGTTTATAGTTGATTGGCTTATACAGGATACAAGGACTGGCAACTAGATACCTACATCCTATTTCCTTCAAATGCCCTGCTTGCTTGTTAGTTACATTGCACCTCCTTTGAAATGCGCTACCCGCGTGTAATACAATACACTAGTTCGTGTGCCTAACAAGAGTCCGCGATTAATTTCTCGATGGGCCCTCACGCAGTAATTAAAGTAATAGGGGCAACTCCGTCTTCAAACCAAATTTTTCCTCGAACGTACAGGTTAATTCACATATAAATAGGACATTGAGCAGTAGACGAGTACTAAGCTGTTTTACCCGATTTGTGTTTGTTAGTTTCTTCACGTTTGGAGAGTGCTGCCGCTTTGCAAGTGCTCAAAGAACCGTTGATTAGCTGACCGAGTTGCTAAAAAATTCTCTACTTTACTCCACGACCGGTTTCGGCTTTCATACTGAAGTGATGGTCTGATGGAATATGTAAACGGCTTCAATATAAAATCAGAAAACGGTGGTGGAGGAAGGTGGAGAAGTTTTTACCTACTTAACCTGTTATTCATCGAAACTTTACGAGTTCGTCTCAGCAGATAAACGTTGGCACTAACGCGTGTAAAACACAATAGTGTTACTGGCGTGGATCGGTGTCGGAAGACAAAAGAGATACTCTGTGGTCTGCAATAAGAAGGGAAATTGTAGTAAGAAGCGTGTGCAAAGTACACTACTGGCCATTAAAATTGCTACACCAAGAAGAAATGCAGATGATAAACGGGTATTCATTGGATAAATATATTATACTAATACTGACATGTGATTTCATTTTCAAGCAATTTGGGTCATAGATCCTGAGAAATCAGTACGCAGAACAACCACCTCTGGCCGTAATAACGGCCTTGATACGCCTGGGCATTGAGTCAAACAAAGATTGGATGGCGTGTACAGGTACACCTGCCCATGCAGCTTAAACACGATACCACAGTTCATCAAGAGTAGTGAGTGCCGCATTGAGACGAGCCAGTTGCTCGGCCACCATTGACCAGACGTTTTCAGTTGGTGAGAGATCTGGAGAATGTGCTGGCCAGGGCAGCTGTCGAACATTTTCTGTATCCAGAAAGGCCCGTACAGGACCTGCAACATGCGGTCGTGCATTATCCTGCTGAAATCTAGGGTTTCGCAGGGATCGAATGAAGGGTAGAGCCACGGGTCGTAACACATCTGAAACGTAACGTCCACTGTTCAAAGTGCCGTCAATGCGAACAACAGGTGACCGAGACGTGTAACCGATGGCACCCCATACCATCACGCCGGGTGATACGCCAGTATGGCGATGACGAACACACGTTTCCAATGTGCGTTCACCGCGATGTCACCAAACACGGATGCGACCATCATGATGCTGTAAACAGAACCTGGATTCATCCGAAAAAATGACGTTTTGCCATTCGTGCGGCCAGGTTCGTCGTTGCGTACACCATCGCAGGCGCTCCTGTCTTTGATGCAGCGTCAAGGGTAACCGCAGCCGTGGTCTCCGAGCTGATAGTCCATACTGCTGCAAACGTCGTCGAACTGTCCGTGCAGTTAATTGTTGTCTTGCAAACGTCCCCATCTGTTGACTCAGGGATCGAGACGTGGCTGCACGATCCGTTACAGCCATGCTGATAAGATGCCTGTCATCTCGACTGCTAGTGATACGAGGCCGTTGGGATCCAGCACGGCGTTCTGCATTATCCTCCTGAACCCACCGATTCCATACTCTGCTGACAGTCATTGGATCTCGACCAACGCGAGTAGCATTGTCACTATATGATTTACCGCAATTGCGATAGGCTACAATCCGACCTTTATCAAAGTCGGAAACGTGAAGGTACGCATTTCTCCTCCTTACACGAGGCATCACAATAACGTTTCACCAGGCAACGCCGGTCAATTGCTGTTTGTGTATGAGAAATCTGTTGGAAACTTTCCCCATGTCAGTACGTTGTAGGTGTCGCCACCGGTGCCAAACTTGTGTGAATGCTCTGAAAAGCTAATCATTTGCATATCACAGCATCTTCTTCCTGTCGGTGAAATTTCGCGTCTGAAGCACGTCATCTTCGTGTGTAGCAATTTGATTGGCCAGTAGTGTATTTGTTATGCGTAGCATATCAGTTATTTGTTATCTGAACCATACTGCAGTCACCCACTTTTAACGACGTAAAAATAGATTTGTTATCCATCTGGATGTTGGTTTCAACACAACCATTGCTCTACGAATTATTGTCCTGTGAAAGGTGGTTCCCTGTTGTCTTCTTCTGATATTTGAGGTGACTCAGCCATCCATTTGTAGGAGAAGCTACAGCTTAAAGTGGACAGCGATCAATGTAGAATCCTGCCCACTCGTCTAATACAGGGTGCCTAGGAAGTTGTTTCCTAAGATCGCTAGACGACAATTTAAGCAAATCACATTAATTGAGTTTATTACAGTAAGCTAAATTGATAATACTTAACTCTGCGTAGTCACAAACGTGTGTCGCAAGCATAAATCGACATGCCAATAACCAGTTTCAATGCAATACAATTTCAATGCAAGCAAATTAATCAGTTCACTGCTAATGCGTTTGTATGACGGCTCGTCTTCCACTGCGCCGCGACTAGGTGGTACGCCACTTATATTCTCTTCGTATAGATGCCGCTCCAGTCGTGGTTCGTAATAGTCAGCATACTACTGGCTGACTTCGTCTCGCAGCCCCCTCTGCTGTAACGTTCCAGGCCGACGTGCCGGCGCTTGTCGTCACGCCGGAACAATCAACGGTGCAACACGGCATTTTTCACATCAACAAAAATGTCGGCATTTGAAGAAGTGATATATAAAAGCCTACAACCAATCGGTTATCGAACTTAGATCTTTGGATACGTAGTCTACCACTATATTATTCCGCTCTGGGAGAAATATGAGTTGGCAACAAGACAGAGAAATATAGCGTAAAGCTCCTCGTGAGTACATAATCTGGGGAGAGTAACTTTCACCCACATGTATCGCATTTTATGGTAGTTAGTAATGTGCCTAGGTTCCCCGATTTTTCTTCCTGGATAGTTGCTGGTTGTGTTCCGCAAAAGACTCTGAGCACTATGGGACTTAACATCTATGGTCATCAGTCGTTCCGCAAAAGCTAAGGTTTGACAGCCACTGCCTGCGGTGTAAGCCTTATAAAATCGTCAATACGGAGGATTGTCTTACTGATAGTGGATGCGATAACAGACAGGAGGTCTCTTCTGTTCCACATCCAAGATTGTAGAGCAAGTCAGCTAAAGAAAGAACGCGAAGAAGATTAGAAGTTAAAGTCCCTTTAACTTAGAGGTCGTTAGGCGCGTAAACTGAACTCTCATCCAAAATGCGCCATCGATTCGTTTAAAATGAATAGTGCTATTTTTATCGCAACTAATACACCTACTTACATACTCCTAAAGTCACCAAAAGGTGCCTGGCGAAGGGTACCTTGAATCCCTGCTAGTCATGGCCTGTCCCGTTACATTTGAAAATGGAGAGAGGTGGAAACGACAGCCGGTATGCTTCTGTACGAGCCAGGATTTCTCTTATCTTCGCGATCGTTACTCGAGATGTATCTGTAGCAAATATCAATCCTCTAAATTTTCTCGATTTAGTTTCGTGAACATATCATCTTCGTCCCTCCAGGAATTCCTGTTTGAGCTCGCAGAATGTTCCCGCAATACCTGTTAACGTGTTGATCAAACCTATCGGTAACAAACATGGCAGCTCGCCTCGGAAATACTTGGATGTTTTTCTTTAATCTGAATGAACGGCAATCCCAAACACTCTAAGAGTACTCGAGAACGGGTCGCACAAGTGTTCTACATGCGGTTTACACTCTCCTAAAATTCTCCCTATTAACCGAAATCTACCATTCTTCCTCTGTACAGCCGATCTTACGTGCTCGTTCCATTTCATGTCCCTTTGCAACGATACACATAGATATTTAACCGACGTGACGATGTCAAGCAGCTCATTATTAATACCGTATTCGAATGTTACTGTTACTTTTCCTACTCAGCTGCATTAATTTGTATTTTTAGACATTCAGAGCAAGTAGCATTCATTACACCAGTCCTACAGTTACTCAAAGTCGACACTTTCCCATACAGTGCAGCGTCATCAGCAAACAGTCACACATTGTTCCTTACTCTGTCAAACCGTTTACGTGTAGAGAAAATAAGAGCGGATCTTTTTGGATAAAATAAATCTGGGTATTGAGCCAAGTAATTGTAAAATGCTAAAACAACTAAACTACCGACGCGACAAGCTGCGGTCTTCTTCAGGGCGGTTCACTGCTATATGCTGGTGCAAATCTTCTTTAATATATTTTTATTTTCGGTTACCTTGTAGATACCGACGTCAAATACCTAAGATATAATTCTACAATTTTAAGAGACTGCTACGCAGGGCGAATGTACGGTACGCTATTGCCATTCCTACCTTGGTAATTAAACGCCCTAACAACTTAAACAGTGAGGACGGCTACAAGTTACGAGCAGCCGGGCTACCAGCGATTCCAGCCCGGCCAACCGCATATGTTCTCCATCCAGTAACACCACTTCATCCGAGTTCAACAGTACACACAGCGGCCGCGAGGAAACTGAATTCCTCTCCTGTACCGACCTCTTCATCTCAGAGAAACACTTGCAACCCACGTCCTCAATTATTTGCTAGGTGTATTCCAGTCTCTGTCTTCCTCTAAAGCTTTTGCCCTCTACCGCTCACTCTAGTACATTGGAAGTCATTCCCTCATGTCTTAACAGATGTCCTGTCATCCCGTCCCTCCTTGTCAGTGTCTTCCACTTATTCCTGTCCTCTGCGATTCTGCGCAGAACCTCTCATTCCCTACCTTATAAGTCCACCTAATATTCAACGTTGTCTGCAACACCACAACTCAAATGCTTCAATTGTCTCCTGCTCCAGTTTTCTCACGATCCATGTTTCACTACCGTACGATTCTCAGAAATTTCTTCCTCAAATTAAGCCCTATTTTAGATACTAGCAGACTTCTCTTGACCAAGAATGCCCTCTTTGACAGTACTAGTCAGCATTTGATGTCCTTCTTTTTCTCTCCGTCGTTGGTTATTTTGCTACCTAGGTAGCAGAATTCCTTAAATTCATCTACTTCGTGACCATCGGGCCTGATGTTAAGTTTCTCGCTGTTCTCATTTCTGATACTTCTCATTCCTTTGTCTTTCTTCGATTTACTCTCAACCCATATTCCGTACTCATCAGACTGTTCATTCCGTTCTGCAGATCACGCAGTTCTTCTTCACTTTCACTCAGGATACCAATGTCAGCAGCGATCTTATCACTGATATCCAATCAGCTTGAATTTTATTCCAATCTTGAACGTTTCCATTGTTTCCGTCATTGCTTCTTCGATGTACAGATTCAACAGTAGGGGCGAAGGACTACAGCCCTGTCTTACCCGCTTTTTAATCCGAGCACTTCGTTCTTGGTCTACCACTCTTGTCATTCCCTCTTGGCTCTTCTACATATTGTATATTACACGTCTCTCCCTATAGCCTATCCCTTTTTTTTTTTGGTCATCAGTCTACTAACTGGTTTGATGCGGCCCGCCACGAATTTCTTTCCTGTGCTAACCTCTTCATCTCAGAGTAGCACTTGCAACCTACGTCCTCAATTATTTGCTCGACGTATTCCAATCTCTGTCTTCCTCTACAGTTTTTGCCCTCTAGAGCTCCCTCTAGTACCATGGAAGTCATTTCCTCATGTCTTAGCAGATGTCCTATCATCCTGTCCCTTCTCCTTATCAGTGTTTTCCACGTATTCCTTTCCTCTCCGATTCTGCGTAGAACCTCCTCATTCCTTACCTTATCAGTCCACCTAATTTTCAACATTCGTCTATAGCACCACATCTCAAATGCTTCGATTCTCTTCTGTTCCGGTTTTCCCACAGTCCATGTTTCACTACCATACAATGCTGTACTCCAGACGTACATCCTCAGAAATTTCTTCCTCAAATTGAGGCCGGTATTTGATATTAGTAGACTTCTCTTGGCCAGAAATGCCTTTTTTGCCATAGCGAGTCTGCTTTTGATGTCCTCCTTGCTCCGTCCGTCATTGGTTATTTTACCGCCTAGGTAGCAGAATTCCTTAACTTCATTGACTTCGTGACCATCAATCCTGATGTTAAGTTTCTCGCCGTTCTCATTTCTACTACTTCTCATTACCTTCGTCTTTCTCCAATTTACTCTCAAACCATACTGTGTACTCATTAGACTGTTCATTCCGTTCAGCAGATCATTTAATTCTTCTTCACTTTCACTCAGGATAGCAATGTCATATGCGAATCGTATCATTGATATCCTTTCACCTTGTATTTTAATTCCACTCCTGAACCTTGTATTTTAATTCCATCATTGCTTCATCGATGTACAGATTGAAGAGTAGGGGCGAAAGGCTACAGCCTTGTCTGACACCCTTCTTAATACGAGCGCCTCGTTCCTGATCGTCCACTCTTATTATTCCCTCTTGGATGTTGTACATATTGTATATGACCCGTCTCTCCCTGTGGCTTACCCCTACTTTTTTCAGAATCTCGAATAGCTTGCGCCATTTTATATTGTCGAACGCTTTTTCCAGGTCGACAAATCCTATGAAAGTGTCTTGATTTTTTTTTAGCCTTGCTTCCATTATTAGCCGTAACGTCAGGATTGCCTCTCTCGTCCCTTTACTTTTCCTAAAGGCAAACTGATTTTCTTTTCCATTCTTCTGTATATTATTCTTGTAAGCAGATTCGATGCTTGAGCTGTTAAGCTGATTGTGCGATAATTCTCGCACTTGCCAGCTCTTGCCGTCTTCGGAATTGTGTGGATGATGCTTTTCCGAAAGTCAGATGGTATATCGCCAGACTCATATATTCTACACACCAACGTGAATAGTCGTTTTGTTGCCACTTCCCCCAATTATTTTAGAAATTCTGATGGAATGTTATCTATCCCTTCTGCCTTATTTGGCCGTAAGTCCTCCAAAGCTCTTTTAAATTCCTATTATAATATTGGATCCCCTATGTCTTCTAAATCGACTCCTGTTTCTTCTTCTATCACATCAAACAAATCTTCACCCTCATAGAGGCTTTCAATTCATTCTTTCCACCTATCTGCTCTCTCCTCTGCATTTAACAGTGGAATTCCCGTTGCACTCTTAATGTTACCACCGTTGCTTTTAATGTCACCAAAGGTTGTTTTGACTTTCCTGTAAGCTGAGTGTGTCCTTCCGACAATCATATCTTTTTCGATGTCTTCACATTTTTCCTGCAGCCATTTCGTCTTAGCTTCTCTGCACTTCCTATTTATTTCACTCCTCAGCGACTTGTATTTCTGTATTCCTGTTTTCCCGGAACATATTTGTACTTCCTCCTTTCATCAATCAACTGAAGTATTTCTTCTGTTACCCATGGTTTCCTCGTAGCTTCCTTCTTTGTACCTATGTTTTCCTTCCCAACTTCTGTTATGACCCTTTTTAGAGATGTCCATTCCTCTTCAACTGTACTGCCTACTGCGCTATTCCTTATTGCTGTATCTATAGCGTTAGAGAACTTCAAACATATCTCGTCATTCCTTAGTACTTCTGTATCCCACTTCTTTGCGTATTGATTCTTCCTGACTAATGTCTTGAACTTCAGCCTACTCTTCATCACTACTATATTGTGATTTGAGTCTATATCTGCTCCTGGGTACATCTTACAGTCCAGTATCTGATTTCGGAATCTCTGTCTGACCATGATGTAATCTAATCGAAATCTTCCCGTATCTCCCGGCCTTTTCCAAGTATACCACCTCCTCTTGTGATTCTTGAACAGGGTATTCGCTATTACTAGCTGAAACTTGTTACAGAACTCAATTAGTCGTTCTCCTCTTTCATTCCTTGTCCCAAGTCCATATTCTCCTGTAATCTTTTCTTCTACTCCTTCCCCTACAACTGCATTCCAGTCGCCCATGACTATTAGATTTTCGTCCCCCCTTACATACTGCATTACTCTTTCAATATCCTCATACACTTTCTCTATCTGTTCATCTTCAGCTTGCTACGTCTGCATGTATACCTGAACTATCGTTGTCGGTGTTGGTCTGCTGTCGATTCTGATTAGAACAACCCGGTCACTGAACTGTTCACAGTAACACACCCTCTGCCCTACCTTCCTATTCATAACGAATCCTACACCCGTTATACCATTTTATGCTGCTGTTGATATTAGCCGATACTCATCTGACCAGAAATCCTTGTCTTCCTTCCACTTCACTTCACTGACCCCTGCTATATCTAGATTGAGCCTTTGCATTTGCCTTTTCAGAGTTTCTACTTTCCCTACCACGTTCAAGCTTCTGACATTCCACGCCCCGACTCGTAGACCGTTATCCTTTCGTAGATTATTCAATCTTTTTCTCATGGTAACCTCCCCCTTGGCAGTCCCCTACCGGAGATCGGAATGGGGGATTATTCTGGAATCTTTTTCCAAAGGAAAGATCATCATGACACTTTTTCAGTTACAGGCTACATGTCCTGTGGATACATATTATGTGTCTTTAATGTAGTGGTTTCCATTGCATTCTGCATCCTTATGCCGTTGTTCATGCTGATTTTTCCGCGTTTAGGAGGAGAGAAATGCTATGCAGCCTTAATGCCTTAACCTGGATGTAAGCTGCCCATCTGAAATTGCCTTCGAATCACCAAGAAGAATTCGTCTACTTATTACCTACGTGAGTGCCACAAACAACAGACAGCCGATTCGCCACCTTCTACCAGTCACCTGCTAGAGATGACTTCCAGCCAGCCGCCAGGCAGTGGTGTACCACCACCCCCCCGTAACAACCTTTTCAAATTGTGCACTGACATCACCGATTTGTGACGTAGGCAGCCAGCACATAACCGAAAATAACATTATATGAAGCAAGACATGCACCAGAATACAGCAGTGGATCACCCTGAAGAGGACCGCAGTAAGCCTGTTGAAAAGCTGGCAGTTTGTTTTAGTAGTTCACAACGACACGGCCGTGGAAGTCTACAAGAGCTGTCTTATCACCTGTTACTGGGGCACACCTGGCGATACCTATGACACACATGAGCACTCGCGTCCAGGACAACGTACTGGGTTTTATTACGTGAAAAGCAAACCACAGATATCTGAGGACCTGTTGCTTACACTCGGATCTCCGTTAACCGTATCTGCAGTTTGTGACTCTGAAAGTTACACGTTGTCTTTTACTTGTCCAAGGTACTGGTAGGATCGGCTTTGTGATACATCTCTTTTCTGATTTCCTAAATCTCAAGAATGACTATGCAAGCAGAGTCTGCGTTCGCTTGACTCGAACAAGTACCAAACACAAAATTTCTGATTATTGGACGAAATTTATTTAAATATTAATTAATTTAACTGATAAAAAAGCGCAACCTAACAGATCATTTGATAATTTAATTAAATATCAATCCATGTGTTCGACATCCAATATTCATGAAAAATTTCATTGAAATATTATTATGGGGAGGTGCGAACTGATTTCATTGATCCTGACTAGGAAGTGACATGGCGCTGTGGGACGTAATAGCATCGAATTTAGCAATAATTAACATTTATTTATTTATTTCCTAATTAAACGTGAAACACACACTGACTGTAAGTTAAAAAACAACTATTTCGAATGCTAGCTCGTGAATATCGACACAAGGTATATTGTACAATACAACAACTGGACCGACATGTGTGGGGAATGTCTGGTAAATTACCGGTTACGATTTATCAAGATCTCACACATCACGTTCACACTGATCATTCACACAACGAAAGATAGAATTTAGAACAAAGCTTTCCTGCTCCACATGGAAGGTCACTGGATCGCAGCGCGACTGGTTTTAACTACCAGTTTCAGAGAACAAATCCCACTGCTGAAAATCCGAACAAATAAGTAATTTTTCAAATACTCCGCGATGAAGCTGAGGCTTCACTTCGAACACTAGGAGCGTTTACGTCGAATTAGAGCCTCATGGTTTACAAAGAAACCCACCTGGTGCAGCAGAGTATGTTCTACGAAGTATATTGGACGGTAAATTAAATAAAATTTAACACAAGCTTTCCACGAAGAAAACGACACATTCATACATAATACACGTGTTGTGTCGGTAGCTGGACCGACACTGTGAAGTGGATTGCTGAAAAAGAAAGCTTGACTAATGCGGTGGCCGATAGTGCAAGGCATACAGCAGACGGGCGTGAAGTCTGGAACATGAGAACTTATGAATGAATAAGAAGAAAAGTATGTAGATGCTTTTTACTTAACTTTTCTTTATTCCTTGGAATACATCTCTCTTGAATACTGGTAAGCTATAGGCACTGATACAAATGGCTCCTTGCTAGTTCGTTGCCATTAACTTAGCTGATGGCTATTCTGTCTCTCGGCTAATGAGAGAGAAAGGCTTCATACAACTGGGCGATAGCTAGGTTCGCGTACAACTGGGCGGTAGCTAGGCTCTCGTACAACTCGGGTCGAGTCCACTCTCGTATCACGAGACCTGCCTTGGTGGTGGCGCTAGGTCTGCGATCACAGTGGCGACACGCGGGTCCGACATGTACTACATGGACCGCGGCCGATTTAAACTACCACCTAGCAAGTGTGGTGTCTGGCGGTGACACCACATTCCTCCCCCGCAAATCGGCGAACGGTCGTGTAATAAGGCTTCCGCCCGCCGTGGGGAGGACCACATGTTGACGTATGCGATGAGGTGGGGAGCCTAACAACAGGCGAGGCTGTGCCACCCGCACCCGGCCATCCGGTCCGAGGGGAGCTAGGAAACGCCTGCAAAACTAGTCCAGGGTGCACGTCAACATGTGGTCTATGCGCCCGTAAAGAGACAGGAGGGACCGCAGGATCAATTTCCATTGCGTCGGGGCAGCCGACGCGCGATGACGTCCTGTGGTCCGGAGCGGGCGGGCGTTCCATGGCGGAGGACAGCTGGTCACGGGAAGCGATCGACGGCGCGTGACCCTGGGAGGCGCCTGGCGGCTGCAACGAAGCGTCGAATGCGGTCGGCGGCGGCGGCGGCTGCTGCTGCTGCTGCTGCTGCGGCGGCGGCGCGTCGCCATGGGGCAAAATGGAAGGCATCGTCGGTAACACCTGGGGATGAGGCGAGCCAGTAGATGGGTCCCCAGGGCGCTGACCGGACGGCACCGTCGCTGAAAGCAGACGGGGAGCGGCAGAACCCGAGCGACGACAGAGGCGCAGCTGATTGAGATGCCGACGCACCTCACCAGAGGCCCCCAAAACCAAATACATCGCGCGGCCGAGGCAGCGAAGAATGCGCCCTGCGAGCCAACGCCGTGAACCTCGATAGTTGCGATAAAATACAACGTCGCCTGGAGCAAAAGCAGGAGGCTGCCGCTGCGCAGGAACCTGATGCGGCGGATGCAGCAAAGACATCAAGGTGCGATGAGGACGACCGTGGAGCAACTCAGCCGGCGAGCGCCCATCTCGGGGCTGAGAGCGATACGAAGACAAAAAGAGCAACAATGCGTCCTCCCGAGAATGCGACGCTTTCAATTTCAACATCTGTGACTTGAAAGTCCGGACCAATCGTTCAGCGGCACCGTTGGACTGAGGCGAAAACGGCGCGGATGTCAGATGGTGAATACCATTGGCCTGGCAGAATGACTGAAATTCTGCGGACATGAATTGTGGGCCATTGTCGGAAACAATAGTCTGCGGAAGACCTTCAATGCAAAAGATAGCAGACAACGCTTGGATGGTGGCGGAGGACGTCGTGGAAGACATCCGGACAACAAAAGGAAAATTACTGAAGGCGTCGACCAGAACCAACCATCGAGCATTCCAGAATGGACCAGCAAAATCAATGTGCAAGCGTTGCCAAGGGGAAGTGGCTTTTGGCCACGCAAAGACTTTCCGCGGCGGTGCGGACTGTTGTTCGGCACACGCCGGGCACGAAGAACACATATTCGTAATCGCAGCATCGATTCCGAACCAAGTACAGTGCTGACGAGCAAGTTGTTTCGTTCGCACTATACCCCAATGTCCTTGGTGAAGAAGCCGTAAAACAGAGGACTGTAACGAACGTGGGACCACGACTCGGGACTGATCATTATCAGAACGCAACAACAAAACACCACGTCGAACAAAAAGTCTCTCCTTGTGAGCAAAAAATCGGCGAACCAACGGATCCTCGATCCGAGACTTTGACAAAGGCCATTGCGTAGCAACAAAACGTAAAACAGTAGCAAGGACAGGGTCAGCAGCTGTGGCTGTAGCGACACGACGAAAATCAATCGGAAACGAGTCGACCACTTCATCGGTTTCCGAATCAATGAACATGCAAGCAAGTTCGGAAGAATCGAATGCTTTATCCTCAGCAACAGGCAAACGGGACAACGCATCGGCGTTTCCGTGCTTAGCAGTGGACCGATACAAGATATCGTAGCGGTACTGCGAGAGGAAAATAGACCAGCGAATGAATTTCTGCGCTGTACGTGGAGGTACAGGCTTGGTCGGATGAAAAAGCGATGTCAAAGGTTTGTGGTCTGTGATGATGGTAAAGTGACGACCATACAAGAAATCATGGAACTTAGTAACACCAAACACGAGAGCCAACGCTTCTTTCTCTATCTGTGAATAATTTCTTTGCGCAGACGAGAGCAATTTGGACGCAAAGGCAATAGGGCGATCATGCGAGCCAACTTTGTGCGCAAGTACAGCACCGATCCCGAAATCTGATGCATCTACCATCAACAAAAGGGGTTTCTGGGGATCGAATGGCGTAAGGCAAGTATTAGAAAGCAACGCCGATTTCAACTGGCGAAAGGCGCGTTCACATTCCGTCGTCCAGACGAACGGAACACCTTTACGGCGTAAGCGATGAAGCGGAGCTGAAAGGAAAGAGGCAGTGCGCACATTCACTCACACCTTGTGATTCTACAGTGTTCAATGTTCTTGCGACCCCTTGACGCAATGCGTGGGGAACATTGCGCGCTCTGAAAAATTTCGGTTGCGCGTTGACCTTCAGTTCTAAATGTGTTTCATAGTTTGTAGCGCAACCTAAGCCCGGTGCAAAAATGTCTGCAAATTCGTCACACAGCCGAGAAACACTGTCTGTAGGCACAGTCTGATTCACTGATAGGACCTGATTTACAATAGACATGTTAAACAACTTAAATAAATCGAGACCAAATAAGTTCACAGCAGAAGAAGAACGAAGAACGTAAAATGACACAAGTTTTGTTTGTCCCTTGTATGTCGCAAGAAGGCTGCACTGCCCTAACACAGGAATTGTCTGTCCTGAATATGTGGTTAGCTTAACATTTGCGGCACGCAACGGAGGGTTGCCCAGTTGTTTGTACGTGTCGTGATTGAGCAATGAAACTGCAGCTCCGGTATCGAGCTGGAATGGTATCACTTTGCCTTCAAAGTCTAAGTCCACAAAAAGTTTATTGTTCTGCTGACGACAAGAGCGACTGTTTTGTGCAATTGGAACAGACACTGGTACAGAATCACTTGCTAATTGACGTGATTTCCGGCGACGTCGACGCACAGTTTTTGTGGGACGATCACAGTGACTGTTAGAGAAAGTGTCACTGGACGAAGTGGAATTAACGACATGAATGTCCATAGGCGAAGGTCCACGAGCCTGAGTGTCCGTGGTTCGATTCCGGCGCGAAGCAAAGGGCCTGGAATGATTGTGATTGTCTGATCTGAGCTTTTTCTGGCAAACACTTTGAACATGTCCTTTCTTATTGCAGAAAAAGCAAATAGCTTGGCGTGACGGGCAATGTTCACGCGAATGTCTAGTAGCACACCGCGGGCATGATTTCACTGTATTTGTGTGCTGGCGCGGCACACCTGGCTTAGCACGCGGCGGTCGCTGTGCGTCCGTGCGCGAGGCCCGGGTACCGGGCCGCGGATCGCGTCCAGCGGGCCGGTTAATGTTACACACGGCTGGCGAAGTTTCAAAAGATTCCTGAGCACAGTCAAGTGTGTCCTGTCTATCCAATATGTCTATCACTTGTTGAAGGGAGGGATTAACTAGTTTCAAAATTTGCTCCCGTATGCGAACATCAGAAACGTTCTGTGCAATTGCATCACGCACCATTGTATCGGAATAAGAAAGACCACAGTCACATTCAAAGGCACAGTCCCTAGTAAGTCCTTGCAATGTTGCGACCCACTCCCTATTAGTTTGACCGGCCGTACGTTTTGTACGAAAAAACGTATACCGTTTTGCAACCACATTAACTGTTTCTTTGAAATAGGCATCTAAGGCAGACAAAATTTCCTCGTAGGACAGAGTTGCTACGTCTCGCCGGGGAAACAATTTCACTATCACACGGTATGTGGACACACCGACACAAGAAAGCAAAAACGGCTGCCGCTCTTTACCTTGAATTCTGTAGGCTTCTAGATGAAAGTGGAACTGGCGAGACCACTCTTGCCAGGTCTCATCGGCTGCCACGTATGGTCGAAAGGGAGGTGCAACAGCGTTCAGTGGCAGCGGTAGCGAAGAAGCGGCGGCGGCCGCATCGGTTTGAATGGTACGTTGACCCTGGACGAGCTGTCCAAGGGCATCCAGTAACGCCTGCGTCTGCTGAGTCTGCAAGCGATAAAATTCGGACAGTACATCTGGAGAATGTGGCGAAGCCATGACACAATTAAATAGAAACAATCAGAACACTTGAAACGTCATCAATGGGACAAACAAAGTAATACAAACTCTTTATCTCGTCGCCATATGTTGTGTCGGTAGCTGGACCGACACTGTGAAGTGGATTGCTGAAAAAGAAAGCTTGACTAATGCGGTGGCCGATAGTGCAAGGCATACAGCAGACGGGCGTGAAGTCTGGAACATGAGAACTTATGAATGAATAAGAAGAAAAGTATGTAGATGCTTTTTACTTAACTTTTCTTTATTCCTTGGAATACATCTCTCTTGAATACTGGTAAGCTATAGGCACTGATACAAATGGCTCCTTGCTAGTTCGTTGCCATTAACTTAGCTGATGGCTATTCTGTCTCTCGGCTAATGAGAGAGAAAGGCTTCATACAACTGGGCGATAGCTAGGTTCGCGTACAACTGGGCGGTAGCTAGGCTCTCGTACAACTCGGGTCGAGTCCACTCTCGTATCACGAGACCTGCCTTGGTGGTGGCGCTAGGTCTGCGATCACAGTGGCGACACGCGGGTCCGACATGTACTACATGGACCGCGGCCGATTTAAACTACCACCTAGCAAGTGTGGTGTCTGGCGGTGACACCACAACACGAAACGAACTAAAACTGTACATCACGTAGGGACACCGCTAGTCCACGTTAAGATGCAGGTGCACATAAAATATCATCGAATAAACTGAATACTAATGAAATTAAGACTGTCACAAAATGAAATAATTATCTCGTCGTCAGCATCAATGTCACATACCAAAGTGACTACTGGAAACTCAAAGAAAGCTAACTCTCACACATTCCAACTTAGAGATAGTGATCAGAGAATCTTCACTCACCGGCGTCACAGAGAAGAGTAAAACTAACCTGTCCCATCACAGTGGTCTACACAGCAACCCAGATGGATCCAGAGAGCGTAAGCGGTTTCTACCTGTACCTATCTCACAATGGATACTGACCAGTGGCCACTGCTGCCTCTTCGACCCAACGTATTCAAATCTCTACACGAAAGTTGGCTAATTGTCTTTAACATTCAAGGAAACATCCAGGCAACTGAAGAAACCTGAACTTCCAGCCACAGACAATGGCTCGGCCGCCATTGACCATATGTTTTCAGTTGGTAAGAGATCTGGAGAAAGTGCTGGCCACGGCAGCAGTCGAACATTTCCTTCACCCAGAAAGGCCCGTACAGGACCTGAAACATGCGGTCGTGCATTACCCTGCAAATATGTAGGGTTTCGCAGGGGTCGAATGAAGGGTAGAGCCACGGGTCGTAACACATCTGAAATGTAACGTCCGCTGTTCAAAGTGCCGTCAATGCGAACAGGAGGTGACCGAGACGTGTAACCGATGGCACCCCATACCATCAAGCCGGGTGATACGCCAGTATGGCGATAACGAATACACGCTTCCAATGTGCGTTCACCGCGATGTCGCCAAACACGGATGCGACCATCATTATGCTGTAAACAGAACCTGGATTTATCCGAAAAAACGAGGTTTTGCCGTTAGTGCACCCAAGTTCGTCGTGCGTACACCATCGCAGGCGCTCCTGTCTGTGATGCAGCGTCAAGGGTAACCGCAGCCATGGTCTCCGAGCTGATAGGCCGTGCTGCTGCAAAGGTCGTCGAACTGTTCGTGCAGATGGTTGTTGTCTTGCAAACGTCCCCACCTGTTGACTTGGGGATCGAGACGTGGCTGCACGATCCGTTACAGCCATGCGGATAAGATGCCTGTCATCTCGCCAGCTAGTGATACGAGGTCGCTGGTATCCAGCATGGCGTTCCGTATTACCCTCCTGAACCCACCTATTCCATATTCCGCTAACAGTCATTGGATTTCGACCGATGCGAGCAGCAATGCCGCGATACGATAAACCGTAATCGCGATACGCTACAATCCGACCTTTATCAAAGTGGGAAACGTGATGGTACGCATTCCTCCTCCTTACACGAGGCATCACAACAACGTTTCACCAGGCAACGCCGGTCAACTGCTGTTTGTGTATAAGAAATCGGTTCGAAACTTTCCTATGTCAGCACGTTGTAGGCGTCGGCACCGGCGCCAACCTTGTGTGAATGCTCTGAAAAGCTAATCATTTCATATCACAGCATCTTCTTCCTGTCGGTAAAATTTCTCGACTGTAGCACGTCATCTTCGTGGTGTAGCAATTTTAATGGCCAGTAGTGTATGAATCTGAAATTCAAAAAGGCATTCTCCTTTGGCGTTGAAATGCCGCTGGGTTATCACGCACTCTCGTTCTTCTCTCTCTCCAGGCATAGTCATACGGAACATTTGAGTAATTAAGAATTGTAGCAAACCGAAGGTTGCTTCATAAGATCAATGGAACGGCTCATACGGAGACAAGCTGGCAAGAGCTATCTGGGAATGTCGAATCAGGAATCAGTCTGTTCTCCCTTAATATAGTTCGTCGGATGTCGTGTGGAATAGGGCAAGCTAAGTTTCGCACCAGCCTTATAAATCCATGTTGATTTAAGGAAACTTATCAATTCCAATACAGAGAAACAGTGGTAATCGTAAATGACTGGAGAGAGGTTTGAACCTAGTCCCTCCCGAGTAGGAGACTACTGTCGTAACTACGGAGGCAACTTAGTAAATCAGCCCGAAAAGACAAAAGCGGGGGAAAGAGGCCAGCGAACTGGCGCGCGCCGCAAGAAGAGGCGAACGGCGTGACCGGCACATTTCCAGCGGCGGAGGCCGGCGCTTCTTGCAGACGGCGCGGCGGCCGCTCGGCGCACAGGTATGCGGCCGGCGTCGTGACCGGCGCGCTCCACACCGCGCCCCGAACAATGGCCACTCGCCCAACAGGTGGACGCCCGATAGCGCCGCCCGCACCGCTGCGCCGCCCACGCCAGCGAATGAGGGTCGCAGGACCCTCCAAACGCCGAGGCAGACGCTGGCAGCTGCAGCTGCCTGCCTGTAGCTGCCGGCTCTGTGATAACGAGCACCGGGTACTAGCAAGTCGATCTCTCAGTATCCCTCACAGCATGGATGGAGGTTCAGTTTCGTCTGTATCCACGTGAGGCAAAGATTCATTTTCGAAACTTGATCAGTCATAGTGTTTTAACGCGTAAGTCATACGCAGAGTGTAGCGGGACTCTGAATTTCGCCGCGCTACACTCGTTCCCTAAGATAAAAATTATACCGTCGCAGCTGTATGAGCGCTCGGCGGCAGAGAAAATATTTATAAGAAGCTGAAGGCACAAAAATGGTAACCCATTTTGTTTTCTACCCGTTCTTGTCTCTTGAGAGCGGAAGCTTCACTTATTCGCTAGTCTTGGTATGATTAAGACGTAAAAACCTATTCTTTAGTCTTGGTCTGATTAAGACGTAAAAATTTATTGATGTGTAGACGTATTGTATTGTGGAAGCTTGTATGAAATGTGGAGGATGGAAGCAGCCGTAAAATACATTGCATTCAATATCAAGATGGTTTTAATTCGTAGACATTAGTAATTCCTGAACGATGAAATTTACTGCAAGATTTTGAGCAGCTACGACTTTTTCATGCAGAAATAAAGCAGGAGATTGTTGGAGAACAAGACTTAGTCGCCGCACGAGAGAAGACATACTAACTTGGTAATGAATGAACTCTTATCTACGACATTTCCCCCTGTTAATCACATTTTGTTATTCTCTGTTCTCTTTCAAATAATTTTTGTAGTAGAAATTGGTTTGACTTTTGCTCAGAAACGCCACAAAGACCACCCCGACAATAGCTTTTCCAAATCACGAAGTCTTACAGCTTTTCTGTAATACAAAGTCTGATTTGCATTTGATTCTTTCCCTTTTTCACGGTGATTAACGATTTTAAAACCCTCTTTTTATTCACCATTTCTTCCCACATTTTCAACCCTTTTATTTTCTTTTCTTCTCTTTTTCTTTTTTACTAACCACTACAAGAGGTTTAACATTAAGGTAATGTTGCGTACTGTGAAGAGAGGTACCTCGTAACTGTGACATTTCGTTCTGATTCCTGAGAGTTCTCCCGGAAACAGTGAATACTGGTACGTGATTTCCTTAATCGTACCACACTTCCACGCCATATCTTAAATACCATAAAAGAAGAGGCGAGATGGAATCATGGTTGGTAGTAACAATTTATAATTAAGACAATTGCCAGCCGGAGTGGCCGAGCGGTTCTAGGCGCTACAGTCTGGATCCGCGCGACGCTACGGTAGCAGGTTCGAATCCTGCCTCGAGCATGGATGTGCGTGATGTCCTTAGGTTAATTAGGTTTAAGTAGTTCTACGTTCTAGGGGACTGATGACCTCAGAAGTTAAGTCCCATTGTGCTCAGAGCCATTTGACCCATTTTTAAGACAATTTATTGACATTAAACCTTTTAAGGAATTTGACAATTATAAATTGTGGACAAGTCACTAAATAAAGCTTTGCAAATGCAGTTAGAAACCCAACTTACTCGTAACTCATATAAACAGTCCCTTATTAAGAAAACAGAATTACTGAAAAACTTCAGAAATTCAAATTCCCATATACGATTTCGCTCAAAATACATATAATAAAAAGAGTTACCAGTAAAGGGTGATTTAATGACACTTGAACACTAGTGCCAAGCTAAGATCCAATTACATAACATGACAGAACCACTTAAATAAAAAGAAAAAAAAACTAGAGCGAAACACTGATCTTTAAAAATAAATGTTCACATGCTACGACGTGCCAAAGAAAAAAAATTACTAGAAGGAGCAGCACAAGGAACTCAGAGGATGGTATGCAGCTTAAGGTTTAGCCAGTTGCCAATCCTTAATATTTAAGGAAACAGGTTCATGTACCAACTGGTCACATACGATATATATTTATATATCTACCAGCTTAGCCCGGCTTGGCAGAAGGAAGATAAATAACAAAATTAGGAAGGCAATGTGTGAACAACTCCCGGTAGTGGCCAGGTTCTTAAGCACTGCCAGGCCTAGACCTCGGAAGACATTTCACTCCCCACCAAGGCGCTGGCACAATCAAAAGTTTCTGCCCGAATCACAAAAACATTCCAGTAACTCTGAAACATAGAAACACTAGACAGAACCTGTGCCTCGATATATGGGTAAGCGTGTAAAGGAAAACTTTACACTATTGTCAAAATCGCAACTTTGACCTTACATATTTTACACATGGACAATTGCATTAATAGAGTGCAGCCTTTGAAAACGGCAACATAAAACCGTTTGATTACAAGAGACACAAAGCACTTATAAAACTTCTGAGAAATCGTTCAAATAACGGCCACCATTTAACTAGGCCAACTGAACTCTTCCATACTATCTTAAAGTTCGCCTAATGAAAGTCTCACCACAATAATAAAGTTTAAACGGCTCTGAGTGCGTCGGTCAACAAAACACAATTACGACCACTTACTTCATATCATGTATACAATACGAGGAAGCAGTTTCCACAGCTTCACCGCTTCACTTCAAATTTTGTTCTCAGCGAAGTCACAGAACTTGTATCTCCAAGCATCTCATGTCGCCAAAACGCCCAACCAATTTCACACCACAACATGTAACGGTCATCACGCTCGTTCGGCAGCCGTTGACACTCGTCTCCCAGCCAGTTTCACGGGATCTCGAGGGTTACCCGTCGAAGGCTGACAACCAACTCGCTTCGCCCGCCAACCCGGAAGATAAGACACGCGAAAAGAAAAGATACCTTACATTTTTGGACAACATGGTTGTGGAGATGAAACACCGATTAGTACGATTAATCAGTCATTCAAAATTAGTCTTAACCGCATTCATTATTATTATTATACCGCCAACCGGTTTCAACCCGACGTAGGGGTCATCTTCTGGGCGTTTACACCATTGGTCGACTGGTGGTGGTACCAATCCTGTCTACATAACGGCAGAAAACTGATAATCGACCAGTGGTGTAAACGCCCAGAAGATAACCCCCACGTCGGGTTGAAACCGGTTGGCGGTATAATAATAATAATAATAATAATAATAATAATAATAATAATAATAATAAATACGATTAAGACTGTTTTTGAATAATTGAAAGATAGCTTAGCTCGACCACCATCGATCTCAACGATACATGAACAAAATAACACTAGCGCCAGCTCGCCGCGGCTCAAATATACATGGAGCATTTGTAATGTAACACTCTTTTCTCGGTCCGTTTCTGTTGAAAAAAATCGAAATTAGTTGTGGGACATCCTTGAATATTCCTGCATCAGCTTCTACAGTTTCGTGAAGTTCTGAAAGGTGGCAGTGCTAAAGTTAGCCTTCAAAGCGGCGTCTGCAATGGAGGTGCGCTCCAAGTAGAAAATTATCGTCGAGTTTCTTTCGGCGGAAGACCAGAGCAGTGAATAAAAGCAAGGTGAATCGTTGGGTGAGGCGTCTATCGAGGTGGCGCAAACCAGTTCAATCTCCCTCGTGCCGGCCAGCCGCACACAGCTGTGACCTCTGCAGTGTTGGTACGTGCGGACACTTTCAGCTGAGATGACCATTCGATCACAATCGAACACCTCGCTGCTCAACTGGACGTTTCCGTTGGTAGTGCTGACTCATTCGTCTAACGGTAGGGGTACTCAAACATCCCGCTGGGTTCCTCGCCACCTAACTGAAGACCATCAAGAGTAACCAAACCATCCGTTCCGAATTGCTTTCGCGTCATGAGACTGTCCAAGAAGATTATTGATAATTTCTGTTTGTAGTGGGAAGCTATTCTCAGGAATCACTACAGGGATTTTGCTGCAGGTTTCTTAATGGGCGGATTCACGAGGAAGGTTTATGTATTTCGTGCCAATCGACTGATTTGTTATGAATTAAAATCCCTTGCCACCTTTTCCTGTCTGTACGTGAATGTGCGTGAATGCTAATCTCAGAAACTACAATAGTGTATGAAGTTTGATACGGTTTTCCCTAAAGGATTGACTCACGAGGCAGATTTGTGTATGTAATCTATTAATATTTGGTCAAACTAGTTGAACTATCATGAATTAGTCCTATTGCCGCGTTTCTCTGTACGTGAAGGCTAGTCCCAGGAACTACAGTTGGTATTTTGATACGGTCTTCAGAACAAATTAATAAATGTGGAAGACCTGTGTATATAATAGTAATCTATAAAAATCGTGCCACTATAAACAGATTCTCAGATTGTAAATAGGCTGTTTAGGTTTTCTTATTGGTAACGCCACGTAGCGCTCTGTATGAAAATCACTGGCTGTGCTGTGTGCAGTCTGTGGCTAGTTTGCATTGTTGTCTGCCATTGTAGTGTTGGGCAGCTGGATGTTAACAGCACGTAGTGTTGCGCAGTTGGGGGTGAGCCGCCAGCAGTGGTGGATGTGGGGAAGTGAGATGGCGGATTTTTGAGAATGGATAATCTGGAGGTGCGTCCATCAGAAACAAGACATTTGTGAGAATGGATGTCATGAACTGCTATATATATTATGACTATTATGGTAAATACATTGTTTGTTCTCTATAAAAATCTTTCATTTGCTAACTTCCGTAGTTTGAATCTTTTATTTAGCTGGCAGTAGTGGCGCTCGCTGTATTGCAGTAGTTCGAGTAACGAAGATTTTTGTGAGGTAAGTGATTTGTGAAAGGTATAGGTTAGTGTTAGTCAGGGCCATTCTTTTGAAGGGATTATTGAAAGATTGCGTTGCGCTAAAAAATATTGTGTGTCAGTTTAGTGTTGATCAGAATAAGTAAGGAGAGTAATGTCTGAGAACGTTCAGTTTTGCTCAGCTGTTTGAAAAGCAAATAACGTAAGAGGTTTATCAGCACAGTAATTCATTAATTTTTCTATGGGGACGTTTCAAGATCTAGAACTCACGTGAATATACTTATACACTCCTGGAAACTGAAATAAGAACACCGTGAATTCATTGTCCCAGGAAGGGGAAACTTTATTGTCACATTCCTGGGGTCAGATACATCACATGATCACACTGACAGAACCACAGGCACATAGACACAGGCAACAGAGCATTCACAATGTCGGCACTAGTACAGTGTATATCCACCTTTCGCAGCAATGCAGGCTGCTATTCTCCCATGGAGACGATCGTAGAGATGCTGGATGTATTCCTGTGGAACGGCTTGCCATGCCATTTCCACCTGGCGCCTCAGTTGGACCAGCGTTCGTGCTGGACGTGCAGACCGCGTGAGACGACGCTTCATCCAGTCCCAAACATGCTCAATGGGGGACAGATCCGGAGATCTTGCTGGCCAGGGTAGTTGACTTACACCTTCTAGAGCACGTTGGGTGGCACGGGATACATGCGGACGTGCATTGTCCTGTTGGAACAGCAAGTTCCCTTGCCGGTCTAGGAATGGTAGAACGACGGGTTCGATGACGGTTTGGATGTACCGTGCACTATTCAGTGTCCCCTCGACGATCACCAGTGGTGTACGGCCAGTGTAGGAGATCGCTCCCCACACCATGATGCCGGGTGTTGGCCCTGTGTGCCTCGGTCGTATGCAGTCCTGATTGTGGAGCTCACCTGCACGGCGCCAAACACGCATACGACCATCATTGGCACCAAGGCAGAAGCGACTCTCATCGCTGAAGACGACACGTCTCCATTCGTCCCTCCATTCACGCCTGTCGCGACACCACTGGAGGCGGGCTGCACGATGTTGGGGCGTGAGCGGAAGACGGCCTAACGGTGTGCGGGACCGTAGCCCAGCTTCATGGAGACGGTTGCGAATGGTCCTCGCCGATACCCCAGGAGCAACAGTGTCCCTAATTTGCTGGGAAGTGGCGGTGCGGTCCCCTACGGCACTGCGTAGGATCCTACGGTCTTGACGTGCATCCGTGCGTCGCTGTGGTCCGGTCCCAGGTCGACGGGCACGTGCACCTTCCGCCGACCACTGGCGACAACATCGATGTACTGTGGAGACCTCACGCCCCACGTGTTGAGCAATTCGGCGGTACGTCCACCCGGCCTCCCGCATGCCCACTATACCCCCTCGCTCAAAGTCCGTCAACTGCACATACGGTTCACGTCCACACTGTCGCGGCATGCTACCAGTGTTAAAGACTGCGATGGAGCTCCGTATGCCACGGCAAACTGGCTGACACTGACGGCGGCGGTGCACAAATGCTGCGCAGCTAGCGCCATTCCACGGCCAACACCGCGGTTCCTGGTGTGTCCGCTGTGCCGTGCGTGTGATCATTGCTTGTACAGCCCTCTCGCAGTGTCCGGAGCAAGTATGGTGGGTCTGACACACCGGTGTCAATGTGTTCTTTTTTCCATTTCCAGGAGTGTATTACAGCCGTTATTTGCCCAAGATTGCTAGTTTACGGCTTCTATTTTGATTCAGCTAATTTTCAACTTTATAAATAACAAATAAAAGCTTTTCGGATAATTTGTCTATTTGACCTCCAAAATAAAAACATAGGTTCTGGTGACATGCACCCAACTATCTTACTGCATCAGTGTTGCCATCTTCACACGAGGCCAAAACAAGACAACCCCACTGGGGGCCGAATCGCACAATAACTCTGTTTTCGGTCTGGGGCGGCGTTGGGGTGGGTGGACTGCTGTGGCCGGCTGTGCGGTTGTGAACCACTGAGGGCCACGGCGGGACGAAGCCTCTCCGTCCTTTCTAGGTCACCGGTTTAATGCACAAGGTGAAAACAATACGGTCATCGTAAGTATCAGTTGTTTGTAGCTTTTGTAATGATGAAGAAGAGTACAATAATGAGTTAAATGGCGCTTTAAAATCTATAACTAACGTAGTAACGAACCTGCTAAGTTATGCTGCATGTGTGGAGACGTAGCATAAGACAATGAACTTCGGTACAGGTAAGCTGGTTAGAGGCCTCGGCTCGGAATCATGTTGCATGTACTGGAGATGACAAACGAATACTATTTTTGTAATGTTTGCTTATCCCAGAAACGGACATTTGAACTGTGGCAATGAAGATGACTGCACACTCTATAATTCTTTTTAAATACATTTCAATATTCCTAGTTCATGACATGAACTAGCAGATGATTTAAGTGGCTATTACTTTCACTCGTGTGTATTTTATATAAGGTCCTCTGCTCAACTGCACAGCTCGCCAGCTAGCGCGGATCATTACGTCTTCATGTACGTAATCATGAGCTATCTCATCTCTGTGATATTTAAACTGTTTTCTTACATTTAAATTAATTTAATATGAAAAATGTAGATAAGGCACAACGATCTTACGAACAGTTGGTTTGGATTACTCGCTATAAATGTTTAGAAATGATAACATTTCTTACGTGATTTGCATTGCCCTATTTCTCTCAAAGCAAGGTTCGTTCATGAAACTATCTCTTGTTCGTTTCCACGTCACTGTGAAACGACGTGTGCGACGATACAGGAACTATATCAAAGAAATGCGAATGTCAACAAGCAAACGTGTTGTCAACTGAAGAACTAAAGTGTTGTTTTCTTTCGTTAGGCATTTTCTCTACTGTGGCTGAGAACAAAGTGCCTTGCCATTTAGCAACAGGTCTCTGTCAGCCTAGACGTATGATGATGGCAGCGGAATGAGCGGACCGAGCAGGTATGGACAGGTGTCTAGCGCACCTTCTCCAGCGTGCGCTCTCGCTCGCTGCCAGCGACGAGGCAAGAGCCGCGCCGCTTCACAGTTCGTGACTGGCTGCGCGGCGGCAATTTATATACTTCTACGGCAAAGTGGCGGCGGCGGCGGATGCTTACGTTTGACTTCGTTCCGGTCGGCAAATGAACAAGTTTATTTTGGACGCGCTAATAATTTATCACGCGCCGCCGCCGCCCGACGCCTGCCAGTCGCTGCTCCGAGAGGAGAGGAGGGCAGGGCAGAGGAGCCGCCGCCGCCCCAACAACAAACACCTGCCCGCCGGAACGAATTCCAGCCCGGATTGAGGCTCCGGCGCGCCTGTCAGAGCTGTCACGGCCGCAAATCGCTAACCTAATCCCGCTCTGCTGCGCTCTGGCTCCCACAAAGTCTCCGCCAGACGTCGCGGAGCTTGCCAGGAGACGCACAGGCTGCTGCGTTGCTTTTTGTCAGCCGACAGGAGATGTAATAACCTTCAAAAACACTGGAGCAAGGTTGGAGATATACGAAGTCGAAAGTTCATTGTTGAGTATTTCAAGACCCTGATAAAATTTTTATTGTTATCATTATTTTTACCTGCGAATGGACGCTGTCGGCTCACGCAGAGCTGTTATTATGTTTAAGTCTTCGCAGTTTTCAAGCAGCCATAATTTTTTTCTCCATGCATTCGTTTTCTTTGTTCAATCCATTCTGTACTTAGTCTTTTGGTGACTTCATTCTCTGGCAATACTTTCCATCTGCCAATTTTTTGTTGCACGAGTATCTGTTGAGAATGTCTTATTGAATTATACACCGTTGTCCAAAATTTCAGCAAAAAACGGAAATTTTGCAAGGTTCCATTAATTTTGCCACAAAACAGTACAAACAGGTGATAGCAAAGTAGAAACAACATAAAGAATACTGAACGTAAACAACTGCTACGTGCAGAACAGTAGGCGAAAATGTTCTTCGTTTTTTATAATTTATCAGATTTCCACACACATTCCGATAATTGGTAAATATGCTTCCTACGGGGTGTGACCACTTCTGGCAGCAATAGTGACCTGGCAACGACGGAGCATGCAGTAACGAACATCATCAATGTGATGTTGAGGCAATAACGCTCATTCTTCCAGCAGAACTGCTCTCAAGTCTTGGACAGGCCACACCATGTGTGCAGTATCTTCTGTTTCCAAGAAAACATCAACGACTCGTGCTCTATGAGGTCGAGCCATTATCGTCCTTCAATACGACGTCTGGGCGCACCGCACCTCGTAACAGCCGCACATGAGGTCCCAAGAGATCGTCACATACCTGACAGCGGTTAAGCCTTTCTGATTCACCCGTACAATTTCACGAAGAGGTGTTCGAATGACTAACATAATCCCTGTCCACACCATTAGCAATCCTCCTCGATATCGGTATCTTTCCCCAATGTTCGGATCTTAAAACTGTGTTCCACTTTACCATCAGATGAGAATCCGTCGAGAATCACTCACCAGACCAAATCGCCATTGCTCTGTAAAAAGAACATTCCCACTGTTCGACTGTCCATATGGCATGTTGACAACTCCACTCTAACTGTTCCTTTCGTGAAGACGTGTCAGAGGCGCACATCCAGAAAGTCTCTGACAATAAAGGCCACTCTGTCGAAGCCTTCTCTACACCGTTTGCCTTGATACATAACGTCCAGTGGATACGGCGAGGTTTGATGTCAGTTGCTGTGCAGTACTAAGGCGCTACTATCGTGCCCTTTCAGCCACATAAAGGTCCTCTCTTTCTGCTGTCACTCGTGGCCTACTATGCCCTGGTCTTCGGGATACAGTTTCAGTTTCTATAAACTGTCGGCACATCCGAGAAACAACAGAACGATTCATGTTAAGCCATTGAACCACATGAGTTTTCGACAGTCCTGCTTCAATTATTCTTACGGCCCTCCAGTATAGAGAGTCTGGTAGATGTTTTCTCTGTGTCATACTGCACCATCTGTCACTGTGTATATGCGGGACCACTCGGCAAAAAGTACTCTGTTTGACAGGTGCCCTGACGCCTCTTCCGTGCAGAACACGATCGTACGGACAACTGTTGACAGTTTTTATCGTTATATCGTGGATTAGACACAGGACTGGAAGTACGGTTTGTTGCTTTAATTTTAGACCCCAGTGCAAAACCTTTTCTAAATCCCGTTTGACTTGCTGGACAAAGTGTAGGGTGTCGAGTTTTTCTCTGTACGTCACCCTTTTGTGAGTGAGTCTTCTTGTTGGAAAACTGTGGATACACCCATAAAATTACATTTTATCATGTCTGCCGAAAAATTTGATATTTTTCCGTTTTTTTTTTGGATTGTTGTCCTATCAATCTTTTGGAGCCGAGTTTCTTTCTTGGAACTTTGTGTCCTTTCCTGTTGAGTGTGAGCATTTCACTAGTATACAAGGATACAAGGCTTCAGTCTTCATAAATATGTAATTGTGCCTGTTCTTCTTGTGCATGGACCTTTTTTTTCTCTTTTTTTTCCAGATTCCACAGCAAGCTCTTCCGTTTTTTCCGTTTTTGTATGCAAACTTTCTGCAACATCTTCTCTCCACTGCAGGATTTCGCATAAACACTTGCAGTATGAAACTCTCTCCTTTTGCCCATTTTTGTGAGATCAATTTTAGAGTTGATCTTTCCAGTAGACGTACTTGGTTTTTTGGGGTGATATTTGGAGGACAACCCTTTCAGCGCATTAATTGTAGAGACGGGTAGTTCGCGAACGAACGGGTACAAAGGAACGGTTCACCAAGATGAACGAAAGGACCGAGGAACGAATTCCGAGGAACGATAGGTTCATAGTTCACTTCGGTCGCGGCGGTCTACTCATAGTTCCCGTGAACGAGGAACGATCAGTTCGTAGTTCACTAGTTCACTTCGGTCGCGGAGGTCACTTCGGCAGTTCTCGTTCCAGCCTCGATCGCGTGCTCGTCTCAGTCTCGGTCTCCCTCTGCCGCACTCGTCGTTCATCGCATGACCACCTGTCTCAGTTCCACTGCCGACTGCTCCTAGTTAGTTCAGTATCCAGTTGTTCGTTTCGTTCACTGCGCTCGCCTATTTTACATGTGTTCCAAACTGTTCTTGCACTTGGTTCTGGCTATTCAGCGCCCACGACCGGTAATCAAAAAGTATTTTATAGTTACGTAAATTACATAAAAATTACGTTGTATGTAATAGGTACGTCTTTTCAGGTAACAAAAGGGCATATCAGCTCACTTCATTATATCGATGAACAGCAGAAGACATACTTATAACAAGGCAAGTTTTTTTTGTTATTCATATATGTTTTGGTTTCATCGACTTGGCCGCGCGGGATTAGCTGAGCTGTCTAAAGCGGAGGTTCCAGTCCTCCCTCGGACATGGGTATGTGTGTTTGTCCGTAGGATAATTTAGGTTAAGTAGTGTGTAAGCTTAGGGACTGATGACCTTCGCAGTTAAGTCCCATAAGATTTCACACACATTTGAACTTTTTTTTTTCATCGACTTGATTTAGCAGCTAAATTTCAATAATTTGCTTAATTTTTAGTTTAAGAAAATTCATATAAAACGATTTTCGTGTATCTTTCATATACAAAACATTACATTTTGGAAGGCTCTAATTATTTTTAAGTTTGGTTGTTTCCAATTTGCATTACCTGCTAGTTTGGTTTCTTTGAAAAAAAAGTGGGTTGTGGGTCATTTGGGCTCAGTAGGAAAAGCGGTGCCTCTCCATTTGAAAAGGCATAGATTGCCATAAAATCGTATTTACTTAGTATCTCAAAAACATTTGTTCATAAGGAGCTTGCAAACCGAAAACTTTATTACTGCGAACTTAATTGTTATTATTATTATTGATGCGTTGACTTTAATAATGCAACATAAAAACCTAATTTTTACTAAACGTGTGACGCAAGTATGAGAAAACCACATTTTATTTTATGCTTCCATAAAGTTTCTACTTCGCCTACGAACTCAGAGACAACGTGAAGTATATACTGGGGGTGTAAACGATTATAGCTTACGACGTAGCATAGCTATGTAGTGGAAATCGAAACGAAGAATTTTATACAAGACACTTGTGGTCTATTAAGTTGGGAATCAGCCACCAACAGGTTTACAAGACTACATGAGCTATAGCCCATGCGCGTCGCATGAGATTTTCATGTTCTCTTCTCCAGCTCTCTTCACATCGTCATCGATTGTTTCGTAATTGTTGCTTACATTAGCTTGTTATTTCTTCACTGCCTAATTATTACATGGTTGTTTGTTTGTTGTATCTGCTCGTAACGGGCAACACATCGTCCGTAATTGGCGAGCAGTCTGTACTCGGGGCCGGTTTTCCGTGCGCCACCCTATATTATTTCCCTGCGATCAGCCACACAAGGCTACGGTTGGCTAAACGAGAGGTTCTGCAGAATCACAGAAATTACTTCTAAAAGTGTATAAAAATTCTGTAATGAATAAAAACACTATAGCCCATGGGGGAGGCAAGTGCCCCCTCTTGGTGCCCTCCATCCTTCAGTCACCTACACTACTAGTTTTCAGTTTTTAATAAGAACCATATACCAAGCACAAATGAACGGTGAACGAGTAGAAACGAACGGTTCCCAAAAAAGAACGATCAGCAGTGAACTAGTTCCCAAGGTTGAACGAGTTTGCCCATCTCTAATTTATTGCGAGTTTTTGTCGTGTGCTAGTATTGCCAGGTAGTGTGCGAAAGCTAGGCAAGAAATTTGGACGACAATTATGGGTCTTTCAGGTCGTATGGGTTGCCATTTGTTTTGGTTCGTAACTTTCCTTTAGAACTTTCGGGTTACTTTGCCCTAAACCAGATTTAAGGGCGGGGTGACAGACCATAGACCCATCGGATTTAATTGCAAATGGTGCTGACATCTCAAGCATGACTTTTACTTGTGTTAGCGAGTGTTCGCTTAATGAGAATTAGGGTTTTCGGATAGACTCCTTGTTCTTCGAGGATCATAAATGCGGAATGGCGATCGACAGAATCATAAAACTTCTTGAAGTTCACAAAAATCATATGTAAGGCTACTCTTGAATGCTTTCTGTTTTATCTATGTTCTCAAATTAAATTTATATACAGTTTCGTTTGGTGCGGAAGCCGGCTTTGTGTACAACAGTTTTGTGATTTTTTCTGCAAATCATTATTTTCATATTGTCGTGTGACTAGGGCCTCCAGTCGGATAGACCGTTCGCCGGGTGCAAGTCTTTCGATTTGACGCCACTTCGGCGACTTGCGCGTCGATGGGGATGAAATGATGATGATTAGGACAACACAACACCCACTCCCTGAGGGGAGAAAATCTCCGACCCAGCCGGGAATCGAACCCGGGCCTTTAGGTTTGACATTCTGCTGCGCGTACCACTCAGCTACCGGGGGCGGACATTTTCATATCAATAAGTGTACTAAAATCAACTGTATGTTAGATTTCAATACGTTCACTATACTAAATCAATTTAAGTTTAAAATAACAGTTCAGTGAAGTATAACTAAGGACGTCATAAACATATGACTGCACATGATTCCCCACACCATGAGGCAATGTTTTCTGTCGTCGCGGAAATGCGCGCTTGCGATGGGAAGCTTACATTGTAAGACTTCCAATCCTTTTGAAACAGTACCTGAGTCTTATTATTAGATTACGAACTCGGTTCACGCCCTGAAATATACCCTATACGCTGAGTACAACCCATTAATAACACCATCTGAATTCGAAAATTGTGTTCGAAGATAGCAAAGCGCACCGGGAAAAGGAGTTGTAGAGTAGGGTGGGGTGTTACATGGAAGTGACACAGCAGAATATGTAATTAGACCATTAACTGCATTAGACCATTAACTGCAAATCTTAGACTATACGGCCCCAAGGGACAGTAAAATCGCACCATACAAGATCGAATTGTGCAGGACAAGTATGTTTTCCATCTATTGCCTGACTGCCTAGTAGTCTGAAAATAGAGAGACAATGTGGTATCAGCAATAATTTACTATAACGTCGTCTCCACTGCCATATAACTCGAAGAAATGCATTACAGAAGCTTTAGTTTGGTGGCTGAAAAGTTCTGACGGAAGGTATATTCAAGCATTACAAGCATGGATTGCAAATTTCCTGAGAAAATTGCGGAATAAATAAATAGGACACGTTTTGTTTGAGAGAAATTTTAAGTATTTAGACATGAAGGTACACGTGGTAGAATCTGTGCACAAACAAAGTATAATAAATTCACGAACCTGAAATGCATGAAAAATCCATTATAGTATGTGACCACATCTGCTACACTAAGTTAACTGTTATATTTAAGGGCAAACACCGAGTCAGAATATCAAGCATCTCTTCCGAACGTCAAGGACTAAATTACGTAAAATTTTAGAGACTTTGAGAGTGAGAGAATATGTTCGTAAGTCACTTGAATTTAAATATGGTTAATTCAGAGACGGGTACCGACCATCCAGTGTTCTGAAGCAATTGAAAACGACAACAAAGACACAACAGTATGCACAGGAAGTCCACATGCGAAATTCAGTCTATAAATGACACGATATTATCCAGCTTCAACGCTCTCGCGACTTCCGCTCGTGTGAATGCAACCAGAAAGGTCGGTACTTGCTACAATCTCACAGTTCTGCTAAAACTTGTTGGTCCAATACCTCCATACCACATACGAAAATATTTCTTCACTGTGAAATATTAAATTCTGTTGTTTGAAGATACTGAAATATTGTTATGTCACTGGATGTGGCTCATTTTTCTGATGCCGAAGGTGTATTTCGATTTTCATCAGTAATTGACTGTAAATTACCAAAAACTCTCAAAGAGCTGTGAGAAGCCATCTTTCAGTTTATCTCAGAGCTTGCCACTGCTGAGAGCACAGCCCTTCATCTTAAGCAATCGACGCGTCCTCCAAATTCACCATACCGGAATTTTCTCGTTTCCGGTGAAGCTGCTCGTTACTGCACCTGGCTGGCCGGAAACAGTGAACTATATCCGGGCTGGCCTCGACGCGTCCTTTTCCTGAGTCCGCTAGCGTTCAGCCATGCAAGAAATTCGTCTTACCTTGTAGTAATACTGAGCGGCCCTAGTTATTGTTGTTGTTGTGGTCTTCAGTCCTGAGACTCTATTCCGTGCAAGCTTCTTCATCTCCCAGTACCTACCGCAACCTACATCCTTCTGAATCTGCTTAGTGTATTCATCTCTTGGTCTCCCTCTACGATTTTTACCCTCCACACTGCCTTCCAATACTAAATTGGTGATCCCTTGATGCCTCAGAACATGTCCTACCAACCGATCCCTTCTTCTAGTCAAGTTGTGCCACAAACTCCTCTTCTCCCCAATTCTATTCAATACCTCCTCATTAGTTATGTGATCTACCCATCTAATCTTCAGCATTCTTCTGTAGCACCACATTTCAAAAGCTTCTATTCTCTTCTTGTCCAAACTATTTATCGTACATGTTTCACATCCATACATGGCTACACTCCATACAAATACTTTCAAAAATGACTTCCTGACACTTAAATCTATACTCGATGTTAACAAATTTCTCTTCATCAGAAACGCTTTCCTTCCCATTGCCAGTCTACATTTTATATCCTCCCTACTTCGACCATCATCAGTTATTTTGCTCCCCAAATAACAAAACTCCTTTACTACTTTAAGTGTCTCATTTACTAATCTAATTCCCTCAGCATCACCCGACTTAATTTGACTACATTCCATTATCCTCGTTTTCCTTTTGTTGATGTTCACCTTATATCCTCCTTTCAAGACACTATCCATTCCGTTCAACTGCTCTTCCAAGTCCTTTGCTATCTCTGACAGAATTACAATGTCATCGGCGAACCTCAACGTTTTTATTTCTTCTCCATGGATTTTAATACCTACTCCGAATTTTGCTTTTGTTTCCTTCACTGCTTGCTCAACATACAGATTGAATAACATCGGGGAGAGACTACAACCCTGTCTCACTCCCTTCCCAACCACTGCTTCCCTTTGATGTCCCTCGACTCTTATAACTGCCACCTGGTTTCTGTGCAAATTGTAAATAGCTTTTCGCTCCCTGTATTTTACCCTTGCCACCTTCAGAATTTGAAAGAGAGTACTCCAGTCAACATTGTCAAAAGCTTTCTCTAAGTCTAAAAATGCTAGAAACGTAGGTTTGCCCTTCCTTAATCGAGCTTCTAAGATAAGTCGTAGGGTCAGTATTGCCTCACGTGTTCCAACTTTTCTACGGAATCCAAACTGATCTTCCCCGAGGTTCGCTTCTACTAGTTTTTCTATTTGTCTGTAAAGAATTCGTGTTAGTATTTTGCAGCTGTGACTTATTAAACTGATAGTTCGGTAATTTTCACATCTGTCAACTCCTGCTTTCTTTGGGATTGGAATTATTATATTCTTCTCGAAGTCTGAGGGTATTTCGCCTGTTTCATACATCTTGCTCACACCAGATGGTAGAGTTTTGTCAGGACTGGCTCTCCCAAGGCCGTCAGTAGTTCTAATGGAATGTTGTCTACTCCGGGGGCCTTGATTCGACTCAGGTCTTTCAGTGCTCTGTCAAACTCTTCACGCAGTATCGTATCTCCCATTTCATCTTCATCTACATCCTCTTCCATGTCCATAATATTGTCCCCAAGTACATCACCCTTGTATAGACTCTCTATATACTCCTTCCACGTTTCTGCTTTCCCTTCTTTGCTTAGAACTAGGTTTCCATCTGAGCTCTTTATGTTCATGCAAGTGATTCTCTTATCTCGAAAGGTCTCTCTAATTTTTCTGTAGGCAATATCTATCTTATCCCTAGTGATACTCGCTTCTACATCCTTACATTTGTCCTCTAGCCATCCCTGCATAGCAATTTTGCACTTCCTGTCGATCTCATTTTTGAGACGTTTGTATTCCTTTTTGCCTGCTTCATTTACTGAATTTTTATATTTTCTCCTTTCATCAATTAAATTCAATATATCTTCTGTTACCCAAGGATTTCTACTAGCCCTCGTCTTTTTACCTACTTGATCCTCTGCTGCCTTCACTACTTCATCCCTCAGAGCTAACCATTCTTCTTCTACTGTATTTCTTTCCCCCATTCCTGTCAATTGTTCCCTTATGCTCTCCCTGAAACTCTGTACAACCTCTGGTTCTTTCAGTTTATCCAGGTCCCATCTCCTTAAATTCCCACCTTTTTGCAGTTTCTTCAGGTTTAATCTACAGGTCATAACCAATAGATTGTGGTCAGAGTCCACATCTGCACCTGGAAATGTCTTACAATTTAAAACCTGGTTCCTAAATCTCTGTCTAACCATTACATAATCTATCTGATACCTTTTAGTATCTCCAGGATTCTTCCATGTATACAACCTTCTTTTATGATTCTTGAACCAAGTGTTATCTATGATTAACTTATGCTCTGTGCAAAATTCTACCAGGCGGCCTCCTGTTTCATTTCTTAGCACCAATCCATATTCACCTACTACATTTCCTTCTCTCCCTTTTCCTACTACCGAATTCCAGTCACCCATGACTATTAAATTTTCGACACCCTTCACTATCTGAATAATTTCTTTTATCTCATCATACATTTCTCCAATTTCGTCGTCATCTGCAGAGCTAGTTGGCATATAAACTTGTACTACTGTAGTAGGCGTGGGCTTCGTGTCTATCTTTGCCACAATAATGCGTTCACTATGCTGTTTGTAGTAGCTTACCCGCATTCCTATTTTCCTATTCATTATTAAACCTATTCCTGCATTGCCCCTATTTGATTTTGTGTTTATAGCCCTTAGTCACCTGACCAGAAGTCTTGTTCGTCCTGCCACCGAACTTTACGAATTCCCACTATATCTAACTGTAACCTATCCATTTCCCTTTTTAAATTTTCTAACCTACCTGCCCGATTAAGGGAACTGACATTCCACGCTCCGATCCGTAGAACGCCAGTTTTCTTTCTCCTGATAACGACATCCTCTTGAGTAGTCTCCGCCCAGAGATCCGAATGGGGGACTATTTTACCTCCGGAATATTTTACCCAAGAGGACGCCATCATTTAACCATACAGTAAAGCTGCATGCCCTCGGGAAAAATTACGGCCGTAGTTTCCCCTTGCTTTCAGCCGTTCGCAGTACCAGCACAGCAAGGCCGTTTTGGTTAGTGTTACAAGGCGAGATCAGTCAATCATCCAGACTGTTGCCCTTGCAACTACTGAAAAGGCTGCTGCCCCTCTTCAGGAACCACAGGTTTGTCTGGCCTCTCAACAGATACCCCTCCGTTGTGGTTGCACCTACGGTACGGCTATCTGTATCGCTGAGGCACGCAAGCCTCCCCACCAACGGCAAGGTCCATGGTTCATGGGGGGCGGCCCTTTAGCTTACTTAAATACGCGTAACGTTACACCTGGAATGTTGACGATGACCTACCCCTCCCCCAGCATTTAGCCGCGATCGCCACCAAACGTCTACCTAGATAAAACACAGAGATTACGTTGCATGCAAATACTCCTTAATAGGAAGCATTGACGTTATCATAGCTGGATATAGGGAAAAAAGTCACACTCACTAGATTTATATGAAGATACATTTTTCGTATGCCCTAGAACTATTTTTAATACTTTCTACAAACTTTTTATAAGCCTGCCTTTTTAGAACTATATCATAGCTGTGACAATACGAAACATATCTTTTCAATTTTTTTTTAAGTTGATGGTGGATACAATATGATGGGTACAACATTGTTCACAGATTGAATAAATCAAACTTTAATTATTAGAAATATAGAGATTAAAATAAATGGAAGTTATTATTAAAATAATGGCCCTGATCACTATGGGACTTAACATCTGAGGTCATCAGTCCCCTAGACTTAGAACTACTTAAACCTAACTAACCTAAGGGCATCACACACATCCATGCTCGAGGCAGGAATCGAACCTGCGACCGTAGCAGCAGCGCGGATCTGGACTGAAGTGCCTAGAACCGTTCGGCCACAGCGGCCAACGATCTTTTACAACGATGCTATTAGTGGTTCCTATACACCCGATGATCGCATATCTTGTTTCACCGTCATATACGAAGATTGCCCAGAAAGTAATGCACCGCATTTTTTTCCTTCGACAGTTCTTTACTGAACATAATGAACGAAAGAATGGTGTTTCTACACACCCTATTTTACCACGTAATCCTCATCCCGCTCTTTGGCAACGCGAAACAAGGGCGTGTGTGCCTTGTCGGTGCCAATCCTTGTCCTGGTGGTGGAGCCAGTGCTTCACTGGGTGAATTGCCTCTTCATCGTCCCCAAAATGTCTTCTACGAATGGAATCCCTTAACGAGTCTGTCCTCGCGAACGACAAGATCGGCTCGTTGCAACATGCCATGTGACACCCATGGATGGTCTCCCCGACCGCTGCATATCGTGGAGCTCCACCGAACCACCTTCTGATGACCTCACCCTCCACGCCCAGCGACTAACTGTCCTTCTGTCGACAGCAGATGCTCCATAGACTTTCTACAAGCGTTTGTGAATATTCCCGACAGTTCCTTTTAATGCAGTGAGAAATTCAATGACAGCAAGTTTCTTGTAACGTACATCACCTTCAGATGCCACTTTGAAACTGTTCTGCAGCTATGCTATCTGTCGGAAGTGATGGAAACTTGGCTCGCTCACTCAAGAGACTTCAAATAATACATACGTAAGGTTTTGCATTCGTAGCATTGTTTTCGGCTGAAAAAAAAAGGATAGGGTGCTTCACTTTCTGGGGAACCGTCGTACATATTCCATTTTTAACTTGTTCTGGTCTCATTTTGAAGCTGACTGGTACACGAAATATCATTCTGCTCAATGATACTGGATATCGCAGACGTATATTATGTTACAAGTATTGATTTATTTTTGTGTGTTAGTAACTAAAAGAACAATTATCAAAATAAACATAGAACGCCCACCTCCACCACCCCCAACTCACAGAGCCCCTATTCATTTCAGTCTCTGCTCACTGCGGTCCCCCCTCTAACCCTCAGCCCCCCCACCCCCCCCCCCCGCACAGCCCCTTCCCAGTTTCCGAGCCACTCCTTTTCATTCTGCTTCACCCTCGACAAGTGAAAAGTCCACTGAGCCGCCGATAACACCCAGGTTGAGAAGTTCTGTATTGACCAATCATTTTTATGTCACCATTCAATTTAAAAATCTTCGTTCCATGGTTGCTAACTCCACACACCAATAAGGTGGTGATTATAGTGACATAAAGGATCTAGGTATCGGTTCTGGGGGAGGGGGAGGGGGCGGGGGCCGTTTGTTACACTCACCCCTCTCCCGATTCCACATATTTCAGGGAGCCGGAGAGACGGGGGGGTAGGGGTGGTAAGGGCATATGTCTTATGCCTATGACGAGCTTAACCATTTTAGGATCCGCTCTTGAGAATACGCAGTTTCTAAGGCAACTACGTACACAAAAATGTGAGGAGAACTGATCTCACATTACTGTGACACTCACTGGTTCAACACGGGGCGATGTCCGATGTCAGCAGGAGTTAAGAGAGTACATTCCGCGATTGGCAGGATTCTAACTGTTGTTCCAGCTTTTTACCTAAAGTAACATGCGTGTCACCAAATTCACGTGAAACGTATCGAATATTGATTGAAGTCAGTCATCTAAGTGAGGAAGTACGCATTCTCCAGTCCCTGTTTATCGCCCTCCTCAGCTGGTGTATTTTGCTTTCCCTGGCTCGATTTTCCTTCACCGATACTACAGTGTCCGAAGCATGGTGTGCATTCACCCCATGGCTACTTGACCCGACACAAATTGTCAGTTTTCCTACACATTCCTTTTGCTTGTGTATACACCTGAAAATCGTGCCTGCTAATTTCGTAGCTGGTACAACACTGTCTCAATATGTCTGATAGACCGTAAATCTCACCTGGCAGAAATAGATTGCAGCCTTCCAGATTTTTTATCAGGAGCGACGTCAAGCGTTAGTGACGCTTTCCTTCGCGTTCCTACCGATGCTCGTCTACTTGTCGCTCGGGCTTTCCAATCCTACAAGTTCTGCAATTACGTATATACGGTACCTTGCTGTGGCAAAAAATTTAAGCTTGTAAGTCAACGCAATGAAAATATATGGCCATTTCTGTCACATACTTTGACAGTCGCAATCATTCATCAAAACCTTTACGGTACTTCCTGTTGACGTAGGATCATGATATTCGGCAAGAAATAAGGTTTCACTGTAGGAGTATGGGAAATAATCCTGGATTGTTAATCTTTAATTACATCACACAAAAAAATATTTTTTTGTCTTTTGTTATCCGACTCTCTGTTCTGTTAAGACCCTTTGATATTCGCAATCATTCATCAAAACTTTTACGGTATTTCCTGTTGACGTATATCATGATATTCGGCAAGAAGCAAGGTTTCACTGTAGAATTATGGGAAATAATCCTGGATTGTTAATCTGTAATTACATCACACGAAAAAATATTTTTTTGTCTTTTGTTATCCGACTCTCTGTTCCGTTAAGACACCTTTTTCACAGGAATGGGTATGTGTCTTTAGTGTTAGCAGAAGAGCCAACACCGTGTTACGAGTGGAGGCCGAAATGCATGCGTTTTAGCTCACGCAGGCTGGCGTGAGGAGGGAAGAACTATACTGACGTGAGGTCCGGAACATGACAAGGAATGAGAATCCAGAAAGCGGACGTAATTAGCTTGATACTTAACTTTAATCCATTAATGAAGAACTTCGCTCTTGACGGTACATGATTCACAATATTATCTGTTCAGAATACGTTCTTGAAGTAATTATAGTAACTGAATATGGCGCCTTGCTAGGTCATAGAAAATGACGTAGCTGAAGGCTATGCTAAACTGTCGTCTCTGCAAATGAGAGCGTATGTAGACAGTGAACCATCGCTAGCAAAGTCGGCTGTACAACTAGGGCGAGTGCTAGGGAGTATCTCTAGACTAGATCTGCCATGTGGCGGCGCTCGGTCTGCAATCACTGATAGTGGCGACACGCGGGTCCGACGTATACTAACGGACCGCGGCCGATTTAAAGGCTACCACCTAGCAAGTGTGGTGTCTGGCGGTAACACCAGAGTCTTTCCTGTATCATGCAAAAACTGTCGAGGTTTTTATTCCCGCGGTGGTATATCTATCTGTATACATAATTCATTTTGTACGGAATTCTCACATTTATTCGGATTTTTGCTATATTGAGCCTCTGTTTGTCTACCAGCCTTTGACTTCGCTTAACATACTACTTTACACCACCCACTCATATCCGTCACATTTTCTCTGAAAGCTGGACCACCCAGCCACGCAGCGTTTTAGACAGTAATGGACACATTTTTTGTGCGGGAGACGGACATCATCAACGGGGCGATTGCGGAGCTCCGGTGCGGCTGGCCGCTGGCGGCGCGGATGGGGGCCGTGGCGACGCACCTGGCTTTACAATTAGGTGCGCCATCCATCTCGGGGGCAGGCTTGTCATCCGCCCCCGGTTATTAAGTGCGCCGCCCCTGGAGAGCCAGGGGGTGGCGCCCGCACTGCCTCGACGCCGTAAATTCACAGCCGCCCCGATTTCATAAAGACCCATAAATATTAAACTAATTTATATATCTGTCGAGAGCACGGCGTGCGGTCGGAAGTAAGATATAATACTGCCGCGCCGCGTTTCGATTTTGCTTCGGCGAGACTGACTCTTTCGGCGTATGTTTTATTAAGTCTCCGGACGGAACAGCTGCCGTGAAAAGTGCTTGCCTTCCCCGTTTATTTCCGATATTCACTTTTGAACCGACTCATTTGCTTGGAAGTCTTTTGAGAACGAACGCTTGTAAATTTATCCAACCGTGAGAGGAGAGGACTGAATGCTACTACCTTGATGTAATTGAAATACGAGTTATTTTATTTTAGCTCTATCGCCGCTGCCTTGCGGAACGACACGAGATGAAATCGAAAGAAGTGTAATTACCTTTTATTTAAAAAAATCGACACATTCATCAAATCTTTGAGCGGTTTTGCTGCGTCGCAGCTTAACTAATACTTTGTTCATTTCAAGGTAACACCATCTTACCTTCATCCAAACTACTACAGTATAATGCGGAATATGAAACCGCTTCATGACAGTACAACAGATATGGAGATAAACAACAGACACGTCAGAGGTGAGGAAACAGATAATAGTAATCCGGTATAGACACTGGATAGTTATCCATCACTTAACCCTAGGAGATTCTTTCCTGATTTTAAATCGTTCACATACTAATTTTTTGAAGGAGACTGTATTTGCTTCAAATTTATTAACATACAGGGATGTTCCTAATCTATATTAATAATCTGGTGGGCCTTGATAATACTTTATTAATTTTTTGGGAAAGAAAAATAATTATTTATTTTTATCTGTTACAATCACTTACACAAAATTACTGCGCTTAGGAGTTCTACATGTTATAACAGAGCGAACACGTTCAGTTTGTTGAATTACAACACTTAGGTTGATCACATTATTGTGCTGAAGATGGACAGAAATCAGATTTTCCGTAACATTCACATTGTTGAATATAATATGTGCACCTCAGTCGGTTCTACAATCACTTCGTCAAAGGAATGAAAGGTATTGGCAATCAATGAATGCTGTAGGCTACTCTTAAACTGATCTTTACCAGCAGTTAAAGTTTTTATGGTTGCTGGCATTTTTTTGGAAATGTGTGTTCCTGAGTAATGGACACTATCTTGACCGAGGTAAGTCACCTTCAATTTTTGTGAAGGTTCATCGTCTTTATGGTAGACTTTGTACGAACTGAGTTACTGGTTTGGATAACAAGTATGAAGAATTTTATTAACAAATAAATAAGCAGCAGTTACTATTCCCAGTTCCTCGGACAGACTTCTTCAGTGCGTTGTTGAGTTCGCAACACGAATAACTAATATTACACGCTTTTGAATTCGAAAAACATTAGCTTGCCTCGATGGGTTACCCCAAAAAATGATACGTTATGACATTACGAAAAGAATGTAAGCGAAGGATGCTAGATTTCTTAATTTTTGTGTTACTTATTTCTGACAACATTCGCATTGCAAGTAATGAGTCGTAAGGTTGTTACAGTCTCTGGACCTATGGGACTCCGTTCTCACTTAATGCCGATTCTCTGACTTGCAGAGAACTTTCCACTATTTTCGCGCTGCATGTAGAGTGCGAGTATTTTCTGAAACCAGAAGTATGTTAGAAATTATATGTAAAAAATTGTGCAAACGTTTGTGTAAATGGGGTTCTACCATATTGAAATAATGACCGAAATGCTGCTCCAAACACCATCACATATTGAAATCTTACGCAAAATCTTAACTCTATAATAATTTAGGTCTACCGATACTAGAGAATTCATGTGTCATAATTTTTCCCTGTAATAATGGGCCTTAAATCTCCTAGTTCATTGTTTAATCTAAGAATCGTCTTTCCTGTCTGTCATAGATGCCATGAAGAGAAAATGAGAATGAGAGAACTGTTCACATCGCGTATTTTGAATCCACATAATCTGTACATTACGTATTTTTGAAGACTGTCATAATCCGAAAGAAGAATGAGAATCTTTACGTGATGCAATTCAGAAGAAAATTTGAGGATATGTTCTGCACTGATTATGTATTGACTCTTGAATCTGTTAATGTTCCATCCTCCCTGTTCCCTAAATAGCTTAGACAGCAGTAAAGCACTTAGCATGTCGTTTAGTCACATCTGAAATGCCCTCTAATTTTAATGAAGCAACTGAAACACAGTGCTTTCATAAAGTAAGTCACGATTCAAAAGGAGGACGAAGAAGTGGTTTCCTCTTTTTAATGTGCTTATTCACCACTGCCTGCATGGATAACGGTTGAAGTGAAAGCACGTGTGAGGTGAGCTGTGAAGAGGCAGCCTTTGAGAAACATCGGGGCCAAATGTTTTACGTAATAGGACAGGTATCTATCACTCTTCAATCTGTACATCGAGGAAGCAATGATGGAAATAAAAGAGAGGTTCCAATGATACGATTCGCTGATGACATTGCCATCCTGACTATCCTGAGTTAAAGTGAAGAAGAATTAAATGATCTGCTGAACGGAATGAACAATCTAATGAGTACACAGTATGGTTTGAGAGTAAATCGGAGAAAGACGAAGGTAATGAGAAGTAGTATAAATGAGAACAGCGAGAAACTTAACATCAGGATTGATGGTCACGAAGTCAATGAAGTTAAGGAATTCTGCTACCTAGGCAGTAAAATAACCAATGACGGACGGAGCAAGGAGGACATCAAAAGCAGACTCGCTATGGCAAAAAAGGCATTTCTGGCCAAGAGAAGTCTACTAATATCAAATACCGGCCTTAATTTGAGGAAGAAATTTCTGAGGGTGTACATCTGGAGTACAGCATCGTATGGTAGTGAAACATGGACTGTGGGAAAACCGGAACAGAAGAGAATCGAAGCATTTGAGATGTGGTGCTATAGACGAATGTTGAATATTAGGTGGACTGATAAGGTAAGGAATGAGGAGGTTCTACACAGAATCGGAGAGGGAAGGAATATGTGGAAAACACTGATAAGGAGAAGGGACAGGATGATAGGACATCTGCTAAGACATGAGGGAATGACTTCCATGGTACTAGAGGGAGCTGTAGAGGGCAAAAACTGTAGAGGAAGACAGAGACTGGAATACGTCAAGCAAATAATTGAGGACGTAGGTTGCAAGTGCTACTCTGAGATGAAGAAGTTAGCACAGGAAAGGAATTCGTGGCGGGCCGCATCAAAGCAGTCAGTAGACTGATGACCAAAAAAAAAAAAATCTATCACGTGGAATACTGTCACTGCAGATCTACTGACGATCCGAGGACACTGCGAAATTCCAGAACTTCGGTATGCTAGAAGGAGGTGAGTGATCTTTATGCTCTCACGTGCCTGTTGTCGATGTATTGGGAGACCCTTGTGTCTGCAGTGCGAAGGCGTGCCTGGTAATTGACCTTTTGAAAGGTCAGCGGGGAACTGCACTGACGCAAGAAAGCTCAGCGAGGGCAGTCTTGCCAAACTGAAGAATGCCATCATTCCTCTAACAAAATTCTGTTTCCGGTGTTTTTTACTTATTTATTAGAAGCACTCGACTTTATATAAAAAAAGGAAACATTAGACATCTCACCCTAATCGTTCCTTCATGGCCCTAATTCGATGTCATCGTGAATTTCTAAAGAAGGCTCATTTGCAGTCTTCATGAACGCACCATTCGTGAAAAGAATAATTTGTGTTAGGCTCCCTGAGACCTCTTGGCATTGACAACTTACCATATAGCTTGTAAAAAACCATCAACAGTCAGCAAGTACAGGTCTAGGTTCCCACTGGATCCGCTGTGTCCTTGATAACTCTGTACTCATACCATAGTACCGACTCACCGCCGCCTCAGCCGCCTCAGAAGAGCGTGGCTTCTAAGAAAGGCAATAAAATTTGATAGAATTTAACATAAACTAACAACTTTGATAGCGATGATATGATAAACAAAATTTTTCTTTAGTTGTCTTGATCGCAGTTGAAGAGCGTGATTCCCGTTGCACTCTTGATGCAAGCTTTTAATTTAACCGAAGTTTAATTTTTACGTTTCTATATTCTGAATGAATTATTCCGAGAGCCGTATCTATTTAGGTCCTTCACATTCTTCCTGCAGCTATTTCTCCATGGACTTCCCTGCACCTCCAATTTATTTCATTCCTAAGTGACTTATATTTTTGTATTCCTGCCTTTCTCTCAACATATTTGTACGTCTATCTTTTGGGGAACAGCTGAAGCATTTCTTCTGTTGCCAAATGTAATTGCGCAGTAGCCTTCCTTGTACCTGTGTTTTTATCTCCAACTTCTGTAATATCCCTTTTCAGATCTGCCCAATCGTCTTCAACTGAACTGCCTTCTGTGGTATTCATTTGGCAGTATCACAGTCTTAGAGTATTTAAAATGCACCACGTAGTTCCTCGTTAGCTCAGAATCCCACTTCTTGCCAGACTGATTCTTCAGCCTTCAGTCTTCATCGTTACTGTAAGAGGCAATCCAGAAAGTTTCCTTTCGAAGGCCACACTAACCTCCTTGACAAAATGTCGCTATTTATATATCTGCATCAAGAGTTGTGCTAGGTTGCACATACGCTGGAGCAGCACCTTCAAATGTAAACTTTTTGACTGCCCCTTATGAACTGTGATCTGAGTCTATACCTTCTCCTTGGTACTCTTCGTAATCCGATATCCATATGTCTGTCTGACCACGGCGTAATCCAGCTGGAACATTGCCGTGTCTCTTAGCCGTTTCCAAGTATAGACTTTTCCTCTTGTGATTTTTTAGCAATCTATTCGCTATTACTAGCTGAAATTTATTGCAGAACGATAGTAATCTTTCTCCTCTCTCATTCTTACTATTAATCCCAATTTTTCCCGTGAAACATTAACTTTAGACCATGCGTTGCGGTCGTACTACCCCCCTGACCTTCCATTTATCACCTTTTACCTGTCTACGGCCGCTGTTCCCTGAAGTACACCCACACCCAAGTAATGACGGCAGTATCGCTGTTCATGTACCCTTACAGCCTTAACTGGAAGAGATAATCTTGATATTTGCACCGATGGAACGAGAAATACCTTCCCTATCGGAAATAATTCTGGCCCTACCTATTTCGTCCGTGCCTTCTAAATATCCACACCAACAGTTCATCAGTGATGCTTGAATAGACCAAAAATCAAGTTTATACTTCTAAAGCTGTCTGACAAACCTACCGAGACCCTAAGTTCCTAGAATATAATGACCACCTTCCAAATCACCAAATTGTCCAGAGTGTGAGTCCTATTATTTCGGCAAAACAATGTTTCTACCGTATTTATCTTGAAAATTTCCTCAAATGATAATTTTGAATTAGTTACAGAGCCAATGTTTTTACAGTTTCGAGCAAGCACAACACAATTATTCTAGTTTTTAAAATTCTAACCGAATAGTTTTTCTTTCTATGTACAGATCATTATATTCTATATTTTTTCTTCTTCTCTGAGTTTCGTCAGACATGTACACGTTATAATGCTAGAGACTGTATAACTGCTGATAAATGGATGTTTGGTACATTACGATACAGAATAACATCCAAATTTTCCAAAACATGATACTGCTGGGATGTTTCCCTGCGATGAATTCCTTCTCGTGTTACCAGCTTTGTAGATATCACTGCGAGACAGATATTTCAGAAACAAATCAAATTTGTACACTTAGAAAATATTCACAAGACTATATTTATTTTCAGTTTCTGCAGCGTGTTAGATAAAGAATTTGGCACAGGTCACACATAAAAGAAGTCGCATAGCAAAGTATTTAATGGAATCTTGTCATGAAGTAGTTTCGAAGTTCGATGTTTCGTCTGAAGTATCTTACAGACAACAATAAGTAAACTTATATTTTACGCAAAACTGAAATCTGGATGTATTTCAGGAAACAGATGACCGTTGCGACTGTGTGTAATGACTACAGTGAACAATAACGTGCCTGTTGACGGTGTTTGAGAGTGTGCTTCAGGAGCATTTCTGGAGTACCGCCTTATGTTCAAATGGTTCAAATGGCTCTGAGCACTATGCGACTTAATTTCTGAGGCCATCAGTCGCCTAGAACTTAGAACTAATTAAACCTAACTAACCTAAGGACATCACACACATCCATGCCCGAGGCAGGATTCGAACCTGCGACTGTAGTGGTCGCTCGGTTCCAGACTGCAGCGCCTAGAACAGCACGGCCACTCCGGCCGGCGCCGCCTTATGTAAAGTGCGTAATGAAATGTCTTCAATATGTATTACACTAGTGCACAGAAGATTAATCTAGTGCCATAAACGCTTTGAGTAACCCCGTTGCTCGTTTAATTCATCTATAAGTCTCAGCGGCTCGTCTCACCTTCCCACTATCGCTAGCTTCTAGCTGGCGTCACACCAGGTGGCACGTATTGCTCCCTTGTGTGGTTATCGCTGCTCAGGCTAGGCTTCAGAATCTGCCTCTAGAGCGGCGTCGAAAGGCCTTGGAACAGCGCAGTGCAAAGAGTTTACTTTTACTATTTACGCAGTGTGGAGCTGAGCCCAGCGGCATTGCTTGGAGCAACGGACACGTGATGTGGATCGGCACGACGTCTTCTACGGATGTATGAATATGAAGATGATACCTCTCCTCACTGCAGCACTCCACAAAGAATGGGCTGCCATTCCCCAAGAAACCTTCCTGCACCGGACAATGTATGCATGCGAGAGTGGAAGCTGTCGTCAAGGCTAACGGTGGGCCAACACCATATTGAACTCCAGCATTACCGATGAAGGGCACCACGAACTTGTAACTCATTTTCAGCCGGGTGTCCGGATACTTTTGATCACATGGTGTGTATGAAGATGACAGATGTTCTTTCATACATCTTCATATAGATAAGGCGGACTCACACATATTGCTCAAACTTTTACGGGAATCGGTAGATTCAGTGTCGCGAGTAAAGAGTGTACTGGGCAGGAGCACTATAAACGTAGTGTGTGGACAGCACGTTGCAAATGTGGGTCTCACTGGGAGCTTGCCAGAGTTAAGTCCCTGCAGTCGCACTGTACTCTGTGTCCTCGATGGCTCATCCTCCTACCAGCTTCTCTCGATCCACCGATCAATGTGGCACCTATTTCTCCATTATTGTACCATGTCGCCTGTTGTTTCATAGAACTCAGCTATGTTCCGGCCGACCTTCCAGTCACCCGTCCTCCCCGCACAAAAGTCTATTATAGTTTGTTTATGCTGTCCAACCCTTGCGACCACATGATGCTACAGCACCCTGACATTAACTGGCGAACGATTTGGGGGTGTGTGCATGCACCCTTTTAACCGTCGTCTGTGTCTGCACCCTGGTACGTTTTATTCTATGTCAAATTCCCGACTTACAGGTGACTTTATCGCGTAGGACTGGCCACCTCCCCACTCTGCCCTGACTGTCAGCTCGAACACACCGACGAGCACCGTGTTACGTGCCCCCTAAAACGAAACGTTTGGCTCCTCATCCAACGAATCGTGGGCTTTTACCTCCGTGCCCCGCCAACGACGGTAATCCCAGATTTCTTGTTGTTGCCTCACACATTTCACTACCTTCTTGCTAAGCACCATACACTCATCTGGTCTCGAGGACAGGCTTTAGAATACCTCTTTCAGAGTGGTCCGCATACAGTCCTCGACTTCTGGTACAAAATTGTGACCGCGCATAGCACCCTCACCCGACTACCAACTTACCGACCAACTTTTGCCGGTTATCTCCGCAGCGTCTTCCTTGACCCCCCCCCCCCCTCCCCACCCCCTTCAAAGTTGGGGTGAGCCATGCCAACCCGTCACATGATGCAACAGCCTTATCCACGTTCTCATGCATCGATAAAAAAGAAAAAAAACAGAATGTGTTCTATTTTGTTGTATGTAATGTTTTTCTAATATTTTTGTTAAACTAAAAATCAGTTGCATATGTTTAAGTTGTACCTCGAAGAACTATTGCATTGTACATATATATTGTAACTAACCTGTTTCTACGGGTTATTACATTATTATTGGGAATGGAAATGCTTATTAATTGTGAAATTAACGTGAGAAGATTAGGATCGTCACCGATTCTAACCATACAACTAATCAAAGGTTGGGCCGAATCGGAAAATAAATTAATTTGATCACAGACCAAAAACTCATAAAAATGCATACGTTGTGATGTCGCTCATAGGGAATGCGATGTAATTAATAGTACTGCCAGTGCACTGTTCATGAGAATCAAACATTTAAAATAAAATAGAAAATTCATGAACACTGTGCATAAGATCAGCTCCCAGCAACACACCTGAAAATAAGACTTAATCTAAAGCATTTGAATTAAAATAAAAGGGGAAACTAATCACTGGACCTGTGCGTAAGGAAACGCGTTGGATGTGCTAACGGGGAAACTATGAGGTGAGTGGCTTAGGTGCAAAAACGTAACCTCGGAGTACAAGAGAAAATTGTGGATAAAATCATTTATTCCTAAGATATGGATGTGAGGCATGTACACCATTCCTGATAACATTAGTTCCTAAAAAACTAAAGAAAAGCGTCGATGCAGTCATCGTTATAATCTACACCTAACATCATTGGCGTGAATCATTCATACAACTGCTGTTGCCGGATAAACGGTTCGCAAAAACTCGTGAAACCGTACACGTTTCGCAGTACACCCGCGTGCCCACGTGGTTTGTGGAGACGCAATCTCTAGGTATCGTGGCCAAGTTGCAACAATATCACATCACACAATCACGAACAGTTAACATTCTTTAAAACACACATGAGATCGGACAGTTAGTGATGACAGTAGGCCCACAAATCTAATGTTCAACCACGTGGTTGGCTCCCCACGGACCAAAGATACACAAATCAAGGAAAATTTACGAGAAGGCAAAGCTATTAATATTTAGAAAAATAAAAGCTTATACAGGCACAGCTGAAGGCAAACAGACATTCACACAGAAGCGCGTGTTCACTTCTTATCGACACCTTTGTGTGGCGCTCTTCCGGCGGAATCAAATCTGCTATAAAAATTTACTACAGGAAAAATCTGAAAAAGTTTTGCTTTCCTTGCTGCGAGAAGGCAAAGCAATCTTTCAGAGTTGAAAAGCGAGACCAAAAGCTAACAGCTCTCCTCTCGCCGAGTAACAACGTGCCACGCGGTCGGTCTAACTCACCCTTCTTCGACTGGAGCACAGCTGTGGACGCTTCCCGTACTGGCGGCAGACTGCCTCCCTTTTTCTTCTCCATCCTCTTCCACCCTCCGCGTAGCCCGGAAAACCCAAAGATGCCATTTCCGCCACCAACCTAACGCAGGTGGATTTCTCACAAGTAGCGCAAACCTCTTTGCCTACTTGACCACGAGAGTTGGCTATTGTGTACAACTGCTGCTGAATCTGTATGACTATCGCAGACTTTCTACAGCAGACTACGCCACCGTCTAGCAACGTGACACATAACATTCATTCAATTACACCACTGCGAGAGTTATGAGAAAACAGAAACAAGGAAAAGAAAGAGAAAAGCTAGTGAAAATGGGCTACAGGACTAATGAAAGGTGGCTACAGGACGCTTTCATCATGGACTGTTAGTCTGTACAATAGAAAAAAGTCGGGTAGAGCGTCTGCCATGTAAGCAGGAGATACTGAGTTCGAGTCCCGTTCGTGGCAAACCATATCGACTTTCCCCGTTGATATTTATCAACAGTTGTAAAGAGCTAATGGTCTGGATTTCATTGAACTTTCGTTCTTCTACGGATCGTCGTTCACTCTTCTTCGCCAGAAATGGGTAGGGGGTGAATGGTTTGGTTCGCCTATGCTGTGCGTAACAGATTGTTCGGCTCTGCGCACCGATTTCCCGCTCCGCTAGCTGTTTTAGCAGATATTCTCGTTTATATTCACTGAGTCGTCATGCACGCATCTGTAATTGACTCTATGTGGTTCAAGGACTGCCCTGTCTGCGCTGTTTGTTGTTTAGGTGACTTGTGTTAATCTGCTGGCCAGCGTTCTCTCTAAACATTTGCCATGGTTAACGTTGTTATGGCTGTGTAACGTGTCCAGCTTTCACGCATAATTACATCAGAGTCCTATGAATTCTATAGTTTTTTTTTTTTTTACCTTACGTTTTTACATTGTACTCGTATTATGTGAAAGAACGAACTGTTTCTGAATTTTAATATTTTTTTTTCAATGTTTCAGAAGCAGGTGTGCTCTCTAGCATTACTGTTATCCAGCACTTTAAGTTGTATGTGTTATGACCTACAAATAGTAAAACTTAAGTGAGTTGTTATTTATATTCCTTTTTGCAAGAATTTACAGCTACCATTGAGTAGCTCTCTTTTACACCTTCACTTTTAGCGAGGGTTATTTCTTAGGGCGTATTGACCTTATAGGAAACGTCCTACAGGTGCAGTCGTGGTTAAACTATAACTTTCACTTGTAGTGTAACTCACTGAGACATTTACGTTCGATGTTTGTTTACAGCACCTGCTAAGTTGCCAGCAGAGTGTTCTGTGTCGGCGGCTTCTTACCACGTGGGCATGGTTTGCTTATAGACGGCTCTCTAGCCATTGCTTGGGCGGATTGCTATTTGTCTGCATTCGCAAGTCAAGTTGAGTACCTTACGTTATCTGACTTTCACTGTAAATGAAATTTTGCTGTCGTCCAGGGGGCCTTTGATTAATTGCCTTTCCACTGGCAATTTTCCCTTTAACGTTATTATTCTGTTTCATACGTATTATAACGTTGTTCTACATTTTGTTGTAAATTGTTTGGTGTAAACCTTTTTAGTAAGCCATGAACTCGAATTGTTATGTTTTGTTAACTAGTTGATATTTATCTTTGGGGATATGCCTAATGTCTTGGATTTGAGCTCGCTTGAAGAAATTTAACTAGAACTCAGTTTTAATTATTTTAATTTCGTGGTTTATTTAAAAAAATTAAATTTCAATTTTTAAAAGGCCCATATTGTTAAGGTCTCATTTTCTTGCATCTTGTTTGAGGTCATTATTATTGAAATTCAGTGAACTCCTTCAAGTCTTTAAGTTAAACATGGCAAATTAACTTGGAATTTCCCTACCTGTTTTTCTTAACGGGGACCTGTTATTGCTTTAAAAAATAAAATATGGCTGTCAGAAGGATAAATGATGTTAGTTTATGGGGCCTAGTTCTTCCGTGTCACACCATGATCTTGTTAATTTTTGATTTCAACCTACACGTGATTTACAGAGGCCTGATTGGAGACACTAAGGACCTGTTGGGAACCTGTGATGCATCAACAACGCTAGTAAAATTTTATTAAATTTCTGTCTTTTATACGCAATGTTTACAAGTCGTCGTTCTTTCACATCAGCCTCGGTTGTTACTCATTCACCTGTATGTTGGGTTGTAGCTGACGTCCGACAAGTCAGCTCAGCGGTTGCATGCCCAGAAGAAGATGTCTGCGACCTTGTCGCCACGGTGGGTTTGCGTTGAGCAGGTGTGGCCACTGCCTGGCACGAAGTGATTCTCATGCTGATTGCTGAAGTATCCTTGGTCCCACCCCGAATTCTATGATGACTCTTGACGAACCATCAGTAATGTAATTGGTGTCAGGAGTCATGGGGTCGGTTGATCTTCTTCCTGTCGCTGGTTGTTTCCACGCTTGGAGGCACTTGAGAGTTGAACAGGAATGTTGACCCCAGGACACGCTGTTGTTGGCTTCTGCTTTGAAGTTCCAAACCATCAGCTTTCTATGATGTGACAATCAGTTTCTCCATCAGTGGATGGTAGATGACGAGCAGCATTAAGTTCATCCGGTGAAGGCCATCGTCTGCAGTACGTCTTCGGATAGTTCATAGACTGTGTTGTAGCATCTAGGATATAGATTCACTACAGTATCATAATAACGGTATGGAGTGATGTTGTTGTTAACTCCATCGATCGGAATGATCAAATCCTGATGAGAGCTGGTGGAATGAGGAATTTAAAGGGAGCTGAGGTGATGCTATGACACAAGACTCGGTTTGTAATGACCACATGTATCCTCCTTATTCTGTTATACCCACTTAACAGACTGTTAACTACTGTGCAAGTTCCTCACCGTGTGCTCTTGTGAAAGAGACAGACCTTCTTGCAGCATGTAGTATGAGCTAACGAATATGCTTGTTTCGCTTCCTCTGATTTTCTGTAGCAGACTACTTTCTGCTGAGAGTGTATCCTCACTCGGAAGACAGTCTTGTAATCTGTCGACATGGTCCACTTGCGACATACAGGAATGGTTCCTACTTCCTTCTCTGTCTCTGGCGTGACTTGATTTAGCCGGTGACAACGTGGGGCAGGTTTAATAATTATTTTTCGTATTTCTACTTCTTATTAATTTGTGCAGTCACAGAATGGATGTCTTTAGGACCGTTTACACATAATCTGAAGTGAAGCTGCGGTATAAAACTATCAGCAGCGAAAGCTGAAGATCAGTTACATGAAAACAATAAGAGTAAGTTGCATTATTGTAAACCATTCACGTCGTCCTCTACATAGAACATTTAGCTCGCACATGCTCATGGTAAGGTTACTGCTGTTTCACAAAATTTCGCTCTCTGTTTTCTTGCAAGCTATATGGCAGGTAATCAATGCCAAGAAGTCTCAGGGCGCCAAACACAAATTATTATTTTCACGAATGATGCGTTAATGAAGCCTGAAAATGATCCCTCTTTAGAAATTCACGATGGAATCGAATTACTTTAGGGCCATGGAGGAAGGATTCTGTTTCGTATCTGAGGAGTGATCTACATGTCAATCGGTCCAGCGGCAATAGGTTCGTCAGTTCGTTGACATTTGTTTGCGAAGACACCCGGCAGCATGATGTCTGGGCCTCTTGTAGGAAAAGCACCTCCTGACTGTGCGGGCAGTGTCGCCGGATGTGTTTATTGTAGTACTTCGGGGACGTATTACGTACACCAAGATGTCCACGTCGAGATGCTACAATACCGCGTAACAGTGGATCCCAGGAAAGTAAGACGTGGTACCATCGATTGCTGTCGCTGTGGGAATATGGTCTCTGACTGGCTGTCGGCTGTCTGGTGCTGCGGCGTCACATGGGGGGAGGGGGGGGGGGGGACAGCGGCGTGCAAGTCAATTATGTAAGGGTGTGAACATGCGCTCCGTATAGAGGAGTGATGTTTGCATGTCTTCGTTGGCGGAAGTGGGTTCTGGTGCAACGAGGCAGAGTGGTGTTCGGTGGGCTGTGGCGAGCATTGTGGTTCTGCTTTACGGCCGAGGGTCTGCTTCAGCGAGAGTGCTCGCCTGTTGGTGTAGAGCGGCCTTGTATCACTCCTGTACGGTCGCTCCTCCTTAGCAGGAGCCGTCGCTTGCTGTCTGTACTGGAGGGAATCCGCACTTCTGAAGCCGAGACTCCAGTTACTCTGCTGGCTGCAAGGATTGAATTGTAAACGGTTGGTCTTGCGATCTTTCTGAAGGAATTTGTGTGTTTTATTTTGAGAGTATCTGCCTTATCATTATCCTGTGATAGTGAGGGCTTCTGGCCCCTGCAGTGTACCATCAGGTTCCGCCATCCTGGCTGTCAGTAAATTGCACTGCGGTTCGAATCCTTCACACTTTGCGTCCGAATCCTGACTATGCTATGCTCAGATAAACTGAAGGGGTGACTTCTTGCCTAGTCATGGTCAGTGTTGTCATGCAAATTCTATCGACAAAATTAGCTCACTTAGTGATGTTGGATTTATTTGTATTTAATGTATCTATTACTTATTGCTCAGTCTTTAAAGCTTTTGGAGCACTGCGTGTAGCTTTGCTGTATTGTTGAAATTAAAAGCGGTTATGTGGAGGCGCTTGCTTTTCAGAGCTGTCACCCATAAGTAGTTTGTTGCTACCGCATTGAAACATGGCCTTCACGTTTTAAAATCTGACGTGCCTAATATATACGAGCTTTAATACGATTCACCTATTTGGTAACCTTTTTTACTTATCAGAGGCGATTATTTTATTAAATGTTTTGTTAATTAAGTAGATATATTTTTTCTGTGTTCAAAATTTTAATATTCCTTAACTGAAATTTTAAGAAAAGTTTTAACAATATTTTTGTTTTAAATTTAACATCCGAGGTTAATGGGTTCTAATTAAAATTTTAAGTGGAGAGGCTGTCAAATGATACTAAATGGTCTTCTATGTTACTGTTTATTTATAGTAAATAAATTGACGTTGAAAGTATATTTACATTTAGATTGTGTTGAGCACTTATTCAAAAATGGTTCAAATGGCTCTGAGCACTATGGGACTCAACTTCTGAGGTCATTAGTCCCCTAGAACGTAGAAGTAGTAGAACTATTGAAACCGAACTAACCTAAGGACATCACACACATCCATGCCCGAGGCAGGATTCGAACCTGCGACCGTAGCGGTCTTGCGGTTCCAGACTGCAGCGCCTGAAACCACACGGCCACTTAGGCCGGCTCACCACTTATAGTTCCACCATCTAGCTCCTTACCGTTTCAAAAAGAGAGGGTATTTTGTTCACCTGTTGAAAAATGATCACAGCGTCGACTTAGTATGCACCGCAGTTTTGTTCTGAAGCACTTTCGGTGCAGAAAGAGAAACTTGAAGTGATTTAACTAAGCGCAGCAGAGTAAACGATGAGATGATGAAAGTACTTTCGTTCGTATTTCTTGATAGGGAGCTAAGAGGACAATAATATCACCAAATCATATTGTGTGACATTTCGAACCCCTAATACTTTGTCGGCAAGTCACAGACTGCAGAATACGGCGGAATACTTTGCTCTGATGATGGTGCTAAATTTTACACAAGTTAATATAACTTGTTATTGTAGAAAACAAATAAAGCTCTTTGACGGGATGAATCCGTGACATAATTTGCCTTGCAGTGTATGAGGAACCGTTGCAGATTATTTACATGTAACTAGTCAGATTCTCGAACCTTGTAAATGTGACGGGGAAACGCTGCGAAAGTTTTGGCGCGATTGACTGTTGTTCCTGCTGGGACGAACTGATTAGCTGATTTGTTTGATTTGCTGCTGTTGTTGAAATACCAAGTACTGTCTCCAATGTTTCATAAATTCTGGAGCCGTGATTAGTTAACGCTCGTTGCACTGATGAGTAAAGTCGTCTTCGCCAACTATGGCGTCGTACTCTGATATCAAATCACTTAAGTACAGTAATGTGATCGATGCAGCCTCTGTGCGGTCGTCTTGTCCCAAAGAAAAAGTTTGAGGCTACTGGCACAAAAGTTAAATTCTTGAATTTTTTCAGAGACAGCTGAGTCCTCGTCAAGCCGTTCAATGCAGCCCCTAATCAAGAGGCTAATGAATTCCATTGTGAGGCGAAAATCATTTGAATAGCGAAAGTCGTAGAGAACACAAAACTGAATTCCCTCCCCCCACCTGCGCCCCCTCCCCCACCCCAACAAAATATATTCGTGGTAAAGCAGAGTCGGTGTCTATTAACATTATGGTGGTTGGCGACTGGCTTTATAAGTTGGCAGCACCGGTCATCGGCTAAGAATACTAGGAAATGAGGAATTTAGGCTTGAAAGAGGGATTTAGGTGGGTTGGTTGATTTGGGGTAGGGGACCAAACAGTGAGGTCATCAGTCCCATCGGTTTAAGGAAGAATGGGGAGGAAATCAGCAGTGCCCTCTCAAAGGAACCATCCCGGCATTTGCCTGAAGCGATTCAGGGAAATCACATAAAGCCTAAATCAGGATGGCCGTACGTCATCCTCCAGAATGCGAGTCCAGTGTGCTAACCATTGCGCCCCATCGCTCGGTAGCACTGCTCCTTGAGCGGCTGCAGGATTTACACAGTGCTTTTCAGTTATCTGGCTTCTCTGGGTTGCAGACGGGACTTAACAGATAAAGTTTTGATACCATACCCTCGTCCATACGTGTATCATTTGGATAAAAAGTAAGTCTGAAGGTTGAAAAACTTTCAAATCTCCTGCTTCGCGGAGCAGTACGTAATGCTTGAATGTTCGTTTCGAGAACGTTTTCACCATCGCCTCAGTCCTTCACATACCAGTGTCGTCCTACTACGACAACGGATGCGAGAAACTAATACTTTCACGGCTAGGAGGGCTGACGTACAACAGGGCTTGCGGATTGTGTCTATGAAAGTATGCGTTGCAGGCATTTATTGTGCAACGAAAATCACGGTCGCCATTTCTAGCAGCTCCTGTAGGATACAAAGATCAGAGTTCATTGTACTTGAAAAATTGATTACAAACCGTATCGACAGTCAAAGCTTTTATTTCACTGGTAATCGGTTTCGGTCAGTGTTTGACCATCCTCAGACCCTCATACCATGATGATAGGCGGTGGCGGCGAATGGAGCGGGCGTTGTAACTCCACGAACGTCACTACTTGGAGTTGCAAAACCCGTTCCATTCACGGTCACCGCCTACCATGATAGCATGTACTGACCAAAACCGGTTGCCGTCGAAATAAATGTTCTTTTCCAATTGAGACTGTAGTCCATTTCTAAAGTACTTTCAGCCAGATCGCGGTTTCTCGACGAGAAATGTTCTTAAAAATTAGAGTTCATTGTGTCCGTTGCGTAAGTAAGTTGAACCATGGGATTTGAAAGTGATCCGATTCTGAACCTTCTTTTCCGTCTAAATGGTACATGTCCCGAAAATGGTTCCTTATCAACACTTTATCTACCAAGTCCCCTCCACAGCACCTAGAAGACCATAATGCCAATTGTGAAACATCGTACGTAGAGTGATTTGAGTAAGTATCGCAACTGTGTCACGTACTTTGTGGATCGACAGCGTGTTAGGTATGCTGGAGGACTGGTGTGTCTCTTAGTTGTCGAACTCGACATGATGATAGCACAACTTAGATAACTGCTGCTACCAAACAACAATCAATTACTTCATCTTTATCCATGACGACTGGTCACGTAAAGTTTATAAACTTAAGCCATTACAACAATACATCATGAGAGTATTTAAATCTTCATCAAGAAGTAGTCGCGCCTGTCTTTGCTGACGCCTGCAGTAGCGCCCAAACACGGTGCCCAGTAGACTGGTATTTCCTCCCAACAGTTCTTTACAGTGACTTCAAAGCACCAAGAGCGTACTAAGAGAATGGAATCAACAGCAGAGCCGAAGAGCGAGCTACGGGAACTATGTATAATTACACGTATGTTTGAGAGATACAAGGTCTCTTTCGACCTGATAGCTTCCTGAATCAGACTTGCATTTTCGTTAGATGACGTCACTGGCGGAATGAGCGTAGCTGTCTTCTTACTAGGTTTCCTTACATAGTAAACAGGTCGGTTACTCGACGTATGATTTCCATCCTATTCTATTTTTGGCAGCAGCCAGAGCAAATAATTACCATAGATTGTTGAAGAGTACTTCTTGGCCGGCTGGTGTGGCCGAGCGGTTCTAGGCGCTTCAGTCTGGAATAGCGCGACCGCTACGGTCGCAGGTTCGAATCCTGCCTCGGGCATGGATATGTGTGACGTCCTTAGGTTAGTTAGGTTTAAGTAGTTCTAAGTTCTAGATGACTTCAGATGTTAAGTGCTATAGTGGTCAGAGCCATTTGAACCAAGTACTTCTTGAGAATCTCTTAAAATCCGGAATATGAGTTCAGTACGTTGTGTGTAACGAATATTTCACGATCTTCTTGAAAACTGTGAGCGGAGACTAACCGAAAACAAAGCAAAAACAAAATATAAATGTACTCAATAAAAGTCGGTGTGTTGTAATTTTAAAAATTACCCAGTATCATCATTTTCAAATTCTGTGGAACGCTATTGGTAGTTATAAAAGTTATTAAAATGTTTTTAGAGAACTGCATTTCAAACACGAATTATTTTTGAATACCAACAGCATTCATAAGATCAATCAGTTCCTGTTAAACTTGAAACTGCGTATTTTGTGCGCGTGCTTTGGCGAAACGTTATAATTGTGAATTTATTTTTTTTTCAGAGATATTTGTTACTGTTGACTAAAATATTAAGAACATGAAGAACTGAATTTCTGGCCCATCATTTTTTGCTAGTGAAGGGAAACAGTAGGCAAGAACAATGGCTTGTAGTCAGCCACGTGACCGTTACTACCTGTCTGTGAATATATATTTATTACAGCAGCTTTTTGGCGTGACATGATACACTCAACCAATGCAACACAACTTACTGAAAAAAAGCAATCTATAACACTCTCAATGACTCAATGACCCATCCTTTAGCAGCAACTGAGGAGCCTTTGCTTTAACTCGATACACAAACTCCATTAAATAAAAAGGAAACAAATAACGTGATGAGACTATGCAGACCGACATCATATTCATTCTTTATGCTTCAGAAAGACTATCACCTACTGCATGAAACTCTGAATATAGCTTCCGTCACTTTTGTCATTTTTCCAGTCATATTTCAGCACTTTTGTTTCATTTGAAAACGGTATTAAGTTCTGTCCTCACACTCTTTCGCGGTTGCATGCCTGAGTCAAATCTTCTTGATTTTCAAGCCGGATCAGTTCGAATAAAACGCTCTGCGCCATCGTCGCTAGAAGTAAAAACGTGAATGCGAAATGTTAGTTGGGCAGCTTACAACAGCACCGGCTCGGCGCGAAACCGAGTGACGTCAGGTGGCGAGAGAGGCCGGCGCAGCGCCACGTTTGAAACTGCCTCTCTCACACCCCTACAAGCGTCAAGCATCCGTCTTTGCTTTCTTTCGGTATCCAAATCCCGACCCTCCCTCCCCCCCCTCCCCCGCCCACCCCTCCACTTCAAAGTGTGTACCCCTGATCACCTTTCTAATGAAACCCCAATACGTTGACGCACGAGCCAAGACTCTCATCATTTTAAACTACAGGGTGAAAAGTATTTAAACCGACAAACTTTCGGTGGTTGTAGGGGACATCAAAACAAATATTTTTCCCTAATGTCATTTTTTCCTATGAGGAGGATTTAAACCGGTAGAGGAAGATTTCTCTGGTGGCAAATTAATTAAACTAACAAACACTTTTCCATTTTTATGACCAAGAGAGAACAGATTAACACAACCCAATTTCAATTACAGTATATTTTCAAAAATGTCTCCATTGACATGTAAACAAAGGTTACACTGTCAGATAATGTTCTGTCTGACACAGGCAAAAACATCAGGAGTGTCCAGAATTGTTCCCCACACAAAAAATTGGGGATCGAGCAGGCCATGGTAAAGGACCACCTCTGCCAATCCACGTGTCTGGGAACCGTCGGTCCAGGAATCGACGCACACGACGACTGAAATGTGCCGGCGGCCCGTCATGTTGGAACCACATGCGTTGTCTTGTAGGGAGAGGGAAGTTTTCCAGCAATTCTGGCAATGCTCTAGCGAGAAAATTGTAATAGTGCCTGCCATTTAATGGCCTAAGTAGCAGATACGGCCCAATTAAACAATCCCTAACAACACTGACCCACACATAACGAAGAACCGCACTTGATGAGCGCTAGTAAGTGTGGCATGTGGGGTATCCTCATTCCAAACATCGGAATTGTGCGTGTTGAAGACTCCATCACGCCCGAACGTTTCTTCATCGGTAAACAACACAGATGATGGAAATGTAGGATGCATTCCACACTGGTCCAGGTACCACTGCGAAAACTGTGCTATGGATGTATAATCAACTGGTTCCAGGTTGTGGACACGCTGTAAGTGAAATGGACATAACAATTGCTCTCGAAGGACTGTTCTTACACTCGTTACGTGCAATTGCACGAGCTTTGATTGAAGGATCCGGCTCTACATGCTGCAAGACAGCTTCCTCACACTGCAGCGTTCTTGCCGTTCGACGGCGTACCTGTCCAGGCAATCTGCTAAATGACCCGGTCTCACGCAGACGTTGATACACAGTAGCAAAAGTCGTATGATGCGGGATACGGCGATTAGGATATTGTTGTTGATAAACCCACTGTGCAGCTCGTCCGTTGTGGTGCGCTACGTAGTACGCACCAACTGTATCAGTGTACTCACTCCAAGTGTAAACAGAGACAATGCACTACTACACTGGTGGACAGCAGTTGCCTACAACTGAAGAGTGTAATACGGCCTCCACCGGTTTAAATAATCCTCAAAGGAAAAAATGACATTACGGAAAAATATTTGTTTTGATGTCCCCTACAACCTCCCAAAGTTTATCGGTTTATATACTTTTCACCCTGTATATTCTGTTCGCGTTTTCCAGGCAACACTCAGCTGTGACTGACTTGTCAAACTCCCTTGCGTAATATGTACAACGCGGTGTATGCTTGGACTACCTTCCAGCATGTCCCTCGTGTCACTGTTGGGGCTTCCGCTCACACACCATCTCGACAACCGACAATGCGGGCATGTAGATTTCGGTCGCCAAGCCTAAGCGCAGAATCACTCGACAAGAGCGCTGAGGCCGCGACCGCTGCCTACGGCCACGTCGGGCTGCAACCACTCGTCGGCCGCAGGACCCTACTGCGACGGGGCCGCAAGAGTGACGACGTCTGAGCCGGCAGATTCCTCGCCGGGTGTTGACGTGTCTCCCTCTGCCTTCGTTCATCGCGCGCTCGGCACGACCGCTGCTAGGCAGCACCGGGAAGAACGCAGAATGCTAATAAATGATTGTTAATTGAATGATGTCTCATTGGCGCCCTAGAGCTTCACGGGACTCCATCCACTCATGTGTCTTACTCTAACACAGGAGGCTGTATCTGGCGGGTTATTACAGATTTGTGTCTTCTGATGTCCTCGTGACTACATTTATTTTTCGAAATGTTAGTCCAGCAAGGTATTCAGAAGGACTGCCGCGAAATTTGGAAAGCGGGATAGAGTATTGGCGGAACTAAAGCTGTGAGTGTGGTGCGAGAGACGTAGTTGGATAGCTAATCGTTAAGGATATGGCAATCTAAATGACAGATTCTGGGTTAAAATGGGATCATCACACATTCTAAGTCTGCCTTGAAGCACAATACTATCGTGACTTCGCTGTGCTATGATATATAGGAACTGGACGAAATTACGGAGATAATGCATGTTTGAACGTAAATGCAGATGCTAGTGAAGCCTGCAGGATGTATTTGACTGGGAACGGCACCTTTTAATGTCCTCAATACGTTGCAAATGTCAGTTGTGGTCAGGACGGTGTTTTGTGTAGTTGTGAGCGCATTTATCGGAGATAAGTGAATTCGAATCTTGGCAGACTGTTGGTGCTTCCGTAATCATAGTAGTCGAGGTGTTTTGTGTTTCAAGAGGTACAGTATCGAAAGTTTTGACCGCGTACAAGGAATGCAAAACACATCCTCCACTATGTGACCGCGGGTACAGAAGTGTGTTGCCATTCATCGACTGTAACGTATATCCCAACAACTATTCACCATCACTAACATTTTGAATGGTTGAAGATCGTGACATAAGGTATGAGAAACTGTTTCACCGATTCATTTCAGAACGTTCTCTTATTTATGAAAATATTCCTCACTTACGCCACTATGTTTCTGATACATCTGTTGCTTTAGCCATCTTCTTAATCTTGTTTCCTAGACAACAACATCCTTTCTTTTATTTTACTGAGATCTTAATATATTTTTATACAGAAGATGTGTTGCGGCGTAAATTCAAGCGCCGTAACGCCAGTCCCTATCTGGGACGACAATGTAACGGCAGCGGCCTCTATGTGAAGAGAACATAAGCTCCACTCCCGACTTTTCGCAGCCTGCTTCTACAGCAGCATACAGATTAGGCACTTCAAGGCCAAAGACTTAGGAATTGCATTTACTGAAGATATTTCTTATTTACATGTCGCCCTTTGCTTACGACACTTCTGTGTTCCTGTCAAAGTTAAGTATTCTCATTGTTCATTTCATAACAAAACTCATTAATACGATTTGTCTGATCGTCTGGAAATATGAGAAGGCAGTTTTCCTGGACCCCACAATATTTGATGTCAAGGCAGGATTCAACAAAATGTATTCACAGTTGCGAATACGGGCAAGTTACAACTGTAGAATGGTATGGATTTCGAAAATTTGTCCCGGAACAGGATTCGAACCCAAATTTTTCGCCTGTCACGAGCAGTCACCTGACCTGTTTCGGCTATCCATGCACGCTTCACTGCCAGACCCAATGTCGTCGTCCATACGTCATCAATTATACTCTCTTATTGTAATTGCCGTACAGTGGAGATATTCAATCGAAAGTCACTAGCCTGGATCGGAGGATATATACGATATTGCGGTGCCTGTGTCTGTAGGAAGTACGACACAATTCATCCATGCTTGTCCGAAGGAACAATGTATCGCACTTCTTACAAACACAGACACGGCAATATCGTGTGTAATATTTATCTTTTAAAATCGTTATTCATTGTTCCTGCATGCATAATCCCATCAATCCCACATTTTATTACAGTTAAACTCAAAAAAAAATGGTTCAAATGGCTCTGAGCACTATGGGACTCAACTGCTGAGGTCATAAGTCCCCTAGAACTTAGAACTACTTAAACCTAACTAACCTAAGGACAACACACACATCCATGCCCGAGGCAGGATTCGAACCTGCTACCGTAGCGGTCGCGCGGTTCCAGACTGGAGCGCCTAGAAACGCTCGGCCACCAGCGGCTGGCAAGTTAAACTCAGATTACGTGATACAGAACCAGTCCATTGCATTGAACACTTTCGTGTTGTAGGAAAGGAAGAAAATCTAGGATTATTGTTACATCGGCTTTAGGATCACAGGTCTAGGAGATGGTCGGCAGTGCGTGGGGAACTAAACTGAGCTTGTCCTTTTCAAAGTAACTACCTAAATCTGCCTGTTACATTCTTCCTTCCTGGAAGAAGGAAGTATGATTAGGGTTAACATCCTGTCGAGAACAAAGTCGTTAGGAGCAACATCTGATTGGGGACAGATGTGGAAGAAAATCGGCGCTTTCTTGGGGAAGGATGTGCCTTTAGCAATTTAGAAAACTACTGAAAACTTAAATTTCGGTGGCTATGTGGTGATTATAAATTTCCTCCAGAAAGTCTATGTTGTCAACAAAATTTAAAGTTATCATTAGGCTTCCCATTCTGGATTTCCTTTTTTCAGTTCCTGCGATGCTTTTCCAACAACCTTAACAACAGACCATTTCATGGTGCAGAATATTCCTCATGCAGTGTCTGCTCCTGGAGTTGGATGAGTATTCGTGTGACGTCTTCGCGCTTACTACGGGTTCATTTAGTCAGCATGAAAACGTTATGCACATGCTCAGCGAACTACGGTGGCGGATGCGGCAAGGTAGGTGTATGGTCTACAACTTAAGTTACTAGGCTGTACCTACCTAGAAGAGTCAACCCACATATGCTTCCTGCTACCTTTATCTCTCGAACGGACCGTTAAGACAAAATGACAGAGATTCGTACCCACTCAGAGGCTCACCAGCAATCATTCTTCAAGCAAACGATATGCGACTGCAATAAAACAACAGGAAGTAACAGTGGTACACAAAATAACCTCGACCACACACTGTATGGTTGCTACCGGAGTATAGACGTAGATGTAGCTACAGAAACATTCAGGAAAATTAGCAGATAAAAGAGGAATTTTTTCACATGGTTGGTACCTCGAACTTAATCACATTTTTCTTCTTTTCTCACTTTTGTTGTGGGTAAATAGGTGCCACATATCAACCATCTGCTGTAAATCCATCCTCGTATGGATTTAGAAAATTTCGTTTTGCCACACACTCCCGAGGTTTCCGCCATGTTTATCTGATGACAAACTGACCAGTCCAATAAAACTATTACACTGGTCTTGTGTTTGTTTTCAGCTTATTCGATCAAGAATTTTCATTTTTTAACCTTAATTAGTGAGGTATGATGCTTAAGTGCGTTACTTGTCTCCATTATCTAGTAACCAAACAACAGTTTGTGTCAGGAAGTGCTTAAGTAATACGAATGCCTAACTCCAGTAGAGACCTGTCACGCTGTCTCAACACAATGGGCTGTGAATATTCTCAGCGATGGTGACCCTGCCAGGATACTGGTAGAGCCACCTGCGGCTTGTAAGGCGTCTCACCCGCTCTCCAGTATCTGATCATAGTGAATCGAATGGAGAGCACCCGCCGTGTCAGAAACGAAACAGTCTGCCCTGTCTAATTGAAAATTAACATAAAACTGGCAAGCAGAGCAGTCGGCTTTATTTATAGCTGGTGCTATCGGAGTGTAATTACACACTACCCCTACCTGTGCGCCGTGGCGCCTTGCATTTCGCCTCTAGCTGCTCGTATAGCACCACGCCAGGTTAGGGCGTCGGGTCGCGCCGGCTCTAACTGAATTATATTGGCCTATAACTCTCGCCGGCCGTACACCTGTAAAAACAATGTGTTTATTATACTGCAGCTCAGATCGGCGCCGGCACATCTCAGATGGGCCCCCGTGAAATTGATACCTAGCCGCTCGTAGCGATTCAGAGATTACCACAGCAATTAAAACCGCCGCGCCTTGGATCCCTGCCCATGGCTCCAGGGAATAATAAAAACAGATGTAATGAAATACCGCGCTTACCCGCGATTGTTATCCAGCGAACTGCAGCGAAGTTCCACGCGTTCTTATAACGGCGCGGAACCCGATGAAAGGACAATGGAATATCGGATATGCGGTATCTCCGCTTCGTTTTGTTTCTTTTCTTCCGTACATAAAACAAGCAGTATCGCTTGATTCCTATCTTAGTTGAGGGGTTGTTCTTTCATCTGGTGACTGTAAAACTGCCTTTTCATTCCTCTTGGTATTCAATTTCACCACAACCTTTCATGCTTCTGATGCATCTGTCTACCACAATTATAAACAGGTTAGTTCATAAGACCTTCTAGAATTTATTTGCTAATCTGTGCACTTATTCTACTGAGAATTTGTTAATTCTTTTTAAGATCTCTTGCGTAAAAGATGAGATACCACAGGAACGTGTATCAGCAAAGGTTATTTCTACAAGAAAGGCGAAAGAAGTAGCACATCTAACTGCAGGCTTATAAGTATTCTGAATATTGTTTACAAAGTGTGCAATAATAAATTGAAGACTACGAAATATTTCGGATACAGTTGAAATGGACAAACAAGCAGGTTTCCGAAAGTGAAGATCGTGTATAGACGATGGCTTCGCACTGAAAATGATAGTACATAAGAAGAGAGAATTTAATCTGGAAATCACATAGCGTTTATGAATCATGAAAAAGTATTTCACAGAATTCACAGAGATAAGATATGAACAGAAACAGAAAAAGAGGAATCCCTGAACATCTGTTCCAAGACGAAGTTAGAATTTTGAACACTGCTGTGCTTCAGAAAAGGTGCACGTAGGAACCTCGTGTGATTGAAAAAACAGCCAACCAATTGCAGAATTAAAAGATTATTAACCCTTTACCATTGTTTCGAGAAATATAAATTGGTCTTGTTCAGAAAGGACATCGGCCTGTAGAAAAAATTATTACAACATAGTTACAAATGTCAAGCAGAAAAGGAACAAAAACCTATAAATAATAAATTACAAACTCTTTTATAGAAGAGCATATTCACTCGGGGAATCACATATTGACAAAAACGGTTGTGGGTGCCAAAAGGCACTTGTTTAGCACAATGTCCATGTCGACCACAAATATCAGCAATTAAAATGTATAACTGAAGATAATAACACAATAATGCGGGGTTTTATCGTAAATCTTTTCAAAGGGAACACAAGTGCCATTGAATCCCGCTGACATTTAGTATGGCTTTATCACAACACTTTGGAAATAAAACACACATGACATTGTATCCAGCTGACAGTTTGGCACATACGTAGCTATTGACATGAGACGTTACAGGATATGCAGGCAGTGGCAGTAGGTGAACAATGATAGGTGGCGCTCACTGAGCGAACGAGAATGCGCATAGCAACATTGAGCAGCCAGAGCCTGATTCGGAAAATAAAATAGTTAAGAGCTATAATTAATACAGAATAAAGCGCATAAAAATTGCAAAAATGTGGGGGAGAGGGGGTCGGAAACGATAAAGTCATATGGCATGTAAAGATTTAACAGGTTCAGGTAAACAGTGCTAATTATTTCGATTTGCATTTGCATTTGGTTGTATGTGGGAACGGTAGATCATTAAAGGTGATGGACAAAGAACTTCTGCTGGAAACAAAAGATTGTAATGTACACAATTCCACCTTTGCAGATCGTATACTTACTGTTTATCATTTTGTAGAAATTTAGAGGATATCGTTATTCAGAGCAGAGAGATAAAAGGGAGGAGATTAATGAGAAGAACCTGAAATTCTCAAACAGTCAGCGAACAAATATGACAATATTTTAAACGATCGTCTCCAGCCTGCGAGTAGACATATCCTCGAAGGCTTTGAGATGCTACTTGTGCCCGCGTAACCAAGTTTTACTTCCTCAGAATTCTGTTTCCATTTATGAAGCCTATTTTCAATTTCGTAATTTGATACAGCATACTTTATCCTGTATCCATACTTCCTTTGTATGAATAATTGATATTTGCCCTATTGCCTCCCCCCCTTCCCGTTCTACTCCCACCCTTTTTTCGTAGTAACTTAATCTGCTTACATCCTTTTTAAATTTCTTGTTCTTTTAAGTATGTGCTTATTGCTCAGTGCTGTTTCAGGCATTTTGTTGTCATTCACTATACCAACAGTTAACAATGTATCTTGCTTTGCTTTCCTCTGAATAGTACTTACATTCCATTTTAAGTTGTTTAAGTGACGTGCTTTATCATTGAAGTTTGCTATCCTTGGTATGGTACTTCATAGGCTGTAACCACCCTCATTATCGCAGTTACCTCAGGAAGTAGACTAGGATCTGCCTAAAACTGTTATTAGAGTTTTCTGTAAAATTCTTGGGGAGATATTTGGACAAATAATTTTTTTATATGATTGAAATTTCTTGAAGTACTATTACTTTTTCACGAAATACTACAGAATTATTCAAATTTTATGCAGCGAACTCTAGAACTAAAACGTATCTATCAAGAATAGCAAAAATGTGTATTTCTCGAGAGTCAGATGCCAACTACACCGGGCTCGGAATATTCTGCAATAATACCCGAGGCCGACATCAGTCCACGTAGTTTTGATTCACAGATATAAAATAATCGAAGCTGCTCCGTTACCGAGGGGCAGATGTCTGAAGATGGGCAGGAAGCTCGGAAGATACCCAGTGTTGCGATTTTACACGCAAGTATTTCCGTGAGGAAAAGATGTATGTCGTATTCCATTGGCTTCTGGCATCTTCAGAGCCATGCATCTTGAGAGTTCAGAAAATGACAACTGAAGAAGATAAAGAGTTTCCACCTGAGGTAAAAGATCTGTTTTCGAACCGTCTCTCAGTGGACAGCCCGATAGCGAACCTTCTAACTGCGGTAGTTAGTTATCTGTTCCGATGATCATTTGAATGATTTTTTTTATTCAAATGACTTGGAAAAAGTTAGTTTGCAGGACATGTATACATAATTAGTGTTAACATTAGCGAACACATTTTTATATTCAGTCTTATTCATGCTACAAAAGTTTTTTTTTCATTTTTCTTTTTTTTGCTGGCTACCAGTGTTTAAGGAGAAATTTATAGTTGGAGTGGAAGGAGTTGTGCTGTATAAAAGGTTTGAAACTGGATTTAAAACATGCTTCGTTACCAGTCCGACATTTTATGTTACTGGGTGAATTCTCTAAAATTTTTGTTGCTGCATATTGAAATCCTTTCTGAGCCACTGACAGCTTTAACAATGGATAATCAAGGTCACTTTTCCCTCTAGTGCTGTAGTTATGGTCATCACTGTTCTTCTCAAATTGTAATGGATTATTTATGACGAAAATAATTAGGAAATGTGTGTATTCTGACGGCACAGTTAAAACGCTGTGCTTTTTGAAGAGTTACATACATGACGTCCGTGAATGGACTGCACATCTTACTCTTCCTCTTCGCTTTTGTGAAATCAACACTTACTTTCTAAGTAATGAGTTGCCCTAGAAAATTATTCCTTAAGGCATTACTGAGGTGAAATGTGCAAAATGCGTCAGGAGGTGAATTCGTTTGTTCCCAAGATTAACAACTATACGAAGAGCAAAAGTTGCCGACATAGTTCTTTGAGAATCTCAGTAATAAGTTCCTTACATGTCAAGTAACCATCAATACGTACAGTAAAAAATTTGAGGTGTCCACTCTATTTACTGGCTCCTGTTTAGGATCTAATTTATTTGCTATATTTTTTGTACAGAAATGACTGTAGTACTTTTTTCAGAATTTAGGGAGAGTCCATTTCGAGAACCCCTTAATAATTCTTCAGAGGGTATCATTTACCAACTGTTCTGTTATTATCTCTCAGATAGCATTAATTATAACACTAGTATCGTCTGCAAAAAGTAGCAGTTTTGCCTGTAGAATGTTAAATGGAAGATCATTCATATATATACAGGGTGGTCCATTGATCGTGACCGTGCCAAATATCTCACGAAATAAGCGTCAAACGAAAAAACTACAAAGAACGAAACTCGTCTAGCTGGAAGGGTGAAATCAAATGGCACTATGGTTGGCCCGCTAGATGGCGCTGCCATAGGTCAAACGGATAACAACTGCGTTTTTAGGAACCCCCTTTTTCATTACATATTCGTGTAGTACGTAAAGAAATATGAATGTTTTAGTTGAACCACTTTTTTCGCTTTGTGATAGATGGCGCTGTAATAGTCACAAGCATATGGCTCACAATGTTAGACGAACAGCTGGTAACAAAAAATGGTTCAAATGGCTCTGAGCACTTGGGACATAACATCTGAGGTCATCAGTCCCCTAGAACTTAGAACTACTTAAACCTAACTAACCTAAGGACATCACACACATCCATGCGCGAGGCAGGATTCGAACCTGCGACCGTAGCGGTCACGCGGTTCCACACTGAAGCGCTTAGAACCGCACGGCCACACCGGCCGGCAGTTGGTAACAGGTAGGTTTTTTAAATTAAAATACAGAACGTAGGTACGTTACAACATTTGATTTCGGTTGCTCCAATGCGATGCATGTACCTTTGTGAACTTATAGCTTGTGAGAACGCATGCTGTTACAGCGTGATTACCTGTAAATACCACATTAATGCAATAAATGCTCAAAATGATGTCCGTCAACCTCAATGCATTTGGCAATACGTGTAACGACATTCCTCTAAACAGCGAGTAGTTCGCCTTCTGTAATGTTCGCACATGCATTGACAATGCGCTGACGCATGTTGACAGGCGTTGTCGGTGGATCACGATAGCAAATATCCTTCAACTTTCCCCACAGAAAGAATTCCGGGGACGTCAGATCCGGTGAACGTGCGGGCCACGGTATGGTGCTTCGACGACCAATCCACCTGTCATGTAATATGCTACTCAGTACCGCTTCAACCGCATGCGAGCTATGTGCCGGACATCCATCATGTTGGAAGTACATCATCATTCAGTCTTGCAGTGAAACATCTTGTAGTATCATCGGTAGAACATTACGTATGAAATCATTATACATTGCACCATTTAGATTGCCATCGATAAAATGGGGGCCAATAATCGTTCCTCCCATAATGCCGTACCATACATTAACCCACCAAGGTCGCTGATGTTCCACTTGTTGCAGCCATCGTGGATTTTCCGTTGCCCGATAGTGCATATTATGCCGGTTTAGGTTACCACTGTTGGTGAATGATGTTTCGTCGCTAAATAGAACGCTTGCAAAAAATCTGTCCTCGCTCCGTAATTTCCCTTGTGTCCAGTGGCAGACTGTACACGACGTTCAAAGTCGTCGCCATGCAATGCCTGGTGCATAAAAATATGGTACGGGTACAATCGATGTTGATGTAGCATTCTAAACACAGACGTTTTTGAGAATCCCGATTCTCGCGCAGTTTGTCTGTACTGAAGTGCTGATTAGCTGCGGCAGCAGCTAAAACACCTACTTGGGCATCATCACTTGTTGCAGGTCGTGGTTGATGTTTCACATGTGGCTGAACACTTCCTATTTCCTTAAATAACGCAACTATCCGGCGAACGGTCCGGACACTTGGATGAAGTCGTCCAGGATGTAGAGCAGCATACATAGCACACGCCCGTTAGGCATTTTGATCACAATAGCCATACATCAACACGATATCTACCTTTTCTGCAATTGGTAAACGGTCCATTTTAACACGGGTAATGTATCATGAAACAAATACCGTCCCTGCTTGTGGAATGTTACGTGCTACCAAGTGCTTATACGTTTGTGAGTATTACAGCGCCACCTATCACAAAGCGAAAAAAGTGGTCCAACTAAAACATTCATATTTCTTTACGTACTACACGAATACGTAATAAAAAAATGGGGGTTCCTATTTTAAAAAAACGCAGTTGATATCCGTTTGACCTATGGAAGCGCTATCTAGCGGGCCAACCAAAGAGCCATTTGGTTTCCCCCTTCAAGCTAGACAAGTTTCGTTGTTTGTAGTTTTTTCGTTTGACACTTATTTCGTGAGGTATTTGGCTTGGTCACGATGAATGGACCACCCTATATATATGGAATAGGAATGGATTCAGAACTGAATCTTGTGGAACTCACTTTTTTTTTTCACCCTGTCACTAACATTTTCTACCTTTCTGACATTGTCTGAATTACTGAGCAATGACACAAGTGACGAATGTGACTATGATTTCGATTGATAAAATGCAGAATTAAACATTTCAATACGACAGTTTCTACTTATAATTAGTTATCAGCAACTCACAGAACCTATACCGTAAATTTTACTGAGTGCACTAAATTTATAATTTTTGACCCGCCATACTGGATGCACCACTTCGAATGTTGTAACTGATTCTTAATCAGCGACCCGAGGTACGTAAAAATAAAGTAGTTCTTTAGTATTTTATATCCATTTTCTCTATTATGTTCCGATTTTAAATCGAGTCGGACCACTGTGCGTCTGAATGAAGGCCACAGCAATTCAGTCAAGCCAGTACCCAGTAACAAGCTTCGAAGATAAAAGTGAACTTTCTGAGTGCCCCACCTGAAAGTGAGCATGAAGAGGCTCGAAGTAAACAAATATATCACAATTGACTGCTAGTTGTTATCTGTATTATCTCCTTTTAATTAATACACAGTCATGTGTTCTAAAATGTCCATAATGGGAAAGCTTAAACTGTAAAAAAACTATTAATATTGATTTCAATATCGGAATCATACAGGCAACCGGTTGCAAATTACTCTTTGGTACATTGACCTATGTTTCGATACCTCGAAGGATCTCTTCGTCAGAATGAAATTTTTAGAAACCCTAAAATTACATTGCGAGGAAGAAATGTCCAGAATTAAGAGCAAATGCGCTCAATTCAAGAAAGTCTGATATTGTTCCTAGCTAGGCACACGTGCCAAAGGCTGGGACGTCTTTTATGTTATTTTTTGAGTTGAGCATGTCTGCGCTTAATTTTGATTGCTTTCTTGCAAAGTAATTTCACTGTTCCTCAAAATTTCATACTGATTAAGACATCCTTAGAGGTGTCGAAACCTAGTTGAATGTACCAAACAGTTATTTGCAACCGGTTGGCTGTATGATTCCTATGCTGAAATTAATATACGGTTCCTGAGAAACAGCCACGTTTAAAACTGTATTAATTTTGAGAACGTTGACCTCAGTCGTTATAATACTTCCTTCCATAAAAGCTGTAAAATGTCACTTGCACACACGACGGAAAGTCTGAGCGGAGGGATACACCGGTCGTACCTTCGTAGTAGGATGTGGAGAGAGCGGCGCTTAGGGAGATTCGCGATCGAGCTAGCGCAGTAGGAGCCGCCACACACTGATATCAAGATTGAACACAGTTGGTGCCTACGCGACACGATGGCGAGTGGTTGTCAGAGGCGCACGGGCTGGGACGGCGCATTACCGTCATTAGTTTCCGCACAGTGTTTGCGCACCGATTGTCCCGCAGCGGCGAGTACACCGAATCACACTCGTGCGGCGGCCGCGGTGCCGTGCTCTCTGCCCACGTTATTTACTTAGACGAATTAATATGTGATGAATGGAGAGGGACTGATGTGATGAGAGCCAGAGAGAGAGTGGGAGAGGGAGGCAGCGAGGGAGAGTAAGAGATGATACTGGCTGGCAGCTTCGGTAGCCGGCAGCGGAGACCAATAATTCAGACCCGGTGGGCCTACGCGTCTGCGGGGACGCGCGGCCAGCGGCTGTATTTATAAATACATCATGGTGTTTGTTCGCGTCCTTCCACCCCCGTTCCGCCCCTGTCCGTCCAGCTCCTACTGCATATATGCCGTCCTGCTGATCTGACAGAGAGCCATCTGCCGACAGCAAACTCCCCCCAGGGCGCACAGTGGATCACAGCGGCCAGGTTATGGTCCGTAGTGGACACAGCGATTCTGTAAGCGGGTGACCCAGTTAAACAGGCTATAGGTATAGAACATTTTGAGGCAAGTGGCGAGCCGTCTGCTTAACATACTGAGAGGACGAATAAATTTACACTCATCTGTGTAAGTTAACATCTTTGCTGTCAGATCAATAGCCCCCTTGAAGCTCTTGACAAACTTGATGCAAGAACCATTTGACAAACTGTTGAGAGTAATGATTGCTTTATTCACTCACAAATTCTGAGGGATAAAATACAAGGAGTTATATTTTATTCATAACTTCTGTAGAAATGAGATTTCAATTAAAATAGTCTGAGGACATGAGTACAAACAAATAGTTGGGAAAGCGTGACACAGGATTTCAGCCTGCTCCCGGTGTTATTCAGTCTGCACATTGAGCAAGCAGTAAAGGAAATCAAGGTGCAGCGTACGGGGGGTTTATTGTAGAATTATCGATATATTGAAGAATATGTATTGTTAGTCTTAGTCGACCTTGAGATGCTTTCTGACTTAAGTTGGCTCTGTTTAAACGGGCGGTTATGCCCCCAGTATCATTTGCATCGAAATTATCAGTACACTCTAATTATTAAACAAAAATATGGTGATTGCTAGCTATAACGCGGTGATTAGCATATGATACCAAATTAAGATTTATTCGGAACAGGATGAGCAATATTTCTAGCATAACATGACAATACAATACGCTCGCTAACCTAACTAGCCTATCATTGGCATAATGTATCCTCTTTTCCTAACTACTTAAGTCAACACTGAACCCGCAAGTGACTCTATTACAGTTCTGCCTGAACGGACACAGACTCAGAGAGCGCCAATCAAAGAGCTAGCGGAATACGAACTCATTTAGAATTACAGTGCGCTACTTTGGCTGATGATTGCTAATATCACCGTAATTCTCCGTGATGATTACGACGGTCAGCCCAGGCAACGTCGTGATGCCGCCTTTCCCGTGAGCGAGCTTGGCTTTAATCTCCAACGTGGACGTGGTTTGCGCCCGTAAACTCCTGTACGTAAGTGTTCAATTGCGGAGTCCGTCACTAGTCAATACTCAAGTTACTTGCACATATGCCAAGACTATTTGGTCGACTCACGTGCGCGGCAGCAAGGGTACACTTCATATTGCATATGAACACCACAAGTTAGTCCAAAACTGTTTCCTCAGAGGAACAGATAATGCTACGTGTGTGAAGTCGTATGCTCTAAACTATTCAGACTTGGAGAGTAACCACTGGACTCAATGCCGGTAACTTCTCCAACCTACTTCTCTCCATGCTCTCCAAGCAGGGCAGCCAGACACCGCGACTGCTCTCCTCCACAGCCGACCCCAGAGTCCCCCTTCAGAGTTTTTTCAAACCTGGCCGTTCTTCGCTGCATGGATCCGTGCGCGTTGGTAGCCAATCACGACACAGACTTCCATGTATCCGTGCGCGTTTGTACCCAACCACGACACAGAATTCTCCCGCGGTGACTGTTGGCGCCAAACTTTTAACACGTATCTCTACGCGCTCTGCGCCAATCCCGTCACAGTCTTCTGCAAATTTTCCACTGTGGCGCTAAATCGTCTTTCTCTCTTTCGCATATAGCTCCTTCTCGCTTCTTGTTGTGATGGCCCAGCCTCTCCGAACGTCTTTGGTGGTCTGAAGTGCCAGCCGACAAAGGGGTCCGGCCGCGGCCATCCCGTTACTTTGAGATGACATAAACACCTTCCTTAGGGGTTCCGGCCGTGTTCCAGCCTCTGAGCCCATGTCGTTAGTCTGATATGACACACACAACTTCCTTTTCTGTGTGCATTCTCTCCTACCGGTGTGCCAATTATAAATTATTATTCGGTGTATTAGTACTGATTTAGCATCATGTAAGATGCAAAATCTGCTACCTCACAAAGGATAAATTTGGAGAGTGATTTAAAGTTAAGGGAGACGGTATAAAAGCTTTGACTTTTGGTAATGACGTTTTAATTCAGCCAGAGATAGCAATAGATTTCAAAGAGCACCTGAACGGAGAGGATTATGTCTTGAAAACAGTGCAGAAGACGAGAATTAAGAGCAGAAAACCAAAGTAGTGGAATCTGGTGGAACTAAATCAGTCGATGCTGAAGGAATTAGTTTCAGAAATGAGATACTAAAAGTTGTAGGCAGGTTTTGCTATTTGGGCAGCAAAATGACTGACTGGCAGTAAGAAGAAAAGCGTTTCTAAAAAAAGACAAGTACACACATCAAAAAAAGTTTTGCATCACATCGGTTTCGAGAGTTCTGGAACCAGTACAGAATATTTGAATAGAAATCGACATAAACATCATTTCCGCCCTTTTCATTGCTCATGAAAACCACACATTGCATGTTGTAGCGCCATACAGCGAGACCTTCAAAGGTGGTGGTCCAGATTGCTGTACTCACCGGTACCTCTAATACCCAGTAGCACGTCCTCTTGCATTGATGCATGCCTGTATTCGTCGTGGCATGCAATCCACAAGTTCATCAAGGCACTGTTGGTCCAGATTGTCCCACTCCTCAACGGAAAACCGACGTAGATCCTTCAGAGTGGTTGGTTTCAATCTGTCCCAAGCATGTTTCATACGGTTCATGTCTGGAGAACATGCTGGCCACTCTAGTCGAACTGGACAGTGTGTCTAAGGCGTGCAGCCAGACCCGGTTGTCTCCAAACACGTCTCCGACGATTGTCTGGCTGAAGGCATACGCAAACTCATAGGTGAAGAGAACGTGATGCCAATCCTGAGCGATCGATTCGGCATGTTGTTTTGCCCATCCGTACCGCGCTGCGTGGTGTCGTGGTTCCAAAGTTGGACCTCACCAAGGACGCACAGTTTGAGTCATAACAGGATGTCCTGTGGCTGAATGAAAAGCATCATTCAACATGGTGGCATTGCTGTCAGGGTTCTTCCGACTCATTATCCGTAGGTAGTCGTCATCCACTGCAGTAATATCCCTTGGGCGGCCTGAGTGAGGCATGTCATCGACAGTTCCTATCTCTCTGTATATCCTCCGCGTCCGAACAACATGGCTTTGGTTCACATCGAGACGCCTGGACACTTCCCATGTTGAGAGCCCTTTGTGGCACAAACTAACAATGCGGACGCAATCGAACAGCAGTATTGACCGTCTAGGCATGGTTGAACTACTGATAACACGACCCGTGTACCTCCTTCCTTGTGGAATGACTGGAACTGGGGTTTGTCGGACACCCCCCGTCTAATAGGCGCTAGTGGTGCATGGATGTTTCCATCTTTGGGCGTTTTTAGTGGCGTCTCTGAACAGTCAAAGGTTTATTGTATATGTCCACAGTCAACGTTTATCTTCAGGAGATCTGGGAACCGGAATGATGCAAAACTTTATTTGATGTGTGTGTGTGTGTGTGTGTGTGTGTGTGTGTTAGTATTGAAAATAAATTTAAGTGTTATGGAGTCTTCTGTGAAGGTACAATACTCCAGTGCGTTTGTTGTTCAGATGTTCAATGCACTGTTCCTTCGGACATGCATGCAAGTGCGGAGGAACAGGCCCATCAGCAACTACAGCCGTTATGAAATCCAGCTGTATAATACAATGTCAACAATGACAATTTGTGCCGGACTGGGACTCGAACTTGGATTTCTCGCTTGTCACTAGCGGTCGCCATACGATCTTTTTTATCTCAGAGGTTTCGTCAAGTAACAAACTACACTACTGGCCGTTAAAATTGCTACAGCAAGAAGAAATGCAGATGATAAACGGGTATTCATTGGACAAATATATTACACTAGAACTGACATGTGATTACATTTTCACGCAATTTGGGTGCATAGATCCTGAGAAGTAAGTACCCTGAGCAACCACCTCTGGCCGTAATAACGGCCTTGATACGCCTGGGCAGCGAGTCAAACAGAGCTTAGATTGCGTGTACACGTACAGCTGCCCATGCACCTTCAACACGATACCACAATTCATCAAGAGTAGTGACTGGAGTATTGTAACTAGCCAGTTGCTCGGCCACCACTGTCCAGACGTTTTCAATTGGTGAGAGATCTATAGAATGTCCAGGGCAGCAGTCGAACATTTTCTGTATCCAGAAAGACCCGTACAGAACCTGCAACATGTGGTCGTGCATTATCCTGCTGAAATGTAGAGTTACGCAGGGATAGAATGAAGGGTAGAGCCACAGGTCGTAACACATCTGAAATGTAACGTCCACTGGTCAAAGTGCCGTCAATACGAATAAGAGGTGACCGAGACGTGTAACCAATGACACCTCATACCATCACGCCAGGTAATACGCCAGTATGGCGATGACGAATACGCGCTTCTATTGTGCGTTCACCGCGGAGTCGCCAAACACGGATGCGACCATCACGATGCTGTAAATAGAACCTGGATTCATCCGAAAAAATGGCGTTTTGCCATTCGTGCGGCCAGGTTCGTCGTTGAGTACACCATCGCAGGCGCTCCTGTCTGTGATGCAGCGTCAAGGGTAACCGCAGCCATGGTCTCCGAGCTTATAGTCCATGCTGCGGCAAACGTTGACGAACTATTCGTGCAGATGGTTGTTGTCTTGCAAACGTTCCCATCTGTTGACTCAGGGATCGAGACGTGCCTGCACGATCCGTTACAGCCACGTGGATAAGATGCTTGTCATCTCGACTGCTAGTGATACGAGGCCTTTGGGATCCAGCACAGCGTTCCGTATTACCCTCCTGAAACCACCGATTCCACATTCTGCTAACAGTCATTGGATCTCGACCAACGCGAGCAGCAATATCACGATACGAGAAACCGCAATCGCGATAGGCTACAATCCGACTTTTAGCAAAGTCGGAAACGTGATGGTACACATTTCTCCTCCTTACACGAGGCATCACAATAACGTTTAACCAGGCAACGCCAGTCAACTGCTGTTTGTGTATGAGAAATCGGTTGGAAACTTTCCTCATCGCAGCACGTTGTAGACGCCAACCTTTAGTGAATGCTCTGAAAAGCCAATCATTTGCACATCACAGCATCTTTTTCCCGTCGGTTAAATTTCGCGTCTGTAGCACGTTATCTTCGTGGTGCAGCAATTTTTATGGACAGTAGTGTAATTACAAATTCTCAATGCTTTGGGACAACTGAACCATGTATCTTCTTAATTTTTTTTATAGGGACACAATTAGCTACAGTCTGGAGGAAACACGGTGGGCAGGGGTGAATCCCGAGGCCTGGACACAATTCTTTCCCTGTCAACAATCCGGAACCCTGAAAACCCCTCAAGGATACAAAGGGTGGCAGGTGGACCAACACCAGGGGGCAGGTGTTCTTCTTTCGTTCCGAAACCTGCCACGTCGGGAACCCGCCAACTTATAGTGCGTTTAAAACCAGTTGCGATTTTTCACAGTTGCGGAACGAGTGGCGGGAAGCGTAGTTGCCAGCGTGAGATGGGCTCTTGAGTGGGTGAATGCATGAACAGCAAGCCGCGCAAGCTGCCCGATTTGCAATCTTTCTCAAACGATTGTTAAGACACTGCCAAGCAAAAGCATACGATTTTCGCCCATCTTACTGTGTAATTCGTTATTTTCATAATGGACTTTGTGTCATTTCGTTAATGCTCATAGTCATTGTGGTAATTCGATATTAGGTAAACAACTACAAGAAATTCTTAAAGTTTACAGTGAAAAATAGGGGCCGCTATGAATCTGCGTTTTGTGCATGTTAGGTTATGCGTTTCTTCATATGAAATGTAGAAAACATACTGCATTATGCTTTAAGCTTGAAGGGATCTTGTCGCGTCCTGGCACAGCCTCACTATACCAGAAGGAAGTTAGTGCGAACTGCGCAGCGCAATCGGAACTTTAACGACATTGGGTTGGTTATAAATTGCTGTCAACCTTTATATCGGAGATGAGAGAAAGAGAATCTCCTTGGTTTGGAGCAAATAAGTTTCCTGAAAATACGTTACAGAATTGCAATAGGCAGAAAAGATTCGTTAGTTTCTATCAAGTTTATTCTCACTTATTTATTCTCACTTGGACCATAAACCCCTTAGTAAGATTCAGTCTATTTATTCAGACTTGCTACTTCAAAGCTAATTGCCGGTGTATATAAGAAACAAGTACAAAGGAATCACTTGTTCTTGGTTAGCACTGAAGTCTCTCTAAGTAATCGAGACAAAGACTGACAGCCTCCGTTCAACACTATTCCAATGAAACTCTAAAAATCCTACTTGACCTACAGTTCCTGAGTGTCCACGAGAGTCTATCACCGTCTTGTCATAGTTGAAGTCTTTATCAGCTGTATCGGCTGCTACGGGCCTACTCGGCCCCGCTGGCGTCTCACTGTGGAATCTCCAAACTTCCGGCACTGGCTCTGAATCTGCATCTGAATCTCTACTTCTAGCTATTCCGCTGCCTAGCCTTTTATTTCGTTTCTCATATACTTGAGTGCACACGACTTAATTTGTTTCACACAACCCCTTCATTTCCAAGAGATCGGACTGCGCCACGTGCATGGGGGCTTAATTAATTAGAATGCAAATAATTTTAATTTTTGTAGCTGACTGTCCGGTTACGCAGTCTCGTAAACAGTTGGCCCTGACTAGTATTAGTACGCAATCTGACTGCATAGAATAATAACAAAGAATGAAAGGAAACTTCCGTTAACACAATTAATAAATTAAGTCCCCAGCAACTATAAAAGCTACGAAACAACAAAGCACAAGTGTAACTGTTCTGTGTGTGGAAGTGTGATTCAACGTAGACATCTGGCACGGTTCTTCCTCACTTCGACAAGATACTTTAGACGCCATTCACTGAATTAATTAAAAATAACCAGAAATACTATAATTACACATAGAAACCAGAATTACAGTCTAATACATGAACACAAGCCAGATGCTTTGTTGACTGAACCTGTGACCAAGAGGCATTGTTAGTTAGGAAATTTAAAAAAAATAAAAAAAAAATGTTTTTTACCTCCATATATACTGACTAAAAATACACTCTGATCATTACAACATCTCCATTCGAACAACATCTGCTGTCTAGCCCATCAAAACAACTGCACACGACATGGCCTCAAATAGTACAGCTATCAACATCCTCTCAGCAAGGCACTAACCACCACAACTTCTGAACCAGCACTGCCAGTGGAGGCGGCGAAATAAAACTCTTTGGCGCGATCTCTGGCGCTGTGACTCAGTGTAGCCACCTTTCAACATGTACATACATTTTACACAGTTATGATTAAATTACTTTTGACCAAAACTTGGTCACTTCCATTGCATTTTTGTTGCTTATTGAAGGTCATCTTCTGTGCAGGAGACTGCACAATCGACACCGAAGCATGTACCAGACTGTCTGTTCTTCTCCACAGTCACGCCGAATATCATTTGGATCAGTGTATCCCCATTTTGTCAGGTTAACTTTTGATCTTCCAACTTCAGATCTCTGTCTACTCAGGAACTTCCAAGTTGTCCATTCCCTGTCATAGCCTGGAGGTAAAGCTTCAACAACTCTTATCCAACCAGGGGGAAGGTAGATCGTAGTCCCCCATAGTTGTCACCTAGCTTTTTCAGCAGGGGTTCTAAGTTCCTTTGATGTCCTAAGGAGACTCTTCCTTGACTTCAGTCGTTGAAGATGCGGTTCATGTCCATACAGATGATGAATAATTTCCTGTTACACTTTCTTTCTTTCCTTGTTCGCAGCTATCTCTCTTCGAACAGGTGATGGTGCTATTCCTGCGAGGTGGTAAAGCCATTCAGCTTGAGTGGGTTTCAAGCAACCTGTTATAATTCTGCAGGTTTCGTTGAGAGCTACATCCACCTGTTTGGCATGAGGTGAATTATACCAAAAAGAAGGGGCATACTCTGCTGCAGAATAGCATAGTGCCATTGCAGATGTTCGGATTGTATCAGGTTGACAGTGTTACTTCTAGGCATTTTGGATTCTCGTAGCGTTCCAGTTCAGCCTCCGAGCATATTATTTTCTACCTGCGAGTGGCTTCCTTGTTTCTCGAACACACACTTACGTCTTTGAAGGGTTTGGGTTAAACTGGTTTGTGTTGTAGTATCTGGATAGACCTTCCTTTGATTCAAAATCTGTGCTCTGGGCGGCTAGAGCGAGATCTTCAGTATATAAGAAGCTCCAGGTGTTTGGGGCTATAGGTTGGTCATAAAATACTAATAGGAAACAAAATAATCGAGCAAGTAAGTCATTTTAACTATCTGGCGTACGACGTTTCTTTTGATCATGATAAAGGTATAACGAATGAAATAGCAAAAACCCAGGGTGCCTGTGGAACAACGAAACCTCTGTATTGTTGTTCGAGTTATGGGGAAAATTACAAGTAGGCTGTGGCGTGAATGAGTACTTGGATTAACGAGGGAGACCTGCTAGGGTAGTCCATACAGTTTTGTGAAGCCACTTTGCCAGGGTGGCGTCCTGGTTAGCGAATCTAACCGGTGAGCAGGAGACCTGGTTTCGAGATTTTCATTCTTCGCTTCAGACTGCATACATATCCACCATCGAAATTTGAGACTTTAAAAGGTCACTGGAACCGTAAAGTTTCACTTGAACAAAAAACATTAAACGAAAAGGCGACTAAGGAAACGCAACAAAATCTGTAAAACATTAGCCTTTCCATTAATATTTTACGAATCTGAGGCTTGGAAAGGAAACAAGGTAGGCATAAATTGAACAGTAATGTTAGAAATGATATTACTCAGAAAAATTAAAGGATGGAAACTAGAAGATGGGATAAGAAACGAAGATATTAGAAATGAGCTTAAAATATTTCCAATAACAGAAATAAATCGACACACTTAAGTAGACATAGAAGAAACATGTAGACAGAATGCGACAAGGCAGATAAACTAAAAGGATTTGCAATATATAGGATAGTCAAGAGTAGTCTGAAAAGCTTGTAAAGGTGATGTAGGTGGGTTGTGATGAGAAACAATTGTTAAGAAAAAATTCAAAAAATTCGATACGTTGCGCGCTTCCGATTTAATTAGCATTGAAGTTAGGCAGTTAGGTCACTGCCTGAGGAAATTAAAGCGGCCTGTTACATACGTTGTCGCCAAACGTGTACTTTGGTTAGTTCCCTAAAACACAGAAAAGGGAACGATACAAAAATTAGACATGGGACGGTAGTAGGGATTGAACCAGAGCCGAAGGCTGGGCATTCTCGTGCTCCATTGACACTAATTGTATGTGGCGGGCCGCTTGAATTAGCACGCAGAAAGAAAAAGTTTCAATGATAATTGACACGTAAATGGAGCAGATTATCTACTTTTTTCTTAACAATTATTTCTCAAAACAACCTACGCTGCAACACACTTACAAGACTTTCAGACTGTTTCTGACCACCCTGTATACGCAAAGGGTTAAGGGATCTAGGTCTGCCCAGGAAACGATGGAGATCTGAATCTGAAGCCGGAACAGGTCCCTCACACCTAATCCATGAATGAAGATGAAGAAGAACATGACGAACATGATGATTGGTCATTCATCTAACTATAGAATAAAATGAATAATATTAGCCAAAGGATGAAGAGATTTCAATAACTTCAAGGCAATAAATTTTTTCACTGTACTTTTAGTAGTGTGAAGCGAACTGGAGGTTCGTTTATTGTTTTTGGATACATTAGTTTGTTGTTATACGAAACTCTGCCGACTTCATAACACTATCAGCAGAGCATGTGGGCCATAATATGATAAATTTAGTTACGCTGTGTTATAATGCAGTTGAACTACGTCTGGAACAGCCCTTCAGAAGCATTCTCAGATAGAGTGACTGCTTTTACGTTAACTTCGTAACGTGGCCTTTTGAGGTCCCAATACGGTAAACAAGTTCGATCAGTGTTGTATTCTTTTTGTCAACAATCAGAATAAATGACATTATCGTCTGAGTACAATCAGATCTTACGCCGCTATGAACCTGCTTAACATCAGAACTGTGTACCCGAACAGCTTTGAATCATGGCATCTCTCAATCTGCAGCAGTCTTGCTCCAGAAAAGTGTATTGCGCAGCTTCTTAGGAGGTAACACTGGTAGCTGGAAAGATGGAAGCTGTGGAAAGCGTTAGTCGTATATGGATAGCTCAGTCGGTAAGAGCGTCACACTGAAAGACATGGGAAGGTCATCGGGAATTGTAATATGTTTGCCTCTAACTTTCTATAAAAAACACACACAGAATGTACTGTACACAAAAAAGGCAAGAGAAGGAAATTTATTACAATCATCAGAATGATACGTCAAAACTGCACAATTCTGTAGATGAACTTTACTTTACGGAAAACATTTTACGAAGCTGAATTTTTCGTGTCCATTCCGAGCGGTCCCAATTTAGTCTAGTGCGTGTGAGTTAACGAGCATTGCGCTCTAATTTAAATATATGCCCGAAAAAGTCAGCCTACAGGAATTGTGAAATGAACCCTGTCGTCCAGGACCGGATGCCACAAAGGGCGCAGATTCACCACGAGATGGGGAAACTCACAGGCGTCTATTGTCTATTGAGGCCTCAGCGTTGTAGAGTGCGAGAGAGACAGACGAGAACCTGCGTTATAGCGAAACCCAGTAGAAGGCTTTTGTGGCCAAGGTACCTAGCAGTGTTCAATATGGCGACCTAAGATCGGCCATAAAGGGAAACAGTTATGAAAACTATTTAATTCTGTAGTAGTGCAGGGAATCAGGCCACAGTAATTTTAATCTACCAACCTTCATAAATTTTCATGGTGATCTGAATTAAACTTGAATATTGATCAAATCTATAATAGTTTAGGATTCACTGCTAAAGCGAAACTACAAGTTTTGTAACAAAGACTTGAATGCTAAAATCTGAACGCTGTAGTCGACCTTAACGATTGACGTTTCATGTAGGAGCATATCATTAAAATGACAAATGCTGTAAATATCAACTCTGTAACTTTATTTGTTTAAAAGATATAGTAAATTTAAATTATCAGTATTTTCAGTTAAGCATCACATAATCATTTCCTCTACACAAAACACATTGGACGATGACAGCATGGCACCTTATTGAATCATTAGGTAAAAGAATATTTGTTGTAAAGTTTAGTGCTTAAGAGTTAATTTTGTTCTTTATTTACTTATCAGAAAGCTCATTGGTGCAAGGCTACTGGCTGTGACATTCAAAGTTAAGAAGGTAATTGTATTGGTTTTTTGTAATAGAAGAAAACGTTTATTATGTCATGGATATTATTGTTACATTGTTTGGAACATGAAAGTGGTTAAGCTTTGATTATTTAAATATGTTAAAATGTAAAGTAATGTAGAATAAGCTGTAGCCTATCAGTTGGACGGTTTCAGGAAAGGGAACTGCGCTAGTCAGTTGAGCGAAGATGTTCGGCGCGCGGGAACGCTGTCGGAGACGGCAGACGGTAGTTCTGGTCTAGACACCAAAGAGTACAGTACTGGTCTAGACACTAAAGAGTGCAGTTCTGCTGGAGACACCAAATGGTACAGTTCGGATTGAGACGCGAAAGCGGACAGTTGGTCTTTAGGCAGCTAGCAGGTGAAACGACTTAGAAAATTTTGCGTTGTTTGGTATCGCGGGACTTAGTCTCTGAGCGGTGAGCAGCCGCAAGCCTGGTGCGGACTCTTAACTTCTCGCGTAAATATCGAGGTGGAGCATTGGACTTGTTTCACGATGAGATTGTGAATGACAGAACTATGCCAAATGGATATGCGCTCGAATGTAATAGTAATTCTAAATACGACCACTTTCGCTGCCGCTTCGTGTGGCCGAGCGGTTCTAGGACCTTCAGTCCGGAACCGCGCGACCGCTACGGTCGCAGGTTCCAATCCTGCCTCAGGCATGGATATGTGTGATGTCCTTAGGTTATTTAGGTTAAAGTAATTCTAAGTTCTATGGGGCTGATGACCTCATATATTAAGTCCCGTCCGCAGCTCGTGGTCGTGCGGTAGCGTTCTCGCTTCCCACGCCCGGGTTCCCGGGTTCGATTCCCGGCGGGGTTAGGGATTTTCTCTGCCTCGTGATGACTGGGTGTTGTGTGATGTCCTTAGGTTAGTTAGGTTTAAGTAGTTCTAGGGGACTGATGACCATAGATGTTAAGTCCCATAGTGCTCAGAGCCATTTTTATTAAGTCCCATAGTGCTCAGAGACATTTGAGCCACTTTCGCTGTTAGCTTTCTCCCTGAATAAACATTTTTCTAACCAAATCGAAACTGTGTGGCCTACATCATTTATGGGTCGTTAATTTACACCCCGATATTATTATTACGGTTATTATATGTAATATTAACTGTGTATTTCACACACTTGCCGCCAGCCAGACAATTTAACCAAAAGGTCACAAGTACCTAATTTAGGACGTCTAATGTGCAAGTGCTATTCAACCTGTAGACAAGTTTGAGCCAAAACATTTCAACGAAGAGGAACCGCATGTGAGCCCGCACATCTATGGGATGTTAGTTTTCATGCGATATTCGGTTTATCGACATGTACGAGGGGCGTTCAATAAGTAATGATATATACTCCGCTAGCCAGCAAGCGGTGTGTGCCGGAGGGCACAATTCGCCAAAGTCATATTCCCCCCCCGCCCTCCTCTGTTTCACTCGCGAATCGCGCGAGGGTAAAACGACTGTCTGAACGCCTCAGTACGAACTCTAATTTCCCTTATCTTTGAATGATGATCATTACGCGATTTGAAAGTTGGTGTTAATAATATATGCTCTACATCCTCGGTGAAGATTGGATTTCGGAATTTAGAGAGCTGCCCCTTCTGTTTAGCGCGTCGTGTGTCCCACTTCAAACTCTCTATGAGATTTGTAACGCTCTCGCGATGGCTAAATGTACCAGTCACGAATCTTGCCGCTCTTCTTTAGACCTTCTCAATCTCTTTAATCAAACCCAACTAGTAAGGGTCCCATACAGACGAACAATACTCTAAGACTAGACGAACTAACTTATTGTAAGCTATTTCCTTTGTTGATGGACTGCATCGCTTCAGGATTCTACCAATAAACCGCAATCTAGAGTTCGCCTTACCCGTTACTTGTGTAATCTGATCATTCCATTTGAGATCATTTCGAATAGTCACACCCAGATACTTGACTGATGTTACCGCTTCCAAAGACGGATCGTTTATTTTGTACTCATACATTAATGGAGATTTTCGCCTTGTTGTACGCAGTAGATTACACTTACTAACGAAATGAAATGATCGTATGGCATTGTTGGCCGGGAGGCCCCATGAAGGGAAGTTCGGCCGCCGTATTGCAAGTCCTTTTTAGTTGACGCCACTTCGGCGGCTTGAAATGATATTGAAGAACACACAACACCCAGTCATCACGAAGCAGGAAAAATCCCTGACCCCGCCGGGAATCGAACCCAGGACCCCATGCGCAGGAAGCGAGATCGCTGCCGCAAGACCACGGGCTGAGGACACACTTACTAATATTGAGAGGTAACTGCCAGTCATTAGACCACACATATATTTTCTGCAAATCCTCATTGATTTGTTCACAGCTTCAGTGTGATACTACTTTCCTGTAGACTACAGCATCATCGGCAAACAGTCTAAGGCCTCTGTCAATACCATCAATCAGATCGTTATTGTAAATAGTAAAAAGCAGAGGACCTATTACGCTGCCCTGGGGCACACCTGAAGTTACTCTTGTCTCTGTTGAAGTTACCCCGTTCAGGACGGCATACTGCTCCCTGTCTGTTAGAAGACTTTCTATACAACCGCATATGTCATTGAATAGACCGCAAGCGCGCACTTTTTATAGCAAGCGACAGTGCGGAACTGAGTCGAACGCTTTTCGAAAGTCGAGAAATATGGCATAAACCTGGGAGCCGGTATCTAGAACCTGTTGTATATCATGCACAAAGAGGGCCAGCTGTGTCACGCACGACCGCTGTTTCCTAAAACCGTGCTGGTTTCTGCAGATGAGGTTCTCGGAGTCTAGAAAGGCCATTATGTCTGAACACAAAATATATTCCATGGTTCTACAACAAATTGATATCAGTGAAATTGGCCGGTAATTATGTGCGTCCGATTTTCTACCCTTTTTATAGATTGCTATGACCTGCGCCTTCTTCAAGTCCCGTGGAACTTTCCGCCGTTGCAATGATCTCTGATAGATGACGGATAAGGATGGTGCTATATTTGTAGCATAGTCAACATAAAATCTTACGAGGATACCGTCTGGGACAGATGCCCTTCTGGCGTCTAAGGATCTTAACTGATTTACAATCCCTGATAAACTAAACACTATGTCAGCCATCCTTTCGTTTGTTCGATAATTGAAAGAAGGAATGGTGCTGCAGTTCTCTATCGTAAACGAGTTTTTGAAAGCTAGGTTTAGAATTTCGGCCTTCTGTTTATCATCATCAGTTACATTACCCATACTGTCAGCAAGAGAAGGTATTGAATTATTTATAGCGTTCATAGATTTTACGTACGACCAAAATTTTTTGGGGTTATTTTTAGAATCTGCAGATAAAATATTGCTTTCAAATTCGTTAAAAGAGTCTCTCATTGTCCTTCTGATAGCTGCTGAAACGTCCCCTTAGAAAAATTATACATGACTGTGCTTAAACTGACACACAATATTTTTTAGCACAACGCAATCTGACTTTCAATAATCCCTACAAGAGAATAGCCCTGAATAAATTAACCTATACGTTTCACAAACCACTTACCTCACAAAAATCTTCGTCACTCGAACTACTGCAATACAGCGAGCGCCACTACTGCCAACTAAATAAAAGATTCAAACTACTGAAGGCACTAACTACTGATAGGCATATATAGCAAATGAAAGATTTTGATAGAGAACAAACAATGTATTTACCTTAATAGTGTTCAAAAGTCATTATATATATATATATATATATATATATATATATATATATATATATATATTTATCAGTCCATGTTATCAAATATTGCAAATTTACTCTTCCTGATGGACACACGTCCAGATCGTCCGCTCTCAAAATTCCGTCATCTCTCTCCCCACATCCGCCACTGCTGGTGGCTCACCTCCAACTGCGCAACGCTACGCGCTGTTAACAGCCATCTGCCCAACACTACAATAGCAAATTCCAACAATGCCACCCAGCCACAGACTGCACACAGCACAGCCAGTGATTTTCATACAGAGCGCTACGTGGTGGTGGCGTTACCAATATAAGAACCTAAACAGCCTACTTACATAGCCCCCATGCTCCTCACAAAAAATTTTATAAATTGTTTTGGGCAGTGCCCAATACAGATTTGAAAAATTTTTTCATAGTTACAATAACGAATATATCAAATGCACACACTTATTGATACACTGTTGGTCAAAAGCTAAAATTTTCTCACAGTCCATAAAGACAGTCCTGATCATCCATCACAGTAAAATTGCAGTTATATTTTTTCTTAAATTCTGATCAGTAAAAGAAAATGCACACAGTAGTACTGGATTTCCATGCAGTCTTGAAAAAGTTTTGTCGTCCTTCCAACGGAAAGACAGTGCTGACTCTTGACATTTGACATGCAGACAGGTAATGGGCCACAACAGAGCAAACCCACAGCAGAGTCAGTCGCAGTTTTGAAGAATATTGGTAGGTAGGTCATCACAGAGCAGACCACTGTAGTCTTGTTAGAGATTACGTATTGTGATACATTCACGCATATACACACATTTCATAACTCTTAAAGTTCGATTCTTGGTTTCCAACATCCTTTTTCACAAATCAGAGTCCCTAACAACTATGCATTAGTCCTTACCTTATTACACATATACATATTCGTCGACACGTCAATCTTGCGTCGACACTTCAATATTTCATCATAATAAATACGTAGCATAATCAGATTCCTCATATAGCATCCAGCTTCTTGATCATAAACATATAAACATACGTCAACAGCATAATGCACATTGTCATCGTAATAATAGCACCATAAAAACTCAGCCACATCTCCAAAACGTCGTAGCTTTCTCCAATAATTTCAAAACCTAAAAAAAAATTCACTGCTTATTTCAATAGTGTCATCTACCTCAAATGTACCTTAAAAATCATAATCCCATACCAAATACGACATTCAAAGCTCTCATAGTATGACAATGGTTCCGAAAAAATATGAACAGGTCACAAAGTACAGACAAAATACAATTTCATATGTGTGAAGTTATCCAACTGTGTAACTGCGTAAACATCTGTCACTGACATAGTAAAAGAAATGTTTCTCTCTCTCAGTTAAGTGATCGGATAGATGTGTAATTTATGTGTTAGAGAAATATGGCACCGATGTGTAAAGTTGTATAAGCAAATACCATATTAGCTAGGGCTCCTTGTGCTTGCCAAACACATGGTACACAAAGTAAGCGTGTACCCCCCTGAGGATTAATGTAATTATAACCTCAGGTGTTACTGATTACAGCAATGGAATGAAATGTATCACGGAAAACCTTTGTATCATTGCAATTCAAAAATCTTTAAAAATAAATGTTTTAAGTACAAAATTAATCACTCAAATGCGTGTCCTGTAGCGCTAAATGTGCGTCTTGCTGTAAGATAATTCTGTGGAACTGTCGTAGTTATCGTCCTCTGTAAGCAAAGTTCTGCTGAAGTCAATGTACTCACCTCCTCATAAACAAAATTGAAATTCTTTGCGTATAGATATCTTAGTTATTACGCTTATTGCCATGATGAAGAAAGTACTGTGCTGTAACGTATTGTTGTGCTACAGAAAAGGCTGTCTCATTGTAGCTATACCACAAAAGTTACTACTAAAACATGTTTTACTTTCCAGAAGAATTCAGAAAAGCTGTGCAGATATAAAACAGATACAGCGCAAAAGCAATAATATAAATTGTGTCACTCATTAGTAACGTTGTGATATAATCGTGTAGCTGTCAAATAAACTAACCACTGTGTCATCTGGTATCTCTCAGAAAGTACTTTAAATCCAGAATGTATTTTCAAGTACACCAAAATGTTGCATTAAAATCTCATTAGCAGTACTTGTATATGTTCTAAGTATGTAAGCCTTATAGTCGTTATGTAATCGTGAAACTAACAAGCAAGAATGTATGCACACAATAACACTGTGTCCTCTGTTCACTATAACAAGGCATTCGTAAATACTGTCTAAATATGTTCCCTAGGTTCTAGACTGGATAGTTAACTTCAAAACATTGTTGCATGTTAACAGTTTCTCAGTGTGACAAATTGTACTAGTAATGTGAAGTCGTTATGTAATCGTGAAACTAACAAGCAAGAATGTATGCACACAATAACACTGTGTCCTCTGTTCACTATAACAAGGCATTCGTAAATACTGTCTAAATATGTTCCCTAGGTTCTAGACTGGATAGTTAACTTCAAAACATTGTTGCATGTTAACAGTTTCTCACTGTGACAAATTGTACTAGTAATGTGAAGTGAAAAGTATTATGGCAAGGACAAAGTTAAAAAAAATTTATCTCTCAATAAACGTTTTTACATGTGAAATGTAGTGTAAACCTTTACTCTTCCTAGTACGCAGAGTTTCAACTTCAACGGAATTATCATGTGGTGTATGGTACAACAGTAATGAATGCTCAAATTTTTCTCAAGGTTAGCGTCTATGTTATTTTTCTCTGAGTTAGCTGGCGCACGTGGTTGCCTCCGGTGCGAGTCATTGTCTGTCTCTTTGTTGGCGCGCGTCGTTATTGGGATTAGGACATCTAACTTCTACAAATTCACCTTGTCGAGAGGGCGCTGCCCTGTTTGAATCCCGCCAGTTCTGTTGCAATTCAGGTCTGTCGTTATGATTATATCGTCTGTCGTCATGTCGGTAATTACTGCAATTAATTTCTTGTCGTTCACGTGATGGAGAACTTCTCCCTGAATCGTAACTGCGCGCTGAACTGTTGCGTCTGAAGGTATTCTGTCTCCCTTGATAATAATTATATTGGTTTCCATATTGTATGTTTCTCTGGTTATCTCTGTCGTATTCACTACTATGGAAGTGCGATCTTTGTCTGTAACTATTATTCCGTCAATGGTTGTCGTATGGGTGGTGCCTGTATTGGTCACGATTTGTGTTGTGGGAATAGCCTTGACGTGTCCAGTTATTATTTCTTTCATCGCGGAATTGTGACGGATGTGACCTGTAATTGTTGTGTTCCTGTTTTCGCGTCCCGCGATTGTCAGTGTCGATTTCCAATTCTTGTAAGAGTCCCTGAAAAGCTTCAATGACGTCTTTGCAACGTCCTGCCAAAATAATATGTCGTAAATGTTCAGGTAATTTGATTAAGCAAATGCAGATGAGTTCTGAGGGGCTGTATGGGTTTGACAGGTACTGATTCTTGTGCAACATGTCTTCAAAATATTTCGCAAGACTGGAAAATTCAGATGGTTCGAAATGTTTCATCATTATGATGCTATGTTTTACTCAGTCTTGTGTAGCTTGAGACCAATATGCTGAGATGAAGGCATGATAAAATTCTCCATCACTGTGACAATCGTGAATGACCGATCGCATTCTTACAGCTGGTTCATTCTCTAAATAGCCACACATAAATTGTAATCTGTGCTCTAATGACCAATTGGGAGGAAAACAATGAGAGAATTGATGAAGCCACGCTTGTGGATGAATGTCGTTGCCGGAATTCTTAAATGTTTTGAATTTACGTGTAGTAATAAACAGCAAGTCGCATATCGGTCATTATTACTTCGTTTCGGCGGTTCCATCTCATAATTCGGTGTACCTTGCCAATGTCTTTCATAATTTCCAAAGTGCCCCGTGTTATTATTTTGTGGCTGTTTCGTATTTCTATGTCCCTCTTCCCGTACTGGAGCGCGAGTGTCCTCTGAAATATGTACTCGTAATTCTTGTATTACCTGCGTCAATTGATCTTGTACTTCGCGGATTTATCTTTTGTATTGTGTATTAATTTGATTTTGATTTTGTTTGAATTTTATAATTTGTTCATACTCTTCTGTGTCATTCAGATCATCATCTAGCTTTGTAGATAAGTTAGTGAACTGATCCGAAAGTTCGGCTACTTTCTCCGATAGTGAACAGATTTCCTCGGTGTGTTTTTCTGAACCAAGTTTCAGAGTGTCCATTTGTGTTGAAACAGTGTCTACTGTGTCCTTTAAGTTATCCTGAGTTTTTGCAAGTTGTGTAAAAGAATCGGTACATGCAACTGAGTCAATTTTAGCTTGCAAGATGTCGTGATTTTCATGAACAATATTTTATAGTTCTCTTATGGCTGCTTCGTGATTCTGTAATGCATTTTCATGACGTGAAAAAATAGGTTGAAAATGCTCACAAATTTGTGTTTTTACGCCATTACACACTTTTTGACATTTCGATTCGAATTTAAGTAACTCAGCAGTTTAACCTTCACGTGTTTGTTCAAGTGTTTGTTCCACTGAGTCTAACTTTTGAAGCTGTTGCTGTGTTTGTCTCTCATTTTGTTCCATGGTGTCCAACTTTTAAAGAGTTTGTTGCATTTGTTTCTGATTTTGTTTAAGCGTTGTGTCTATCTTTTGTAGCCTTTGTCCCATTTGTTGCATTAACTGTAATAACAATGCACTGGTGTCTGAAACACGTTCCTCAGTGCTATTTGGCAGTGCATTTGAACCGGCAATAAACGCGTTTTGAAAAGCAGAAGATGTGTCTTGACTTATTTGAGAAAACGGTGAGGACGCAAAACCTGAATATACAATATTTGCAAGATTGTGTCCTGTCATTTCGGATTCCTGAGGCGAGCTGTTGTCGACCGATCGATCTATAATGCTTCCCTGTTCGCTGTTTCAATGACCACACCATTATTTGCCGCTCGCTCCATTTCCCTATGCACAATTACCAAATTACTACTATGAACATTAGTTAATTCATCACACGGTGGCGCTAACACACTGCTTTCCTCTTCACTGTCATTTCTTAATTTACTTTGGAGCCTAGTATTACGTTTTTCACACGCCATTATTGTCACAATATTTCACACGATAACACAGAAAAGCGCTATTTGAAGAGGAAAATAAGAAAAAAACATTAGCATAGCACTGAAAATAATATCTAGTTAATTGCAAGCGCAGCTGCGAAATACTTGGTGCAAATCTGCATGCATGCCACAACTGTTTTACTGCACAACAGTGAAAAACTACATCTACAAAGAAGATTCTCTCTACAATTACGCGCTAGCAATAAACAATAGCTACACTAATTACACAAACTACAAGAAAAAATCAGAAGATTCCGGTGAGGTATCCTCGGCTAAGGGTCGACATATGAAATGTCCCCTTACATGACTGTGCTTAAACTGACACACAATATTTTTTAGCGCAACGCAATTTGACTTTTAATAATCCCTACAAGAGAATGGCCCTGAATAAATTAACCTATACGTTTCACAAATCACTTACCTCACAAAAATCTTCGTTACTCGAACTAGTGCAATACAGCGAGCACCACTAACTAAATAAAAGATTCAAACTACTGATAGGCATATATAGCAAATGAAAGATTTTGATAGAGAACAAACAATGTATTTACCTTAATGTTGTTCAAAAGTCATTATATATATACAGTATATATATATATATATATATATATATATATATATATATATATATATATATATATATATCAGTCCATGATATCCAATATTACAAATTTACTCTTTCTGATGGACACACGTCCAGATCGTCCGCTCTCAAAATTCCGCCATCTCTCTCCTCACATCCACCACTGCTGGCTGCTCACCTCCAACTGCGCAACGCTACGCGCTGTTAATAGCCAACTGCCCAACGCTACAATAGCAAATTCCAACAATGCCACCCAGCCACAGACTGCACACAGCACAGCCAGTGATTTTCATACAGAGTGCTACGTGGCGGTGGCGTTACCAATATAAGAACCTAAACAGCCTACTTACACTGCTTTCATTTCGCATAATGTCTATTTGTCAGCGGGGCAGTGACTACGTTTAAAACGACTGTGAAACATTCTCTGCCTTCTCAGCAACTTCCTAATACGTTTGTTGTACCAAGGTGGATCCTTTCCTGGCCCGATACTTTTGCTAGGCACGTACTTCTGTAGCACGTGGTGAACAATACCTTTAAATTCCGACTAAAGATGCTCAATATCTTTGTCCTCGCGGTGAATGCTTGGAGCTGACTATTTCGGTTAAGAAATGCACTATCTGTAATGGGACAAAAACAGAATTGTCTAATCTGCCAAAAAGAAACAGAGAAGATGCACCAGATGGTTCTTAGATGCGACGCCCTTTACGGAGAAATTAAGAATATTGATCAAGGGACCAATGTATTGCACTAGCGCTAAACAAGTAACTGTCTACGTTATTCAGTGGAAACATCTGAAATGAAATATTTTTGAATTTAATAAATCTTAATATCCTTTTTAAAATTATGAAAGTACCTGTGGAATCACCTAAAGAATGGTAACCTAAGGAGCAAACAAATTTACTAGCCTTAAAGAAATAACAATCTACAATATTTAGTATAAAGCTCTACAAGGAGAAACATTCACTGGACATAAGCCACGTAATATAACAGAGACCAGCTTTAAAACTGAGGTTGAGTCGAATATAGAGTTGCAGGCTCTTATACTCTGAATAACTAATACACTACTGGCCATTAAAATTGCTACACCACGAAGATGACGTGCTACAGACGCGAAATTTAACCGACAGGAAGAAGATGCTGTGATATGCAAATGTTTAGCTTTCCAGAGCATTCACACAAGGTAGGCGCCGGTGGCGACACCGACAACTTGCTGACACGAGGAAAGTTTCCAACCGGTTTCTCATACACAAACAGCAGTTGATCGACGTTGTCTGGTGAAACGTTGTTGTGATGCCTCGTGTAAGGAGGAGAAATGAGTACCATCAAGTTTCCGACTTTGATAAAGGACGGACTGTAGCCTATCGCGATTGCGGTTTGTCGTATCGCGACATTGCTGCTCGCATTGGTCGAGATCCAATGACTGTTATCAGAATATGGAATCGGTGGGTTCAGGAGGGTAATGCGGAACGCCGTGCTGGATCCCAGTGGCCTCGTATCACTAGCAGTCGAGATGACAGGTATCTTATCTGCATGGCTGTAACGGATCGTGCAGCCACGTCTCCATCCCTGAGTCAACAGATGGGGACGTTTGCAAGTTAACAACCATCTGCATGAACAGTTAAACGACGTTTACACAGCCATGGAGACTATGGCTGCGGTTACCCTTGACGCTGTATCACAGACAGGAGCGCCTGCGATGGTGTACTCAACGACGAACCTGGGTGCACGAATGATAAAACGTCATTTTTTTCGGATGAATCCAGGTTCTGTTTACAGCACCATGATGGTCGCATCCGTGTTTGGCGACATCGCGGTGAACGCACATTGGAAGCGTGTATTCGTCGTCGCCATACTGGCGTATCACCCGCCGTAATGATATGGGGTGCCATTGGTTACACGTCTCGGTCACCTCTTGTTCGCATTGACGGTACTTTGAACAGTGTACGTTACATTTCAGATGTGTTACGACCCGTGGCTCTACCCTTCATTCGATCCCAGCGAAACCCTACATTTCACCAGGATAATGCACGACCGAATGTTCCAGGTCCTGTACGGGCCTTTGTGGATACAGAAAATGTTCGACTGCTGCCCTGGCCAGGACATTCTCCAGATCTCTCACCAATTGAAACCGCCGGGTCAATGGTGGCCGTGCAACTGGCTAGTCACAAAACGCCAGTCAGCACTCTTGATGAACTGTGGTATCGTGTTGAAGCTGCATGGGCAGCTGTAACTGTACACGCCATCCAAGCTCTGTTTGACTCAATGCCCAGGCGTATCAAGGCCGTTTCTAACGGCCGGAGGTGGTTGTTCCTTGTACTCATTTCTCACTGATCTATGCACCCAAACTACATAAAAATGTAATCAAATGTCACTTCTTGTATAATATATGTGTCCAATGAATACCCATGTATGATCTGCATTTCTTCTTGGTGTGGCAGTTTTAATTGCCAGTAGCGTATGTTATAGGAACCATATCCTTGGAATGGAGGATGGGTGTGAATATATGCATAGCATTTCGTCTGACAGAATACTTTAGTACCTGGATCTACTTGCGTACACCAGTAGCAGCGTTTGACGGCAACATTCGTCCACTGTCTTTCCACTCTACGAATTTTCGCTTCAGTGATGTTTAAGGTACGATGAAGCAGCAACCTGCGCGTTCGCACAGGCATTATTTGCATTAACCTGAGACACTCGCGTAAGAAGCGCGTGGCTACGTGCCGGACACTTGCGGCGCGGCAACCGACGCGCCACGGTGTTTATTAATTAAGGAAATGTGGCCAGCGGCGACACGTAGCCGAGGCGGCCCAGAAACGTCGCGTTTAATTTACTGGCTGGCCGCCGCAGCCGGCACGCCTCTCGGTTTTAATTAAAGGAGTACCGGACGCCCGGATCTGGGAAGCAACACTTGACGGACGAAAGAAGCCTCCTCCCTAGGGACGAGTCTTTTAGTGCTATCACGGATGATTTTTGGTCTCTTTGCTGCAGAATTCTTACGTGGAGAGCTTTAGCTTTCACTTCCGGTTTCCCCCAGGGAAGTGTGTTGCCACCAGTGCTCTGTTGTGACCCAGTTTTAAGCCTGACACATTTGCAGGTTGCCCACCTAGCGGCACCCAGGGGCAGTAGAAATTTGATTTTCAAAATTTCATATAAATAATGATCGAATGTAAAAAAGTTAAAAGCTGTCATATTCTATTCATTAAGACGTACAATGTCCAGTCAAACCAATGTGACCATCGTCTACGTTCGACGTCAACGTGGAATAACCACGGAAGACGGGAGATGGCAGCACGAGCAGTGGAGCCGGCTGGTGTGGCCGTGCGGTTCTAGGGGCTTCAGTTTGGAACCGCGGGACCGCTACGGTCGCAGGTTCGAAACCTGCCTCAGGCATGGATGTCTGTGATGTCCTTAGGTTAGATAGGTTTAAGTAGTTCTAAGTTCTAGGGAACTGATGACCTCAGAAGTTAAGTCCCATAGTGCTCAGAGCCATTTTTGAACTAACAATGGAGGGTATATAAAGCGTGTTTGGGTGACGCGGAAAACAGTGCGGTCGTTGTCATAATGCAGAAACGGAACGATTTATCTGATGTCCACAAAGGTGTGATTATTGGCTTTCGGGCCAAGGGTGGAAGCATTTCCGAAAAGGCTAAGTTTGTAAACTGTTCGCATGCTTGTGTGGTTAAGCTATACCGTGCAAGGCAAAACGGCGCTGAGCAAAACCGCTGCCGAGGCGACTATGGTTCACCACAGACCATAGATGACAGGGGTGAACAACGGGTGCGGAGATGTGTACAGGCGACCAGAGATGAAAATTTAGAGCAGTTGACCACCCAGATGGACGAAGGGGCTATTGGCAGTGTCTGCTCAATGAGCGTATTGTGAACATTGTTGCATACTGGCCTCCACAGAAGGCCCCTGGCCCATGTGCCCATTCTGATTGCCATTCATTGGCGATGGATGCTGGAATTGGTATGTCAGTAACGGAACTGGACGTCTGTTGAGGGGAGCCAGGTGACCTTGAATGGTGGCAAGCTACACTCTCTCGCTTTAACTACTCTGTCGGTGAGATTAATGTTCATATTTTAGGTCATGATTTTCGTGACTGTTTTACATGAGGGAATTGTGAGCAGAATGTTTTTATAATTGCATGCGTAGGCTTTAGAGAACTTTCACCCTCGGGGAACGAGAAGAAAGTCTGATTGTGGGCCATAAATGTTGTGTCCGCTGACCTGGCCGTCCGAGTATTTCAGGGGAAAAGCGCTCTGTGAATGGTACACGCAGAGGGACCTTGGGCCGTGTCACTCTACTCTTCCCACAGAGGGTCAGAGCCGAAGGATGCCGGTTTGCAAAACATTTTACCGTGGGCAGGTGACAGACCACGGTGACGGTGACCCAATGGTAGAAAGTGGGTGGAGGAAGCCATTTAAGAGAGGCTGCTGTGATCGGTAGGACGGTCATAAAGCTATAAGCATCCTCATGTTAGAAGCTGGGACGATACGATCAGAGCGCCTGGTGCACGTGTTCAGTGGAGGCAAGACTGCAGCTTCCCTGACGCCAGTAAGTCGCGAGCAGAAAGAAACCATATATTGACACAGCTGTGTGGGAAGCTTAACAGCCTTCTTTCAGAGATTGGAAACGGTCAGCCTGGAAAGATTAGATCTCTTCGTTAATGAGGGACTGTGGTCCCATGTAGGTAAACAATTTTTGCTGAAACCATGAGAATGACGTCTCCCTAGTCTGAAGTCTTCTTTTGTAAGACAAGAGAGATTTTGAGTCGTTGATGGGCTCCCCTCAGGATATGCAACGCAGAGGCTTGCTCCCCAAGCGCTGGAAACCCGCTGCTTCTCTGGATTGGCTACCAGGCCAGCAGAACAGTCAAGAGCGGAGATTCAATGAGTGGAGGATAGTTCAGTTGGTTTCTACAACGAGGAGGCGGGTTTTCTTCTGCTAATTCGGCTCCTGTACAAGGCTTGGTGGAAAGTGATTGTGATTCTTTGCCTTCTTCATCTTCTGGTCCTCCCCTGACTGAGAACTTCAGGACGCTTCCTAGTGGGTGAGATGTATGGTATGCAATTTATGGTGGACCAAGAGCCAGTGGCAGTTTCCAACTGTAACGACAGTGGTACTGCATATCATCTCGGACATATAATGTGTAGTTAAATGATATTCACAGTTCCCTGTCTGCATGAACCATAGCTTGTGGTGTACCTGGTCCTAACTGATTTCATTTGAATAGAATTTGGCCTCACAATGGATTCATGTAAGCGAAGCCCGATTGTGTTGTAAAAGGGATCAAATCACGGGAGAACTTGTATAGTTTCAACCCCAAAGAATGCTTTGCCAATCAAGCACCATTCCTTTCATGATCTACATTTGTCTTCTTTTGTATGACTTATCAGCTGAATTGTAGTTATAAAAGGATGAATTAAAACTTGTCGTTATATTTGTAAACTTAAATACGCCACTGTCCTCATACATACTCCCCCAACCGTTCATTGTTTCTATTGTGTTGTGGTGAAACATGGATACACCAGTAATTCAGAGTGCAATCGTACTAAATTAGGTAAGTTGATGATTAATTTGAGTTCTGAAAGCGACAGGAGACGAAGGCAACGAATGCGCCTTGAGTAAATTCACTAATGTCATATATAAAAATTAAGGGTGTAGCTCACGATTTCGAGATTACTGAGAAGAAAATATATTTCAGTATGTAAGATAATAACATTTATCACCACTTGCACCTATATTTATCATAAAGCAAGCGATGGCTTGCAACCTTTTCAGGCGAATCACGTTTCACGCGCCATCAGACAGATGGCCGTTGGCGCGTGCGGCGTGAAACGTCTGAAAGCGAACACCCTACAACAATCGTCGGAAGGGTCCATTCCAGAGGAGGGAGTTCTAAGGTCTGGATAAGGTTTTCGTGCCATTCCCTGCTCGTTCTCGTCATTTAAGAAGGAACAATGAATCAACACAAGTGGTATTTTCTTCATGTGAACCTTGACCACCCCTACATGCAATTTGTTTTTCCTTTACACTATGTCGTCTACCAGGAAGACAATTGAACGTGTCACACAGTACGCAGCGTACGCACTTGGTCAGTACTCCGCTGACCATCAGGGTGCGCTAGTTTAAAAAGCTCGCAGTATACGTACTTGGTTCGTACTCTCCAGGGCACAGAACTACCATTATTTAAATCCAATCCAAAATCTGTAGGACCACCTCGGTCCGGCTGACCGCATCATGGATCCTCATCCTTGGACCATACCGCATCTTGCCACGGCACTGGAGTCGACATGGCTCCACATCCTTGTCAGTATCTTCCAGAATCTCACAGACAACAGACATCTCCCTGCACGTCTCACAGCCGTCCGTACTGCAAAAGGGGGTTATTCAGTCTTTTGCACGTGGTCAAATTAATGCGACAGGACAGGGAACAATATTATGTGAATAGTTCCACATGGTAACACAAGTATTTCCGTTATAAACTGTGTGAATGTCTTGAGGCATTGTAAATCACGCAGCAGAAATCCGCAATTTATCTTTATCCATTATATGAGAATATGAGTTATTACTGACTTACCCTTAATTTAAGCTTTTAAGTAACTGTATCTCATTTTCATCATCCACAAAACGAAGGAAGGAAAAATGTTTATGCTTACTACATTTTCGCTGCTCCTGCAGTAAAAACGCAGCATCAGTCATGACGTATTAATTTATTTCCTCTGTACTAGTAACTGTATTCATAACACACTTAAAGACGGCGTCCGGATACTGCAGTGAATGTGCCTGCAAAAGTGTATCATTGTACGACACACGGTTTAGGAGATACGATGTCATTAACACTAAGATGAGTAAAAATCTTGCTTCTTATTGAAGTGGGACCCAAATTACCCAGAATTTACTTATTTAGTGCTTGACAATGACAGCACTTTGCGACTTCGTACGAAATTTAAACATAATTTCAGACCTGTTTAAGCTTTTCCTCGATTGGATACTTAACTTCTAATATTTAACACATTCATTCATTTGTAAAGTAATTACAAGTTCGAAGTTGTTCTGTACATGGGTGATCGATCGTTTACAGAATCGTGGGTTACTACTTAAGTGCTATCTGGAACAGCGTTAGTGTCAAGTTAGATGTTGGTAAGACTTCAAAGCGCAAAGATTCTGATTTTTTTTTCAGTTTTTGATGGGGGGGGGGGGAGGGGAGGGTTGAAGGTGTGGGATATTGGGTACTCTAGACTGACACTCTTCGAGAGTTTATTCTTGTTGAGTGTAAGGTAAGGCAGGGTATTTTAGCTTTGTTTGCAATTTTTACACGTTGAGAGGATTTTTTGGCATTTTACGGGCGCTTATAACTTCAAGGGAAGGAAAGACGTTTTTTAGGAGATGAAATGTGGAGTCCTTCATTGGATTAACTTGATTTTGAGGTGTCCAGACACCTGTTCAAATGGTTCAAATGGCTCTGAGCACTATGGGACTTACCTTCTGAGGTCATCAGTCCCCTAGAACTCAGAACTACTTAAACCAAACCAACCTAAGGACATCACACACATCCATGCCCGAGGCAGGATTCGAACCTGCGACCGTAGCGGTCGCGCGGTCCCAGACTGTGGCCCTTGGCACTCGGTATTATGTCACCATTGCGGATGGCTGGTGTCAAACAATTGGAGCTAGCTCACAGCGTCCCTTGACACGCTGATCTTCGTGAAAACCGTGGCAGCGTAGTCTTCGATCTTGTTCTGGAGGTATGGCTCGCTAACAACTTCGTGGAGTTCTCATATCCTGGTCCGTTGTGGTGCCCCCAGAGACCACCGCAGGCATCGGTTTTGGAGGGATCGAATATTAGTGGCGCACATGGCGCCCCTGCTGCTCACTCATTCATCAGTTCTGGTTGTACCGTGGAGTGATGTAATTGAAACTTCACTCGGACGCTGAGTTCGTTCCTGGTAAAGAAAGGAAGCAAGGCGTTCATCTTCTTATATGTAGCTTTATTCCATTCTTGTGTGTGCAGTGTGAGGGTAAACGACCACGGAATGGGCTTACTGAGTACTTGGAGTCGGTGTCTCAATACTGGCGGCCACTTTTTCGTGAAAAACACTGCCGCCGATTTCGTTGAATTGATGGTTAACTTGTCCGCGACCGCCCACCATTTAATGTTGTCGATTTGGCACTGCGTCATGAGTATCAACTGGTCGGTTTCTTTCTGAAGTAAAGAAGGCATTGTCCTCGGCTAAAGAATGCATACGACGCGAGGATTCGTTGGGAGGTAGCTGACATTTAAGCTGAAAAGTAGCGGCGAAAGAACAGAGGCTTGTGAAATGCTGGAGTTTTCAGCGCTGAACGTTTGTCGTCCACTGATATGAGGAAGGCCCGTTGCTGTAGAAAACTGTGCGTCAGTTTTACATAACATTCCGGAAGAGGGGTTTGTTAACACAGCTTAGCTATTAAATTGCTCCGCCACACTTTATCGTAGGTTCTTCAGTGTCAAAGAAGACACCCACTGTGGACAGCCAGAGGCTGAAATAGTGTTGGACGTGTTCGGTTAGATGTATCAGTTGAAGTTCAGATGACGTTATAACTGAAACGCGAACTCTTCTGGCCTGATAATGTTCATTGAAACATTGCTTGAGACGTTCCAAAAACAGTCGTTCCAGAATTTTACAAAGTGTCGGCAGCAAACGGATTGGGTGGTGATTCGACGGTTGTGTAAGGTCTCTGCCAGGTTTTGGTTTTGGAAGCACCTTCGTCATTTTTCATGCCGTAGGAGAGTTGGCATGCAGGAGACAGCTGTTTGTTATGCGCGTCAGGAGTACGACAGCTTTCCGCGGAAGGTGCTTAAGTTCTGCATTGCTATGCTGGCTTGGAACTGTTGATTTTTCGTATCAGACCTCCTGAGGCGTTGTAAGCAGTGGCTGTTCCTGGATAGGCGTTAATGAACTGTGATACGAAATCGTGGATCCTTTTGCCTGTCGGAAAGTTGGTTGTCACGGGCTGGTACCATCATCTACAGGACACAAGCACTGGGCTCTTAATGGCCTGTTTCACGGGTTGCTGTTGGCGGATGCTTTTCACCGGTGGCTATTCGTCACGCGTTTGTAGTACAAACTGGGACATCTTTGTCTTCCAAGTCTCTTGCCACCATTTCACGACTCGTTGCCGTAGTTCTCGAGAGGGTGGCTTCACCTACTATCGGCCGGGTTTTGAAACAACTGCCATCTCTCGAGGACACTGTTTCTTACAAGGGAACATCCCCATCGCACCCCCTTCAGATTTAGTTATAAGTTGGCACAGTGGATAGGCCTTGAAAAACTGAACACAGATCAATCGAGAAAACAGGAAGAAGTTGTGTGGAACTATGAAAAAATAAGCAAGATATACAAACTGGGTCGTCCATGCGTAAGATAGGCAATATTAAGGGCACTGTGAGGCGAGGAGCGCCGTGGTCCCGTGGTTAGCGTGAACAGCTGCGGAACGAGAGGTCTTTCGTTCAAATCTGCCCTCGAATGAAAATTTTGCTTTCTTTATTTTCGCAAAGTTATGATCTGTCCGTTCGTTCATTGACGTCTCTGTTCACTGTAATAAGTTTAGTGTCTGTGTTTTGCGACCGCACCGCAAAACCGTGCGATTAGTTGACGAAAGGACGTACCTCTCCAATGGGAACCGAAAACATTTGATCGCAAGGTCATAGGTCAACCGATTCCTCCACAGGAAAACACGTCTTCCTGTTTTCTCGATCGATCTGTGTTCAGCTTTTCAAGGCCTATCCACTGTGCCAACTTATAACTAAATCTGAAGGGGGTGCGATGGGGAGGTTCCCTTGTTAGTACCTTGAAGTCCTGCACGGGCTGCGGGAAGGGATCGAATTGCGGCTCCGGAAGGACTATAACGGGTGAAGCTCGTTTGGTGGCCCGTCGTATTTTAGTTGTCAGTACCTCGACAGCGATATCCACGGTGGCTTTGTTTGGATCAGTCGGATATTATTTTCGAGGTACGTTCGAAACTCAACACAGTCGACCTCAGTGTGACGGTTCGGTGAGACTGGGAGACTCCCTCTTTCGATGACTGCCACAACTGGTAAGTGGTCTGCAAAGAGATCGTTGATAGTCCTCTGGTGGATGTGCGGACTGACACCCTGTCGGTGCGATGTCTACGACATCACGCGTCTGACGCAGTAAGTGACTTGGGTGCGTTCGCGTGGGCTATGTGTAACACAATTGAGGTCGTACTGCATGTCGAAAAGAACACGGACCTTGCGGTTTGTTTTCCATGAGTGCTACGAGTCATGTTTCTCGTTCAAGTCTCCACCGGTCGGGTAGTGATATCCAGTCGTCCTTAATCAGTTGAAATGAGCGGTTGACATATTGCTCCACCAGTGTACATTGCCCACTGCGGTGTTGACCGTCACTACCGTCGCCTGCAGTGTCTGGAACACTGATGACGTTCCCAAGTGGTGTCTGATGGAGTTTTTAATGCAAACGATCGTTCCCCCACAGCGTCGACCAGGTCAATTTGTTCGGTAAATCTGCATGTTGCGGAGACAGAAGATGATCTTTTCTTTCAGGTGTGTCTCTGTGAGAAGGGCCACTTCGACACAATGACGTGGAATAAATTCCCAAAGTTCAGTCTTTTTCGATCGAAGGCCATTAGTGTTGCATATAAGGCACTTGAGGTGTCGGGTGCGCTGCCGTCGACCCATTTAATGCACGAGGAAAGCCTTTATAAGCCTTTATAATGCCTTCCACCAATCTGCAGTGAGATGAGAAGCGGTGCAATGTCCATAAGCGCCATTAAAAACGCCTGCATAATGGTTTGGGAGGTTAGAATGCTGGCGTCTTCAAGAGGAGGAATTGCGGCATCTGATCGGTTTGCGGAACGCATCCGAATAGATCCTGATTGCACACCTCCGACGTGTAATAAACGTACTGGATGGTGTCGGTGTCGGTTAAGCCGATGCAGTATGTGGTGTGTATGCTGGTGAAAGTGTCCTTGCTGGTTGTGATGCGAAGACTAGCTTCGGTTGCGTCTTCTTTGGCGCCTTAGTTTTCCTGGATTTTGTTTTGTTAAGTAATTCCATACTTGTCACAGCCGAGCCTTGGAGCAGAAAGTTCACCATCACAGTTGACACACTTGGGTTTCGACGTGCTTGGCATCGAACATTCGCTCTAGAAATGGTTTCCAGCGCACAGTACACATTTTGCCGGTAGCGTACAATAATTTGACTGAAAACGTTGGCCTCCCTTACACTGCACCACTCCTGCCTTACTTTTGTAGGTTTCGGTGCGGACACGTGTGTACAGGACGTACTTCACCCCATATATCTAATCGTTGTCCTTGGATTTTGGTAATCTGACGATGAAAGCTCGAGATAGGATAAAATATTCTTTTTTTCATCGCGTTTCTTGTATTGATGCCCCCGCACTGAAGCGATGAAGCGAATCCTTTCTGGTGAAGTGTCCTGCTAACGGCTCCGCAGTCACCTGTGCCGACAATCGTTTTACAGCGGCTTTCATTTCCAAGCGCTGCTGAGTAAACAGCGGTAACTGACACTGTTCAAAAAACTGGACCACACGTGCATGGTCTTCTTGACTTTCAAGGTGATATTTTGTCTCCCGGAAAATGGCCTTGAGGAAGTCCTTCAGATGATGCTTCAACGTTTTATTTAATTTGACGTAATTAGCCATATAGTAGACTGTGGCCAGGGGAATTTCATGCGGTGGCGTAGTCTTGGCCGCGGCCGCTGATTGGTTGGTGCCGGGACAAGTCTGTCCCGTCGCTTCTGCCTCCCGCTCGATGTCCTGTGGTTCGATAGGCTGAAAACAGCTGATCGTTCGCACCTCCACCTGCCGTTTAATTGGATTTTCTTCTAGTATCGAGCGCTGTACTGGAAGGTGGTATATTCCGAGTTTTGTGAGTTGTCAACGTTGAGGTCTTCTTCAATTTCTCCATCGCTGTGAGAAGACGAAAATGCTTCTTCGTTGGAGTCTTCACCATGCTGTGGTCGTCTGGTTGTTGCCCTCCAGTGGGCCGTGGCTGGGCCTGTGTTTGTACAAAGGGTTCAACCGGTTCTAAGCTCTGTGGGACTTAACATCTGAGGTCATCACTCCACTAGACTTAGAGCTACTTAAACCTAACTAACCTAAGGACATCACTCACATCCATTACCGAGGCAGGATTCGAACCAGCGCCGTAGCAGCAGCGCGGTTCCGGACTGAAGAGCCTAGAACCGCTCGGTCACAGTGGCCGGCCTGTGTTTGTATATCGGCGGTAGCGTCGCCGGCGACGAGTTGACCGCGTCTGTTGCTGGCCTGTTACTGTGCTGTCTCCTGCTCGTATACCGGGTCCGAAGTCTGAGTTGTCTTACTGCCATTGCTTGGAGCAAGCTCTGCCGGCCGTCGATCGGCCGACTCCGGCGCGGACGAAGCGGCTACCTGGCCACGTGCGCACCGCGATCCACCTGCCGCGACATCGCACACGCGACTTCGCGAAGATTAGAAATATTACCTTTTGCACTTCACGAAATTGATAACTTGGTAGGCCTGTCTTGTGATTACAGTGTCAATAAGTCACAGTCTTAATCAGCTCGTACTAATATCTGGATGAGACAACTTGTGGGTATATGAAATGGAATGATTACAAGGACTCAGTCGCAGATAGCAAGCGGCAGAGTTCTGTTCGTTGGTAGAGTTCTGGGAAAGTGCAGTTGGACTGAAAAACACTTGTGAGACCCATCCCCGAACGTTGTTCAGGTGTGTGGAGAACATAGCAGGTGAGCCTAACTGGGATTAACGTATACAAAGGAGGGCAGCACAGTTTGCCACTCACAGGAGAGAGGGAATGGCTGCAAAACCTGAAATGACAACTGTAAGAAAATGAAACGCCTACAGCTTTCTTTACGATTTTATTTATTTTGTAGCTACCAGTTTCGGCGCTTCAGTGCGCCATCTGGAGGCCGTAGTTGATGCTGAGGGCATTGACACGATCCCTATAAATATCACATCAGTGGCCAACGAAACTGACTGTGAAGACGATCCGTAAACGTCGGTGTCAGCACTCCATTCATCAACTGCCACCTGACTTAGGTAAATCGTGCCGCCGTCATGCTCAGGAAATTCATATGTGTCCAGCAACAATGTACGGATCTTAACAAGTGATTTGCACTAATGATTGTAGAAAGTTCGGTTAAGACAGTAAGTAAAACCAGCGGATCATGAAAAATGACTGCTATTTGTGCAGTGGATCCTGAAAACGAACGAAAAAGCCATGGTTTCATGAAGCGCGTCATTTTCTCAGATGAAGCTCAATTCCACTTAAACGGCTCTGAGAACGATCATGATTGTGGAATATGGGGATAAGAGAAACTATGAGTAAATCAAAAGACATGTTTTCTCAGAGACTTATTGTTTGGTGTGGGATTTGGAGTGGTGTCTTTATCGGTCCTTACTTTTCGAAATTGAATAAGGAAGGGCTGTACGGTGAATGGAGTTCATTATCGTATGATACTGTTTTCCTTTGGCCCAGTTTGAGTCACATGAACATCGAGAATATACGGTTCCTACAAGAGTTCGCAACTTTCCATACACACAATCGCTCTGTTATGTGAAAAGTTCCCAGACAGGCTAATCTCGTTACGAGGAGACCAGACCTACTCATCTCGCTCTTGTGACCTGACATTTTTGTCTTCTTACTATGGAGGTGCGCTAAGTCAAGCGTTTACCAGAAGATGCCCCGTAATCTTTTGGAACTCCGATAAGAAATACAACGTGTCTACAGCCAAGTTGGTGGGGAAATGTGTGACCAGGTGATGGTTAATTTCATGAACCGAGCGACGCGTGTACGGTGTGGGAGGGGGGATTTGCGGGTTATGGTGCAACTCTTTTCAAGGTGATTAGGAGCCTAGATTTGACATCGGATGCTATGAGAATTAACAATAAAGCCTTTAAAACAACTGCACAGGCCTCTCTCTTTGCGGTCCATGTGCGTTTGTAGGTTGTAAGTTCTCTTGCAGTATATTTCACATCGGTGCAGTTGAAGATAGCAATGGTTGAAAAGGTTCAAATGGCTCTGAGCACTATGGGACTTAACATCTGAGGTCTTCAGTCCCCTAGAACTTCGAACTACTTAAACCTAACGAACGTAAGGACATCACACACATCCATGCCCGAGGCAGGATTTTAACCTGCGACCGTAGCGGTCGAGAGGTTCCAGAGTGAAGAGCCTAGAAGCGTTCGGCCACAGCAGCCGGCAAATAATGATGATTAGGACAACACAACAGCTAGTCCCTGAGCGGAGAAAACATGACAATGGTTGGACTGCTGTTGTTGTGGTGAGCTGTACATTTGCATCAGTGTCAGGGCTGGAGATTTTTAATGAAAGAGATGGGACTTCCTGGCAGATTAAAACTGTGTGCCGGACCGAGACTCGATCTCGGGACCTTTGCCTTTCGCGGGCAGGTGCTCTACCAACTGAGCTACCCAAGCATATCCTTTCTTTCAGGAGTGCTAGTTCTGCAAGGTTCGCAGGAGAGCCTCCGTAAAGTTTGGAAAGTAGGAGACGAGGTACTGGCAAAAGTAAAGCTGTGAGGAGCGGGCATGAGTCGTGCTTGGGTAGCTCAGTTGGTAGAGCACTTGTCCGCGGAATGCCAAGGTCCCGAGTTCGAGGCTCGGTCCGGCACACAGTTTTAATCGGCCAGGAAATTTCGTATCAGCGCACACTCCGCTGAAGAGTGAAAATCTCATTCTGGAAAGAGATGGGATTGTATATAAGCCATTCCATATTTCTGAACTTGCCGAAAAAACTATGGAGGGTCTTCTCATCATCCTGATGCTCCTCTGATGATTTTCACTACGAACTGGAGGAAAGTTGACCAAGCTGCATCAAAATCTTTGTGGATGAAGGGACAGGGAACAACAGAATAATTTAGATTAATTGGAGATGTAATGTTGTATTAAAAATATACCCAGCATCTCCTGATAAGAATGGTGTGTTTAGTTTGCTCCGTGAAAGAAAAAAAAAGATTTATAGTAATATCAAATAAGGCGTTCCTTTAGAGAGACGCTGTACAAGGTACGATTGGGTGAGGATAAATGGATTCGTAAATCGAGGCAAATTTAAAGAGTATGTTACACGTGAAGACGGTTTCCATAGAATACAAAGGCAACTGCGTTGCTTCTGACAGAGTGGTACGTACTGAGAGGAAAAAAAGTCATCTCGCGAGTGCGGGGAGGGCGAGCCTTGGTTCTCACCGGCCGGACGAGACTCGACGACAGCAAGAGCAACGTCGCGTCGCCGGGAAACCTGCTTCCAGCGGAGCGCCGCATAAATACGCATTACACGGCTATAAGGTGCGCGTGCCCCTGAGAGCGCGCTCTGTACGCGCATCGGGATGGCACACCGGAAAACAAGCGGTCGTATTTCCCTAATTAACGGACGTGGCGGCGTGACCGGAGCAGGGCGGACCCGGGCCCCCGCTCCGCGGCCACGGCCAGCCGCGCACTGTGCGCCAGACAGCGAGGAGCGGGCAGCGGGGCAGCCGCCAGACGCCGTTACTCAGGCTGGCCTGCGGACGCTAATGGCGGAGCGCCTGTTCCACTGTAATGGGATACGACACGGACACCGAGCCACGCCGCGCCACGCCGCGCCGTACCTCGCTGTCTTAAATATTAGACCCACAGGTTCGCTGAACCCGACTGCCGACGGCGGCACTGGCGCTGCACTGAATTCACTCGTCTACAAAACTTTAGGTTCAAAAATGGTTCAAATGTCTCTCGGCAACTATGGGACTTAACATCTGAGGTCATCAGTCCCCTAGAACTTAGAAGTACTTAAACCTAACTAAGGACATCACACACATCCATGCCCGAGGCAGGATTCAAACCTGCGACCGTACCAGAAGCGCGGTACTGGGTTGAAGCGCCTATAACCGGCCAGCCACAACAGCTGACTAAACTTAAGGACGAAACTAACTTTCCCTTGAGATGTCATTGTTTAAAATGTTAAAATGTGTGTAAAATAGTAGGGGACTTAACTGCTAAGGTCATCAGTCCCTAATCTTACACACTACTTAATCTAAATTATCCTAAGGACAAACACACACACCCATGCCCGAGGGAGGACTCGAACGTCCGCCGGGATCAGCCGCACAGTCCATGACCACAGTGCCCCTGACCGCTCGGCTAATCCCACGCGGCTGTCATTGTTAGCAACAAAGGTTGTAAGACGTGTATATATACACTCCTGGAAATGGAAAAAAGAACACATTGACACCGGTGTGTCAGACCCACCATACTTGCTCCGGACACTGCGAGAGGGCTGTACAAGCAATGATCACACGCACGGCACAGCGGACACACCAGGAACCGCGGTGTTGGCCGTCGAATGGCGCTAGCTGCGCAGCATTTGTGCACCGCCGCCGTCGGTGTCAGCCAGTTTGCCGTGGCATACGGAGCTCCGTCGCAGTCTTTAACACTGGTAGCATGCCGCGACAGCGTGGACGTGAACCGTATGTGCAGTTGACGGACTTTGAGCGAGGGTGTATAGTGGGCATGCGGGAGGCCGGGTTGACGTACCGCCGAATTGCTCAACACGTGGGGCGTGAGGTCTCCACGGTACATCAATGTTGTCGCCAGTGGTCGGCGGAAGGTGCACGTGCCCGTCGACCTGGGACCAGACCGCAGCGACGCACGGATGCACGCCAAGACCGTAGGATCCTACGCAGTGCCGTAGGGGACCGCACCGCCACTTCCCAGCAAATTAGGGACACTGTTGCTCCTGGGGTATCGGCGAGGACCATTCGCAACCGTCTCCATGAAGCTGGGCTACGGTCCCGCACACCGTTAGGCCGTCTTCCGCTCACCCCCCAACATCGTGCAGCCCGCCTCCAGTGGTGTCGCGACAGGCGTGAATGGAGGGACGAGTGGAGACGTGTCGTCTTCAGCGATGAGAGTCGCTTCTGCCTTGGTGCCAATGATGGTCGTATGCGTGTTTGGCGCCGTGCAGGTGAGCGCCACAATCAGGGCTGCATACGACCGAGGCACACAGGGCCAACACCCGGCATCATGGTGTGGGGAGCGATCTCCTACACTGGCCGTACACCGCTGGTGATCGTCGAGGGGACACTGAATAGTGCACGGTACATCCAAACCGTCATCGAACCCATCGTTCTACCATTCCTAGACCGGCAAGGGAACTTGCTGTTCCAACAGGACAATGCACGTCCGCATGTATCCCGTGCCACCCAACGTGCTCTAGAAGGTGTAAGTCAACTACCCTGGCCAGCAAGATCTCCGGATCTGTCCCCCATTGAGCATGTTTGGGACTGGATGAAGCGTCGTCTCACGCGGTCTGCACGTCCAGCACGAACGCTGGTCCAACTGAGGCGCCAGGTGGAAACGGCATGGCAAGCCGTTCCACAGGACTACTTCCAGCATCTCTACGATCGTCTCCATGGGAGAATAGCAGCCTGCATTGCTGCGAAAGGTGGATATACACTGTACTAGTGCCGACATTGTGCATGCTCTGTTGCCTGTGTCTATGTGCCTGTGGTTGTGTCAGTGTGATCATGTGATGTATCTGACCCCAGGAATGTGTCAAGAAAGTTTCCCCTTCCTGGGACAATGAATTCACGGTGTTCTTATTTCAATTTCCAGGAGTGTATATTGTCTACTAGCGGACCCGACAGACGTTGTCCTGCATGATATTTCAAGCGATTAGGATATTAAACAAAGTCCGCAGCTCGTGGTCGTGCGGTAGCGTTCTCGCTTCCCACGCACGGGATCCCGGGTTCGATTCCCGGCGGGGTCGGGGATCTTCTCTGCCTCGTGATGACTGGGTGTTGTGTGATGTCCTTAGGTTAGTTAGATTTAAGAAGTTATAGGGGACTGATGACCATAGCTGTTAAGTCCCATAGTGCTCAGAGCCATTTGATAAGCGTAGAAGTTCATCGCGCTCACTTTCTTGCTGGTTTCTGCACCTGCAAAGTAAAAATATAATGAAGGCAAAAAGAAATTAATCGTGCATAAGAATAAAACATTAAGTAATGACATGTGTAGATTGTACCTGATGCTGGATTTCTTTGTTTGATGTTTAAATGATATTTATCTTCTCCTTCAAAAGGGTTCAAATGGCTCTGAGCACTATGGGACTTAACATCTGAGGTCATGAGTCCCCTAGAACTTAGAACTACTTAAACCTAACTAACCTAAGGACATCACACACATCCACGCCCGAGGCAGGATTCGAACCTGCGACGTAGCGTCGCGCGGTTCCAGACTGAAGCGCCTTTAACCGCGTGGCCACACTGGCCGGCTCTTCTCCTTCCCAAAATATCAATGGATAGTGCAAAGCGTCGTAAGAGCGATGACTGTCTTCAATCGTGTGCACTGTGTTGTCTCTGCATTGGATTCGTATATCTTGACGTTCACATGCGTCGCCAACCATAACAACTGCAAAATCATTAATGGTTGGTGCATTATATCGGCCCGCGTGCTGCCCAGATGGTACTTTGTCTGCTTTGATGACGATCGTATAGTTGTTGTTTTGCAATCTGTTTGAAATGGAATTGAACAACTTGACCAACTGGTTGTGATTCTGTAAAAACGGTTCTAAAATACCCACAATTTATCTCTCCTCTATCTGCTCGATATGGTTGCACTGACAGCGTGCGTTTATTGTTTGCTCCTCATCACCCATGAAGCAGATGTGCAGAAATTTTGAATCGGTATCAGTCATCGGCATTAAAGAACCAATTTGATGATACACTTGGCCTTGAATCTTAAACGTTGATTGAAAATTGCGACCATCCTCATTCTGAACGATTTTTGTTGCTCCAAATGATTTAATTTGGAAGCACGAACTGAATTTTCGAATTTTACGCAAAAACATTTTAGATTGCGATGTAGCTCCAGCCAATAGTGTTTTCAATGGTTCTGGCGCCGAATTCAATGGTGGCAATACAACTTTTCCAGACGCGCAGCATGAACCGGCCGATTCACCTTTGTATTTGAGTGCATGGTAGTGTTGACATTGGTTGTTCATAGTATAGATTAAAATTTGTAAATGTGGCGAATTGTCGATGTCCGACTCATATTCAAAAGCAAGGCGAAGAAGTGATGCAAGTATCAATAAGCGATTCACTTGCAAACGCTGTTGTTCACGTGTTCTGAATGTGTCGGTGACTCGTTGACGGACCAGTCTTTGTCTCAATGCTCGAAGGCTTTCGTTGCGTTGCCATCTGCCGGGCTGATTTGTGAATCTAAATCATCCAGGCCCCCACTTGAATGCATTCACAAAAATTCATTCAAATCGATCCAGCCGTTTAGTTGCAGTATAGATAAATAACCTAGACACCGACTTCAGCGCCATCTGCCGGGCTGATTTATGAATCTAAACCATCCAGGGCGCCACCCAAACACATACAAAAAAAATTAATTCAGATCAGTCCAGCCGTTTAGGAGGAGTTCAGTGACATACACAAGTACAGTAGAGTTATATATATAAAGATTGTCAAACCACAATTTATGAAATATGTTTATACTTTATCAATAGGATATCTGTCACTTTGGAAATAATTGTGGTAGCAGGGAATGTCTGCACCAAAGTATTGTTGGCGGGAGAGACCTCACATTGATATAATTTTAAAAAGGGCGGAGGAGACCGCGCATGGATACATTTTCAGAAAAGAGCGGGAAAGACCGCGCATTAATACATTTTGCCGGCCGGAGTGACCGAGCGGTTCTAGGCGCTACAGTCTGGAACCGCGCGACTGCCTCGGGAATGGATGTGTGTGATGTCCTTAGGTTGGTTAGGTTTAAGTAGTGGTTAGGTTTAAGTAGTCCTAAGTTCTAGGGGACTGATGACTATAGCAGTTAAGTCCCATAGTGCACAGAGCCATTTGAACCATTGACAGATTTTGTAATGGTAGCAGGGACTGTCTGCACCAGAAAGCATTGTTGGCGGGAGAGACCGCACTTTAGCGTTCGTAGGAAGTCGGTAGCAAGCGAGATGTGAAGCGAGTCGGTAGCAGGTCGGAAGCGAGAGGTTGAGAGGAGCGGTGTGCCTGCCAGCCACCCGCTATGATTTACAAGAGATTATAAACGGATGTACAGAGACATCAGCCAACTATTATCGTAAGAGGAACTAATATTATTGAATTATTTTTTTTTTTGAGATACTCAAGACTACTGAAGGTATGGTTGCGCGATCCTAGTTGTAAGATTATTGTAAAAAATAAATCCCATTTGAACGTTTGTAAAATAATTTCACTACCAACAGTAAATATTTGAAGAATCGTTTTCGGAATACAATTTATTTTTGTCAGCGATATTGCATTACTGATTATAATCCATCCCAAAAACCTCAACGTCAAACTTTGCAAAATTTTATTGTTGTCAAGAAAAAGTTAACTATGAATTACGTAACTTCAGTCAAATTAATTAAAAAATAACTTCAGCTTTGCTATTAAAGAATAACCTCAGCTTTGGTAATAAATACAGCCACTTATTATGACAGCCCACCAGCAGCTAATACAGTATAGTAAAACAGAGTAAGTATATTCATGTCGCAGTTCGATGTAGCAGTCAGATGGCGTTCCAGTAACACTAAGGAAGGTAAGGAACAGTTTTGGGTTATTGCAGGTAACGGCTGAGGGCCACGGCGTCCACACATTGTATGCTTCGTCGAACTAATGAGCAAATCACTTTTAATAAGCAGCTTTTAAATTTGTATGCGAATATTGCGCTTATTATTATTGAGAAAGAGAATTGATTTCAAAGGTAAGATTTTATTTGTTATTATTAAGCAAGAGATAGAAATCCTAAAGGAAGGCTTCATACGTTATTGTAGAAAGGAGGGTTCCGTAACAAAAGAGATATAGAGGGGACGGGAAGGTTTGATGGTGACAAAAGTCATGGGACAGTGACACCCACGTATGCAGATGGCGGTAGTAATGCGTACACAAGGTACAACAGGACAGTGCATTGGCTGAGCTGTCATTTGTACTCAGGTGATTCATGTGAAAAGATGACGTGACTGTGGCCGCACGACAGGAATTAACAGACCCTGAACGCGGTATGGTAGCTGGAGCCAGACGCATGGGGCATTCCATTTCGGTAATCATTATGGAGTTCAATATCCCACGCCCCACAGTGTCAAGAGTGTGCCGAGAATAACAAATTTCAGGTATTACCTCTCACCACGGGCGATACAGTGGCCGACGGTCTTCGCTGAACGACCGAGAGCAGCAGCGTTTGCATAGAGTTGTCAGTGCTGACAGATAAGCAACAATTCATGAAATAACTGCAAAAATCAATGTGGGACGTACGACGAACGCATCCTTTAGGAAAGCCCGGCGAAATATGGCGTCTATGGGTCATGGCAGCAGATGACCAACGAGAGTGCTTTTCCTAACATCGTCTGCAGCACGTCTCCTGGGCTTGTCACCATATCGGTTGGACACCAGATGACTGGAAAACTGTGCCCTGATCATATGATTCACGATTTCAGTTGGAAAGTGTTGATGTTTGAGCTCATGTGTGGCCCAGAGGCCACGAAGTCATGGACCCTGGTTGTAACCAAGGCACTGTGCAAGGTGTGGGCGGTGTTTATATCGACTGGTTCCTTTGGTCCAACTGAACCGAGCACTGACTGTAAATAGCTATGTTCGGCTACTTGGAGGCCATTTGGAGCCATTCCTGACTTCATGTTCTCAAACAACATGCACTGTGTTGCCGGGCCACAGTTGTTGTCATCAAGGATATACGAGTGGGTCTTCGGCTCTGAGTGTCCATATCGATAATGTTTCGGGGACACTTGCTGATGGCCCAGAATTGAAATCTACGAAATCTACAGGAATTTGGGGAAGGGTTGCACTTCTGCCTCACAGAACGATTCTTTTCAGTCGTCGTTGGTTCCGTTCTTGCAGTATCTTTTTCCGGCCTTAGCGATGTCAGAGATTTGATGTTTTACCGAATTCCTGATATTCACGGTACACTCATGAAATGATCGCACAGGAAAATCCTCACTTCATCGGTACCTCGGAGATGCTGTGTCCCAGCGCTCGTGCACCAACTATAGCACCACGTTCAAAGATGGATATTGAAAGAAATCAGAACAGATTGAACGGATCTGTCAGCAAACCTGGTGGCGCATTTGGAGGTAGATAAGAAACAGAGGGAAGTTAAAATATGCTATGAGCGTACAGGAGGAGGCCTAAAAGGATAGAAAGACATGTAGCGTGCCGAGAAAGAAGGAAATAGAGGGAGAAACAAAAGAAGCCTAAATTCATGCTGGTGCATTAAAGTAACAAACTGCCATTTTCCGTCTTGTGTTTAATTCATAATATAATATTCAAAATGTCAACAGATGGCGTTACAATCGTGTTCTGCACGGAAGATGGCATTCCGATTAACGGTCAACCATACCAGTATTGACGTCAGGGCACTTATCAAGCGGGGTAGTGCTTGCAGGGCAGTGCCACATCCACAATCGCTGTGTACACAGTCACAGACGGTGCAGTATGGGACAGGGGAGACGTCTACAGACTTTCTGCTGTGGAGGGCCGTAGGAAGAATGGAAGCACGAGAGTCACAAACTGATGTGGACCGATGGCTTAACGTGAATCGTTCTGTTGTTTCTCGGATGAGGTGCCAGTTTATAGAGTCCGAAATGTATCCCGGAAACCAGGACAGGTCCGAGCACATGTAACATCAGAAAGAGTGGACAGTTATTTGGCTGTAAGGGCACGACGGTTCCGCCTTAGTACTGCACTGTAACTGGAATCTGGCGTCTGAGCATCCCCTAGACTTGTTGTATTAAGGCAAACGGTGTACAGAAGGCAGCAGCAGAGTGGCTTTACTGTTTGATTGGTTCCTTTTGGGGTGGGACCAAACAGCAGGGCCATCGGTCCCATCAAATTAGGAAAGGATGCGGAGGGGAATCAGCCGTGCCTTTTGAAAGAAGCCATCCCGGAATTTGTCTGAAGCGATTTAGAGAAATCGCGGAAAACCTAACTCAGGATGGCCGAACGCGGTTTTGAACTGACGTCCTCCCGAATGCGAGTCCAGTGTGCTAACCACTGCGCTATCTCGCTCGGTTTACTGTTGGGCCCCTGCTGTCTGTTTACCTCTCGTGTGTCTTCACAGAAGGGAACGTCTAGAGAGGAGCCGTCAAGATACAACCTGGACGGTAGAACGGTGGGCCAATATTCTTTTCACAGACGAATCCCGGTTTGTTCAGGAGAGAGATTCTCGACGGTTTCGCATCCGGAGGGCACGTGGAACACGATTTCGGGATCCAAACATTAGGGAAAGACACCGATATCAAGGTGGATCCCTAATGGTGTGGTCAGGGATTATGTTGACCACTCGAACACCTTTCCATGAAATTTCACACGAGAGTCAGCAAGATTGAACTGCTGTCAGGTACCGCGAGGAGATCTTGGGATCTATTGCGCGGTTGTTGCGAGATGCTGTGGGCCCAGAGTGCTTGACCTCATAGAGCATGGGTGGTTGATGTTTTGTTGGAGAAGGAAAACATGGCTGCCTGCTCTCCCGATTTAAATTCCATAGAGTTTGTCTGAGATGCGCTAGGGAGATGGGTTGTATCTCGTCAGCATCCACCAACCACTCTCCAAGATCTGTGAGCAGCTCTGCTGGAAGAACGGGTGTTATTGCCTCAATATGAGATTGATGACATCATTCACAGCATGTCCCGTCGTTGTCAGGCCTATATTGGTGTCAGGGGTGGTCACACCCCGTACGGAACACATTAACCAGTTGAAACTTCCTGGCAGATTAAAACTGTATGCCCGACCGAGACTCGAACTCGGGACCATTGCCTTTTGGAAGGTAGGAGACGAGATACTGGCAGAAGTAAAGCTGTGAGGACCGGGCGTGAGTCGTGCTTCGGTAGCTCAGATGGTAGAGCACTTGCCCGCGAAAGGCAACCGAGTCTCGGTCGTGCACACAGTTTTAATCTGCCAGGAAGTTTCATATCAGCGCACACTCCGCTGCCAGGAAGTTTCATATCAGCGCACACTCCACTGCAGAGTGAAAATCTCATTCTGGGGACATTAACCAGTTGTCAGAATGGGTGTGCAAATTCGTTAAGTTGGAAAAGAAACGAAGAACATTTTTGTCTGCCTTTAGGGGCGTGTTGCAGTTGATTAAGTACTGTATTCTTTATATTGTTTCTACTTTACTATCACCTGTTTATACTGTCTGTGGCAAAATAAATGCAATGTTGCAAAATATTCCTTTGTTGCTTTAATTTGTGACACCAGTGTATATCCGAGCAGTTCAGATAAGGGCAGGAAGCATCTTAAGAGGCACCCAGGAGGATGGAATACAGAGAAATTAGTAGATGGAAAATAACCTAACCGGGTGGGCGATGGTAATCTTTATGGCTTAAAAGACGATTTTTTGCGAAGTAGTCTGGAGAAGGATAATGGTTTACCCGTACCAAAAGTGAACGAAGCCTCGTCTGCAGCGTCTAATGTCCATGTTCTGGAAACCGAAAAAAGAGAGGGATCCACCAACTACAAGACGCACTTGAAGAGAGGTCGGATTAGGATCCAGTTGACAATGAGTTCTCAGAAACAGGCTCTCTACCAGAGCCCGAATTAGACGATGAATTGGGGATCTTGGGTAAAAAAAAAAAAATGGCTCACAGCCATTTGAACCATTTGAACCAATCACAGCCCAGGAAACTCAATGTTACCTTATGCCACTGGTAAAACGGACAATCTATTTCGCTGTCGTTTCACGTGATCACCCACGCACAGAGCACATGTTAACGATGCTGTATGTTATGCCCCATTGGGCTTAGATCATACTGCACCACATTAGATTTTCTGAAAGGGCGAATTAACTACTAGTACAACATTCTGCTATCAATTCGATTATCGTTTATACATCTTTACTAGTAATGACTTGCAAACAATTTACTTCCACTCCTAGGTTAAGCTTTTATAATACAAGACCATCAACGCCAACGACCAAGATACAGACTACTTAGGCTTCCGCAGTGACGCACTCGCAACGTGGCAAGCGTGTCAGAAACCATGTGGGAATTAAAAAAAAAAAGCAAAGAATATATTTTGGGGGTCGTTGTCGAGTGGAAACGTAGCACGGCAGCCATTATAAAGTACAAACAGAACCTACCTTCTAATTACAGAGAACAGGTTACTGAATATTCCGCACGTTGAGAGATTGCAAGGGAAGATTATATGTCAGAGTAATTGCTTTGGTAAGCGCATGGAAACTGGCGCAGAATTCATGCATGATTCAAGTAGGAGTATTCACGCATATTTCTTTCCCTAATCATTGGCGGTTTCGTTTGCTGTTCTTCCCAATACAGTGCTGTTCTCGAGTGTCACAACCGGGAAATAAATTGAATAATGAGGCAATGCAATGTAATTAGTGTGGTGTCACCGCCAGACACCACACTTGCTAGGCGGTAGCCTTTAAATCGGCCGCGGTCCGTTAGTATACGTCGGACCCGCGTGTCGCCACTATCAGTGATTGCAGACCGAGCGCCGCCACACGGCAGGTCTAGAGAGACTTCCTAGCACTCGCCCCAGTTGTACAACCGTCTTTGCTAGCGATGGTTGACTGAAAAAATACGCTCCCATTTGCCGAGACGATAGCATAGCCCTCAGTTACGTCATTTGCTACGACCTAGCAAGGCGCCATTACCAGTTACTATTGATACTGAATCATGTACCGTCAAGACCGACGTTCACCATTAATGGATTAAAGTTAAGTATTCCACCAGCTACGTTCGTTTTTTCTAAATTCTAATTTCCTTGTCCTCTTCCAGACCTCACGCCAGCCTGCGTGAGCAAAAACGCGTGCCTTTCGGCTTCCTGTAGTAACACGGTGTTGGCTCTAGTGATAACCCACAACATTGGCGACGAGGCTCAACCGCGTTCTTAACTATACTGCCCTGATTTACTTCTGTAATGGCTTCGCCACCATCTCAAGATGTACTGCCCGAATTTTATCGCTTACAGAATCAGCAGATTCAGGCCTTACTGGATGCCCTTGGACAGCTCGTCCTGGGTCAACGTGCGATGCAAAACGATGCGGCAGCCGCCGCTGCACCGCTAACCCAGCCACAACACGCAGTTGCACCACCTTTTCGACCTTTTGATGCTGCACTGGAAAGCTGGACGGAGTGGTCACGCCAATTTGGATTCCATCTCGCCGCCTACAGAATTCAAGGTAACAAGCGGCAGCCATTTTTGTTGTCTTTGGTCGGCGTAGAAACGTACCGTGTGTTAGTCAAATTATTTCCCCGACGCGACGTAGCAACTCTGTCCTACGATGAAATTTTGTCTGCATTAGATGCATATTTCAAAGAATCAGTCAATATAGTTGCCAAACTGTATACCTTCTTTTGTACAAATGTATGGCAGGTCAGACTAATTGGGAGTGGGTTGCAACCTTCCAAGGCCTTACTAGGGATTGTGCTTTTGAGTGTCAATGTGGACTCCCTTATTCAGATACTAAGATACGTGATGTAATTGCACAGAACGTTTCTGATGTTCGTATAAGGGAACAGATTTTGAAACTAGTCAATCCCTCCCTTCAACAAGTGATGGAGATATTGGATCGGCAGGACACACTTGACTTGGCTCAGGAATCATTTGCAACTTCGCCACCCGTGTGTCAGGTTAACCGGCCCACCGGGCGAGCTGCACGGAACAGTAAACAGCCCTCGCGCCCGGCCGCGCCACTGCCGCACAGGCTCTCAGCCACGTGTACTGCGCCGGCAAGCAAATGCAGTGCTAAAATCATGCCTGCGGTGTGCTACTAGACATTTGTGTGAGAATTGCCCGTCACGCCAAGCTATTTGCTTTTACTGTAGTAAAAAAGGACATGTTCAAAGTGTTTGCCAGAAAAAGCTCAGATCGGAAACTCATAATCATTCCAGGCCCTTTGCTTCACTCCGGAATCGGAATCGAACCAAGGATACTCAGGCTCGTGAAACTTCGCCCATGGAAATTCATATAGTCCATTCCACTCCGCCCAGTGCCACTCTCTCTAACAGGGACTGTGTTCGTCCCACAAATAGTGTGCGTCGACGTTGCCGGAACTCCCGTCAAGTCGCAAGTGATTTTGTACCAGTGTCAGTTCACGTTGCACGAGACAGTCGCTCTTGTCGTCAGCAGGACAGTAAACTTTTTGTGGACTTGGACATTAACGGCAAAGTGATACCATTCCAGGTCGATACCAGGGTTGCAGTTTCACTGATCAATCAAGACACTTACAAACTGCTGGCACACCTCCGTTGCGTGCCGCAACTGTTAAGTTAACTAGCTATTCAGCTCACAAGATCCCTGTGTTAGGACAGTGCTGCCTTCTTGCAACATACAAAGGACAAACAAAACTTGTGTCATTTTACGTCCTTCATTCTTCTTCTGCAGTGAACTTGTTTGGTTTCGATTTATTTCAGTTGTTTAACTTGTCCATAGTAAATCAGGTCCTGTCAGTGAACCAGACAGTGCCTTCCGACAGTGTCTCTCGTCTATGTGAAGAATTTGCAGACATTTTTGCACCGGGCCTCGGTTGCGCTAAGAACTATAAAGCACATTTGGAACTGAAAGCAAACGCGCAACCGAAATTTTTCAGAGCGCGCATGTTCCCCACGCATTGAGTGATGAGGTCGCAAAAACATTACACGATTTGGAATCACAAGGTGTAATTGAACGTGTGCAGGCTTCCCTCTGGGCATCGCCCTTAGTAATTTTGCCAAAACCTTTGGGACAATTGAGACTTTGTGTGGACTTCAAGGCAACAGTGAATCCACAACTAGCGATCGGAACTTTTCCTTTACCCCATCCGGAAGATCTTTTTGACAAACTGTGCCCGGGTAAATATTTTTCGAAGTTTGACCTAGCGGATGCGTACTTGCAAATACCGGTGGACGAAGTATCCCAGTGCGTTTTGGTGGTTAACACGCATCTTGGTTTGTATCGATTCAAACGACTGACATTGAGGTGTGCATCCGCCCCTGCATTGTTTCAGCAATATCTACAAACTGTTTGTGCGTCGGTCCCTACTGCAGCAAACTATCTGGACGATATTGTAATCTCCAGAAGGACGGAAGAAGAACATTTAGCCAATCACAGAACATTATTTAAGGTCTTGCGACAAAATGGTCTTCGCTTGCGGAAGGACAAATGTGTGTTTTTTGCTCGTGATTTACCATATCTGGGACATGTAATCAATGCCCAAGGCATACATCCTAGTCCAGAGCACCTCCGTGCCATACAAGACTTGCCTTCGCCACAGAATTTGAAGCAGCTACAGAGTGTAGTGGGTAAAATAAATTACTACCATCGCTATGTGCGCAATGCCTCTTCCATTTCAGCTCCGCTTCATCGCTTACGCCGTAAAGGTGTTCCGTTCGTCTGGACGACGGAATGCGAACACGCCTTTCGCCAGTTGAAATCGGCGTTGCTTTCCAATACTTGCCTTACGCCATTCGATCCCCAGAAGCCTTGTTGATGGTGAATGCATTGGATTTCGGGATCGGTGCTGTGCTTGCGAAGAAAGATGGATCGCACGATCGCCCTATAGCCTTTGCGTCCAAACTGCTCTGGTCTGCGCAAAAAAATTATTCACAGATCGAGAAAGAAGCATTGGCTCTCGTATTTGGTGTTACAAAGTTTCATGATTTCTTGTATGGTCATCACTTTACCATCATCACAGACCACAAACCTTTGGCATCGCTTTTTTATCCCACCAAGCCTGTACCTCCACGTACAGCGCAGAAATTCATTCGCTGGTCTATTTTCCTTTCGCAGTACCGCTACGATATCTTGTATCGGTCCACTGCTAAGCACGGAAACGCCGATGCGTTGTCCCGTTTGCCTGTTGCTGAGGATAGAGCATTCGATTCCTCCGAACTTGCTTGCATGTTCCTTGATTCGGAAGCCGATGACGTGGTCGAATCGTTTCCGATTGATTTTCGTCGTTTAGCTACAGCCACAGCTGTCGACCCTGTCCTTGCTACCGTTCTGCGTTTTGTTGGTACGCAATGGAGCTTGTCAAAGTCACGGATCGGGGATCCGTTGGTTCGCCGATTTTTTGCTCACCAGGAGAGACTTTTTGTATGACGTGGTGTTTTGCTGTTGCGTTCTGATAATGATCAGTCCAGGGTCGTGGTCCCACGTTTGTTACAGTCCTCTGTCTTACAGCTTCTCCATCAAGGACATTGGGGTATAGAGAGAACAAAACAACTTGCTCGTCAGCACTGCACTTGGTTCGGAATCGATGCCGCGATTACGAATATGTGCTCTTCTTGCATGGTGTGTGCCGAACAACAATCAGCGCCACTGAAGAAGTTCTTTGCATGGCCAAAAGCCACTTGCCCTTGGCAACGCTTACACGTCAATTTTGCTGGTCCATTCTGGAATGCTCGATGGTTGGTTGTGGTAGATTCATACAGTCATTTTCCTTTTGTTGTCTGGATGTCTTCCACGACGTCATCTGCCACCATCCAAGCGTTATCTGCTATCTTTTGCATTGAAGGTCTTCCACAGACTATTGTTTCTGACAACGGCCCACAATTCATGTCCGCAGAATTTCAGTTATTCTGCAAGGCCAATGGTATTCAACATCTGACGTCCGCACCATTGTCGCCACAGTCAAACGGTGCCGCTGAACGATTGGTCAGGACTTTCAAGTCACAGATGTTGAAGTTGAAAGAGTCGCATTCTCGAGAGGACGCATTATTGCTCTTTTTTTCCTCGTATCGCTCTCAGCCCCAAGATGGTCGCTCGCCGGCTGAGTTGCTCCAAGGTCGCCCTCATCGAACCTTGATGTCTTTGCTACATCCGCCGCATCAGGTTCCTGTGCAGCGGCAGACACCTGCTTTTGCCCCAGGCGACGTTGTCTACTACCGCCACTATCGAGGTTCCCGGAGTTGGCTCGAAGGGTGGCCTTCATCGAACCTTGATGTCTTTGCTACATCCGCCGCATCAGGTTCCTGTGCAGCGGCAGACACCTGCTTTTGCCCCAAGCGACGTTGCCTACTACCGCCACTATCGAGGTTCCCGGCGTTGGCTCGAAGGGTGCATTCTTCGCTGCCTCGGCCACGCTACGTACCTGGTTTTCGGGGCCTCTGGTGAGATGCGTCGGCGTCTCAATCAGCTGCGCCTCTGTCGTCGCACGGGATCTGTCGCTCCCCGTCTGCTTTCAGCGACGGTGCCGTCCGGTCAGCGCCCTGGGGACCCATCTACTGGCTCGCCTCGACCCCAGGTGTTACCGACGCTGCCTTCCATTTTGCCCCATGGCGACGCGCTGCCGCCGCCGCCACCTGTTCTCCCGCCGACGACGCCCGCAGTGGACGCGTCGCTGCAACCGCCGGGCGCCTCCCTGGGTCACGCGCCGCCGATCGCTTCCCGTGACCAGTTGTCCTCCGACATGGAACTCTTGCCCGCTCCGGACCATATGTTGTCTTCGCCCGTCGGGTGCCCCGGCCCGATGGAGGTCGACCCTTCGGCCCCTCCTGTCTCTCTGCGGGCGCATACACCGCATGTTGGCGTGCACCCTGGAGCGGGGTTTCATGCGTTTCCTAGCTCCCCGCGGTCCGAATGGCGGGTGGCACAGCCTCGCCTGTTGTTAGGCTCCCCACCTCGTCGTATACATCAATATGGGGTCCTCCCCACAGCGGGCGGAAGCCTTATGCCACAACCGTGCGCCGATTTGCGGGGGAGGAATGTGGTGTCACCGCCACACACCACATTTGCTATGTGGTAGCCTTTATACCGGCCGCGGTCCGTTAGTATACTTCGGACCCGCGTGTCGCCACTATCAGTGATTGCAGACCGAGCGCCGCCACACGGCAGGTCTAGAGAGACTTCCTAGCACTCGCCACAGTTGTACAATCGACTTTGCTAGCTATGGTTCACTGACAAAATACGCTCTCATTTGGTGAGACGATAGTTAGCATAGCCTTCAGCTACGTCATTTGCTACGACCTAGCAAGGCGCCATTACCAGTTACTATTGATACTGAATCATGCACCGTCAAGACCGACGTTCACCATTAATGGATTAAAGTTAAGTTTTCCACCAGCTACGTTCGTTTTTTCTAAATTGTAATTTCCTTGTCCTGTTCCAGACCTCACGCTAGCCTGCGTGAGCAAAAACGCGTGCCTTTCGGCTTCCTCTGGTAACACGGTGTTGGCTCTCCTGCCAACCCACAACAATTAGAATCCAACATCAGACATTTCTACACTTTTCGAAAGTAATGAATAGTAGCCCACATAAATAAGATATTTTGGTCTGTCACGTATAAGGAAATTCACTTGTTCTAACTGTTGAAGCAAAATTATAGAATGACAGTAAACTTGTTGTTCCAATCGATACGGTAAAGTATTTACCAGTTAACATGCCATGTGATCGCACGAACACATATATATTGTGTACACATGAGAGCTAGCCAAGGAACTAGTTCTTCCTTCTATTTTGAGAGTTATGTGGCAGTGCTCCGAGAAGTCAAAAAAATGGTTCAAATGGCTCTGAGCACTATGGGACTCTACTGCCGTGGTCATCAGTCCCCTAGAACTTAGAACTACTTAAATCTAACTAACCTAAGGACATCACATACACCCATGCCCGAGGCAGGATTCGAACCTGCGACTGTAGCAACAGCGCGGCTCCCGACTGGAGCGCCTACAACCGCACGGCCACCACGGCCGGCTCCGAGAAGTCAATCTCCGGACTTGTGTTCTGCTTCAGATAACCCTGTCGCATGCCACTTTTTACTGAACAGCGGTAAAATAATTGTGATTTGTGCTTCAGCAATCGTACGGCGTCTGTAGTGAACTGTGATTGGCATTTTGATAACTTTGATTTCTGTATGCTATAGTAAACGGACTGCCTGCGTGATTCGTTGCATGTATTAAGCTCTGTCCCAATGAGCGGGTGTTTAAGATGAAAGGAGTTGGAGGCAAGTCCGGTCTCACGCACGGATGTCAGTTCATTCGCCACCTTGGCTGATGTATTCTTTTTGTCAAATTTTCAATGTGTGTAACAGATCTATTTTCTTTTTAATTGTATCAGAAGTTCGCTACCTAACTTTTCTAAATATTCAGCTATAAGAACTTTGCTTCAAAGTTTTAAAGTTTTGTTTATTCAGTTTAGTTTAACGTAAGATTAAATTTTGAATAATTAAAGTTCAGTGTAGTTCGTTTCCATTAAGGAAGGTAGATTTTTCTTAATTCATCTCTTGAATTTCCGAAACCTTAACTGAGGCGTTTGATTTGAAATTTACGATAAATGGATTAACGACTGCAAGGTTTAACATTGTGACAAATTTCCTTTAAAAAAATGTTCTGTGAAATAAATGCGTTATGGAAGTAAAAAAAAAATTTAGGTAACAAGATCCTGCGACTTACAGGCATATGCCACTGCTATCCCTGTTCCATACCACCCAGCCCATATCAGTTACTTGTGGCTTTTCTTAGTGTGTGTGTGTGTGTGTGTGTGTGTGTGTGTGTGTGTGTGTGTGTGTCAACAGTCTTCTAAACGGTCTCATGCGGCCCACCGCGAATTTCTCTTCAGTACCGTCCTTTTCATCAAACAGTAGCACTTCTAGCAACGTCCTCAATTATTCGTAGGATATACATCAATATCTGTTTTTCCCTTACGTTTTTACCATCTACAGTTCCATTTAGTACTAGAGGCTGTATCCTTGATGTCTTAGCACATGTCCTTGTCGACACTTCTCAGAGCAAGTATAAAGGAAGGCGGCGAGTGATCTGTTGTCAGTAGAGAAACAGCAACAGCGGATGGGATAGTTCAGCCAAGCTCAGTTACTTTGAACGTGGACTGGTCACTGGATTGCACATGAGTAAGATATCCATCAGCGACATATAAACCCTTCAAAAGCTGTCCAAGTCGACTGCTGGTGATGTGACTGAAGTGGTAACGTAAAGGAACAACGACAACTAAACCGCGACTAAGCAGACGTCGTGTATTGAAGGACAGGGACGGCCGAGAACTGGTATGGTTGTACACTGAAGAGCCAAACAAACTGGTACACCTGCTTAGTATCGAATAGGGCCACGATAGCAGGGAGAAGTGCCGCGACACGACGTGGCATGGCCTCGAATAATGTCTAACGTAGTGCTGGAGGGAGCTGACACCGTGAATCCTGCAGGGCTGTCCATAAATCCGTCAGGCGCCGTTCGTACTATGGCGATATAAGATGAGTGATACATCGTAAGCGACAAACGATACGCAACACGCATGGAAAGATACTTGAAATCTAAAGGGAGGCGATAGAAAAGGTTCTCAGCGGCGCGATTGGGCATCATATCGTAACTAACATATCTTCCCCACTGCACATTGCTGGTCTCTGCAGCGATTAGTGGCGTACGATATTTCGAGCTGTTAACATGATGGGAAGAAGAGAACACAATTTTGTACTCCGTTTCATTAATTTAGAGAAAGCTTATCAGTGCATCTGGAATTTTTCCATTGCCGCGTACAGTAAGACAGAGACAACGAGTGCCGCATGGAAGGAAATTTCATCACAAATAAATGACGCAGGTAAGTGCATAATTTATTTATTTCTACATCTACATATCTACATATATACTCCACTAGCCACCAAGCGGTGTGTGGCGGAGGGCGCAATTCGCGCCAAAGTCATATTTCCCCCCTCTCTTCCTCTCGCGGATCACGCGAGGGAAAAACGACTGTCTGAACGCCTCAGTACGAGCTCTTATTTCCCTTATCTTTGAATGACGATCATTGCGCGATTTGAAAGTTGATGGTTATAATACACTCCTGGAAACTGAAATAAGAACACGGTGAATTCATTGTCCCAGGAAGGGGAAACTTTATTGACACATTCCTGGGGTCAGATACATCACATGATCACACTGACAGAACCACAGGCACATAGACACAGGCAACAGAGCATGCACAATGTCGGCACTAGTACAGTGTATATCCACCTTTCGCAGCAATGCAGGCTGCTATTCTCCCATGGAGACGATCGTAGAGATGCTGGATGTAGTCCTGTGGAACGGCTTGCCATGCCATTTCCACCTGGCGCCTCAGTTGGACCAGCGTTCGTGCTGGACGTGCAGACCGCGTGACACGACGCTTCATCCAGTCCCAAACATGCTCAATGGGGGACAGATCCGGAGATCTTGCTGGCCAGGGTAGTTGACTTACACCTTCTAGAGCACGTTGGGTGGCACGGGATACATGCGGACGTGCATTGTCCTGTTGGAACAGCAAGTTCCCTTGCCGGTCTAGGAATGGTAGAACGATGGGTTCGATGACGGTTTGGATGTACCGTGCACTATTCAGTGTCCCCTCGACGATCACCAGTGGTGTACGGCCAGTGTAGGAGATCGCTCCCCACACGATGATGCCGGGTGTTGGCCCTGTGTGCCTCGGTCGTATGCAGTCCTGATTGTGGCGCTCACCTGCACGGCGCCAAACACGCATACGACCATCATTGGCACCAAGGCAGAAGCGACTCTCATCGCTGAAGACGACACGTCTCCATTCGTCCCTCCATTCACGCCTGTCGCGACACCACTGGAGGCGGGCTGCACGATGTTGGGGCGTGAGCGGAAGACGGCCTAACGGTGTGCGGGACCGTAGCCCAGCTTCATGGAGACGGTTGCGAATGGTCCTCGCCGATACCCCAGGAGCAACAGTGTCCCTAATTTGCTGGGAAGTGGCGGTGCGGTCCCCTACGGCACTGCGTAGGATCCTACGGTCTTGGCGTGCATCCGTGCGTCGCTGCGGTCTGGTCCCAGGTCGACGGGCACGTGCACCTTCCGCCGACCACTGGCGACAACATCGATGTACTGTGGAGACCTCACGCCCCACGTGTTGAGCAATTCGGCGGTACGTCCACCCGGCCTCCCGCATGCCCACTATACGCCCTCGCTCAAAGTCCGTCAACTGCACATACGGTTCACGTCCACGCTGTCGCGGCATGCTACCAGTGTTAAAGACTGCGATGGAGCTCCGTATGCCACGGCAAACTGGCTGACACTGACGGCGGCGGTGCACAAATGCTGCGCAGCTAGCGCCATTCGACGGCCAACACCGCGGTTCCTGGTGTGTCCGCTGTGCCGTGCGTGTGATCATTGCTTGTACAGCCCTCTCGCAGTGTCCGGAGCAAGTATGGTGGGTCTGACACACCGGTGTCAATGTGTTCTTTTTTCCATTTCCAAGAGTGTATATGCTCTACATCCTCGGTGAAGATTGGATTTCGGAATGTAGTGAGCAGCCCATTCTGTCTAGCACCTCGTCTGTCTGCAAGTGTGTCCCACTTCAAACTTTCTATGAGATTTGTAACGCTCTCGCAATGGCTAAATGTACCAGTCATGAATCTTGCCGCTCTAAGTCTTTGGGCCTTCTCGATCTCCTGAATCAGACCTGACTGGTAACGGTCCCACACAGACGAAAAATACTCCAAGACTGGACGAACTAACGTATTGTAAGCTGGTTTCCTTTGTTGAAGGACTGCATCGCTTCAGGATTCTACCAATAAACCGCAATCTAGAGTTCGCCTTACCCGTTACTTGTGTAATCTGATCATTCCATTTGCGATCATTTCGAACAGTCACACACAGATACTTGACTGATGTTACGCTTCCAAATACTGATCATTTATTTTGTACTCATACATTAATGGGGATTTTCGCCTTGTTGTACGAAGGTTACACTTACTAATATTGAGAGATAACTGCCAGTCATTGCACCACACATTTATTTTCTGTAAATCCTCATTGATTTGTTCACAACTTTAGTGTGATACTACTTTCCTGTAGACTGCAGCATCATCGGCAAACAGTCTAAGGCCTCTGTCAATATCATCAACCAGATCATTTATTTAAATCGTAAAAAGCAGAGGACCTATTACGCTGCCCTGGTGCAAACCTGAAGTCACGTAGAGGATAAGGAAGTAAATAAATTGTAATATTATTGACTCATACCAAAAATATTTAGAAACCCCACACGAATTAACTAATTCAATTACATTTCAAAGATTAATTATAATTGAATTTGACAAAATTCTCATTTACAAAAATGTTTGCTTCAAATTAAATATTCATTAACGTGATAAATTCAAGAACTTAACCCTATTTTAAATGAACAAATAGCACTCTATAGTGAAGTACGCCCAACCGTTTTATTTTAAATTTTTGTATCTTTTTAAAATATTAATTTGAGTTGTTTACAAGCATATAAAGAATTTGTTGTACTAAATGGATGGGTTTTGTAAACCTACAAATCTCCATTGTGTACGGATTGCACCAGTTGGCTTCACTAAGTATGCGCCTAGTTTATTTCGTAAGCGATTTGCTTCGTTCAAATTGTTGCTTTGACTGAATGCACTGTTTATCTGATAATGCTGGTAACAGAGAACACTTATTACATTGTTGTGGAACATACGGTTGGCCTTCTCGTCTGCGTATAAAATTATGAAACACTCATGCTGCCTCAATAGCCTGCACAGCGTTACTTCTGTTAGTATAAACTGGTCGGTCAAATAGACGAAATTTTGAGGTTAGCTTTCCAAAGCTGAATTCCACACTTTTTCCGGCTCTTGATAGTCGAAACTTGAATATTGTATTGGTATCTTGGGAAGGGCCACATTGTATTCTGCTCGAGAGGGAATGCTTCATCTGCCATAAACTAGAACGTAAAAGGATTGTCATTTGCGGGCCGGCGTGGCCGATCGGTTCTAGGCGCTACAGTCTGGAACCGGTGACCACTACGGTCGCAGGTTTGTCTCCTGCCTCGAGCATGGATGTGTGAGATGTCCGTAGGTTAGTTAGGTTTAAGTAGTTCTAAGTTCTAGGCGACTGATGACCTCAGAAGTTAAGTCCCTTAGTGCTCAGAGCCAATTTTTGATTATCATTTGCCTCGCCTGGCATGGGAGTTGCTTCGGGTACTCTCAATTTATAACTGTACAATAATTCTCCGAGTATTGATTTGCGGAACACAGCACCGTCACTATTCCGTCAGTAGTCTCCAACCTCTATTGAGTCAGACCAAGCCATTAGAACTATTGAAAAGAATCCTTTATAATTATAAACTGTGGACCCAGTATTTGGGGAACACTGAATGCGGAATTGTTTGCCATCGAGAGAACGGATACCGTTAGGCGAATTCCATAACTCATAATAACGTTTTGATATTTATCTCCAGGTTTCTTCCGTTGGTTGTGGCATATATAGCGGCTGTAAATGAGACCATGTAGCAGCACAAGTCGAATGAACAATGTAAGTGACACTTGATTTACCTCTGTAATATTACAAGGAAAATTCCTGAAAACTGCTTCCAGTAGTACTTGAAAAAAAAATTGTCTTGGTTTTCAACAAGTTTGACAGTACACTAACGACTACAATAAACAACTATTACGTATATATCACCTAAACGGAATGTTTTAAATCGTAAACAGTTGCATACGTCTTATTGTGTTTTCATTTTATTAAACAACATTTTAAAATAAATCCTATTGATGTCTACTTTTTCAAATCGTATTTCAGAAAAGAACTGTCTAGATCGGTGGAAGAATATCAGAACAGCATATGTGCGTTCGCTGAGACCACCAAAGTCTGGTGCTAGCCAAAATACAAAGAAAACGTATTATTTGACTGAGTATTTAGCTTTTCTGCAACCCTATTTGAAAGGATGAAATACGTCCAGCAGACTTCGCGTTGAAGATACAGCAGTAGAGAAGTCTAATATTACTCAAAACGATGAAAGCGTCACATTTGTTGAAGAGGAAATTCCTGACGAAGCTTCTTCCGTGCAATTACTTGAAAAACCCACTCGCAAAAGCTCAAGTGAAACACACAAAAAACGAAAGAGAAAAGACAAAAAAAAAAAATTAGAACTATAGTACTATGACACTAGGCGCTTCAGAAAATGGAAGTTTTCAGGATTCATTCGATAAAACTACCTGAATTTTGGTTCAAGCTGAGACAACTCTCGAGAAACTACAGCTGAGATGTGGTGCACGTTGTTAAGATAGTAGGGATGTATCCATTATTTCCTTTTTCTCATCCTCACCTGAACCAATAAGCCACTACAACGTCTTCCTCACTTGAACTCATATTTGTAACTGAAGTAGTGAGACTTGTGTTCACACCACGTTTTTATCGCCCATATCGCGCCGATTTATCGCCCACTGTCATGAATCTTCCTAGCAATATATCGTCGCAATGTATTTCTTTCTGCATATCGCTTATCTTATGTCGCCTTAGTATGAACGGCGCCTAAGAGTACGATGGGGTGGAGACCTCTTCTGAAAAGCATGTTGCAAGGCATTCCACATATGCTCAATAATGGTCATGTCTGGAAAGTTTGGTGGCCAGCGGAGGTATTTAAACTCAGAAGAGTGTTCCTGGAACCACTCTGTAGCAATTCTGGACTTGTGGGATGTCGCATTGCCCTGCTGAAATTGCCAAAGTTCGTCTGAATTCACAATGGACATGAATGGATGCAGTTGATCAGAAAGGATGCTTACGTACGTGTCACCTGTCAGAGTCGTATCTAGACTTATCTGGGGTCCCTTATCACTCCAACTGTTCACGCCTCACACCATTTCAGAGCCCCTACCAGCTTCAACAGCCCCCTTCTGTCAGGCAGGTTCCATGGATTCATGATGGTGTATCTATACCCGTACACATCCATCCGCTCGATGCAATTTGAAACGAGACTCATCCGACCAGGCAACATGTTTTCAGTCATCAACAGTCCAATGTCGGTGTTGGCAGGCTGAGGCGAGGCGTAAAGATTTGTGTCATGTAGCCATCTAGGGTACACGAGTGGGCCTTCGACACCGAAAGCCAGTATCGACGATGTTTCGTTGAATGGTTCGCACGCTAACACTTGTTGACGGCCCAGCACTGAAATCTGCGGAAGAGTCGCACTTCTGTCCCGTTGAACGATTCTCTTCAGTCGTCGTTGGTCCCGTTCTTTCAGGATCTTTTTCCGGCCGCGCCAATGTCCTAATATTGACGGTACACTCGTGTAATGGTCGTATGGGAAAATACACACTTCATCGCTACCTCGGAGATGCTTTCCCATCCCGCGTGCGCCGATTATAACACCATGTTCAAACCCTCTTAAATCTTGATAGCTCTCCATTGTAGCAGCAGCAACCGATCTAATAACTGCGACAGACACCTGTTGTCTTATATACACATTGTCGACCGCAGCACCGTATTCTACCTGTTTAAATATGTCTGTATCTGAATACGCAATTCTATACCAGTTTCTTTGGCGCTTCACTTTATAAAATCTGCTACCAGCAGTCCTGGTAGCACTATGAGTGTGAGCAGGGAAATAAAGAGAATGGTATACAATGGTCCAGGAGTTCGTTACAAGCTACAAATATCTGTAGTCAGTGCTGAACCAAGGTGGCAGAAAAAGCAAAGCCAATGGAGAGTGGATGACTAGTATAACACCCCAAATATAGAGCCCCTAATGACATCCCTTTTGGCAGCAAAAGATATAAAAATTAGTTATTCTGAGTTTGACAGTAGCTACTGGCAACAAAATGTTAACACTATTGGAAGTTTGACCAACAGAAATACTAGGGAACTAACAACATCTACTCCACGGAAAGAACAAAATGAAAGAATATCGGGGAAGACTATCAGATGATCACTTAATCTACAATGCATGAAACTCTAAATATAGAATTCAAAATATATGCTTTACGAAGGTTAAAACCCAGACGAGATAGAGTGATCAGAGATAACACTTATCCAAGAAAGGGTTGTAGACGCATCGAGCTCAAATGGCTCTAATTATAATGGGATATAGCATCTGAGGTCATCCGTCCCCTAGACTTAGAACTACTTAAACCAAACTAACTTAAGTACAGCATACACATCCATGCCCGAGGCAGGATTCGAACCTGCGACCATAGCAGCAGCACGGTTCTTGACTGAAGCGCCTAGAACCGCTCGGCCACAGCGGCCGGCTCGCACCGAGCTGTAAGTTCGCTGCGACTACAGTGAAAAACTTCAGTAGAGAGGTTAATTCGCTCTTTTGTAGACGTCGCGATAGAAGCACGCTTATTGACCGATATTATACTGTTTCAGACCGATCTGGAATTTTAAAGTTTTTCAAGTATCGTCTGTACGTATTAGTCAAAGTTCTGAAGAAAGGTGATAGAACATTTACCGTTTATCCAGACAACTGAACAGATATTGTACGCGAGGGAAAAGTAAGTCGTGTGATACTTAATCAATTTAGGACTTAGTCTTCGTGATCTGTGATTGTCACGAACATTTAAGGACGCACAATGTACCAAACGACGACATAAACTCTACAAACAGACTTCAGTAGGAAATATATACATGCAATCATGAAGATTCACAGATACGCCGTGTTGTCGGAAGCTGTAGTCAATGTCAGAATTGATAATGTAAATCGTAGCTTCAATTCCCTGAATGACAGATCGGTGTGCTTTCCAGTGCAGTGGTTAGAAAATTCAGAAGTTCAATAAACTCAGTTATAACTTTAATACTTCGTGTCGTTTACATCATTTAATTGAACTTTCTTGTGAATAATTATTTTCTTGATAGAACGCCGAAGCTAAAGGTGACTGAGTGATATTATTAACAGGGAACAGAAATTAAACATTGTATTACGATGCTTTCTGTACGTTATTTAGAGAATGCATTATCTCTGTATTTACGACGTAGGAGCTGCTGAATTAGCACTGTAGCGACGCATTAGCGACGCTGTAATACTTCACAAATCAACATCCCTGCAAGACTATAATGTGGCATCGGCTTGAATGGTGGGACTTATAATACGAGATATCGTATTATATACGCTTGAACATTCATTTGCAAACCGGGCACAAAAATTTGTGTTCTCAAGTTTCGCGTAAGCTTATAAGCCCGTCGCGAACACGCGAAGGATATTTGGTTTATAGTTTCAGATAAAGGGAGTTGTTGTGGTACCGAGTGGTGCAGTCGCTGTTTGTAGCAGTAAATAAGACAGACATCCTTCGAACACCATTGCTTCAATTATAAGCGAGGGTCGCATATACATTTCGGTGTGCTGCTCCATCGATACGCGGATATCTGTCACAGGGAGATAGTATCTCAAACTAACCAAACAAAGCGAGGAGTTTCTTTCAACAGTTACAGATCGGAGTTGTAACATCCATTTCCATCGAGCCGACACAAACAAACACACACACTCGCCACACTGGATAAAATTGACTTGGAGTTGGGAATGACGCTATTCCCTGTGTCAGTCCGATGGAGGATTTGGGTTTGGCGAATTCCTGGAAAACTTTACCTGGTATCACACGTAGTGGCAACAGTGAAGTGTGGAGGAGGTCATGTTATGCTACGGGGTTAGCGTTTGGTCTCATTACAGCGCTTAAGAAAAGCTAAATGCGGAAGAATGTGAACACTTTTGCAACATTGTCTACTGCGTACAGTACAGGGGCAGTTCAGAGACGGTGACTGTGTCAGAATGTGTCACACAGTCATAGAGCGGCATGTGTGAGGCACAGATTTGTTGACAACATTTGTGAAAAGGACAGGTCTGGCTAGAGTCCCAGACCTCATCGCAACGAAACAGCCTCCAACATCATTAACTTCTCTGGTGCCGGCTCCATAGTGAATCAGACACCTTACTTGGGAGTGCCACCATGAAAGTTTATTGTGTCATACTAATATTCATTAATGGGTGACCGAATGTTTTTGGTCACATAGCGTAGGCTGCTCTGGACTCTTACTGCCAGGTCTTTGTAGTGGTTATTGTTTCAAATGATTTGTCACCTGCAATATTTTGCAGTATGTATGTTCAAAGTCAGCTACTAGTCGCTGCACAAAACGTCGATCTGCTGCAGGAAGTAATTAGTGTCTAAATACCTTTTAGTGTACGTGTACTGAGTCTTCTATTTCTTTTCAACGATTTGATACATGCCTAAACAAGTAGACATCAAACGCCTATCAGGCAATACGACCTTCATCGCTAAGGAACGCTTTTGTTCTTCGGTGTCGCCTGCTGTGTAGCGAACTCGTCTCATCAGGTCTGCTCTGAGTTGTATATCTGACGGACAATTTGGCTGTCTTTTAATATTCTGGAGACGGGGAGCAACATCTGGCGGCAGATACATTATTCATCCGGCGGCGGCGCAGGCGTGGCCTGGGTCCGTCGGCCCCAAGTGTGGCAGATTCCGGAGCAGGCTGCAGGTTGCAGGCCGTAGGCCGGGCGCCGCTACCCTTTCTCTGTACGCACCTCACGTCGCACGTTTCGCAAAAGACGATGCCAAGGGCTTGCTCGATTTGTCAGCAGAACTGTCTTTCCTACGAGCACGTCCGGAACTTTGCAACTGGTAGAGAAGCTGTCATAGACAGTCCATGAGCTTACTAAGTATGGGACGAGATTTGTGGCTGCATTTCAGACTTCCCTGGAGACAGAACTCAACACGTCTTTCGTATCAGAAAAAAATTGCAAATATGAAGGTAGTTTCAGGAGTGCTCCAAGGAAGTTTATAGGATCGTTCATTTTTAAAATTAATATTAATGACCTTGTGGGTAACGGTGACGGCTGCACGAGGCTATTCACGGAGATGTTGTTGTCTGTAGGGAGGCTGCGACGTGACAACACTGCAGCGGAATGCAGGAAGACCTCTAGAGCATCGACGGCTGGTGGAGGGATTCTAAATTGACTGGGTACCTAAACAGATGCAGTGTATTCTGTTTAAATATGAGAAGAGATCCATTATATTCGATTATAGCATCGAAGAAAATTCATTGGGAACGATTACTACCGTAAAATACCCAGGAATGACCATCGAGAGCGAATAGTACGAAAATCAGAAGTGAAATCTTCAAATTTCAACCACATTTGTTAGTTGTATGACTTGTTATTTGTATAAATACGCTGTAGAAGTAGAATATTGTTTTCACACTGCAGCGGAGTGTGCGCTGATACAAAACTTCCTGGCAGGTTAAAACAGTGCCTCGGACCGAATATCTAACTTAGGAACTTTGCCTTTCGTGGGAAAGCGCTGTATCGAGGTAAGTAGGAAGGTAATGGTGGAAGTAAAATTGTCAAGACGAGTCGTTAGTCGTGCTTAGGTAGTTCAGCTGGCAGAACACTTGTCCGAGAAAGGCAAGGGTCCCGAGTTCGAGCCTCGGTTCGGCACACAGTTTTAATCTGCCAGTAAGTTTCACTGTAGGAGCACATTTCTCCACTACTGCTAGGGGTGGGAGTATGGATATGATGAAGTGATGTAAAAATTTTAGAAAACGTCATGTTGGTATTTATTTCCTGTATTGAGTTGACTTAGAACACTTTCAAAAGTATGAAATGCAGTTTTTCTAATATTTGTGCTGCTCATTGTACGAATCAGACAGCGACAGTTAGCACTGCAGCGACCAAATAATTTTCTCAATGTGTTTCCGGATCTAAGATCAAGCCACACGGCTGAATATCACAGATAAATTTAACATCCTCCCCCGTATAGAAATAAGCATATCTCGCTTAGAGAAGCAACATAAAGGTTTGAAAACAAATAAATCAGCAGGTCCGGATGGCACCCCAGTTCGATATTACAAAGAGTACTCTACGGCACTCTCCACTTACATTGCATTTATCGTGAATATCCCGCCCAGCACACTCAAGCAACTGGAGAAAAGTGCAGGTGACTCCAGCATATAGGAAAGGTAAAAGAACGGACCCTCAAAATTACAGACCAATACACCTAACTTCTGTTTGCTGCAGGATCCTTCAACACATTCTCAGCTCGAATACAATAAACTTTCTTCAGGATAAGCAGGTTATCTCCAAGAATCAGCATGGTTTTAGAAACCATCGCTCGTGCGAAACTCAGCTTGCCCTTTTCTCACATGATATGCTGAGAAATATGGATGAAGGGCAAAAGGCAGATTTCATATTTCTAGATTTCCTGAAAGCGTTTGACACAGTGCCCCATTGCAGACTGTTAATGAAGGTACCAGAATGTGGAATAAGTTCACAGATATGTAAGTGGCTCTAAGACTTCTTAAGTAATAGAACCCAGCACGTTTTCCTCGACGACGAGTGATCATCAGAGACAAGAGCATCGTCTGGAGTGCCCCAGGGAAGTGTGATAGGACCGCAGTTGTTCTCTGTGTGTATAAATGATTTGGTGGACAGGGCGGGCAGCAATCTGCGTTTTTTTGGTGATGATGCCGTGTTGTACAGTAAGGTGTCGAAGTTGAGCGTCTGTAGGAAGATATAAGACCACTCAGACAAAATTTCCAGTTGGTGTGATGAATAGTAGCTAGACACAGATGTGGAAAAGTATAACTTAATGTGGATGAGTAGGAAGGACAAACATGTAATGTTCAGATACAGTATTATTACTGTCCAGCTTTGCACAGTCAAGACGTTTAAATATCTGGGCATAGCGTTGCAAAGTGATGTGAGGTGGAACGAGCATGTGAAAACTGTGGTGGGGAAGACAAATGGTCGGCTTCGGTTTGTTCAGAGAATTTTAGGAAAGAGTAATTCACCTGTAAAGGAGACCGCATATAGAACGCTGGTGCTATCTATTCTTGAGTACTACTCGAGTGTTTGGGATCCGTACCAGGTCGGATTGAAGGAAGACATCGAAGCAATTCAGCGATGCTTGATTTGTTACCGGTAGGTTCGAACAAACTTTATGTTACGGACATGCTTCGGGAACTCAAATGGGAATCTCTGGAGGGAAGACGACGTTCTTTTCGTGAAACACTACTGAGAAAATTTAGAGAACAGACATTTGATGCTGACTTTCGGCTCTCATGGGGGCGTACAACAGTGGTTTTTCCCTCCCTCTACTTGCGTGTTGAATAGAAGGGGAAATGACAAGTAGTGGTACGGAGTACCTTTCGCCACGCACCTAACGGTGGCTAGCGGAATACCTATGTTGAAGTTGATATAGATGTAGATCCTCTCAGGAGTCGTATGGAGTAAAACAGTAGAGATTCAGCCATGTATGTATGTCACATGTGCATATCTTCAACAAGTTCTGCTAAGCTCTTGGATAAATTTTAACCAAACTTGGTACTCGTATTACTAACTAGCAATACGGTGGCAGTATACAATGCCATTCATTGGGATGAGAGTAAGGGATGAGAAAGGGGATGGAGGAGGTGGCAAAGAGAGAGGTATGAGGAGATGGACAGAGAGAAAGGGAGGAGGAAATAGAGAGGTGGGACGGGGAGATGGACAGAGAGTGGCGGAGAAGGAGATCGACAGATGGATACAGAGAGGAGGGAGTGACACAGACATCGTGCGTTATCTACCAAGCTGTTCTGAAAGAATTCCTCATTTTTTTGGCACGTGGATGAAGTCTACAGACGTGCAACACAGTGCCGAGAACGCCATAACACTGAAAACGCGTTTTGTTAAAAGTAGGACTTTAGAATGTTTTCCACATCCATTCTTCAATTAACATACGAAAACACACAGTGCAATGTTTACACGTTTACGAGTCAGGGCTAAAGTCAGACACGGATCGAGTACTAGAGATGGATTAACAATAAATTAATTATCTGTGGTACACTGGCCAACTTGAGTGCTGTTTTAGGCTGTTCTCAATGCTTGTCAAGGCTAGGTCCACATCGTCGTCTAAGGAAAACAATAAAGCAACAGTTAAGATATGTCAATAAGTGACACAAAATCATGATACGAGTTCAGGCTTGATCGCTTTTTATTTTCATATGCATTTCGGGTAAGCCATAATCACAGAATCTATCAGACAAGATAACAACAAACGAGAGGTTTTATAAATACACTTTTCCAAACCATATAAAATAAAAATAAAAAAGACACAACGCATTAAAAGGACACCAATACACATTAGATCATCAGATTCCGATGTACATCTATGGTACGTTCCATACATCCTACGTTATCGTGTGGAGAGAACTGACGAGATGTTGTGTACAGATGCCCTTCCAATGTAGATTTTCTTTACAGTTTATTTATACACATATGATCTGTATACAAATAGTTATAATTTGAAAGTTTCAGGCATATTAAAAATCTGTGCCGGAACGGGACTCGAACCTAGAAACTTTACTTCCCCGGTCCATGCTCTTACCGACTTCAGCTTTCATTTTGTTCGGTATTGTTCGTTGAGTTTGATCTCGGTGGAAGTCACATCACATCTCTTCAAGCTGATCGTTGATTGTTTTACTCAGTTTTTTTATTACAGAAGACAACCAGCCCTCTGACCGGACACGCTGAGCTACCATGCCGGCACCGACTGAGCCATCCTAGAACGATTCGTACAGTAAACTAATTAGTACAAATGTTTATATGTGGCGTACAGTTCATACGATTTGCAGGCCGATAGCGCACACAATTTTCTTCACTTAGCGTAACAGACAGTTGCGACTAGAGTAAGGGCATCTGGCTACGAGAGCAATATAAAAATAATTGATAGATTCTGCACACTGAACATTATTATTGGAGTCAATCACAGGATGAACAGTCATCACCGAAGTGTACTGCGCCCATTAGGCGTCTGAACGAATGAAACGTAGCAGTGATGAGTGCAAAACTGAATGTATTTGGTTTTGGCTGTAAATATGTTAACAGCGAGGTGTTCATTACCAAGAGAAATTTAACTGCACGCATTTTAGCAGTGTAATTCGTAAACAGATTTCGGTGTGTGGTTATCAATCTTCAGAAACATCAAAACTGTAGAAAGTCTAAAACCATGCTTACAGTACTATTATTTCTGAGCTTTCGGCACTTTGTATCATACAGTCGATGCAGACGTTCTGTCGTTTTTATGAATGCTGCCCGCGCTGAGCAGTGCCCCGCTGCGCTAACAACAGAGGCGTTACCACAGTTAGACCAAAGATTCTACGATTAAAGACAGTCGCGTGTGAAGCACGGCGCGAACACAGCCGGAAAAATCTCTGGAAGGCATTTCCTATATTTGTTTATTGCTCGTAGCTCTCCCATAAACTACGCTTCGCCGTGTGTGTGTGGCATGTTTCACATCGATGAGGAGCTCGTAACTCGCCACACAGCATATATTTCCGATACAACGCGACGCTCCCTCATTCCAGAGATAGCAACAGCGTCTTCCCCGTCGGAGCCAAAGAATTTGTCGCCGCGTCGTACGACACACCGCCGAGTCGGCCCGCTGCTCGCCCGCGGCCAGCCGTTAAAGATATTCGATACGGGGACTTTGGGAGCCAATATATATAAAGGCGCGGGGGAGCAGGGCCAAGGGACAGCGTCGTAACTCGCACGCAGCGCTGAATCACCGGGCCGTATTATCCGCGCGAGATCGCCGATCAGACACGGCGCATACGCCGCCCCTTCCCCGCGGCGTAACTCTGCCGCGGCTGGAGACAAATGTAAGACAGCGCCGAGGACAGGACAGGGGAGCCAGCCGCCTGGAATAAGCCCGTCCTCCGCGCCTGCCCATGTGGACCAACTTGTACGTCTGCGACCGTATCCAGCCTCCAGCTCAACACAGCGAGGACTTCAGGGGGACACAGGTACACGTTTGCAAATGGAGCTGCAATAGTCGCTACAACATGTAGTACCACTAGGTCTGTACTCCGCAGACCAGCTAATGATGTCTGACGGAATGTGCTTTACGTACCACTGTTACTCCACACCCACCTCCGTCCTTTTCTGTTCCAGTTCCAAATGTTTCGCTAAGAGAACGATTCTTAGAGCCCTTCCGTATGTACTCCAGTATCTCTAATTTCACCTTCCTTGTGTTTTCGCGGGATTTTCATTGTCATTAAAAATAAGCCCACCTCTCAAGTGGTAGTAGATACGTCCCTGGTTATTAAATATACGAGATTATTATAAATGATGGAAGAGATTTGGCGGGTCTGGGTGGCCGAGCGGTTCTAGGTGCTACAGTCTGGAACCGCGCGACCGTTACGGTCACAGATTCGAATCCTGCCTCGGGCATGGATGTGTGTGATGTCCTTAGGTTAGTTAGGTTTAAGTAGTTCTAAGTTCTAGGGGACTGATGACATCAGAAGTTAAGTCCCATAGTGCTTAGAGCCATTTGAACCATTTGACACTTTTGTTGTGTATGTATTGGGTACATGCAGAGCTAGTAGCGTTTTTCCGTAGGTTTCATAAACACCGCAGGTACACATAACAGAGATGTTAGTGATCAATACTATGTTCTCCTTCACTATTTACAACAGTCTATCAGCTCTTTAGTAATCACTTGCTTTTGCGACGGAGAACTGGTCGAGTCTTATCTGGAGCATATTTTCATCCTAGAGAGCGGAAAATGTGAAACTATGAGGGCATAAGATGAGGTGAAAGAGGTGGGTGCGGCATGATTTCCCAAACCAAGGTTTGCTGTGAATCTAGCAGAACACGGGCAGGCATTTTCGTATAGTAGCATCACTCATCTGGTCTTCCTGGTCGTTTTTCTTGGATTGCTTCTGCAAGAAATCTCAGTTGTTGACAATAAATGTCAGCAGTAATGGTTACACCCCGGTTGAAGCAATTCGTAGGACATTAGACCGCCGCTCTTTCACCAGATGTGTGACATCTTAAGTCGTTATATGGGGAGACGCGGCTTTGTTTGGACTCAACCATTCTTTTCCTTATGTTAATATAAAAAGACATCATTATCGTAACTAGTAACGATACGGGATAGGAATACTCGGTGTTGTTCACGAATCAACTGATGACGAGCAAGCAGAGGTTGATATACTGGTGTGACGTCGGTGGCATTTGTTACGTCATATACAAAAAATTACATATATATTTTAAATATTTGTATTTTTAATTTATCAGTATGAATTTTTGTTTTGTTTGAGCATGACTCCTTCTCTCAGGGATATTATCTTTTCTTATAACTTTTACTTACGTACATAAGTAAATATGAAACGGGTTCTTGAGGGGCCGCTGTTATTCATGTACCAACTTTAGATTTTGAACGTGGTGACTAAAATACAGTTGCCGTAAACTGAATTGAATGTAATTTTGTTAATTTCTATTTATTGACTGCAGAGCAAGGCTCGAGAGAATTTCGATTGTTGCCGTGGAGCGGCCAAGATAAAACTTACTGAACTCATTGAATCTGTATAATTTTAAAAAAATGAGCTTTAACGTAAATTAATTATCTGTTGCAATTTAGGAAGGTTCTTACAACGAAATCTCTCGCATTTACATTTACTGTTAACACTTTAAATATAAATTAATACTTCGGCGCGTAATGGTCGACCAGAGGCTGCATCGGAAAATGAGCTTCTCGCAGCGCAAATTACTAAAAAAAATGCTTATTAAAAATAATTAGCCACTGCGAGCATTTGAGGTGACAACTGTTACAAAGAAAATCATTTTGTGATAACAATAATATTTTATTTTAGTAGAAATACGAATAACGTACATAAAATATGTGTAGCCGCTCAATGGCTGCCTTCCGTGTAGCGAAACAAAACAGTGTGAGTACCATAAAGTACGTCCTTCCTCCTCGGCCGTACAATCGCGTCTCGTTCGATCCTTTTTTATTTTCAGAGACATTAAATAAAGGTGTTACTCTTAAATTATCGCTGCATATCAGTTGTTTAAAGAACATTAACTATATCTTTTACATTAATTATGTTCATAAAATACTTTATCTGCGGTTTACAACCGATAAAAATGTCAATATTTATGTGAGGTACCCTCACACTGGGCACCCGCTGATTTTTATGATTTTGGCTTGCTTCCGCATTACATGCAAAAGCCGCACGAAGGTGGATTGATCACGGTTCATCACTTTTGCCAGTTTTCAAATACACTGACGTGCATAGTTGAGGATTAATGATTTTAAACGATCTTCATGAAATCCCGAAGGTCTCCCTAATGTGGAGAATCACTAATGTCAAGACGATCCTCCACAAAACAGAAATTCTTGCTGTGCTATGTGCAATGGCATTGTCTCCTTATACGGCGCAAATGTTTCTGGTTGTCCCCGTTCCCGTCATCCATCTGTTGAAATGAAACAGAAGAATCTCCACTAGGCATTCCATTTTGTAGTGTCCACAGCTCCACTCACTATCTCAAAATGACAAAAACAACTCCCTTCACTACCTCCAAATAACAAAATGACAATATGTAAACTCAAATACCAACAGTGAACTACAAATAAAAAATGATAATCGATAAATAAACCCATACTAACCGGGATACCAACATGCAAAACAAAAATCCCACGAACTTATCCACCAATCTAATATTATAAATGATTGAAGCGATTTCACAGATTTTCTGAAGCTGTGTTATCTGATTTACTGTCACAGAGCTTCGCACAGACATAGAAGAACTCAAAAAGTTTATTTTTACATATTTCAAGTGTTCCATATCTGCCCTTCTACTGATTCAGTAGATATTAATACATCAAGACGACCATCAGGTTCCTCCCCAGCTCGGAGCAGCATATCCGTATCAGTCTGTTCAAAGTCTGTTGATATGAGCTCGCAGTTCTGGTGGTTTTGTTGGTAGAGAAGTCCTAAACACTGAAACTTTTTTACATAACCCCAACTCAAATAAACCGCATGGAGTATTCGAGAGAGAGTGAAGGCCATGACACGAAAAGCTGATCACCAACATTACTACGACTGATACTACTGTTTTTCAGCTTTCTGTTTAAGAATTCAGGGACATCGTGATGGAAGTGGGATGGTGCACCATCCGGTTTGCAGATGAAGTCCATACCATCCGTCACAATTTGTGACATGAGCCAGTTTTCCTGCATTTCCAGAAAAAAGTGTCCTGTAAGAGTGCTGCATACTAGCGTGGGGATTCTTTATCCTCCACATCCGCACATTCTGCGTGTTTACTGTGCCATTCACAAGAGAAGATGAGTTTTTCAGGAAATCCACCCCCTTGCACAAACTGTTGCAACGAAGTCGGAAATTCAAACCCTCTGACTTTGTCATCGGGAGTCCGGGGTTGTAGCAATTGCAGGCGCTATGGCTTCATCGTCACTCGCTTTCTCGAGATCTTCCAAACGGTTGGTTGTGGTATGCTCAACTAAATGGATCATTTGTTCATTGACTTTATGGGCTCACTCACTACATGCCAATCTGTTGATTTCCTCTTAAAGACGCATCCAGAAGCTTTAAATCACAAGTACTATCAACGAATGGAGTTGGCAGTTGGTGGATCTTTTTGCACTGTTATGCAGACTGATGTGAACACACTTCAAGCACTGCAGCTTACGCACCTACTACGTTCTTCGTAGTAATGGATATATTACCAATAGCTGTATACACTGTTAGGCGCGAACGCCATCTCCTCCTAAAATAACGTGGTTGTCGTGTCAGTTTAATTTTTTTAATTTTATCAACGAAAGGACTGGTACTTTATCTCAGCTTCTACAGAGTGGTCCACTGATAGTGACCGCGCCAAATATCTCACGAAATGTGCATCAAACGAGGAAACTACAAAGAACGAAACTTGTCTAGCTTGAAGGGGGAAACCAGATGGCGCTGTGGTTGGCCCTCTAGATGGCGCTGCCATAGTTCAAACGCATATCAACTGCGTTGTTTTAAATAGGAACCCCTATTTTTATTACATATTCGTGTAGTACGTAAAGAAATACAAATGTTTTAGTTGGACCACTTATTTCGCTTTGTGATTGATGGCGTTGTAATAGTCACAAACGTATGGCTCACAATTTTAGACGAACAGATGCTAACAGGTAGGTTTTTTAAATTAAAATACAGTACGTAGGTACGTTTGAACATTTTATTTTGGTTGTTCCAACGTGATACATGTACCTTTGTGAACTTATCATTTCTGAGAACGCATGTGTTTACAGCGTGATTACCTGTAAATACAACATTAATGCAATAAATGCTCAAAACGATGTCCGTCAAGCACAATGCATTTGGCAATAAAAAATGGGGGTTCCTATTTAAAAAAACGCAGTTGATATCCATTTGACCTATGGCAGCGCCATCCAGCGGGCCAATCATAGCTCCATCTGGTTTCCCCCTTCAAGCTACACATGTTTCGTTCTTTGTAATTTTTTCGTTTGACGCTTATTTCGTGAGATATTTGGCCTGGTCACGATCAATGGACCATGCTGTATAGAAGTGTGTCACATCACCAACAGCTTTAATCTTGGCACAATTCAGCGCACCTTTACCCATATGGACAAAGAGTCTGATTCATTTACTTTACAATGAGTCCTTGTCCTAATCTATTGATAATATATCTATATTGATAATATATCTATCATTGATAATATATCTATTACTACGAAGAGCTTTCTTGGCGTGTGTCACCATCTTGCCTAGCTGCTCACTGCTGTGCTCTCATGGTTTGTGTCTGAAATGCGGCTACAGCAGTACAAATGATTCTGAGTTTTACTATGTAAATGTTGAGCTTTGTCACAATATACCAATTATGTGGCTACAGTAAATATATGAAATCTCTTCAATCTTTTGTAATAACCATGTACTCTTATATGAGTTTAAGTGAAAGTTGACGTAATTTGTAATTTAAATAATAATCTCAGCTTATCACCATCATGTGTAACACATGTGAACCACAGGTTAATTGTAACATCTATTGCTACCCTGTACAATGTCCTCCTCTCCACTGGATTTTACCCCGACCTGTGGAAGACTTCCCGTGTCCTGCTGTTCCCTAAACGTAACAAACCCCCCTCTGATAACTATTCCTATCGTCCCCTCTGCCTCACCTCCGTGTTCAGTAAGGTCTCTGAGACCATCCTCTCTCACCGTATTCACCGCCACCTTAACCGGCACCACCTCCTTCCCTTTACCCAATGCGGCTTCCGGCCTTCCTTCTCAGCTGACAACCAGCTCCTTAACCTTACCAATCTTCTTTCCCTCACTTATCTCCCGTCGCTCCGCAATTTTTGTTTCCCTTGATCTCCAGAACGCCTATGACCGTGTCTGGCATCCCAGGCTCCTCTTCAGACCTGTGCTCTCCCCATCAACTTCGTCCCTCTCGTTGCTTCCTTGCTCTCCCATCGTCCCTCCTATGTGACTATCCACAATTCCAACTCCCATACTTTCTATCCCTCTGCTGGCGTGCCCCAAGGCTCTGTCCTTTCCCCTCTCCTCCTGTACACTGCTGATATACCCAAACTTCCCCTACCTGTTCATCTTCTCCAGTTTGCTGATGACACCGCTTTCCTAGCCCTTTATCCTATCCTTCAACTGTTCCAACGTACCCTCCAAACCTACCTTGACCAATTCACCACTTAGTGCAACCGGGGGTTCCTCTGTATCAACCCCTCCAAGACCTAGGCGATCATTATAGGCTGCACCACCCGCTCCTTCCGTCTCCATGATTTCTACCTCACCATTTATGGCCGTCCTATACACCTCACTTCTACCCTCAAATACCTTGGCCTCACCCTCGACCGCCACCTCACCTGGACTCCCCGTCTCCTTACCATCCAAAACAAAGCTCACAACAGACTCTGCCTCCTGAAACTCCAGTCCAGCTGGATGTGGGGTCTGCATCCTTCCACCATCCTTCACGCCTACAAATCCTTGATCCGCCCCATCCTCTGTTATGGCAGCATAGCTTGGATTTCCGCCCCTCCCCGGTTCTATAAAGCCCTCCAAATCCTCGAACGCCATGCCCCCCCTGCCTCACCTGCCACATCCACCTTCCGTCCACCACCCGCATCTTCTATGACCTCATCCCCTTCCCCCACCTTCTTCTTTTCATCTGCACACTATATATTGTCCGCTGCCTTGATCCCCCTTACCCCCTGGGGTCTCCCTTCCTCTCCACCCCCCAACCTGTAGCACACCTTTACCGCTGTGTCCCACACTCCCTCCATCTCCACACCCTCCGCCTGCTTTCCCAGTGCAACTTCCATCTACCCCTCCTGGAAGATGAGCTTCGCCTTGACATCTACCCTTCCTACCAACTCTAACCCCATCTTCCTGCCTCCTCCTCAGGGCTCTCTACGACTCTCAAGAAGTACTGCGAAATATTAATCGATCTTTTTCATGCTCAGTATACAAAATTTTATGGATAAAGTTACCACACAGTTAAAATTTCATATAATTAACTTACATACCTCCGAAGACATAAATTTTTACCTAAAACACATAATAGCCGTGGTGGCATTGTGAACCAGAGTAAGCACTATAATGTCTTCATCTATATAGTATTAACCGAAACTACAGCTACGAAGGTTGGTTCATATACTCTAATTTTCTAGAGATGTCCTTCGTTTCATTACCACAGGTTTCTGACGCAGTTATATGTACATTGGGAAATTATTATTTCATTGTGTTTTGGTTGTGTGAGTGTTTTAGAGATACTGCGAGAGTGAAAGGAGAACATACGTAAATTGAGAACCTGATACTTTCTTAAAACTATATAAATGTAAGCGTGAGAAAGTTGTTTTCTAATAGCGGAATTTTTGACGTAGATGGGAGTGAGATTGATTTTGTAAAAGGCAGCCAAAAGGGGCGTTGTGTATTAAATTTATTAGTAATTTATTTTGTGGAAAGGAATCTATTTTGTTCTCACTAAATTTTATTTAGTTTCGGAATTACGAAATTTCTAGTCTAAATTACTTGTCTCAATGTAACTGGCTGACATTAGAAATACCGTGAATATAGAAGTGCTCGACATAATCTGATTGGTTGCTTAACGCACTGGCCAATAGGAATTCAGCAGTTCCTGCGCATTTGAGTTAGACTATGTGCTTCAGATGTATAAGTCGATATAGCCGCTCGGTAGCCGTCTTCAAGTAAACAGCTATGTTAAATCGTGCTGATCAAATTTGTGCCAATATGAAGAAATCTGCTCATTTGATCAGTTCTCCTATAGTTGATGAAAAGCGACTACAGTGTTGAGTATTTTGAGAAAGTTTGACCTTTGTAAGCGATTTATTTTAGGAGATTTCGCGTGTAAAAATTTCGAGTCGTACATTAAACTTGACGTGGCGTGTTTCGTGTAAAGTGCGACACATTATGGAGAGCACTTCTGTACAAGAAGACTACAGAACGACTGACTAACTCGCAAATAGTTGTAGTTCACTGACAGTTTAGGACGTTCAAAATATCGGGTCGGACTAAATATCTTGTGGCTGCGTTTGGGTGTGAACTTTTTACAGAGACAGTCAGTAACATTGCACAATTAGTGTCGTGATATTAAATAAGGTCTTGAGAGCCATTTTCCGTGCTTTAAAGACAATAAACCAGCTTACAGGAAATTTTAGAGATTTCTCAAAGGAGTAATGCAAGAATCCCGAACGTCCGATAGTTTACCTAACTTTCAGATGCTGTCCACGGTCTGGAGTTTATGATCTTTGCGTGGTAGGTATTTAGCTGACTTTTCATCAACGCTGCTTTTATCAACTAAACCAGCATCTACCATTGCAGAGTGAAGGGGCAGACAACCTGAAACCCATCCAGGTAGGTGAACAGACAGTTTAAAGGATAGTGAGAGACCTACCCGCCCCGCCGCAGACGGACATTTTCAGCAACGTCTCTAAAACAATGTTCATCACTCGGCGGTTCGAACACCGTCTCTCAGTCACTAGCTTCAAAACATTCATGACCCCTGATGGGGAAGTGGTAAGAGTGTTTCTTTTTATCTCCTCTAAGCACTCTCGAAAATCTGTAAACGTAGTTTTTTTCTACGTACATACACAAACGCACGCACGCACGCACGCACACACACACACGCACACACACACACACACACACACACACACACACACACACACAGACATTTGTATGTGTACATGCATCGGTGTAAGCAAGTGAGTGAACATCAAGAGTGGTGTAGTAATTCTCTTTTTTTCTAGTTCTATACCTCAGTGGAGAGATTGGGAGGTACTGTTAAGGCACTAGCTTTTGTGAAAACGGTAAGTGAAACAAGCCTACGAGGTACTACAGCCATCTACCTCAAATTAGCTAAAAGACAGTACAGAAATCAGAAATGTTTTGCGAGTACTAAATTATCACTCACGTCCAGTTTTCAGTATTGTGTGTTACATAGAAGCATACACATTAAATGCCGTCATATGGCATTAAAGACACCCTGGATTCATTACCAAGGAATATCCTTACAAGCAAAACTTTAACAGTGGTTGCTTCGATATCAACATAGCGAATCAAAACGTCCCAACGCGATTTGTTTATCCATTTTTGTGGTACAGTCTCTGCTATCCTTGTGGATAAATACGTACTTTTTCATCTCCATTTTTATCGTCCTTCTGCTACACCATGCCTCAAACGATTCGATTATCTTCCGTCCCGGTCTTCTCGCATCCTCTGACCTAAATGCAATGCTATACTCTACAAGTATGTTCTCAGATATTTCTTCCTCGAATTAAGGCCCATAACTGATACTGGTAGACTTCTATTAGTGAGCAGTGTCCTCTTCGCCTGTGCTTCGTATGTCCTCTACGCGTCGTCCGTTATAAATGATTACGCTTCCAAGGTAGCAGAACATACTTAAATTTGAAAAATGCCACGTACCACCTTGAGCACTTGGTAAAATTCTATATTTGCACAACCATTTTCGGTCGACTGACCATCATCAGTTTCGTAAAGGTATTTACAACATCATATCAGGCGAAGTATATAATCATTAATGTCACATTATTGAACCATGAATTAGACACTGTTTTCATATCGTAAAATGAATTACATCGTTAATTGTATAACCATATGAAGACAGTGTGTAATTCATTGTTTTATATCTAACGTCAGCTGTGAATACTATTATGAACCTGGTGAGAGTCAATCGATGATGCTGTTCCGCAAGTCTCGTGGTGTGCCGGCAGTCTCATACGTTCTACACACCAACATGAATAGTCTTTGTGTTGCCACTCCCCCAACGATTTTAGAATTTCTGATGGATTATTGTCTACCCATAATTCCTTACTTGATCTTAAGTCACCCAAAAGTCTTTTAAGTACTGTTTCTAATACTGGATGCCCTATCTCTTCCCTGTCAACTCCTGTCTCTTTTTCCGTCATGTCATCAGTCTAGTCCTCCCTCTCATAGAGGTCTTCAGCACATTCTCTCCACCTATCCACTCTCTGCTCTGTATATAATAGTGGAATTGCAACTGAACACTTAACGTTATTGCCCTTGCTTTTAATTTCACAAAAGATTGTTTTTATTATTCTGTTTCTTGAGTCAGTCATCCGACAATCATTTCTCTTTCGATTTCTTCACATTTCTTCATCCTGCCATTTCATCTTAGCTTCCAAGCACTTGCTATTTGTACCTTTCCCAAGTGACTGGTATTTCTGTATTCCTGAATTTCCCTGGAGTTATTTGTATTTTCTTCTTTCTTCGGCAAACTGAAGTATTTATTCTGTTACCCCTAGTTCCCTCACAGTTACCTTCCTTGTATCTCGTAACTATGTTTTTGTTTCTAGCTTCGGCAATTGACATTTTTAGAGACGTCAAATCCTCTCCAAAAGGAACTACCTAGTGAACTATTCGGTTCTGCAGTGTCCTTAGCCTTATAGAACTTCAAGAGTGTCTCGTGATTCATTAATACTTCCATACCCCACTTCCTTGGGCATTGATTCTTGTTGTGTCGCCTCTTTAGCATAAGACTGTTCATGATAGTTAAAAAACTGTTATGTAATTCTGTATCTGTCGCTGGGTACGCCTTACAATCCGATATCTGATTTCGGAATCTCTGTCTGACCATGACGTTCCCACACCTCCCGCCCTTTTCCAAATATACCTCCTGTGATTCTTGAAAATACATTCGCTTATTAGCATCTGAATTTTATTACAGACCTCAGTTAGCCTTTGTCCTGTCTCATTCCTACTGCTAAGTCCATATTCTCTTGTAACAATTTCTTGTTCTCCTTTCCCTACATCTTCATTCCTATCACCCATGACTACTAGATTTTCATCTCATTTTACTTACTGAATTACCTGTAGAACATCCTCATATACTATCGCTCTCTATATTCTTCATTACCTGTTGAATATCCTCATACACCATCTCTATCTCTTCATATTCTTCTCTTGTAACGTCAGCATGTACACTTGAACTGTTGTTGTTGGTGTTGGTTTGCTGTCGATTCTGATGAGAAAAACCTGCCGCTGAACTGTTCACAATATATTACTCTCTGTTCTACCTTCCTATTCATAACGAATCCTACTTCCGTTATACCGTATCTGTTGCTGTTGACATTACCCTATACTCGTCAGACCAGAAATGTTTGTCTTCTTTCCATTTCATTTCATTGCCGCCCACTATATACTGATTGAGCTTTAGGAGTCTTTGTATATGACCTAATCGGAGAATAGCAGCTTATGGCTTATATGTGACGTAGATTTCCGAGCCTTCTCAGTAACCTCTAGAGGACGGCAGACCATCTTCATTAAGGCCGCTACCCTGCCGTCTGATACGATTCGTTGGAGTCGGCGTTGGGCGTGTACGCACGGCGGCGGCTCCGCCCGTTGTTTTCTGTAGCTGGCGGGCGGACCCCTGCCGCGGCAGCCGTGGGCCCAGACCGCATCAAAGGGCGCCGGCGTCCGCCACTGTAGCCGCGGGACGGCGGGGAGGGGGCGGGTGTGCGGGGGCGGCGGCGGCGGCGGCTTCCGGCGCCGTGATTGACGGGCGCGCCTGGCGCTGACGGCCGCAGATGTCGCGTCAGCAGTCAGCGGCCTCCTGACAGCCGCGCCCGCGGGCGCCCCGCGGCCGTTTCCGCTCACGGCAATCTCCGGAGAGTCAGCGTCCGTCCAGCACGCTAGACGCAGATCACTATAAGTATGAACTGCGATGCTGAACGCTATTCATATCACTACCTACGTTTAAGGGTTAGATACCTTTCCCTGTTCGAAAACCAAGCAATTCAAAGCTGGAGCGCACCATCTTCGTGATCGTCCGATTCTTCTTCTACGTTTGGCTCTGGAGTCACAGGTTTTCCACGGTATCTACGACGGCATGCAGGAAAGTAACGCCTCCGAATTTTTTATTTCGTTCTCAATGTCGATTGAGATATTGCATGTCATGCAACGAGGTGACCAAAGTCATGGGATAGCGATATGCACCCACGCAGATGGCTGTACTATGGTGTACACAAGATATAAAAGGGAAGCGCAGTTCCGAATCTGCCATTTCTACTCAGATGATACAAGTGAAAATATTTCCGAACTGATTATGAACGCACGACTGGAATTAACAGACTTTAACTTACAGTAACGTACAACATACATTGTCCTCCTTTGCAAAAACAGACATAATGTCTTATGGGATAACAGCAATCAGTGATTTTATAATGTTACTTTAAATCCGTCTTGATTGCAAATTTTTTTTATTATTCATATGACCGGTTTCGGTTCATTCAGAACCATCTTCAGATCTGTAAAAATAATTATACTAATTTACTATTTCACGAAAGCAAATCTTTTTCATCCTATCTTATCAACATCAAATGTACCAGAACGTACCTGATATTTAAGTTACAGGAGTAACCCGTCCAATTCAGCAACTTTCACATGCTACGTCACATAAAATTGGTTGGCAGAGTGCACGTCATTTATATTAATTATGACACTATTACCGACAGGTGGCGTCTGGTACATTTGTTACATTCCATTTGCACATACTGTATTCAGTAGATCTTTTTTATATTAAAAATATGTAATTAAAATATGTAGATGTCAAAGCTAAAATCTGTACTTGTCAGGATTAAAAAACAGTAAAATTATCATTTTTATACGATCTAACAGGCATAGGGCGATTTATATATCTATGGTGCTGGTGTGAACTTGTTTTCTTCTACGGTCTGCTTCCGTGGTTCCCGCCACTTTGGTGTTGTGCCGCGGTCAGCTCAGTCGTCTGCTGTCCATCGCCGCGGGCAAGAGGGCCGCACAGGAGGGCCCCGTCAACGACGCCAGGCGTTGCACGCGTCTTCCGGCTTCTCCACCGCGCACCATCTCTCATCCCTTGGCCTGGATCTCCATACGCAACAGTTGTCATCTTAGTAGGTCGTCATAAATGCTAAAATAGGCGTTATGATTGAATTCGCTTTGTTCGTTGAGGATTAAATCCGGATCTTTATTTTTATGGGTGTATATTTCGATCTCTTCTAAAATGTTAAGGAACCGTCCCTTGTGAGCTCTATGCAGGATGTCTAAGTTGTTTTCAATATTCGTGACTGAGTGCTTTGTCGCAGCCATATGCGCCCCAAAAGCTGTTTTGTTTTGAGAGTAGGTGTGCTCCCTGAATCTGGTTTCAAAGTTCCTACCAGTCTGCCCTATATATTGTTTACAGCAGTCATTACATTTGATTTTATATACACCTGAATCCTGAAATTTATTCCTATTACATATTCTGTGCCGGAGCTTCAATTTTAACGTGTTATTTGTTCGGAACCCTATTTTAACGTCGGATTTACGAAAGCATCTTTCAATTTTGTCTGCAATTCTTCCATTGTAAGTGAGAGCTACATATTTTTTCTTGTTGTTCCTCTTAACTGCTACTTGCCTTCCTTCTGTTTGTTCCATTTGCCTCTTCTTTATCTTCCTATAAATATTCATCACCTGCTTACACGTATATCCGTTCGCTACGGCCACTTGTTTTAAAATACTTAACTCCTTTTCTACTTCGTGTTGGCTTAGTGGCAATCTTAGTAGCCTGTATACCATCGAAGTAAAATATGCCCATTTGTATCGCGGTGGGTGACAAGAGCGCTCGTTGATAACTAGATCTGTACACGTAGGTTTTCTGAATATGCTAAATTCATGCTTCCCATTTTTCTTTATTAGTTTTAAATCTAAGTAATCTATACGGTTGTTTTCTTCAAATTCCATGGTGAATCTAATTTTCGGGTGTTGAGAGCTCATTTTTTGTGCTAAGTTTTCGATATCATTTTTATCTCCTTTGTATAATAAAATGGAGTCGTCCACATATCTCCTGTAATATACAATTTTCTCAGCGATATTAGGATTTTCATCAAAGAATTTGTTTTCTAAGTGATTTACAAAAATGTCAGCCAGCGTCCCAGCTAAACTGTTCCCCATTGCCAGCCCGTCTTTCTGTTGATAAATTTTACCATTGAAAGTAAAGTAATTGAACGACAAGACATGTTCCAACATTTCCACTAGTTCAATCACTTCCCCCAGTGCCAATTTACCATGAGTGAGGAGATTGTTCTTAATGATCTCAATCGTTTCTTTTACGGGAATGTTTGTGTACAGATTGGTGATATCCAATGAAGCTAGTGACGCATTCTGAGGTATAAGTACGTCTTTAATTTGCTCGGCAAATTCGTAGCTGTTGCTAATGTTGAAAGTCCGACGATATGTATATGCCGCCCTCAATCTGTTATTTAGCTCTTTATTTAATTTATAACTTGGGCTGCTGGTGTTATTAACGATTGGGCGAATCGATTTTTCAACTTTATGGAGCTTTATTTGTGATCGTAATTCGGGGATTCGCGGATTCATTACTTTCAGTTTAAACTTTTCCTCCTCTGTGAATAGAAACATACTGTTATCTATTTGTTTCCTTATTTCTGTTTGAAATTTCTTGGTTGGATCTTTCTTGACTTCTACTATTCCGTTTTCCATAAAGAACTTTTCAGTTTTCTCTATATAGTCTGTATCGTGTATTAAAACCATAGTGCCGCCCTTATCTGCCTTTGTGACGATAGCCTTACGTGATTCTAACTTCTTATTCAAGCCCTTAAGAGTTAGTAGTTCGTTTCTGTTCTTGTGAGCAGAGTGCATTTCATCTATAATCGACTTCTTTACTTTAATTGCCGTGTTTGTCTGTTCGTATCTATTCATATTTGCGATATCACATGCAATTTTCACTTCTGCGACAGTCTTTTTTATTGTATTTGAGTTAATTGCGGGATTTAGGTTATATTGCAGGCCTTTATTTAAAAGATTCTGCTCATCTTTTGTTAATTCTATCTCAGTTAAGTTCACGACCCTCTCATAAAAAGTATGCAACTTTTTATACGCCGTTTCGTTATCAGTATTAAAATCTACACCTAGGTTAAAAAGCTTCTTCTGATGTCTGTTTAGAGTTAATTCTCGCTCCCTGCCAATTCTATTTTCAATCTCTCTGCTTACGTATGTGAACTGTAATGGAGATAAAATGTCACCTAAAATCAAGTGAAGATTAAAAGCTTCTCTATTTAACTTGTCTTTCATTTTATATGCTTCTCGAATTTGAGTTTTAATCCATAATACTTCACTTTTACGTTTTACTATTTGTGCTATGTTTGACATATTCCTGATTTTTACTTTTGCGTAGTTAGGAGTAATCCCTGCGTCTAAGCATGTTTTGTTAAATTTTATTTTCAAGTTTTCTTTCATTATCTTTGTCCTAATACGTAAGAACTTCGTAATGTATCCCGAAACCTGACGTGGCACAAACTTTGCAAAAACAGACATAATGTCTTATGGGATAACAGCAATCAGTGATTTTATAATGTTACTTTAAATCCGTCTTGATTGCAAATTTTTTTTATTATTCATATGACCGGTTTCGGTTCATTCAGAACCATCTTCAGATCTGTAAAAATAATTATACTAATTTACTATTTCACGAAAGCAAATCTTTTTCATCCTATCTTATCAACATCAAATGTACCAGAACGTACCTGATATTTAAGTTACAGGAGTAACCCGTCCAATTCAGCAACTTTCACATGCTACGTCACATAAAATTGGTTGGCAGAGTGCACGTCATTTATATTAATTATGACACTATTACCGACAGGTGGCGTCTGGTACATTTGTTACATTCCATTTGCACATACTGTATTCAGTAGATCTTTTTTATATTAAAAATATGTAATTAAAATATGTAGATGTCAAAGCTAAAATCTGTACTTGTCAGGATTAAAAAACAGTAAAATTATCATTTTTATACGATCTAACAGGCATAGGGCGATTTATATATCTATGGTGCTGGTGTGAACTTGTTTTCTTCTACGGTCTGCTTCCGTGGTTCCCGCCACTTTGGTGTTGTGCCGCGGTCAGCTCAGTCGTCTGCTGTCCATCGCCGCGGGCAAGAGGGCCGCACAGGAGGGCCCCGTCAACGACGCCAGGCGTTGCACGCGTCTTCCGGCTTCTCCACCGCGCACCATCTCTCATCCCTTGGCCTGGATCTCCATACGCAACAGTTGTCATCTTAGTAGGTCGTCATAAATGCTAAAATAGGCGTTATGATTGAATTCGCTTTGTTCGTTGAGGATTAAATCCGGATCTTTATTTTTATGGGTGTATATTTCGATCTCTTCTAAAATGTTAAGGAACCGTCCCTTGTGAGCTCTATGCAGGATGTCTAAGTTGTTTTCAATATTCGTGACTGAGTGCTTTGTCGCAGCCATATGCGCCCCAAAAGCTGTTTTGTTTTGAGAGTAGGTGTGCTCCCTGAATCTGGTTTCAAAGTTCCTACCAGTCTGCCCTATATATTGTTTACAGCAGTCATTACATTTGATTTTATATACACCTGAATCCTGAAATTTATTCCTATTACATATTCTGTGCCGGAGCTTCAATTTTAACGTGTTATTTGTTCGGAACCCTATTTTAACGTCGGATTTACGAAAGCATCTTTCAATTTTGTCTGCAATTCTTCCATTGTAAGTGAGAGCTACATATTTTTTCTTGTTGTTCCTCTTAACTGCTACTTGCCTTCCTTCTGTTTGTTCCATTTGCCTCTTCTTTATCTTCCTATAAATATTCATCACCTGCTTACACGTATATCCGTTCGCTACGGCCACTTGTTTTAAAATACTTAACTCCTTTTCTACTTCGTGTTGGCTTAGTGGCAATCTTAGTAGCCTGTATACCATCGAAGTAAAATATGCCCATTTGTATCGCGGTGGGTGACAAGAGCGCTCGTTGATAACTAGATCTGTACACGTAGGTTTTCTGAATATGCTAAATTCATGCTTCCCATTTTTCTTTATTAGTTTTAAATCTAAGTAATCTATACGGTTGTTTTCTTCAAATTCCATGGTGAATCTAATTTTCGGGTGTTGAGAGCTCATTTTTTGTGCTAAGTTTTCGATATCATTTTTATCTCCTTTGTATAATAAAATGGAGTCGTCCACATATCTCCTGTAATATACAATTTTCTCAGCGATATTAGGATTTTCATCAAAGAATTTGTTTTCTAAGTGATTTACAAAAATGTCAGCCAGCGTCCCAGCTAAACTGTTCCCCATTGCCAGCCCGTCTTTCTGTTGATAAATTTTACCATTGAAAGTAAAGTAATTGAACGACAAGACATGTTCCAACATTTCCACTAGTTCAATCACTTCCCCCAGTGCCAATTTACCATGAGTGAGGAGATTGTTCTTAATGATCTCAATCGTTTCTTTTACGGGAATGTTTGTGTACAGATTGGTGATATCCAATGAAGCTAGTGACGCATTCTGAGGTATAAGTACGTCTTTAATTTGCTCGGCAAATTCGTAGCTGTTGCTAATGTTGAAAGTCCGACGATATGTATATGCCGCCCTCAATCTGTTATTTAGCTCTTTATTTAATTTATAACTTGGGCTGCTGGTGTTATTAACGATTGGGCGAATCGATTTTTCAACTTTATGGAGCTTTATTTGTGATCGTAATTCGGGGATTCGCGGATTCATTACTTTCAGTTTAAACTTTTCCTCCTCTGTGAATAGAAACATACTGTTATCTATTTGTTTCCTTATTTCTGTTTGAAATTTCTTGGTTGGATCTTTCTTGACTTCTACTATTCCGTTTTCCATAAAGAACTTTTCAGTTTTCTCTATATAGTCTGTATCGTGTATTAAAACCATAGTGCCGCCCTTATCTGCCTTTGTGACGATAGCCTTACGTGATTCTAACTTCTTATTCAAGCCCTTAAGAGTTAGTAGTTCGTTTCTGTTCTTGTGAGCAGAGTGCATTTCATCTATAATCGACTTCTTTACTTTAATTGCCGTGTTTGTCTGTTCGTATCTATTCATATTTGCGATATCACATGCAATTTTCACTTCTGCGACAGTCTTTTTTATTGTATTTGAGTTAATTGCGGGATTTAGGTTATATTGCAGGCCTTTATTTAAAAGATTCTGCTCATCTTTTGTTAATTCTATCTCAGTTAAGTTCACGACCCTCTCATAAAAAGTATGCAACTTTTTATACGCCGTTTCGTTATCAGTATTAAAATCTACACCTAGGTTAAAAAGCTTCTTCTGATGTCTGTTTAGAGTTAATTCTCGCTCCCTGCCAATTCTATTTTCAATCTCTCTGCTTACGTATGTGAACTGTAATGGAGATAAAATGTCACCTAAAATCAAGTGAAGATTAAAAGCTTCTCTATTTAACTTGTCTTTCATTTTATATGCTTCTCGAATTTGAGTTTTAATCCATAATACTTCACTTTTACGTTTTACTATTTGTGCTATGTTTGACATATTCCTGATTTTTACTTTTGCGTAGTTAGGAGTAATCCCTGCGTCTAAGCATGTTTTGTTAAATTTTATTTTCAAGTTTTCTTTCATTATCTTTGTCCTAATACGTAAGAACTTCGTAATGTATCCCGAAACCTGACGTGGCACAAACTTTGCAAAACTTTAAAACTAATAAAGAAAAATGGGAAGCATGAATTTAGCATATTCAGAAAACCTACGTGTACAGATCTAGTTATCAACGAGCGCTCTTGTCACCCACCGCGATACAAATGGGCATATTTTACTTCGATGGTATACAGGCTACTAAGATTGCCACTAAGCCAACACGAAGTAGAAAAGGAGTTAAGTATTTTAAAACAAGTGGCCGTAGCGAACGGATATACGTGTAAGCAGGTGATGAATATTTATAGGAAGATAAAGAAGAGGCAAATGGAACAAACAGAAGGAAGGCAAGTAGCAGTTAAGAGGAACAACAAGAAAAAATATGTAGCTCTCACTTACAATGGAAGAATTGCAGACAAAATTGAAAGATGCTTTCGTAAATCCGACGTTAAAATAGGGTTCCGAACAAATAACACGTTAAAATTGAAGCTCCGGCACAGAATATGTAATAGGAATAAATTTCAGGATTCAGGTGTATATAAAATCAAATGTAATGACTGCTGTAAACAATATATAGGGCAGACTGGTAGGAACTTTGAAACCAGATTCAGGGAGCACACCTACTCTCAAAACAAAACAGCTTTTGGGGCGCATATGGCTGCGACAAAGCACTCAGTCACGAATATTGAAAACAACTTAGACATCCTGCATAGAGCTCACAAGGGACGGTTCCTTAACATTTTAGAAGAGATCGAAATATACACCCATAAAAATAAAGATCCGGATTTAATCCTCAACGAACAAAGCGAATTCAATCATAACGCCTATTTTAGCATTTATGACGACCTACTAAGATGACAACTGTTGCGTATGGAGATCCAGGCCAAGGGATGAGAGATGGTGCGCGGTGGAGAAGCCGGAAGACGCGTGCAACGCCTGGCGTCGTTGACGGGGCCCTCCTGTGCGGCCCTCTTGCCCGCGGCGATGGACAGCAGACGACTGAGCTGACCGCGGCACAACACCAAAGTGGCGGGAACCACGGAAGCAGACCGTAGAAGAAAACAAGTTCACACCAGCACCATAGATATATAAATCGCCCTATGCCTGTTAGATCGTATAAAAATGATAATTTTACTGTTTTTTAATCCTGACAAGTACAGATTTTAGCTTTGACATCTACATATTTTAATTACATATTTTTAATATAAAAAAGATCTACTGAATACAGTATGTGCAAATGGAATGTAACAAATGTACCAGACGCCACCTGTCGGTAATAGTGTCATAATTAATATAAATGACGTGCACTCTGCCAACCAATTTTATGTGACGTAGCATGTGAAAGTTGCTGAATTGGACGGGTTACTCCTGTAACTTAAATATCAGGTACGTTCTGGTACATTTGATGTTGATAAGATAGGATGAAAAAGATTTGCTTTCGTGAAATAGTAAATTAGTATAATTATTTTTACAGATCTGAAGATGGTTCTGAATGAACCGAAACCGGTCATATGAATAATAAAAAAAATTTGCAATCAAGACGGATTTAAAGTAACATTATAAAATCACTGATTGCTGTTATCCCATAAGACATTATGTCTGTTTTTGCAAAGTTTGTGCCACGTCAGGTTTCGGGATACATTACGAAGTTCTTACGTATTAGGACAAAGATAATGAAAGAAAACTTGAAAATAAAATTTAACAAAACATGCTTAGACGCAGGGATTACTCCTAACTACGCAAAAGTAAAAATCAGGAATATGTCAAACATAGCACAAATAGTAAAACGTAAAAGTGAAGTATTATGGATTAAAACTCAAATTCGAGAAGCATATAAAATGAAAGACAAGTTAAATAGAGAAGCTTTTAATCTTCACTTGATTTTAGGTGACATTTTATCTCCATTACAGTTCACATACGTAAGCAGAGAGATTGAAAATAGAATTGGCAGGGAGCGAGAATTAACTCTAAACAGACATCAGAAGAAGCTTTTTAACCTAGGTGTAGATTTTAATACTGATAACGAAACGGCGTATAAAAAGTTGCATACTTTTTATGAGAGGGTCGTGAACTTAACTGAGATAGAATTAACAAAAGATGAGCAGAATCTTTTAAATAAAGGCCTGCAATATAACCTAAATCCCGCAATTAACTCAAATACAATAAAAAAGACTGTCGCAGAAGTGAAAATTGCATGTGATATCGCAAATATGAATAGATACGAACAGACAAACACGGCAATTAAAGTAAAGAAGTCGATTATAGATGAAATGCACTCTGCTCACAAGAACAGAAACGAACTACTAACTCTTAAGGGCTTGAATAAGAAGTTAGAATCACGTAAGGCTATCGTCACAAAGGCAGATAAGGGCGGCACTATGGTTTTAATACACGATACAGACTATATAGAGAAAACTGAAAAGTTCTTTATGGAAAACGGAATAGTAGAAGTCAAGAAAGATCCAACCAAGAAATTTCAAACAGAAATAAGGAAACAAATAGATAACAGTATGTTTCTATTCACAGAGGAGGAAAAGTTTAAACTGAAAGTAATGAATCCGCGAATCCCCGAATTACGATCACAAATAAAGCTCCATAAAGTTGAAAAATCGATTCGCCCAATCGTTAATAACACCAGCAGCCCAAGTTATAAATTAAATAAAGAGCTAAATAACAGATTGAGGGCGGCATATACACATCGTCGGACTTTCAACATTAGCAACAGCTACGAATTTGCCGAGCAAATTAAAGACGTACTTATACCTCAGAATGCGTCACTAGCTTCATTGGATATCACCAATCTGTACACAAACATTCCCGTAAAAGAAACGATTGAGATCATTAAGAACAATCTCCTCACTCATGGTAAATTGGCACTGGGGGAAGTGATTGAACTAGTGGAAATGTTGGAACATGTCTTGTCGTTCAATTACTTTACTTTCAATGGTAAAATTTATCAACAGAAAGACGGGCTGGCAATGGGGAACAGTTTAGCTGGGACGCTGGCTGACATTTTTGTAAATCACTTAGAAAACAAATTCTTTGATGAAAATCCTAATATCGCTGAGAAAATTGTATATTACAGGAGATATGTGGACGACTCCATTTTATTATACAAAGGAGATAAAAATGATATCGAAAACTTAGCACAAAAAATGAGCTCTCAACACCCGAAAATTAGATTCACCATGGAATTTGAAGAAAACAACCGTATAGATTACTTAGATTTAAAACTAATAAAGAAAAATGGGAAGCATGAATTTAGCATATTCAGAAAACCTACGTGTACAGATCTAGTTATCAACGAGCGCTCTTGTCACCCACCGCGATACAAATGGGCATATTTTACTTCGATGGTATACAGGCTACTAAGATTGCCACTAAGCCAACACGAAGTAGAAAAGGAGTTAAGTATTTTAAAACAAGTGGCCTTAGCGAACGGATATACGTGTAAGCAGGTGATGAATATTTATAGGAAGATAAAGAAGAGGCAAATGGAACAAACAGAAGGAAGGCAAGTAGCAGTTAAGAGGAACAACAAGAAAAAATATGTAGCTCTCACTTACAATGGAAGAATTGCAGACAAAATTGAAAGATGCTTTCGTAAATCCGACGTTAAAATAGGGTTCCGAACAAATAACACGTTAAAATTGAAGCTCCGGCACAGAATATGTAATAGGAATAAATTTCAGGATTCAGGTGTATATAAAATCAAATGTAATGACTGCTGTAAACAATATATAGGGCAGACTGGTAGGAACTTTGAAACCAGATTCAGGGAGCACACCTACTCTCAAAACAAAACAGCTTTTGGGGCGCATATGGCTGCGACAAAGCACTCAGTCACGAATATTGAAAACAACTTAGACATCCTGCATAGAGCTCACAAGGGACGGTTCCTTAACATTTTAGAAGAGATCGAAATATACACCCATAAAAATAAAGATCCGGATTTAATCCTCAACGAACAAAGCGAATTCAATCATAACGCCTATTTTAGCATTTATGACGACCTACTAAGATGACAACTGTTGCGTATGGAGATCCAGGCCAAGGGATGAGAGATGGTGCGCGGTGGAGAAGCCGGAAGACGCGTGCAACGCCTGGCGTCGTTGACGGGGCCCTCCTGTGCGGCCCTCTTGCCCGCGGCGATGGACAGCAGACGACTGAGCTGACCGCGGCACAACACCAAAGTGGCGGGAACCACGGAAGCAGACCGTAGAAGAAAACAAGTTCACACCAGCACCATAGATATATAAATCGCCCTATGCCTGTTAGATCGTATAAAAATGATAATTTTACTGTTTTTTAATCCTGACAAGTACAGATTTTAGCTTTGACATCTACATATTTTAATTACATATTTTTAATATAAAAAAGATCTACTGAATACAGTATGTGCAAATGGAATGTAACAAATGTACCAGACGCCACCTGTCGGTAATAGTGTCATAATTAATATAAATGACGTGCACTCTGCCAACCAATTTTATGTGACGTAGCATGTGAAAGTTGCTGAATTGGACGGGTTACTCCTGTAACTTAAATATCAGGTACGTTCTGGTACATTTGATGTTGATAAGATAGGATGAAAAAGATTTGCTTTCGTGAAATAGTAAATTAGTATAATTATTTTTACAGATCTGAAGATGGTTCTGAATGAACCGAAACCGGTCATATGAATAATAAAAAAAATTTGCAATCAAGACGGATTTAAAGTAACATTATATTGTCCTCCTTGTTTAAAATTTCGTAAAACAGTGCGAAATTAACAGATACAATGAATTGCATCAATACCTCACTCTTTTAAAGCAAATTTAAGAACTTTCTTTCATTAAAAGATAAATCATTTGTTGTGGAAGAATTTCCTTTACGCTGTATCAGTGTAGTACGCAATGTTTATACACGTATCAACTGAATTTACAATCTTTTCTCCGCTGCATCCTTTGCGTTATTACGTTAGTTTTGTTCGTTCGTACTATTATTCACAAACTGCATCTCGCGGCGCCAGGTACGTGTGGATTACATCAAAATTTGATATTTTGATGTTATGCTACCTTTTGGATCAAATGGCTCTGAGCACTATGGGACTTAACTTCTGAGGTCATTAGTCCCGTAGAACTACTTAAACCAAACTAACCTAAGGGCATCACACAGATCCATGCCCGAGGCAGGATTCGAACCTGCGACCGTAGCAGTCACGCGGTTCCGGACTGAAGCGCCTAGAGCCGCTCAGCCACCGCGGCCAGCTATGCTACCTTTGATGATATTGTTTATGTTACCCTCATGTAATATTTTGTCTCCTGTCTTCCTTGTTCCGACTTTTCAAGTTGGTCTGTAGAGCAGGTCGTAAATAAAAAGAAAGTGTCATCCACACGGCTTTATTTTCAGTCTTAGCAGTCTCCAGAAAAATTTTGCGCTTTGGTGGGACAGCAATTGTAAATCAAAAATGGCCGTAATTAGTCACAAGTCAATTGACTTCACGAGACGCGTTTCATTGTAAGTTTCAAATATCCTACACATTCTGGCAGAAACTGAAAGCATAGATGCAAGAACATTGCTCGTACACATGGACAAAGCCAAGCCAATATAGATAATTTTCTGATGCCAGTGTGTTAATCCTACAAATTCTGTACCAAGGCAAACAAATTCGTGAACGAATTCGACACAGTAAGTGGTGCCATGTATTCAATATCTCTAAGTTGAAAATACGAATAGTATAACATGTTTCTGTACGTGCGACTGTATGGCCTGCTGATGCTCCAGCTGCCGGATTAGTTTCAGGGAACGATGAATGTGGGCCACCATAAGCTGACCCTGCAAATGACAGTGTTTTTCAGCCTCCCAAACCCTTAGCAAACAAGGTTCTGGAATTACGAGTTGGGAACCTCATTTTCTAAGTTATAGTCCAGTGGGCTTGTGGGACAAGTACTTCCGAAAAATAAAGTGAGCACTCCGTGCAGATTGCACGATGGACCTACACTCGTAGTCACGAATATACGCAGTCCACTCACATTAATGTCACCACCGGCAACCAAGAGGCTACCAACAGTGCGTCCTCAAAGACCGTTCAGTGAACATTGCTGCACATGGGCCTCTGCAGGAGGCGTCTAGTTCGTGCATCCATGCTGTCTCCTGTTCGTCGGCAACAAAGGCTGGAATTGGCAGGTAACTATACGTCCACTGCGTGGCGACAGGTGGCCTTTTCAGATGAATCACATTTTATGCTCCATCGGATAGATGGCCCTCAACGTGTACGGCGTGAAACGTCTGAAAGCAAACACTCTGCACCCAGGAAGGAGTATTACGGTCTGTGGAACATTTTCGTGGCGTTGCCTGGGTGATTTCGTCACTCTGGAAGGCACAATGGATAAACAGATGTAAGCATCTATCCTTGCGGATCAGACCCACCGCCACATACCGTGTGTTTTTCCTCGACACGATGGCATCTACCAGTAGGACAAGGCAACGTCTCACATAGCTAGCTGCGATTGGAAGAGCACCAAGATGAGTTTATTGTACTCCTCTGGCCAACAATTTTCCCAGATTTAAATCCAATCGAGAATATGATGACCACTCCGATTAAGCTGTTAGCACCATCATTCCTCAACCGAAAAACCTGGTGCAGTGGCAACCGCACTGGGCTCGACTGACAACACGTTCCTTTCGTTACCTTCCAGAACCTCCCAGAATGTCACTGAGTCTCTTCCTGCACGTCTCGCAGCGGTTCGCGCTACAAGAGATGGTCATTCAGGCTTCTGACGGCTGGTCATATTAATGCGATTGGACAGTGTAATATTGGATGGAACGAGAGAGATTGCGAAAATGTTCTGAGAATGGCACAAACCAAAGGTAGTTAGCATGTCACACGTTCTTCATCTTCCTCCTTGCATAAGCGACCTGATTGTCACTGACAAAAGAAAAGTTATAGGTATGAAAGGCGTATCACTTCGCCGTGGTTCCAATGCCGGAAGGCGCTCGTTTAGTTAGTTAGATTGTACATATACTATCATAAATGGCTCTGAGCACTATGGGAGTTTACGTCTGAGGTCATCAGTCCCCTAGAACTTAGAACCACTTGAACCTCACTAATCTAAGGACTTCACACACATCCATGCCCGAGGCAGGATTCGAACCTGCGACCGTAGTGGTCGCGCCGTTCCAGACTGAAGCGCCTAGAACCGCTCGGCCACACCGACCGGTCAACTTTATTTTTTTTTCTTAAAAAAAAAAAAGAGCGCACCGCTAGTTCCTGCTACTAATAAGGCGAGTACACTGTTCGCTTGTTACATATTTTTACGAGCTTCAAACAGCAGCGACTTATTTTCATTTATCTGTCTAGTTACTAGTTTATCTTTGTAATTTCTTGCGTGTCTGTGTGCTTATTAGGCACAACCTTTTATTTCAATAACAGTGTAGTGTAGAGTACCGCCGTTGCTATCGACCGTTGTATCGACCCTCGTATCGTACAGGCTTTTGTTTGTTTGTTTGTTTCGTTAGAACAGCTCAATGTCAGCTAGACTGTCAGTGAGATAGCAATTCTATTTACCGCTGCTAACAAGGCGAATACACCGTTCGTTTGTCGCACATTTTTACGAGGTAAAACAGGAGCGACAGCAGTAATGGATAGTAACTGTGATTGTTGTGTACCGATGCGACCTGAGTTGGAGATCCTTCGCTCACAGCTACAGACTGCGTTGGTTTCTGCCATACAGCTTGAAGCTGCTGCCAAGGGGCGTCACTGTGGGGGATCGGAGGCGGGGATTCGAGGGACGTCGAGCACGTCCCACGTGTCCTCCGATCGGTCCACTGCTGTGACCGCCCCGGGTACTGCCTGCACGGAGGTTGAACCCTCTCCCGTGGTCGAGTGGAAGATCATTCCAGAGTCTGGCAGGCAGAGAAAAACTTTCCGAAGGGCCCATTGTAGGGCCTCCCCGGTTCGTTTGACGAACAGGTTTCGGGCGTTATCTGCGGCTGACGATGTC